>NC_142135.1:59157500-59782500 GCF_024610735.1 Ursus americanus
CAGGCCTGAGGCTCGTGTCAGCGCTGGAGCACCCAACGTCACGATTTCAACGTGTTGACGCACAGCTGCTGTTGGTCTTCACCTCTGCCCTTGTGGTAAATGAAGGACCACACCTATCTCTTCAGAACAGCTGTTGACTCTAGTACTGTGAATCCAATGAAAATAAGCCATGAGAATGTTCTAGTACAGTGTGATGTGTCTTTGCCACATTAACTACATGGTTCAAACCTGTGAAGAAAGGACCTGCAGACACTTACATTGTCAGCATCTTCAATGTGACATAAACAGCTTCTCCAGTACAGCAAACTTGATTGCACAACAAAGACTGAAATGTGTTTCCCAAATACCAGTGAGGGGATTTTCTTGTAAAGAAAGTTTACTTTTTTGGTGTCTCATACCCAGGGTAATCTGTACATCTCTACTTATTTATGAACAGACTTTTTAAAAACAGCTTTAATTGAGGTATGATTCCAGCACCATACAATTCACTCAACCAGACTTTTTTGACATCAAATAATTGAAGAGACAATAGCATCATAATAAGCGATTAAAGGCCTTTGCCTCCCGGCACAGCAAGTACTTTGAATCTTAGCACATTGCAAAGTAGTTTAAAGTATGTCTAATTTAAACGTGTAATATGTACATCACTGAGACAATCGTGTACAGAGAGAATTTTTGGTGTAAATTTGTAATAATGGATGATTCTTTTACATATTGTTTAGAAAATGATATTGAAAGGTGGCAATGCCTTGATAGGGAAGTGTGAGGCCATGTGTGCACAAAGTCAGGTGCAGTGCCTTATCGAAGTACTGGGTATAAATATGTAGATAATGGAGCTGTTTTTGTTTTGTTTCTTTTAGCTAATGTTGTAAAGACCAAAAGCATGGATGTTAATAGGATTTTGTTTTCCAAATTACTTTTCCCATCAGTTTTTTTTTTTTTTAATGCTGTTTGTTAGGAGGACCTTGGTAAAACAAACAGTAGTGTCTTAAATAATCTGAAAAAAACACAAAAAGTCCTCTTACAACCTTTTTCATTTTCGACACTAATGTATTATATGTAACTACTTGAAAAAAAATGATTATGCATCTTCCCACAGAATGTAGATGATTGATATATTTTATTAATAAAATGGTTCATGAATTGGAGACTAGCAAAGTTTTATCATGTGCTCAGATTATAGGGTCTGCATTTTCTTGGAGGACATTACCACATCTCTGGAAATCAGCAAAACTTCTTTTTGAGTGATTCATTGCTCCTTCTGTTTTCCTCCACACTTTTCCCTAAACCCCAACCTCCCTGAAAGTTCATTGCGGGCAGTGGACATGGCCCAATCATCACCACCAAGGTTATTCTTCACCTGCATGATGTATAAAGCATAAATCCGGGGGAAAAAAATTGTCACCTTTGTTATGCCATAAGACAGTTTCTCCAGAAGTGATGAGTTTGGGCACTAGTTTTCATCTAAAATCTTCCATCGTTATGGAATTACTTTTGGATGACTTTTCCTTAATATTGGGAAAAAAGCAAAACAAAACACCAGCCTTCACCCAAAGTAGCTAAAGAGCTACTCTTACCTTTTCCTGAAGTTTCATGTTGCTGCTAGAATTAGTTGTGAATTTTCCAAATTGTTTAACAACGGAATTTGGGTTTTTTTTTTTCTTGCTTTCTGAAGCAAACAGAAGTTGACAATTTTTTAGCCTTTTCATTATGTTTTTGTACTCTGCAGATTGGAAAGACAAAGTTTATCTTGGCTTTACTGTATAAAGGTGTGTTGTGTCCACAATTGTGTACAGAATTTTTCTTCATTAATTTTGTGTTTAAATTAATAAAATTGATTTGTGAAGTACTGTAAGCTCCTTGAATACATTTTCTTATCTCTCATTTACGAGAAATAGGATCTTGGTTGCATTAGCATGCTTCTGGTCCAACAAAAGGAAGTGGTATGAAGTAACTGTAGTAATAATGGCTTTATCAGTCTTCTAGAAGGGTAACAGCTGTTTCTTTGATCACTGTAAGAACAGATGAATAGAAGAGCTCTACACTTCCTCTAAAACTATATAAACTGGACCCTCACTCAAATTTACTATAGAACAGAATTCCGCATCAAGAATCTTGGATGGCAGAGCATCGATTTAACCACTTAAATACCTTAGGGACAGCAATATAAAGCAGTTTTACCTATAAAGAAAGAATACCCAAAACCTTTACCTCTAAAATTTGGCCAGACTCATCATTGACAGGGAGCTATAAAACAGTACAACTTGCTTTCTCCTGGGATTTAATCTTAGAAACAAAACATTCATACATACAAACACATGAAAAATCAAGCATGCAGTTGTATGACTCATTTATCAGGCCCATGATGTTCATTTTTCACAAGTACACACCCAGGCAAGTGGCTGGAGTAATGAAGTGTGTGAGCATGCTCGGACACACTGAGAATAAAAAAAGTTTGGAGAAAGTCTTCAAAGAGAGGCAAGAATGCAGAGGGGAAGGATTTTTAGGTCTCAGGTAAAGAAAATAATGGGCAAAACGGAGGATATATCCTCAAAAGATAATTTTTTAAAGCAACACTTCTAACATGATGCTACTGACCAATATATGTAAAGGGTTTCCCTTTAACCATTGATTAGAGCCCCAATTTTTCTACTTGGAATTCTAAAGTTTCCAAATATAGCACCTACTTTCTTCCCAACATAATCTCTCATTACTGCTATGAACAAACCTTCAGTACACATTAATGGACCAAAAAGCCTGTAAGCATCCCTGCCTCATCTTTGTTCAGAGCATTCCCATTTCCATCAATGACTTCCTCCACCCTCAATGCACCCAAAGGCTTTAGTGCCTTCTTTGGAGCCTTCTTTCCCTTTCTTGGCGCACAGTGTTAGCGCCCTCTCCTGAACTTCTCCCACTCAATGTCTATAGTCTCATTGGAGTTCATATTCTTCCCTTCCATAAAGATTCTCTGGGCCCCCACTATGGAGGGCATTGCCCTAGGTGCTAATGAAGCAGGTCTCTGCTCCTGAGGATGGAGTTTAAGACTGGAGTAGGTAGGAATAGACAAGACAGGAAGGAAGGAAGGAAGGAAGGAAGGAAGGAAGGAAGGAAGGAAGGAAGGAAGGAAGGAAGGAAGGAAGGAAGATACATTCAGTCAAAAACACTCTTGATTAAGATGGAATATAAGTGGCAGGGCATAAGCTTCCTTGGAAAGGATGGACACAACCATCATATATGAACTGAGACCAACTGCTAAGAAATAGGCAGCATGTGAAGATCGGGGACAGAGCATACAGGCAAAGGTCCTCAGAGAAGAATGCTTCTATTTGTGTTCTAGGAGTAAAAATCATGCCCATGGGTCCAAGAAGAGATGACTTTGGAAAGGAAAGGAGACCTTGAAGCCTTGAAGTCATGGTAAGGGATTTGGATGTTATTCTAAATGGAATGGGAGACCATTGAGGGTTTTTCGCAGGAGTGTGGCCAAATCTGACACACTCTGACATGATCACTCTGGCTTCTGGGTGGAGAATAGGATGTCAAAGAACAAGAAAAGAAGAGAGAAAACAAGTTACTTACCTGATAGGTCCTTGACTGCCCAGACCATTTATCAGGACACCACATTATTCTGGCTTAGTCAAAAAAAAAGAAAAAAAGAAAAAAGGTGAAAATGACAGTCCTGTCCCTGACCTCAAGCATTCAGATGGTAATTTTAAAAAGAATCAATTACAATTATAAAACAGGCTCCAATGAGCAGCAGGGATGGATGTGACGTGGGACTGGCATAGGCAGCCTAGGCTGGCAGCGGATGCTTCCCTGCAGAACTGACCTCTAAACCAAGACCTGAAGGCCAGAGTTGATCTGAGCAGAGGGGACAGAAGGAGGGAATATGAGAGAGGCCTTGAGAGGACGGAATGTGGCAAGGGAAGGAGAAAAGAAAAGGAAAGCCGTGGGAAAACTATGGGACTGATCGCTGCTGAGTGAGGGTGGAAGCGGCCAGAAGAGGGAGAGGCACAGGCTTTACCTGTCCTTCATCTCAGAGTAGACTTCACGGTTAGTGCCTTTACTGTACATGAGTTTGACTCTTCCCCTACCTTCATGGAAGAAAGAAAAGGAAGGGGACAGGAACAGAAATTTTATATGGTTTCACTCATTTATGTAACATAAGGAATCGCAGGGAGATGGGTAGGAGAAGGCAGGGAAGAATGAAGGGGGGTAAACAGAAGGGAGAATAAACCACGAGAGACTATGGACTCTGGGAAACAAACTGAGGGCTTCAGAGGGGAGGGGGGTGGGGGAATGGGATAGGCCGGTGATGGGTAGTAAGGAGGGCACGTATTGCATGGTGCACTGGGTGTTATACACAAATAATGAATCATGGAAATTTACATCAAAAACTAAGGATGTACTGTATGGTGACTAACATAGCATAATAATAAAAAAAATTTCGCTCAGGTTCCTGCGATAACACACACAGCCTGCAACCCTTCACTGTGGCAGTGAGTCTACAGGAGACTTAAAATGTTAGGTCTAAGTATTGTTTAGCTGAGCCCCTTTTAATTTACAGATTACAAAACTTGGGTTAAATGCTTTGCTAGGGGTCACAGTCAAATAAGGCAGAGTCACGACCCCAACCAACTCTTGGATATATCACAGAATCATGGAAAGAGCATGAGCTCCAGGGGCAACAAACATTGGCTTTGCCTCCCTGCCCTATCACTGCATACCAGGGGGAGCTTAGGCAGCCCCTCTCTGTTTTCAAGGCATATTCAGCGTCCGGTCCATACAGTTAGTACGATTTCCCAATGATGTCATTTTTAAACACCTTAACACCTCAATTCCATGTCATCTTTTTAGTAGTTAAAATTTATCTTCTAATCAGTATTTACAAATGTCAGCTTTTAGCAATAACTTGTAAAATTTGCTTTTAAAAATATTTGAATGGGACATGGGTATTTCCCAATTCAAACGAATATAAAGGAGGCCATTTGCTTAACAGAATGTGGAGATGATGCCACAGACGTTATGTGTTCATTGAAGACCTGCGAGAAATTTCCTTCCAGACATTGGAACTTACCCACGCTACATGCAGCTATGGAGGATTCAACCGGAATAATCCTGTCCATCTCATTCAGGAGAGTTTTTTGACAGTCCAAAAGGGTAGAGTTAGTAAAAGCACTTATTTTAGTGTCTCTCAGAATGTTTCCATTTCTCTCTATTCTGTGCAATTACACAAACTGACAGGATAACTTGTGGCAGAAGAAATGAAAGGGTTTGTAATTTAGGAAACCTTTGGCCCCACTGACTGAAAGCAGGTTGTTTGTAAAAAGGAAATCCTGACCTCAGCTAACTGGCAAACTCTGTCAGAAGCAATAGAAGGAAGCGAAGGAGAAAGAACAGCGCCGGGGATTTTTATTGGCAACAGAAGAAAAACGGATGCTCTGCCAGAGGAAAGCCCTTCGAAAAGAACTCTCCAGTGGGGGAACAAGACACGCCCAGTGTTACTGAGTATGTGACTGCACAATTGCATGGTGGTTCTGTTCTGGTTTGTGGGCTGATTTGACCGGGGGAGTTTGCTGCATGGAGACAATGGTTAGGCTGACAACCCTGGAAATGGATTTCCTCCAGTCATTTGAAGTTGGAGTCCCGCTTCTGCTACAAGCACTCCATCGTCTGCCCCGTCTTCTATCTTGGCTTGACATAAAGCTCTAAGGACCGCAGACAATGGAGTGTGTATGAGGTGTACCTAACATTTTCCGGGTTAGTGCTGTCCATCAACTCACCCCCACTGACTTCCTCCCTCTATGTGCCGTTTGTGTGGCAGGACTCAGCAGTGACCTCCAGGTAATTCCATCAAAGAAAGGAGGTCTCTGCAAGCTCTAATTTCCTTATGCCAGTAATTTTCAATTAGCTGCCCACTTGAAATCACCTAGGTGCTTTGAAAAATACTCATGCTTGAGCCCCACTACAGAGACTCTAATTTGTCTTGACTGGGGCTTGAGCGGTAGCCAAGGTAAGAAGCCATTGTTTCATGACAACCAGGTGAATGTGAGAGTGACCTCCACTATAGTCACCTCCTGGCAGGTCCAGGCAATTTGGGAAGTGCATTTTCCAGCTCTTGGTTTTTCCATTCCAATCCATTCTGATTCCCAGTTGGCCATGCCTATATTTCTGAAATCCTTATGACTCCAATTCAACCCCTGGGGAGTTCCTACTATACCTAAAAATTCTGCCTGATTCCAGGGGTATCCCCAGAGGGCTGGCCACCTACTGGGAACACAGAGATACATGATAAAAAGGCAGACTGTGAGGAGGACCTCACTAGGCTGTAGAATACCTGCAATCTGTGGGTGCAAAGGCTGCAAAGAATTTTAATTTATGATGGAAGCCCAGAGGGTACAGCAATGAGGAGACAGGAGAAGTCTCACTGAAGAGTTGATAATTTCGTTGGCCTAAATGGAAAAAAGAAAAATAAGGTGCTGATAGGTTCCTAAATCCAGCCTTCCCCTGGATTAATAAGAGAAACACACAGTAACCACAGGCTGAAAGACAGCGGTGGGGGGGGGGGGGCGACAATAATCCAAACAAGATGTAATGAAGGTCTGTCCTAAGGCAGCCCTGAAGACAGAACTATGGAACCAACATAGCAGATGCCCCAGAGGCAGAGCTAGTCATGAGCCGATGAGGTGGGCTTCCAAGATCTTCTGACTACCCCCACTTTGATACCCAACACCAGAAAGCCTCTGGTTGGGAAGGTATTGGCTCATTTTAAATCTAATTCCGAACTAGGAGGCTTTGCTCTTTGGAACCAACTTTACACAGATCTTCCTTGACTTATGACGTGATCAGAGATAAACCCATTCCAAGTTGAAATTATTGTAAATCGAAATTGCATTTAATACACGTAACCTTCTGAACATCATAGCTTGGCCTAGCCTACCTTCAACATTCTTGGAGCACTTACATCGGCCGACAGTTGGGCAAAATCATCTAACACAAAGCCTATTTTATAATGAAGTATTGAATATCTCATGTAATTTACTGAGCGGTGTACTGAAAGTGAAACACAGAATGATTGTACGGGTACAAAATGGTCGTAAATATACCGATTGCGAACCCTCATGATTGCACGGCTGCCCGAGAGCTGCCGTTCGCCGCCATTGCCCAGCAGCAAGAGGGAGTGTTACACTGTCTATCTCTTCCCCCAGGAAAAGGTCCAAATTCAAAATTCAAAGTACAGTTTCTACTGAATGCATATTGCTTTTGCACCATCGTAAAGCTGAAAAATTATAATTTGAAACATTGTAAATCAGGGACTGTCTGTATATAGTTGAGTGTGTGTGTGAGTGTGTGTGTGTGTGTGTGTGTGTGTGTGTGTGTGTGTGTTACAGAACTGTTGAGGGTAAGCAGAGCAACCTGGTTTCCTTGACGGATCCAGAAAGTGCAGTAATCAGGCTGAAGCCCTTTACATGTAATTGAGAAAATGTCACTTCTCCATTTCAAATAAGAGAAAGGTATCTGTCTGGCTAAAGGAGATTACAAAGAAGTTAAACCCTCCCTACGAAGTCCCTTATTGTCCACTTCCTAAAAACACAATCTGGAGGTGGTGGTGGTGGGGAAGCACCCAGGCCCAACTTCCCCAATACCTGCAAGGCTTCTGTTGCATCTCCAGGAAGACAGGGGTCCCCACATATGCTCACTCCTCACACCTCCTATTAAGGATGCTGCATCCTTTGAGATGAACCAAGCACCCAGGGGCGGCCCCAAGGTTCCTTTTTTTTTTTTTTTTTAAAGACTTTATTTATTTATTAGACAGAGAGAGACAGCCAGCGAGAGAGGGAACACAAGCAGGGGGAGTGGGAGAGGAAGAAGCAGGCTCACAGCTGAGGAGCCTGATGTGGGGCTCGATCCCACAACGCCAGGATCACGCCCTGAGCGAAGGCAGGCGCTTAACCGCTGTGCCACCCAGGCGCCCCTGCCCCAAGGTTCCTAATACAAAATTCCTTTGACTGTGTCCCTTGCACTTCCTTGTTTACAAGCACAGAGCCCGCCCACCTCAGACAAACAGCAAAGTGTTGAAGAGGAGGAAAAGAAAAGAAAGAAAGAGAAGAAACACTGAGACAAAGAACGTGACAAAATAAGGGAGAGGCGTGCTTGCGTCAGTGCGGACAATGAAAAAGACTAAACCATTGAACAGATTTCCCCTGAACCTGCCCTAGGCCTGCAGTGCGGGAGGCCTGGCCAGAAGCCCCCGCTGTCACAGGGATCAAAGTCCCCATGAACTTAAGTCCAGACAACCCCCGGGAAGGAAGAGGAAGAAGGAGGGGGTCTGAGCAGGAGGAGGCAATGCTCCCTCCGCTGGCTCTTCAGAAAAGGCCTCTTTCACCGCCTCCCCATGTTCCTGTCTGTACAAACCTCTCACTGAGAAATCACCACAGGCCCCATCACCTAGCCTACTTAGTGGTTCAAAAATACCAAAGGTTTTGCAGAATTTCCATTCTTCCCAAAGTAGTTAAAATGCAAGCAGGCGGGAGAAAGAGTGGATGGAGGAAGCACACGCCCTTATTGGAACAGTCTTGTTTTGAAAAACTTCTGCCCTCTGGGGTTGAAAGCATTTCTTGGCCCAGTGGAATCAAGAGGTGCCATGATAGCTCCAGAAACGCTTCCAGCCCTTGACCTTGATATTTATTTGCAAAGCCTTACAGGAAATCAGTTCTATGTGTTCCATGAAAAACAAAGGAAAATGCAGGAATCAGGAAAAACAACAGACCGCTCCAAACAGCCTTACATGAACAGACTTTAAAGAAAACTAGATGCTCAAAAAATAGTTCCCTTTGACATGTAATCTCTCAACATGTACTAAAGACCCACTATGTGCTCAGGCCTACACTACGTGCTGCCAGGGTCTGGGCCCTGAGAAGTTCATGCTTCCTGGGGTGAGGTAAGAAGTACTGATGAGATAAAGGCGGGGAGTGGGTGATTTCAACTTCGCCACCAAGGAGGCAGGGGGAGCTGAAGGCTTCAGACACGGAGGGAAGAGGGACATACTCTGGAAAGACTTCTAGCAGAATGTAACATGTAATTTGTACTGTGAAGAACAGGTAAGAGTTTCACAGATTAGACAAAGAAGATAGCTAGGAAGAAAGCAAATGATGTCTAAAACGGTTTCAGAAATTGAGCCTTAAAATTACAATAAAAATTAGGGGCGCCTGGGTGGCACAGCGGTTAAGCATCTGCCTTCGGCTCAGGGCGTGATCCCGGCGTTATGGGATCGAGCCCCACGTCAGGCTCCTCTGCTATGAGCCTGCTTCTTCCTCTCCCACTCCCCCTGCTTGTGTTCCCTCTCTTTCTGGCTGTCTCTCTCTGTCAAATAAATAAATAAAATCTTAAAAAAAAATTACAATAAAAATTAAGCATGACTTTGGAAGACCTGACAGTCACTTATAACCATTTATGGCATGCTTTCTACGTGTCATGAGAAATTCACAAAACAGCGAAGGAGATGTGCGGTGCACAGAGATGCCTAGGATTAAGTTCACTAAGAATTGCAAACTCCAATGACAACAGGGGACAGAAAGTAATATAAATGAGTGATTGATGCAGACCTAGTATAGGGATCCCTTTGGACAGTGGCAGGGTCTCAGAAAAATACTTCTACACTGTAAGAAAAACATCAGAACAAACAATAGGCAGTCATCCTCAGAGGGGAAGAGACAGTAGAAAGTGGTGGGGATTGTGTCAGACAGAAAAGTGCATGGCCCTACAAAGAGGACAGCTGCTTCTCAGCTCGTAACAGTTGTTGCCACCTAGGAATGCTGGCTCAGGGTGTCAGGTTTTTCAGTTTTCAAGAGAAGCCAGATACCCTGATATTGGGAAAAGTTGGTTGTTGGAATCCTAAACTTTACAAAGTATGGATCAAAATTAAAAATTCTGTAGGCGGATTAACACAAGACTGTGGGCACAGTTTAAAACATTCCAATAATGGGAAATATTTGTCTGGAATGTCTAGGAAGACTTCATGGAGGAATTGCTCTTGAAGCTGAGCCTTAGGGGAAGTTACTGGCAGAACTGACAACCTCACATAGGAAGCTGAAAGGCAAAAGGGCTCAAGTGACAGCATCATTCACACTTTTGAAAGTCACATAATTCACAGGTCCCAAACTTGGCTATATACCAAAATGAACTTGGGAATTTTTGTTATTGTTTAATGGGTACAGAATTTCTGCTTGGGACAATGAAAACTGTCTAGAGATGGATAGTGGTGATGGCTGCACAATATTTTAAATGCGCTTAATGCCACTAAATTACATCCTTCAGAAACTTTAACATAGTAAAAAGAGAAGTTTACATAACCTAAGTCATGTCTTCTTATTATAAACATTAGAAACAGAGTATTAAAAAGGTAAGTTTAATAAAGGGTTTTTGTTCTCAACCTGTTGCCAAATGAATCTGCAATGAACCAACAAATTCTTCCCATCATTCCCCTCGAACTATTAGGAATTCATCCCACTGGGCTCCTACATCTCAACATTGGATATTTCACAGACAACAACCCCAACTATTTCCATGAGAATGATCCTGGGCTTCATGTGCTTAGATTCTGATTCACTGATCATTTATAGAATTTGGGAGAAGAGAGATGACAGCAAACAGCTAAGTTTCAGGTTCCCAGGAAATAAAGTCATGTGAACGCCTTTATTCGTGTGAACATTTGTGTGTAACGTATGTGTGGATGGGTATATTTAGCAACATTGGCTTATTTTACTTAATTTTCTGTTTCTTGATTTTATAAATGTTAACTTAGATATCTTCCCCCTTCAGTACATATAGATTTAATTCTTCACTTTCAATAGCTGTCTAGTGCTCCACTATATGTAAGAAGCATGCCTCTTCCATTGATAGAAACTGAGGGAGTTGGCTACATTTTTTCCTTTACAAACTATGCTGTAATAAGTATTCTTTTATATATATTTATAAATGTGCACAGATATTTCATATAAATTTCTAGATATATAGTTGCAAGGTCAACAGGCATGACTATTTAAATGCAATAAAATTTTCCAGTCATTCTGCAAAAAGAAAGATTGCACCAATTTTTATACTTCCGCCAAAAGTGTCATGGAATCCAGACTCCAATTTTGGACTCCCAAGAATCCTCCTCTGAGAAATCTTGATGCAGTAGTTTGGTGGTAGGGTCTGGAGATCAATATTACTTAAAAACTCTATAGGTAACTCTAATATTTACCAGCTTTTGAAACCGTTGATCTAAGTACAATATGGACATCAAATTGATTATTAACTAATTGCAACTAAAATGTAAGAACCAAGAAACATTGTTGACAGAAATTGAAGAAGTCCTAAATAAATGGGAGGGTATACTAGTATTGTTCATGAATTAGAATACTGGATATTGCAAGGATATCAATTCTCAAATTTATCTGTGGATTAAAAGTAATTACAATCAAAGAGCAAGAAGAGAAAGAGAACACAGGCTGATTCCTTAAAATAGAGCAGGAAGACATACTAGCTGGTGTCAAAACCAATCACAAAGATATAGCAATTAAACAGTATTATATTGGCACTACAATAAACAAAAAGGAAAAACAGGAAAGTATAAAGAGTAGAATATACACCGTCACCGGTGTCAAGGATAAGAGTACAGAACAGCAGAGAAAGGATGGCCTTTTCACTAAATGGTGCTTATCAATTGTATTACCTTCTGGGAAAAGAATGAATCTTAATTCATACCTCTCACCATACACAAAAATAAAATCCTGACAGATTGTAGGTCAGAAGTAAAATAATAGAGATATTGGAAAAATATGTATGAAAATATCTTTATGACCCTCAGGTAAACAGAGATTTTGTAAGAGGACAAAAAAGCATTAACCATTTTTAAAATGACAAACTGGACTATATTAAAATTAAGATGTTCTGCTCATCAAAATTTACAATTAAGAGAGTAAAAGGGCAAGCCGGAGTGAGAAAGATATTTATAATACCTACATCTGACAAAATACTCATGAAGAGAATGTATTTTTTAAAATTCCTATAAATCAATATGGAAAAGATAAGAAATCCCAAGATAAGAAAATGTACAAAAGATTTGAACAGACACTTCACATGAAGAGGATATCCAACCGACTGATAAACATAGGAGAACTTGCTCGACTTCATTAGCTGTCAGCGAAATGCAAATTAATAATGACTGAAATTTTTAAAAAAGATAATAAAGTATATAATAAAAATAATAATTTAAAAAAGATAATAAAGTATATATTGCTAGTAGAAGTATAAATTAGTACAATCTTTTTCTAAAACTGTTTGACACCATCTACTAAACTGAACCATGCTGCACTCCTCTGAATTACTGACGAAGATAACCTTTATGTCATTTATTTAGTATTAACTTTTGCCTTGAAAAATAATGGTTGGTTTTCACATATATATTTCTTCACCCTCTGCCCAGCATTTTAAAGCTTCCTGGAGCAGGAATAACGCCTCATCTCTTATAGCGCCAGAGTACCTCGTGCATCGTACGGTAAATATGCAGAATGATATGTTGACGGTGCCAGTGATTTACACTGCTGGTCAATAAGTCCATTTATAGGTTACCCAAAAACTGATTCATTTTTCTTTAATATCTTCTACCTATTAAACATGCTACTGTCTTAGATCTGTTTTTAAAATCTGCTATAATTCCATTTCTGGGAATTTATTCAGAAGACTATTATTCATTGTTTCTTTATCCAACAAAAGCTCTGCTAGTCACTGAGGAGAAAACAGCAGCAAAAACAAATGCCTGGCTGGGATGGTCATGACCAGACCGTAAAAATGAATGCTTGCGTTCCAGCGTAAGCTGATAATACAGGAGGATGCAGACCTCACTCCGTGGATACACCGATTCTATAGCTACATACGGAGCAACTCCCCTAAAGAAACCTAAAAACTGAGTGACTCCTACATAGCGGGTGACCGACAGAGGACCTGCACTGAAGCAGGTAGGAGAGACTGGGACACAATCGTACCATAAACTTCATCCCTGATATGGCAACCCACACCTGGGGGAACTCAAAACCCAGAGCTTTTCTCTCAGAAGCAAAGGCTTTAAATCTCACAGCAGGCACCCCAACTTTCAAGAACTGCACCTGACAGACAAGCTTCCAAAACATCTAGTTTTGGAAACCAACAAGGCCCATGTCCACAGGAACCACAGGCCACAACAATCTGAGAAATGGCTCTTCAAGGCCTCACACATGGACTCACCAGCCCCAGCACTTAATGCAAAGGCAGGGGATCAAGAAGTAGCCAGGCTTTATGTGAAAAACCTCATTGGCTAATCGTAAAGCACTGGCCTAAGGGGCAGGCATCTAATGTAACGCGAATCTAGAGGTCTGATGGCTGGCAGGCACCATCTTCATGTTCTAGTGACATATTTGCACTCCCCACTTGCCGTGCTCCATCAGGGGGCACGTCTAAATCACATGGCTCTGGTGGCCAGTGGGGCTTACACTCATGGGTCCCACGGAACAGTAACCAATGGAAAAAGAGCTCTTAAATAGCTACCATTCTTAGGGCACACCAAGAAGCAACAGTCTTGGGACCTTGGTCTGTCTGTCAAAGAGGACTACTAGGTTATCACCATAGCTGCAGCTTGAGGGGCAGACTTCCAATAAAACACAGCTAAGAGCTGACTGGAATCCCTTCCAGAGACCTCAAAGGGGCTATCTTTGCTATCTTCATATTCCCTCCCTACCATGCGCCAGAGTGCCAGTATCTCCCAGAGGGGAGCTTTTACATACATCTGGTTTTTATATCTGGTGCCCCAGTTTTTGCACTGCCCTTTAATTGTCTGGCTCTGGTGGCAAGGGGACTGAGCGGGGGGGGGGGGGGGGGGGGGGGCTTGCGTTCCTGCATCCCTTGGGACTCTAGTAGACAGACAGTTCTTGGCTGCCACCCCCAGGGCACTGCACAGATAACACTGAAACACACCCCCGGTCTTTCTGTGAGAAAAGCCTATCTGCTTGTCCTAGAGCTTTGGCCTGAAGGATGGGCTTCAGAATTGGCACATATTTAGGGGCCAATAGAAGTGCTCTCAGGGAACAACAGGTTGATTGATGCCACCTTTATGCTTTCCCATTGCCTCACTACAGTTCACTGGTGTCCCCAGAGAGGAGTTTATACTCGTTGGGAGCTCCACTTTTTGCATCTGCTGCTCAGGGGACACCTCCAGGTCACTTGGTTCTGGTGGCCAGCAGAGCACACACTTGTGGTTCCAAAGGACTATATTATTTGCAAATTTTAAAAGCTGCTGCCTGAGGGTCTGGCTCCAATTGGTCTGGATCTAGGTACTGACTGAGATCCTCTCCTTTGGGAGAGGTCTTAGAACACCTTCAACTACTAGGCTATTTTTTCTTTAATTACTTTAATATAAAAGGCAGCAATGTTCCTTATTTCACATAATATAAAAAACAGTTTAAAAATATTTAATAAGTATGGGGCACCTTGGGGGTTCAGTTGGTTAAGCATCTGCCTTTGGCTAATGATCCCAGGGTCCTGAGATCGAGCCCCATGTCGGGCTCCCTGCTCAGCTGGTGGCCTGCTTCTTCCTCTCCCTCTGCCTGCCACTCTCCTGCTTGTTCTCTCTCTCTGTCAAATAAATAAAATCTTTTTTAAAAATAGTTAATAAATACTTAATGAAAATAAATGTATTGAAGTGTAGCAATGAGTATAAAGTTAATACTACCGAACACTACCAAGTCAGACAAAGAAAGGCAAATACCATATGATTTTATGTATATGTAGAATCTAAAAAACAGAACAAATAAATAAATGAAAAAGCAAAACAGACCAATATACGAGAACAAATTGATGGTTGCCAGGGGAGGGGATGATGGGCAAAACAGGATGAAGGGACATGGCAGGTACAGGCTTCCAGTTACAGAATGAATAACTATTGGAAATAAAAAGTATAGCATAAGGAATACGGTCAATGGTATTGTAATAGTGTTGTATGACGAATGATGGTAGCTACACTGTGGCAAGCATAGCATAACATATAGAGTCATCAAGTCACTATTTTGTACATCTGAAACTAATGTAACATTGTGTGTGAACTATACTTCAATAAAATAAAAGAGAAAAAAAAATCTAGGCTCCTTGGACAGTCACAGAGGTTTGAAGACAACCGAAAGCTAGTACAGGGTTAAACAATGAAGCTTATCTCCTACACGAGGCCACTACTTCATCTGGCATAAGTGGCTCTTTTATCTAAGGCACAAATCCAACACAGATTGTCAAGGAAAACGAAGAAGCGGAGGAATATGTTTCAAATGATGGAACAAGATAAGACCTCGGGGGAAAAAACTCTTTAAAGAAATGGACGTAAATAATTTACTTGATAAAGAATACAAAATAATAGTCATAAAGACGCTCATCAAACTCAGGAGAAGAATGGATGAACACAGTGAAAACTTCAACAAAGAGCTAGGAAATAAAACAAAGTACCAAATAGTAGTCATAAAACTGAAGAATACAATAACTGCACTGAAAAACACACTAGAGGCGCTCAACAGCAGACTAAATGAAGCAGAAAAAAAGGATCAGTAAACTCAGGGAGGACAGTGGAACTCACTACCAGAGAAGCAAAAAATTTTTTAAAAATGAAAAAAAAAAAGTGAAGGTAGTGTAAGGGACTTACAGGACAGCATCAAGCAGATTAACATTCACATTACCGGCGTCCCAGAAGAGGAAAAGAGAGAGAGAGAGAGAGAAATAGGCAGAAAACATTTGAAGAAGTAATGGCTGAAAAATTTCCTAACCTGGGGAAGGAAACAGACATCCAGATGCAGGAAGCCCAGAGAGTCCCACAGAAGGCAAACCCAAAGAGACCTACACTAAGAAAAATTATATTTAAAATGTCAAAAATTAAAGGAGAGAATTGCAACACCTGGGTGGTGCAGTTGGTTGAGTGTCCAACTCTCGGTTTCGGCTTAGGTTGTAATCTCAGGGTTGTGAGATCAAGTTCTGCATCGCACTCCATGCTCAGCATGGAATCTGCTTGAGACCCTCTCTCCCTCTCCCTCTGCCCCTCATGCTCTCTCTCTCTAAAATAAATACATATATCTTTAAAAAAATTAAAAGAATCTGTAAACAGGAAGAGAAAAATAACTTGTGGCACGCAAGGGGAAACCCCATAGGACCATCAGATTTTTCAGCAAAAAATTTGTAGACCAGAAGAGAGTAGCACCATATATTAAAAGTGCTGAAAAAAAAAACTTCCCACCAATAATATTCTATCTGTCAAAGTTATTCAGAACTGAAGGAGAGAGAAATAGTTTTCTAGAGAAGCAAAAGCTAAGTCTTCATCACGAATAAACCAGCCTTACAAGAAATGTTAAGAAATTTCTTTATACTGAAAAGAAAGGGTGCTAATAAGTAACAAGAAAATCTATGAAAGTATAACTCTAGCTGATAAAGGTAAATATATAGTAAAGATAGTGCATTAATTACTTATAAAGCTAGCATAACGGTTAAAAGACAAAAGTTGTAAAAAACAATACCCTGTAATTACAATAATTCATTCAGGATTACACAAGATAAAAATAGGTAAAATGTGACATCAAAAACATAGAATATGGTGGAGGAAAGTAAAAACACTGAGGTTTAGAATGTGTTTATACTTAAGTTATTATCAATTTAAAATAGAATGTTGTCAATATAAGTTGTTATATGTAAGAATGATGGTAACCACAAAATAAAAACTTTTATAAGATACACAAAAGAGAAAGAGAAAGGAATCTAGACATACCACTAAAAAAAGTCATCAAACCACAAAGGAAGAGAGCAACAGAAGAAATGAACAGAAGAAGTATAAAAGAGCCAGGGAACAGTTAACAAACCAATGGCAACGTAGGAAACCCTCAACTCACCCCCTCCATGGACACACGGACTCTTTATCTATTTATCAAGTGTTTCTTTCTGAAGAAGAACTGCAAGGCTGACTAAACAGCTTCTGCACAAGAAGAGATAGACCAGATAGAAAATGACAAGAGAAATAGGGACACAGTAATGAAGGGAACCCCACCCCTGAAGCTGCGGACTACAATGGGGAGGGATAATACTGAGGAACTGCAAAGAGATTCATCTGCCCTAGGGCACAGAAAAAAGCTGTGGTTTAAATGGGTAACTAGAATATAAAGAACCCAGTCCTAGAACCCTGCAAAATGGCAGGGGAGGTGCTGAAACTCTCCATGGGTTAGAGGGGCAGGCAAACTCCACAGTTTATGTTCCCCTTCCACACTGATAGCCCAGAGGGAAGCAATGTCCACGAGCTATAGCTGGCCTTCTGCCTCAGCGAGCCCTAGACCCCTAGCCCACACTAGCCCTTGAACATCCTAGTACATGGCAGGGGGGTGACTGTTCAATTGAGCAATTAGAATATGAAGGATCCAGTCCTAGAACTCCAGAAAATGGTAGGGGTGCTGCTTGAACTCTCTCTGGGTAAGAGAAGATGCCAAGCACCTTGGTTTACATTCCCCCTCCACCTTAATAACTCGGATAGGAATGGGTCCAGGTGCCATAGCTGACATGACACCTTGCAAGCCCTGGACCCCTAGCCCATACCAGCCCCAGACACTCCGGGGCACAGAAAAATAAAACTGTGGTTTAAAAGAGCACCTACAATATAAAGGACCCCGCCCTAGAACTACACCAAACAGCAAAGGAGCTGCTGAAGCTCACCCTGGCTCAGAGTGGCTGACAAGCACCATGCCCTATGTTCCTACTCAAACTTGATAGCAGACAGGAGTGGGTGCGAGGCACCATAGCTGGCCTGCTGTCTCAACAAGCCCGGGGACCCTAGCACATAACAACCCAGCAATCTCACCAAGGTGGCCGCAACATGGTGGACACTGGAGCACCACTGGTGAGCACTCACTGCAGCTTCAGCTCTTTCACTAAGGGGACAAAGGCGCAAAACACCTTAGAACACCCTAGGAACCCATTATCTTAACTCCAGATGACTTGCCAGGGTACCACTGGCACAGAGTGCTTTGACTCTGGCTGCCCTGCCAGGGTGCTCCCTGCACAGAATACCCCAGACCCCCTGGCCTGTGCTTAACTCAGCTCCAATAGTATGGCCAGGGAGCCCCTCTACATGAAATGCCATAGGACATACCAGTTTACCCCTGCTTCAGCTTTAGCTGTCCTGCCAGAGTGCCCTCTTCAAGGAGAGCCCTGGGCCTCCCTGGTTTACACTCATTTGACCTGCAGATGTAATCCCAGGATGCCTTCATTCCAGTTAGTACTGGGACCTGGCTAATGCCCACTTCAGCTTTAGCTCTCCTGCCAGAGAAACCTCTACACAGAGAGCACTGGATACCCAGCTTTCACACACTTCCACCTCAACCATCCTACCAGGGAACCCCTTGCATGGAGAGCCCAGGGACCACCCCAACCCACACTTGCTTCAGCTGAGGCCATATCACCAAGGCAGTCACAGCACTGAGTGTCCTAGGACTCACTGCAGCTCATTTTAGATAGCCAAAATCACCAGGAACACACAGTCAACAGAGGGAATGACCATACACAATACCACTCCTTCAAGATGAGAAGAAATAGCTGTTCCACCTAATTCACAGAAACAAACACAGAGGCAAGCAAAATGAGGAATCAGAGGATATGCTCCAAAGGAAAGAACAAGACAAACCTCAGAAATGAGATGAAATGAAATGAAATGAAATGAAATGAAATGAAATGAAGATTACCAATCTATCTTATAAAGAGTTCAATGTAATGGTCATAAAGATGCTCACCAGACTGGAGAGAAGAGTGGATGAACTCAGTGAGAATTTCAACAAAATGTAACAGAAAACCAATCAAAGTTGAAGAATACAATAAATGAGATGAAATTATATATATATATATATATATATATATATATATATATATATATATAAAGCATTCATACTGAAGAGCAAAAAAAAAAAAAGGATTATTAAAAAAAAAAAGAAGATAAGTTAAAGGGTTAAAGGATTTCCAGGACAATATGAAGCAAACAAGCATTTGCATGATGGGGTCCCAGAAGGAGAAGAAAGAAAGATAGGGCCAGAAAACTTACTTGAATAAATAATAGCTAAAACTTCCCTAATCTGGGGAAGGAAAAAGACATCCAGATTCAATGGGCACAGAGTTCCAAACAAGATGAACCCAATGAGGTCCTTAACATGATTCATAATAATTAAGATGTCAAAGATTAAAGAAAAAGAATTCTAAAAGCAGCAGGGGAAAAAAGGCACCTACTTACATACAAGGGAAACCCCATAAAGCTATTGCTTTAATTTAGCTTTAAATAAAGCTAAAGCAGAAACTTTACAGGCCAAAAGAAAGTGGCATGATATATTCAAAGTGCTGAAAGGAAAAGAGAAAAGAAAAAAAAAAAAACTACGACCAAGAATACTCTCTGGGGCAAGACTATCGTTCAGAATTAAAGGAGAGATGTTTCCCAGACAAACAAAAGTTAAAGGAGTTCATCAGCATGAAACCAACCTTACAAGAAATTTTGAAAATAATTCATTGAGTGGGGGAGGGAAAAGACCACAATTAGAAGTACAAAAATTAGGACAGGACAAAATTTCATGAGTAAAAGCAAATATAAACACAGTAGAGCAATCACTTATAAAATTAGTATGAAGGTTAAAGACAAAAGTAGTAAAATCAACTATATCTAAAATAAGGGGACTCACACAATAAAAAGATGTAAAATATGACAACATGTATGTAAAACATAGATAAGAAAATAAATATGATTTTCTTTTAGTATGTGCTCAGTTTTAAGTGACCATCAACTTAAAAGACTGCTGTGTAATTAGGATGTTATATATGAACCTCATGGTAACTACAAACCAAAACCCATAATAGATACACAAAAAATAAAGAGAAGCAATGCAACAAACACTGAAGAAAGTCCTCAATCACAAAGAAAGAGAGCAAGAGAAAAAGGAACAAAGAAGAACTACAAAAACAATCAGAAATCAATTAACGAAATGTCACTAAATACCTATCAATAACTGCCTTAAAGATGAATGGTCTACTTGCTCCAATCAAAAGACAAAGGGTGAAGGAATGAATTTAAAACAAAAACAAAAGCAAGGCCCATCTATATGCTGCCTACAAAATGCTCACTTCAGAACTAAAGACACATAAAAATGAAAAGTGAAGGGATGGAAAAAGATACTCCATGCAAATGAAAACAAAAAAGCTGGGGCTAATACTTGTATCACACAAAACAGACTTTAAAACAAAGACTAAGAAAAGGGGGGGGAAAGACATCACATACTAATAAAGGGATCAATTCAACAAGAAGATATAACAACTGTAAATCTCTATGTACCCAACATTGGAGCACCTAAATACATAAAGCAAATGTTACCATACATACAGAGAGAAATTGACAGTAATCCAATAATAGTAGGGGAATTTAACACCAAACATATCAATGGATAAGATCCACACAGAAGATCAATGAGAAAACAGGCTTTGAATGATGCATTAGACCAGATGGATGTAACGGATATATACAGAAGATTCCATCCAAAAACAATAGAATACATATTCCTTTCAAGTGCACATGAAACATTCCCCAAGATACATCATGAGTTAGGCTACAAAACAAGGCTCAATAAATTTAAGAAGATTGAAATCTTATGAAACATCTTTTTCAACCACAATGGTATGACACTAGAAATCAATTATAATGGGAAAAACACAAACACATGGAGGCTAAACAACATGCCACTAAACAACAAATGGGTCAAGAAAGAAATTAAAGAGAAAATTAAAAAATACATGGAAACAAATGAAAATGAAAAAACAAAGGTCCAAAATCCTGGGACACAGCAAAAGTAGTTTTAAGATGAACATTAATACAACACAAGCATATCTCAAGAAACAAGAAAAATCTCAATCTTACCTTTCATCTAAGGAACTAGAAAAAAAAAAAAAAAAGAACAAAACCCAAAGTTAGGATAAGGAAGAGAAAAATAACAACTGGAGTGGAAATAAATTAAATAGGGATCAAGAAAACAATAGAAAAGATCAATGAAACCAAGAACTGGTTCTTTGAAAAGATAAACAAACTTGACAAAGCTTTAGTCAGACTCATCAAGAATAAGAGAGGACCCAAACAAATAAAATCAGAAATCAGAGAAGTAACAATAGACTTTGCAGAAATACAAAGGATTCTTAGAGACTACTATGAAAAATGATATGCCAACAAATTGGATGACCTAAAAGAAATGCATAAACTTCTTGAAACATATAATCTTCCAAAACTGAATCAGGAATAGAAAATCTGAACAGATAGATTACTAGCAACAAAATTGAATTGGTAATCAAAAACCTCCCAACAAACATCTATGACTGGATGGATTCACAGGTGAATTCTACCAAACATTTCAAGATGAGTTCACATCTATTCTCCTCAAACCGTTCCAAACAGAAGAGGATGGAAATACATTTTATGAGGCAGCATTACCCTGATAATAAAATCAAATAAAGGCATTGCAAGCATACACACACGCGCGCGCACACACACACACACACACACACACACTCTACAGGGCAATATTCCTGATAAACGTAGATGCAAAAATCCTCAACAAAATATTATCAAACCACATTCAGTAATACATTAAAAGGCTCATGCACCACAATCAAGTGGAATTTATACAGGGAATGCAAGGATGGCTCAATATCAGCAAATCCATCAACATGACATATCACATTAACAAAGCATAAAAATTATACAATCATTTCAATAGATATAGAAAAAGCATTCGACAAAATTCAATATCCATTTATGATAAAAATTCTCAACAAACTGGGTTTATAGGAAACATACTTCAGCTTAATAAAGGCTATACATTATAAACCAACAGCTAACATCATACTCAATGGTGAAACCCAGGCATATATGGTCAAATCTTCTAAGATCATGAACAAGACAAGGATGTCCACTTTTACCAATTTTATTCAACATAGTATTAGAAGTCCTAACCACAGCAATCAGACAAGAAAAAGTAAATAAATAAAAGGCCTCCAAATTGGTAAAGAAGTAGTAAAATAGCCACTATTTGCAAATGACATATATTATACATGGAAAACCCTAAAGACTCACACACACACACACAAAAACTATTAAAAGTAATAAATGAATTCAGTAATTTTGTGCAGGACACAAAATTAATACACAGAAATCTGTTGTATTTCTACACGCTAATAATGAATTAGCAGAAAGAGAAATTAAGAAAAAAATTCATTTACAATTGTACTAGGAGAATAAAATACCTAGGAATAAACTTAACCAAGAAGGTGAAAGACTTGTACTATGAAAACTATAAAATACTAATGAAAGAAATTGAAGTTGTGCAAAAAAATGAAAAGATATTCTATGCACATGGATTAGAAGAATATTGTTAAAATGTCCTTACCACCCAGACATCTACAGATTCAATGCCATCAATATTAAAATATCAATAGAATTTTTCACATCACAAATTCAATGAAATTCCTATCAAAATACCAATAGCATTTTTTCACAGAACTAGAATAATATAAAATTTGCATGGAACCACAAAAGAGTATGAATAGCCAAAGTAATCTAAAGAAAGAAGAACAAAGCTGGAAACATCATGCTCCCTGATTTCAACCGTATTACAAAATTATGGTAATCAAAACAGTATGATATCAGAATAAAAACTTATAGATCAATACAACAGAATAGAAACCTGAGACATAAATCCAGGCACATATGGTCAATTAGTTTATGAAAAAGGAGTCAAGAATATACAATGGGGAAAGGACACTGTCTTCAATAAATGTTGTTGGGACAAGTGGACAACTACACGCAAAGAATAAAACTGGATCACTACACTACATTATACACAAAAATTAACACAAAATTGACTAAAGACCTGCATGTAAGATATAAACCCATGAAACTCCTAGAAGAAAACATAGATGGTAAGCTTCTTGACACCACTCTTGATGATTTTTTTTTATTTGACACCAAAAACAAAAGCAACAAAATAAGAAATAAACAGGACTTCATCAAATTAAAAAGCTTCTGCACAAAGGAAATCAACAGACAAACAACAACTTATTGAATAAAGACAATAAATGAAATCACATATCTGATAAAGGAGTTACTATCCAAAATTTATAAAGAATTCATACAACTCAACAGCAAAAAGCAAGCCATCAGATTTATAAATGAGAAGAGGACCTGAATAGGCACTTTTCCAAGAAGACATCCAGATGGCCAACAGATACATGAAAAGGTGCTCAACATCACCCATCATTACAGATACACAGATCAAACCATATTACTTCATATCTATTAGAATGGCTAGTATCAAAAAGACAAGAAACAGACTTTCTGGGAAGATGGTGGAGTAGGAGGATCCTAAGCTTACCTCATCCCATGGATACATCTAGGTAACACCCACCTCGGCATAATAATCTAGAAACAGTCTGAAAATTGGCAGAACACACTATCCACAGCTAATTGTAGAGAAGAGGCCATATTGAAAACGATAGGAAGGGCAGAGACATGGTCAGGAGCAAAACAGATACTTGAAACTGACTGTGGGAGAGGGACACTGCAAGCACAGAGAAGGGAGAGGAGCAGAACCCACCCCAGCACCCCAGGCACAGGGGACCCCCAATGGAAAGACAAAACCCCTATAACATTTGGTTTTGAAAACCAGAGGGGCTTAACTTCATGAGTTCTTACGATCCATGGGGCCTAACACCTGGAACTTTAAAAAATTAGCATATTCAGCTCTGGGAGAGTCAGGAGGGGAATAGGAAACTGAGCCCCACCCTTAGAGAGCCAGCAAAACAAACAACTTCACAGAGATACAGCATTGAAGCAACAGTACGAAAAATGCCTGGAGTATATGGGAAGGAGATTTATTTATTAACCTCAGAACATGAACTGGAGGGAGAGGCAGGAATCTTTGGGAAACTTCTCCAAGAACAAAAGAATTGGTGGGA
Organism: Ursus americanus; assembly: GCF_024610735.1. Classification (NCBI taxonomy): domain Eukaryota; kingdom Metazoa; phylum Chordata; class Mammalia; order Carnivora; family Ursidae; genus Ursus; species Ursus americanus. The sequence goes on from NC_142135.1 coordinate 59,181,555, forward strand.
GCCACTTCCCTTCCCCAGCCTCTAACCTAGATACACACATACCTACAGGAATGAGCATGAACACTCTGCACCTACCTTGCTAACAACATGCCCTGCCCCATGCTCTCCTGCAGACCTGCCTTCTCCTACCCGCCCTTGGCAGGAGTTCTCCATTATTGCTCTAGGTCCTCTTCCACAGTGGACTAGTGCAAACCTTACAAACAGTGCAGCCAACCCCCACGTTCTCTTGTGGACCCACCCTCAGCAGTTCTCCAAAACAGCTCCAGGTTCCATCCAGTAGTAAACCAGCACAAACCTTACTGGCACTGCATGCTCCACCCCTGCGTTCTCCTGTGGATGCACCTAGCCAAAGCACCCTCAACAGGAGTCCATCCAAAGCAGCACCACAAGCATGGTATTGTGCAAACTCTCCTATCAGGGTCCAGTACCACTCCAAAGTGACTTGTGCCTGGGGAAAGGGAAAGATAACCATACAGACCAGTTCATCTGCAGCACTAGCAGTGTGTTAGAAGAAATATTGACTGTGGGCCCTGCCCATCAACACCCTAGCCTCTCGTGGGACAACATAGAGAGAGCAACCTGCAGTTAAGTGCAACTGCAACTCTGGAAGACACCAGTTCTCACCCAAATCAAGCCTTGGGTGGCCCAGTACTGGCCCATTAGCAACATAGGGACCAAACCCTGACAATGATAGGCAAAGAGTGACATGCAGATGACTGGACGGAAAGAAAATGTGGCTCAGCCACAACAGTAGGGTGCATGCAACACACAAAGGAGACACCCTGAAGTACCAGGTTCTGGGGAACAGGGGACATTGCCCTACATGGCAATACAAGACTTCTTCATAAAGCCACTACTTTCAAGAGCGGGAGATATAGCTCACTTTCCTAACACATAAAAACAGATACAGAGTTAGAGAAAATGAGGAGACAGAGGAATATGTCCCAAATGAAAGAACAAAACAAAAATCACAGCAAGAGAGCTAAGCAAAACGGAGATAAGTAATATCCCTGATAGAGAATTTAAAGTAATGGTCATAAAGATACTCACTGGACTTAAGAGTGGAGGATCTCAGCCAGATCCTCACCTAAGCCATAGAAAACGTAAAATAGAGCCAATCAGAGATAAACAAAACAAAGCAACTCAACAACTGAAATGAAAATTACACTAGAGGGAATAAACAGTACACTAGAGGAAGCAGAAGAACAGATCAGTAACTTGCTGAACAGAGTAATGGAAAGCAATCAAGCTGAACTGGAGAAGGAAAAAAGAATTAAAAAATGAGAATAGATTAAGGAAACTCAGCAACACCATCAAGCATAACAATAGTTTTATAATAGGGATCCCAAAAGGGGAAGAGAGGGGAAAAGGGGTGGAAAATTATTTGAAGAAATAATAGCTGAAAACTTTCCTAATTTAAAGAATGACACAGAAATCCAGATCCGGGAGGCACAGAGAGTCCCCAACAAAATCAACTCAAGGGGGTCCATAGCAAGACACATAGTAATTAAAATGACAAATAATAATAATAAAGAGATCATTGTAAAAGCAGAAAGAGAAAAGAGAACAGTTATATACAAGGGAAACCCCACAAGGCTATCAGCTGATTTTTCAGCAAAAACTGTGAAGGCCAGACGGGAGTGGCATGATATATTCAAAGTGCTAAAAGGAAAAAAATCTGCAGCCAAGAATACTCTCCCTAGCCAGGCTATTACTCAAAATAGAAGGAGAGACAGAGTTTCCCAAGAAAAATTAAAAGAATTCATGACCACTAGACCAGCCTTACCAAAAATGTTAAAAGGGACTCTGAGGGGAAAGACCATAACCAGGAGTAAGAAGAGTAGGAAGCACAAAAACAGTAAAAGTAAGTATATCTATAAAAATTAGTCAAGGAATTCACAAAAAAGGATGTAAAGTATGATGCTTTATACCTAAAATGGGTAGGGGAGGGAAGAGGAATAAAAATTTAGTGCTTTTAGAATGAAATTTATTGCTTTAAGCAACCATCAACTTAATAGACTGCTATATACATCAAATGTTATAAATCAACCTAGAGGGAGTGATAAATCAAAAACCAGTAATAGATACGCAAAATATGAAGAGAAAGGAATCCAAGTATATCACTAAGGAAAGCCAGCAAACCATGAAAGGAGAGAGCAAGAGGAGAAAGGAAGAGAAGAACTACAAAAACCACCATAAAACAAGTAGCAAAATGGCAATAAGCACATCCCTATCAATAATGACTTTGAATGTAAATAGACTAAATACTCTAATAAAATGATAGAGTAACAGAACAGATTAAAAAAGCAAGATTCATCTATATGCTAACTACAAGAGAGTTGCTTCAGACCTAAAGACACATGCAGATTGAAAGTGAAAGGATGGAAAAACTTTGGCCATGCAAATAGAAGTGAAAAGAAAGCTGAGTAGCAATATGTATATCAGACAAAATAGACTTTAAAACAAAGACTTTAACAAGAGACAAAAAAAGACACTACATAATCATAAAGGGACAATCCAACAAGATATAACAATTGTAAAAATTTCTGCTTCCAACATGGGAGCACCTAAATAAATAAAGCAGCTAATAACAAACATAAAGGAAGTAATTGATAATACAATAAAAATACAATATAGACATGATTATATTTAAATATACACATATATATAAAATATATATATATACACACACATATATTTAAATATACACCTATATTTTATATATACACACACACACACACACACAATAATAGTAGGGGACTTTAACATTCCACTTACATCAATAGACAGATCATCCAAACAAAATCAACAAGGAAACAGTGGCTTTGAATGACACCTTGGACCAGATGGATCTAACAGATAGATTCAGAACATCCCATCCAAACACAGCAGAATACAAATTATTTTCAAGTGCACATGGAACATTCTCCAGAACAGATCACATTAGGCCACAAAACAAGTCTCAACAAATTAAAAAAAAAACAAACAAACAGTGAAAGGGTATCAAGCAGCTTTTCTGACCACAACACTATGAAACTAGAAATCAACAACAAGAAAAAAATCTGGAAAGAACACAAATCATGCTGACCAAATAATATGTCCCTAAAAAAGAATGGGTCAACCAAGAAATCAAAGAGGAAATAAAAAAATACATGGACAAAGGGGCGCCTGGGTGGCTCAGTCGTTAAGCATCTGCCTTTGGCCCAGGACGTGATCCCAGGGTCCTGGGATTGAGTCCCGCATCCGGCTCCCTGCTCCGCTGGGAGCCTGCCTCTTCCTCTCCCACTCCCCCTGCTGGTGTTCCCTCTCTCGCTGGCTGTCTCTCTCTCTGTCAAATAAATAAATAAAATCTTTAAAAAAAAAAATACATGGAGAAAATGAAAACACAATTCCAAAACCTTTGGGATACAGCAAAAGTGGTTCTAAGAGGAAAGTTTATAGAACTACAAGCCTACTTCAAGAAGCAAGAAAAATTTCAAATGAACAAACTAACCTTACACCTAAAGGAGCTAGAAAAAGAAGAACAAAACCCAAAAACCAGTAGAAAGAGGGAAATAATAGCAATTACACCAGAAATAAATGAAATAGAAAAACAAAACCAAACAAAAAAAACAATAGAACAGATCAATGAACCAGGAGAGTTTCTTTAAAAAAAAAAAAAAAAAGTCAACAAAATTGATAAACCTTTAGCCAGACTCATCAAAGAAAAAAACAAACAAGTCAAGACTCAACACAACCAGAAATGAAAGAAGATAAATAACAAATCAACACTACAAAAATGCAAAGGATTATAAGAGATTATGATTAAAAATTATATGCCACCAAACTTGACAACTTAGAAGAAATGGATAAATTCCTAGAAACATAATTTCCCAAAACTGAATCAGAGCTAAATAGAAAATTTGAGTGGACCAATTACCAGCAATGAAATTGAACCAGTAATCAAAAAATCTCCATCAATCAAAAGTCCGGGACCAGATGGCTTCACAGGTGAATTGTAACAAACATTTAAAAAAGAGTTAATATCTATTCTTCTCAAACTTATTCCAAAAAAATAGATGAGGAAGGAGAGCTTCCAAATTCATTCTATGAGGCCATCAAAACAAGTCTCAACAAACTCAAAAAACAGTGAAGGGGTATCAAGCATCTTTTCTGACCAGATAAAAAAAAATGATTCCAAAACCAGATAAAAACACTACAAAGAATGAATGAATGAATGAATGAATGAAAGAAAGAAAGAAAGAAAGAAAGAAAGAAAGAAAGAGGGAGAGAGGGGAGGGGATGAGGGAGGGAGGGAAAACTACAGACCAATATCTCTGATAAACATAGATGTAAAAATCCACAACAAAATATTAGGAAACTTTATCCAATAATACATTTTAAGAAATCATTCCCCGCGGCGCCTGGGTGGCGCAGTCGTTAAGCGTCTGCCTTCAGCTCAGGGCGTGATCCCAGCATTCTGGGATCGAGCCCCACATCAGGCTCCTCTGCTAAGAGCCTGCTTCTTCCTATCCCACTCCCCCTGCTTGTGTTCCCTCTCTCGCTGGCTGTCTCTGCAAATAATAAATAAAATCTTTAAAAAAAAAAAAAAAGAAATCATTCCCCACAATCCAGTGGGGTTATTCCCATGATGCATGAATAGCTCAATATTCACAAACCAATCAACATAATATATCACATCAAGAAGAGAAAGGATACAAACCATATGAGCATTTCAACAGATGTAAAAAAGCATTTGACAAAGTACAACATCCATTCATGATAAAAGCCCTCAACAAAGTAGGTTTGAAGGAATATGCCTCAACATAATAAAGGCCTTATATGAAAAATCTACAGCTAACGTCATACTCAATAGTGAAAAACTGAGAGCTTTTCCCTTAAGATCAGGAGCAAGACCAGGATGTCAATTTTCAGCACTTTCATTCAACATAGTACTCGAAATCCTAACTACAGTCATCAGAAAAAAAAAAAAAAAAAAGAAAAGAAAAGCCATCCAAATCTGCAAGGAAGAAGTAAAACTTTCACTATTTGTAGATAACGTGATACCATGTATAGAAAACCCAAGACTCCACCAGAAGCTGCTAGAACTGATAAATGAATTCAGTAAAGACATAGGATATGAAACGAATGTACAGAAAGCTGTTGCATTTCTATACACCAACAGTGAAGTACCAGAAAGAGAAGTTAAGAAAACAATTCTATTCACAACTGCCCCAAAACTATTAAAATACCCAAGAATAAACTTAAACAAGGAGGTGAAAGACCTGTACTCTGAAAACACTGATGAAAGAAATTGAAGATGACTCAAACAAATGGAAAGATATTCCATGCTCATGGATTGGAGAAACAAATATTAATATGTCTATACATTTTAATACAATCTACACATTTAATATAATCCCTATCAAAATACCAATAGAATTTTTTACAGAACCAGAACAAACAATCCTAAAATTTGTATGGAACCACCAAAGACCCCTAAAAGTCAAAGCAATCTTCAAAAAGGAAAGCAAAACTGGAGGCATCACAATTCCAGACTTCAAGTTATATTATAAAGACTTTGTAATCAAAACAGTATGGTACTGGCACAAAAACAGATACATAGATTGATAGAACAGAATAGAAAATGAAGAAATAAACCCACAACTATGTAGTTAATTAATCTTTGACAAAGCAAGAAAGACTATCCAATGGGAAAAGGACAGTCCTTTCAAGAATTGTGTTGGGAAAACTGGACAGCAACATGCAAAAGAAAGAAGCTGGACCACTTTCTTACACTGTATACAAAAATAAATTCAAAATGGATTAAAGACCTAAATGTGAGACTTGAAACCATAAAAATCCTCGAAGAGAACACAGGCAGTAACCTCTTTCACATTGGTCCTAGCAACTTCTTTTCTAACTACATCTCCTGAGGCAAGAGAAAAAAAAGCAAAAATAAGCTATTGGGACTCAATCAAAATAAAAAACTTCTGCACAGTGAAGGAAACAATCAACAAAACTGAAAGGCAACCGACAGAATGGGAGAAGACATTTGCAAGCGACGTATCTGATAAAAGGTTGGTGATAATTCATTACATGAATGCTGTACTGGCACCGTAGCAGCTGTCAGAACTGACACCGGGAGTGCTAACCACTTTTCTAAGAGCTGGGTAAGGGGATTGTTTCATTTCATCCTTACAACTTTAGGAAAGAACATTCAGAATAAAAAAGAGAAAGGTCCTCAGTTACAGAAATGGAAAGCACTTGATCTAAGTCACAGAGGTGGTAAAGGGCAGAACTAGGATATGAGCCCAGAAAAACTGACTGCAAAGCCTACCTACTGAACTATTATGTCCCCTGCCCCCATCCCCTGAATGGACAGTAATGGCTCATAGTAAGCCATATGCCAGGCGCTGGCCAAAGTCCTCAAGGTGCATCAATTTGTGTAATTTCCACTATCATTCTCTTACTGTCCTCTTTTTATAGATGAGAAAGCAAAGACCTAGAGAGGAAAGATAACGTGCTTACGATCACACAGGTAGGGAGTGGTGGTCTTGAGTTTGAACCCAGGTCTCTGACTCCAGCCCCCAACTTGACTGTTCTTCTCCACTGGGACATAAAACATAGTCACATTGCCAGGTCCAACGTCATGAAGCTGTTCCCTCTTGTAAGTTTTCTACTAAGAGTTTTATAGTCTTAGCTTTAACATTTAAGTCTTTGATCTAGTTTGATTTTTATACATGGTGTCAGGTAAGGGTCCAACTTCATTCTTTTGCAATGTGGATACCCAGTTTCCCCAGCATCATTTGTTTAAAAAGATGGTCCTTTCTCCATTGAATGGTCTTGGAACCCTGTTGAAAGTCACCGGACCACTTGCGTGCATGCTTATTTCTGGGCTCTCTATTCTATCCCATTGGTCTAGATTTCTGTTTTTACATTTTGATTATTTTAGCTTTGTATTGAGTTTTGAAATCAGGAAGTGTAAGACTTCCAGTTTTATTTTTTTTTTCAAGGTTTTGTTTGTTTGTTTATTTTGCAATTTGGGGCCCCTTGAGATTCCACATGCATTTTATGATGGATTTCTCTATTTCTGTTAAAAAAAAAAAAACCTGCTGGGATTTTGAGAGTCCAAAATAACAACATGCAAATGGATAATTACAATAAAATGCTGTATTGGGAGCCACTAATCTTCCCCACTAAACTAAGCATTCCAAGGGTAATCATTTCATATTTGTAATCCCCTCAGAATGTAGTTTTGAATCATGTGCTGGGTAGAACTCGATTAATGCCTCTGAATGAATCAGGATTATAGAGCATCAGATACTTCCTTATCTGATAAGAACCAAGACATTGTAAGAACAAAACAAACTGAAAATAAACAGATGTCTTCTTTATGATCAGACTTCTAATTTCTCAGTAAAGTAAGACAAAGTTGAGGCCTGGCTGGTACAAACACATAATTTCCATGATTATATAAGAACTTGGACAGATGCAAAATAAAGTGTGGGTTTTTTCCCCCTACAGTTTAAAACAAGTAGAACCTCTTCCCAATGCTGCCCAGCCCCCATCCCAGCCAGCTGTAGCTTAATAAAATCTAAAGGTCACACACACACACACACACACACATGTGCACGTGCCTAACTATCAGAGGTAAGTGGTTTATTATTTCAGGGGCTGTATTACCGACTGCGTGCTTATTGGAAGTGCTCAGAATTGGACATGGTTTATTCTATTTATAGCATTAGTACTATTTTTTAAGTTTAAATAAACTAAACAGATTGAAGAACTGAAGTTCGCATAGTAATGTTGTTATATAATATAAAAGGTATGAAACATAAACCTCTTCCTTCCTTCTGCGGAGTCTAATGAAACTGCCAGTTGTTTATTTTAGCACAAGAAACTCTTGGCCTGCAGGGCACAGGAAAGACAGAAGAAATGCTTGCTTTGATTCTTCTAGAATTAACCCAAGAGGCCTTGTAAACCAAGATAGCAAAAGTGCCCTGAGACTGCCAGCCCAGGCACTGTCTCCTTTGTAGCCCCTTCTCTTGGCAAACAAAACTCCTAGAGCTCACAAAGGAATAGTCCAGCATCCAGTGGTGGTGGTGTGCGGGAAGAGAATTCACTTTTATCTGGGCCAGGGATGCTCAACCTTTTATGGGATATAGACTTCTTTGAAATCTGAAGAAATATGTGAACTCTGACCCCCAAACCAAACTCAAATGCAAACATACCGGCAAACTTTTACATATGATTTCAGGGGGTTCACAGACTAAAACTTCTGGTCCACTGTGTGTCAACTTTGTACTACATACTGTGTTAGGCAAATTAATCCAATGTTATATACATTTATCTGGCAAGTGATGATGTTTGGGTCCAAGAGATATAGGGAGGTATTGTGGAGTGGCAAGTTTGTTAGTTTATTTTAATGGATTTGCCAGGAAAAGAGCCCCACGGGTAGAAGACTTAGGGACAGTGAAGAGACTTGCTAAGCCACCATACAGTAAAGAATTTGGCCTTGAATGGAGAATCCGGCCTTTGCCCTCAGCTTCTGGGATGTAATCTATGTCATACCTGACAGAAGGGTCTTTAGGGGAAAAGTTGGCCACACTGGATTTTAGAGTGGGGCCAGCCACACGAGATAGTCTGAGGGGGGAAGCTGACCACAGCAAAAGATTAAGCATGTGCTTTAGAGTGATGGCTTTGGGTCATGCAGTTGACCTGGAAGTGGAGATCAATCATATGGGCAATCAATCAATGATACCGATATAATGAAGCCCCAGTAAAAACTCTGGATCCTGAAGCTCAGGGAAGCCTCCCTGATTGGCAATACTCCATGTATGTTACCACACACTGATTCTGGAGGGTAACATGTCCCCGAGGATGATGGAAGCTTTGTGTTTTTACCTTTCCAAACTCTGCCATATGCTTCTTTTCCTTTGACTAAATTGAATCTGTGTCCTCTGCCTGTAATAAACCACAGCTGTGAGTATAATGGCTTTCATCTAGTTTAATGAGTTCTTCCAGTGAATTATCAAACCTGAGGGTGATTTGGGGAACCTTCCTAAATTTCCCAGTTAGTGTCAGAAGTGAGGCGGTCCTGGGATTGTACCCTCCAACTTTGATGTCGGGTGCTAACTCTTTGCAGTTGGTGTCAGAAGTCTTGGGCAGAGTTGGCAGTCTGGAGGCACCCTTAATCTCACAGTTTAGCTCACTGTAATAGTCACTTTCAAGCAGAGCTCCGTAGCACCCGGGTCCCTTGGCAATCAGTCCCCTCCCCCACCCCAGAATTGGCTGGCAAGTTGTCAGAGGATTTCTAGAATTCCTGCCCCTGGGCAAGCCTGGCTATGGAAAGTCACCTGACTCCTGATATGAAACAGTGGGTTGGAACCTATGAACTCAAATCAAGATAAGTCCATACCTGAGTTAACCTTTTCCATGGCAAAGCCACTCATTTAACCTTTCCCACCCAGGTTCACACCAGCAGAAGTTGAAAAAAACTTAGTAAAAATGGAAGCCCAGGCAGAGCAGAGGCCTGAGTCCTGTTCTCTAGAATATGCTTAAAACAGCCTCAGTTTCTAGGGCCAAAGAAATGCCTTCCTAAGTGAACGACAACTTACACATACAGAGATCCCTTCAGTGTTTGGTTCTGAGTCCATATTGACTGATGAGATCTTTAAAGGAACACATGGCATCCACCACTAAGAGGAGTTGGCCTTTTTTTAAATAGGTAGATCCATTTTTATCACCTATTGAAGAAGAACCCCAGGTGACAAATGTTTGGTCCATAAGATAAACAAATGAACTAAGCTCATAAGCAGCCTTAGAATGGCGGAGAGGCAGGTACCTGCCCAGCGCTTTGCAGACCCTTCATCCCTTCTCCCAAACCAGCGGGAACGTTGATGTTAGCGATTAAGTGCAAATCAATACCACTCTGCTCCTAACGCGCCCTTGAGGATTCACGGAGTTATTAATACATGTGCGCTGAAGCCTCTGTGTGCTTGAAATACTACGCTGAGCACTACGGGGTGGGTGAGAGCTTTCATTCAAACTCGAAGATAGGACCCTGCCCGGAAGGACTTATGGTCCAGTAAGAGAAAAAGGATAGCCACACCTGGGATATAAGAAAAGCAAGAGAGGGAGTGGAGACCATGTGGATTATACCAAAAACAAATAAATAACAAGTATGGAAATTCAAAGAAGGAAGATTTTGCTTCCTTCTGGGGTAAACATAGGAAAGACCAAGTTTTAAATGGAGGAATTTATTCATGTAAATAAAAAAATCATGGTCATCACAAGGAAACAGCATTAACGAGATAAGAAGAGACTTATCTGGAGTACTTTTATCTGGAGAGATAAAAAGGAAAAAAGGTAACTTGGTTTATACCAGAGTTTCCCTAAGATAGCTGAGACTAAAAATCAGGAAGGGCTAACTGTCCTGACCAAAGGGGCTAGATCTTGCCCCTTATCAGAAAGCAGACCCAGTGGGACCAGAGGGGCTAAGCGCCTTGTATGAGATCCTACAAGGAGCTGTCCGAGGACTGGCCGACTGTGGTTCTCACCCACGCCTGTTTGATGCAAAAGCACGCAGTCAGTCGGAAATGCAACTTGCCACAGTGCTGAGCCTTGCTCCGGGAAGGCTCCGTGTCCCGGAGGCATGAGGAGTGGGATCTGAGAGGGGAAATGAGTGCATTGGTGGAGAAGTCCCAGATGCAGCGGCAGAGCTGCAAATTCAGGCCAAGCAGACACTGGCATTGTGGTTTCAAACAAACCACCTGTTCTTAGCAGAATGTGAGGGCATGGCTGAGGGCAGGATCAGGTAGGTTGCCTCTGGGAGAGACGGAATGCTGGGCCAGATGAACAGAGGTAAAGCATAGGTTTTTATGGATGTGTGAAATGTTTCCTGTGTTTTGCTTTGATCTCATCGCCCCACCAAGACAAGGCGACCAGCACGGGATTCTTCTGTACTCTCACTGCTAGCTGTAAGGAAGTTATATTTTCTGGACTTGTACTAGTGAAAACACAATTTAAAAATTCTGTCCCTGATATGTACCTGGACTAGTTACTGGCTTTGAAACTGAAGTCTTATCTCCATTTGAAAGGATAGAGAAATAAAAGTGTCCTATTTATCTCCTTATCAGCAGCCTTCCCTTCTCACACAGCGTCAAAGGACTCTAGTTATAGAGCATTCAGGAGAATTCTGGAAATTACCAAAGACATCAGTGGGACCTCACCTCCAGGCTCTAGAGCTCAGTGAACAATTTCTGGGTTTCTGCCACTATTTACTCTGAAATAATTCAGAAAAAGCCACAAACACAAATAACATGAATGCAATACGAGCAGAACTCTGATCTGAAATTCTACCAAGGTCCATAAAGGATAAAACAGTAAGTTGGAAAGGAAGATACCCAGAGGAAATAAATCCAACCTCAACAGAAAGAATGAGTTGGCTAGGAAAAAGATGGAAGCAGTGTAGAGACAGATTTGGACCCTGAGAGAACACGGTTTCTTCTCCTTACCTGTGGGCCCTCTTCAGCCTCAGTTTTCTTGTCTATAAATGGTGATAAGAGTATTTATTTCAGGGCAGATTATTCTGGGTTAAGAGACATAACAACCAAACAAGAATGTGTGACCTTATTTGGATCCTGAGATGAACAAACCAATTGAAAAAGATACTTCTGAAACAATAAGAAAAATGAAGATGGGCTGGGTATTAAAGGATACCAAAGGATTATTATATTTATATTTTGAAGAAAACACCCCTATTTTTTTTTTTTTTTAGACATGCGTAGATGTAGAGGTGACATAATCTGAGCCCTGGAATTTGCTTTACCGTCTTAACAACCAGGAAGGAAGAGAACGAGGGAAGATGTGCAAAGAGGAGTTCTAATTTTCAAAGGCTTCTTTTTGGCTCCGCCCAGCTGTAAACAGCCAACTCATCCAAGCCCTCCCTCTCTAAAACATATTGCCACCTTGAAAACCCAAACCTTCCGAAACATTCTTGAATATGAGCCACACAAGAGGCTGGCTCCTAGTGGGGGCTACCTGTAGGAATTACATATTCTCAAATCAATCGCTTGACATTTTTACGGCATCACAAAATCTACACCTTTGCTTCGGCCTAAATCAACCACAAAAGCGTCGGCCAAGACTGCGTATATTACAGGATCCTTGTAAATCAGCAGTTGCCTTTAGGCTCGAGGGGCCTCCAAATTTGACCAGCTGTTCCAAACAGTAAAATCTCATTAGTTCAATGTCCAGCCACTCAACAGTGAGGCTTACTTCAAAGTCACGCTCTGCAACCAAGAGAGAATAACCAGGAAACTTCTGTATTTATAAGGTAATTAATAAGCTGAAAACCCGATTTCTTGTCAATAGGAAAAAAAGAGATAGTATGCTATTTAAAGAGGTGTTTTTTGACCTTTTAATTATTCTTCCCCTTCCCTTTTATGAGGAAACACTTTTTTTCTAATGGAGAAGAATTGGTAAGACTTTGCTTCCCTATGATTAAGATGGGAAATTAGATGTTAAAAGCCATTAACACAAGCTTGATGTTGACTACTTTGACGCACCGAAAAATTTCACTTAGTGATCGCGTTGACTTGGGCTGTGAAAATTTGGCATTAACTTTCTTCTCCGCTGAGCAGCGTTATGGAAAAGTGGGTGTTACTTATTGGTGTTTAAGTAAAATCCATCATTTACCAGGGATTCTTTCTTAAACACATGCTAGCACTGAAATGGTTGGTTGGCAAGTATATCGGACACCAAATCTGGCCCGATATCTATCAGCTGGTGAAAAAAGAGGGAAAAACTGTGAGCATGTGTGGGTATACTTATTAATTTGCAGGCACAGAGATGGGGATGCTGAGGCAAGCTAATTACTCTCATGCCCGGCAAACTAAACCAAAATATGGCACTCGTGCTGATATTCTGCACCCCACGTTTTCACCTTTGTTAATGGTCTGTATGCACCTAGAGAGCTTGAGGAGTCTCCCTGTCCTGATTTGTTTGATGCAGGGTCTACAGGGAACATGATGGTGATCAAGGGCATGGAGAGAAGGCAAGAGGTGGAAAGTGGTGCCCTTGACTGTGTATCCCCCACTTTTTGCCGGTGATAAGCCTTTGCACGGAGCAGGTCTGTCACTAGAGCAAAGCCCACTGATTGGAAACGAACTCTTGGGGCCCGGATTTGGTAAGAAGGGTCCAGCTGGCACGTTAAGAAATGGAAGCCCACACCTGGCTGGACCAATAAATGCTTCCTTAAGAGTGCGTTTGCTGTCATGCGAGCACATGCACAAAAGTGCTCTTATGTCTTATCTCTTTAACATGTTGTTTTTTATCATTAGGTTGCATTCCACCTCTTCCAGAAGCTACTCTGGAAAAGCTCAGCTTTAAAATTAAAGAGGATAAAAGAAACACCAGTAACCATGTCACTGTCGTAATTTCTTTTTCAAGAACCAGATCACTCTGGAGCATTTTCATGGCAGCTTTTGAAAAGGAAGCCTAGCGACAATAACAGGTTTCTCTTCAAAGGGAGCACTGCTTCCCTAGCCCGCGATTTCAGTAGAAAAAGCTTCATGACGACAGTAGCTAACTTCCACATCAGTATAAGACTAGGGCTGTTACATAGTGGGTGCTCAAGAGATATTTTTAGATGAATGAATAAATGAAATTAGTCTATTTTACCTGCTGTTTGGTGGCAAAGGAAAAAGTATCTCCCATGAGATTCGCAAAGTTGTCTGAGAATGAACTTCACTAAGACTTTGTTTCGTTCCTTTTTATGTTTCTCTTGTACCATAAAACTCCCGTGTTTTCTAAAGATACTGCTCGTTTCTTTGTCGCGTGGAAGCCAAACACATTTGCCGAAGAGGAGGAAGCCAGAATCCTGCCGTTCGTGTTTTGTATTCCTTAAAAGCAACACCAAACCAAGCACAGAAGGCCACTGTCTAAGGATTAAACGGACTATTCCTGTTGAACGATCGGCTCTTGCTGGCCAGTTTTCCAAATTGCCAGAATGGTTTTAGAAACCAGACCAGAGATGTTAACATTCAAAACCCTGCCAGATTCTCACACAAGTTTTTAACATCACCCTCCATAGTTTGGTACAGATGAAAGGGTAATTGGAAGCCTGTGGAAAATATGAGTAGTGGGGTCACAGATTTTTCTTTGCTTCTCACGTATCCCTCCACATTCTAGAAGGGAAGGAAATGACTTATGCAATGTTATGATAGTATTAAGTGACCATTGTTTCGATGTTCATACTAACCACCTAAGGCAGGTCAGGGTGTGGATTCTGGCTTTCCAGTGGAGGGGGCCACAAAAGCCATGAGTGCATTTTGGTTCTTTTCTCCCGTGGTGTCCAATCTGAATGGAGCAGCAAGCACAAAATACAAAGACTTCCAAAAATCTGAGGCTCTTCTCCTCTACCCCAATGATGTACTTAACAGGGAAAAGGAAATGAAATTAAATGAAAACAGGTTTCCAAAACCATTGTAGTTACCAGCCAAATCAAAGTCCAAAAAAATGTTAACAGCCCATGATTATATCCTTGGTAAAGGATGATCCAAAACCTAATCCATCAGGAAAAAGACAGTTTGGTCCAAGCTATTCCTTGAAAGGGGATCCCAGTAGTATATGGAGCAGACCCAACCTTCCTCACAGCAGGAAAGAGCAGCCCCTCTGTCTTCCCCGATCTGGTACTCAGTCCACCAGGCCAGAAACCTATTACAAAGCCAGCTCCCTGGCCCAGTAAGATGAGAAGGGCCCAGCAGAGTAGACGGCAACAGCTCTATGTTCCAAACGTGTCCCTGCATCCATCTAAGGAAAATTAAACATTCGGTTACTAAGCTTCATGCAAGCATGCTTCCAGACTGGTGAGGAGCTCCAGAAAATGAACGGGCACTTTTTCTAGCATGCTTACGCTACTATGGCTAATGTCGTATCATCGACCATACACTTGGGCTCGGCATTTATTTATTCACCTGGATCTTGCTGGTTATTCCCAGCAGTCAGCGTCTTTGCTTATGCCTATTTTTATACGCATGCGTCAGCTTTTCTGCTTCATGCCTGCAATTTTGTGATGTCCGCTGTTCCTCATGTCTTTTCATCTCTTATACACAAATTCTCCTCCAAATCTACATAGATCCAGGTTGACTCACGTAGCGCCGAAGATTTACTAGCAGGAAGTAGTCCCAGCCCACTTTCCAGACATTAATTTAGATCACGGGGGAATATTGGGAATAAGCTTTTTTCAGTTTGTCAAGAGAACAACAGAAATCTCACACATGCACACACGTGTGTACACACACACACACAGTTTATGTTTGAGCTTTGAAGGATTTAGGAATCCCAGCATTGTCGTTCAATTTATCTATTGAAATAAATTAGAAGAACAAATATCCATTATAAACTGTTGTACTGTTGACCCTTAATACAGGCTTGAACCCAGATCCATTTAAACACATATTTTTTTATAAATACAGTCCAGTACTATGAATTTTCTCTTCCTTATGATTTTCTTAACTTTTTCTTTTCTCTAGCTTACCTTATTGTAAGAATATAGTATAATACATATAACATACAAAATATGTGTTCATCGACGGTTTATGTTTCAGAAAGCAGTCAACAGTAGGCTACTAGTAGTTAAGATTTTGAGGAGTCAAAAGTTATACATGGATGTTTGACTCTATGAGCATTGGTGCCCCTAATCCCTGCACTGTTTACGGGTCAATTATACTGACTTACTTAACATTCTTATTCATAGAGTTAAGAACTGCCTTCAGATGCTCAGATCCCACATATTTAGCCTTCCTTCCCTCTTTTCTGCCTCTTCCCTCCCTCCCTTCCCATACTTGACCAGCAACTACTGTGATTTATGGAACAAAGATTTTAATTGCTCTGTTTTAAAGCAGAATAGCTCTTAGGTTATTGGCCAAGTTTTAACTTGTTCATTCTTTATTCACTCATGCAACTAACACTTATTATAGGCCTATCTGTGCTAGGTGCTTAGCGTATGAACCTAAATCAGAAACTTTACACTCAAGAGACTTAGAGCTTATGAAAGAAAATAATGCATATTCATAACCATAAAGCAAGGTAAGAAGAGAAAAGCACATGGGAAGTACAGATGTAATGCCAGGGCAATTCAGAGGAATAATTTTAGGTACAGGAAGATCAGGCGATGCTTCCTGAAAGAAGTCATTTAAGTTGAAGAATGAGCTCACAAAAAAATATATGCAGAGTGTGTATATATGTATTACCTCAATATTTTACTAATTTGTCTGTTTCTCTCAATTATTATACAGAAAGTTCCCTGAGGGCAAGGGGCACTATTCTGTCCACATTTATGGGTTTTATCCCCCTAATACCTAGGCCAGTACCTGGAATGTGTTCAGTAGATGTTTATTGAATGAATAAGTTTATTAATAATTAATTTGGTCATGGGGAGAATTCCAGACAGAGGCCACAGAGAGCAGTTGATTATAGACAGACTCTTTTGATTCCATTGTTTGGCAAATAGAGACTCTTTCAGCTACGAAAAATAAGCAATATGTTTCTTGTTCCATTTGAAAGTTTATTTTGATTTGAAACAAACTTCCTTGTCTTCTCCCCAAGTCCTGCTCCATGAATTTGCCGGGCGTGCCCGTATGTGCTGAGAGACAACAGAACTCGGGGTAGACATTTCCTTTTCTCACCCAGGTTCCTGAGCAACTTCCTGGCTGAGTGGGGGCTTCACTCACAACCCCTCCAGAATGTGGGAATGTTTCACCCTGGCTATACTGAGGATTAACCAAACTCAGGCAAGTGTTTGGAGAGACTTAGACGAAGGTCCCCATAGACCCACGAGGTATTAATGTGATGGAATGTTTAGAAAATCTTGCAGCTTGGCTTGATTTTTCAAACTCGTAAGGCTCCGTGTTGAAGTTATTGCTCTGTTCCCATTTCCAACAGATCAGAGCCCATTACCAGCCACAGTATGGGAAAAGATTTAGGGAGGGGAGAAAGAGAAATTAAGTCTGAAGCCTATATCACTTCAATATTTGGTGTGTGTGTGTGTGTGTGTGTGTGTGTAAGGGGAGGGTCTTGTGCAGTGGACTGGGAAAGGAGTATGGTAAATAACTAGATGAAAAATGGGATGCAGGGCCATCCTTCCCCCCGTTTCATGGAGCACCTGAAGAGGACGAAATTGTTCTCAGTTCCTTTACTCTCGGTATGGTTTCTAGAAGTTAAATGATAGAGAAGACCCTTCTATTTTAAAAAGGTACTTACTAGTACATTCATTTGATTATGTTTGAGAGGTGATTAAAGACAGGGCAAACCTTGTGATCGCCAAGTCGCTCTATTTGAAGATCCTCATTTTGCTTTGCTTAGAAGAAGGTGAGGTGCCTAGGAAGGTCATTTGCTTGACAACACCATTAACAAAGGCATAAGATAACAGCACCTTTACCTTCCACGACCTTCGTAACTTAGTACGCTCATATTTATGACTTTTCGGGTCCTAACACCCTCGGAGAGTCCTAAGTCAGATGTTTTTGGCCCTGTTTCACAACGAACCAGATTCACTTAAATACGTTTATTTCCATACTCCTGCTAATGAATAATAGAGGCACTTCATAAATATCTCTTCATTTAATTCTTACACCAGCTCTGCAACAGAAGTGCTGTCCGGCCTTAACAGAGATAAGGATTTCTTTGAATTGGAGAAATTAGGTGCTTTCCAAAATATCACAGAATTTGTAAAATGGTGATTCCACTAGGTTAATATGATCATGACAGCATCAACACTATTCTTTAATCACACCCCTATATTTATGTGACAGTCTGTGCTCTGAGTGCCTACTGTGTGTCAAGCCCTCACTTCTAGGGTACCTTAGAGAGATCAGTATCTTAGGACGTTGACACATTGCAAATGGAGATAAGTGAGTACCTCACTATTGTTTGTGTGTGTGTGTGTGTGTGTGCACACGTGCATATACCTACGGAGGCTTTCTTAGGAATAGCTTGAACAATGGGAAGTGAATATACCAGAACTTAATTTCACAAGTGGAAACAGCGTCTATGTCTTCAGTACATCAAGCACAGCTCGAGTAGTTGCAGGGGCCATGGCGTGGTTTCCCTGTGCTGTTCAGCCCGAATCGAACGACTAGATCTTGAACGAACCACCCCCAGGGCCTTAAAGGCTAAACGTAATTGCTCAACCCACAGTCTTAGTCTCCGACCCCACTGTCAGAGAGAGGATAAATCAGTAGCAAGGCAAAGGGTATTCATGTTAAATAATGTCTATTTATGTCTTGTCCATGGGCCAAAGAACCTGGTGACCCTGATTTAAATTTGAAAATAAAATGGTTAGGAGTTAGTTGTATTATATAGAAGTGACTAGTTATCAGGTTTTGTGCAATTCAGTCAGCCACTATCTCTTAGGGAATTTGGAGAGTGCTGTGCTACCATTCAAATATTTCTTTCTCTCAGCCCTGACTTTTTAAATGTTAATTGATTTGCTCCATGAAATGCCCTGTAAAGCAGCCAGATGTTGTAAGAGAATCTTGATAGTATGGGAATTCAGCAGGAGACTTCAGCAGCATAAAATGATCCTCAAATTTCCCCAGCTCTCAACTTAGCAAAAACAAAGGCTCCCACTTTAAGTGGGATTATAAAGAATCTCCTGGATTTCACTGGTAATGTCTAAAGAAAAGAAAAATTGCCCACTATCCAGATCACCCAACACACCAAACAGGATTTCATAAACACAGAGGAAATTATCGTGGACTAGTAGCCAGGAGACCTTGGTTAATTCTTGACTCTGCCATTGTGTAGCTGTGCGACCCTGAACAAATCATACATTCTCTGGGTTTCACATTCTCGGTTATTGAAATCAATGTTGAACATTAGTGTGCTTCTGTGAGGAATGAACAGAGTGCCATGGGGAGGGGTGCCTCTCTGGCTCAATAGGAATGAACAAAGTGCTGGGGGGCATTAGAGGAACCAGTAAGTCTCCCAGGGGAAGTCAGGGAAGGCTTCACAGAGGAGGACCTATCTGGTCTAGTCTTTGAAAGGTAAGTAGAGATTGTCTGCTGAAAAGCCAAGGACAGGAACGTGAGGTTAGGAGAGGATGGAATGGCTGTGCAGTCATAATCAAGAGCTATTTGCAGAGACAATCACGAACGGGGATGGTGTGACGGTGTCTTCAGGGATCAGGGGAAATCAGTGAATCACTGCACCAAGGGTACATAGGTAAGGCTGTGAGATCAGTCCCATTCAGATTGTAGGACCCTGTGCCTCTCATTCAGTTTAGCTTTATCCAGAAGGCAACAAGCAGCCAACGGGAATTTTTGTTTGATTACTTTGGTTTTGCAGTAGGACAAGAATTTTAACATAGGAAGAGAACTCTGTTGGCTGTATGCAGGTGAATTAGATGGGAAAGTAAACGATGGTAAGAGATACCAATGAGGAAGTTACATCAGACAAGACGTAAGGGTACGAATTTAAAACCTGGCAGATTTTAATGCAAAAGAAATTTCTCAATTTAAAACCTGGCAGAAGAAATTTCTTCGGGAGAATTGGCAAGGCTTCGTGACTGGGAAAGAAAAACAAAGACCGATAAGCCAAGAGAACTAGGGAGTCTCTAATTTGGGAGGCTCTGTGGTGACTGCATGTAGATAGGTGTTCTGAAACATGAGCGAGCATCAGAGTTACCTGGAGGGCTTCCCGAAACACGGATTTCTGGTCCCCCTCCCCCAGAGTTTCTGTTCAGTAGATGTGAGTGGGGCTCAAGAGGCGGCATCTCTAACGAGTTCTCAGGAGACACTGCTACCACTCTGAGGAACATGCTTTGGGAACCACAGAGGAGGATTCGAGGTGGTGGAGAGTTCGTGTAAAGAGGAAGCAAACTGATGAGTTAATTTGAAGCATGTATCGATGGAGGCGCCTACAGGACAGGTCCTATATTTCTCAATGATTGATCACCCCATCAGATCTAAACTCTAAGGGGGCTAAGGTATTGTTTGCTTCACATCTGTACCACTAGTGCCTAGCATAATGCCTGGACCGTATCTGCTGCTCCATAAGGATTTGCTAAATGAACAAAAGAATATTAAATTAATCCAGGTAGGGGTAACCAGGAAGCAGTGGGAAATACGGGTCCACGAAATTTGAAGTCTTGTCCTGTCATATGAATTGGGCTACATAGATGGAGGAAGGATGATTATAAATAAGGAGTTAAAATCATTACAACTGACATTTTTCAAATCCTTAAGGAGTCTAGCAAAATCATAAGAAATTAACAATATAATAATACTTATTATAATACTTCTGAGTGTAAGAAATTCTACCGAGTTCATAAACTTTGCAGGGAAGTGCCAACAGAGGGGTGAAGATGCGTCCATGCTTAGAATCTCTCCCAGTTTGAGCAGTAAGTACACAACCTGCAAAGTTGAAAACTACTTGTTCCTAAAATTATGGAAACAATATTGAAGGGCCGTCCACGTGGAATACTGAGGGGAGAATTTCGGTACTTAGAGGGAAGCAGGACTACATGAGCTCTCAGTTGCCTTCTACCTCTAAGACATATCACAATTCTATGACTGAAGTAGGGATAGGGAACAATGGTGGGTTCACGCAGAATCGAAATGAGCAGTGTGGCACTTGGATGCAGCAGAAGAGCCAACCAAAATTTATTTCAGAGTGGGACAGACAAGCATAATGAAAATACAAGAAAGAGCGAAGATACTCCGGGAAGAAGAAACACATGTGAGTCGGGGCACCGGTGAAGTGCCGGCCATGACCCCACCCTAACTTGCTAGAAAGAATGGATGCACCGTTTCCACTCCTAGCCCAGACCACACCGCACATGGCATAACAAGCCTACACTAGGCAACTACTCTTCTGTGTCCTTTGCCTCATCATTCAGACGTTAACAGATCATTATGAGAAAATAAACTCTTGTTTATCAGAAAGTCCTAGACAGTTCCTGTGCTGAAAAGTCATGATTCCAGTTTCAGAGGCATCGAGAAAAGACACATATATTCTAGCCCCGGCACTTATATCTCACAAAGGATTATTTTTAGAAAGAAAGCACATAAATCAGGCAACATTTTGCTGAGAAGTAAATTCTTTTTATCAGTAAAGGAAATTTGTGGCCTGATAGTGATAGAACATGGCCCTCTCAACTTAGAGTATGCTTTTACCTCTGCTACTGGTTTAGAAATACTTTAGAAATACACAAAGGATTAAAAAAAATGGGAGCGCGGTGCCTTGGGGAGTACCGCTAGTTTAAATAACACATGAAAAGTATTTATGAGCCCTTTTTTATGAGGTGGTCAAAGAAAAGACCATCCAGCATGTAACATAAGACTGGCTGAAGAAGAAAGCATTTCCAAACCACACTGGAGAGTTAAGCATGAATGGAATTTTATTTTAGTCTCTATTGCTTATTTAAATGAATGGTGTTTTCAGATGGGGCCTAAATGATAATGCAGATCGAGGTGAGGCTTGCCAGGAAGAAAATATACTAGTCTATTATTCAAAGAATGTTGCTAGGTAATGCTGGAATAATCTGAAATATACGGGTTTAGCAAAAGGGGCTTCTGGAACGCGTACGTGGTTGCAACGCGCCCGAGTCCATTTTGAATTCTGTGGGTTGAGCGTTTGCTGCAGTCAGTGCTTGGAGTGACTCCATGTCCCGCAGACTGTGGCGAGGCTGGCTATGGCCAACCATGCCAGGGCACTGTACACGCAGGACCGCGACACGTTCTAGCACCCGGTCCAGTCGGCTACAAAATGTACTGTTCTTCCTTTGCTCGATTGCTGCAACTGACCTCTCTAGAGAGTGCATACCGTTCGCTTTGTTTTGCCTAAGTGGTCATGGCTCTGAGCTAATCTCCGCACAATCTCCTTTCTGGATCTCTGTGTGACAAAGAGCATGCCCTGGTGTGTGACAGCTGGCAAAGGTTATGGGTGGTGGACGCAGCCACGGAACAGAACAAAAATAACTGGCCCCTAGAGGCATTAAACGGAGATCCTTGGCCTCGTTAATTTTCTGTCTTATAACGAGCATCTGCCTCGTGAGTTGTATCAGTAACAAATTGTAACGTGAAGTGTTCCCTCAGGCCACCAGTTGATTGAGTTCCATAGCTGTGTCAGGATATTGATGTGTTCAGTCCTTAAATGAATGCTGAATGCTCCTGGCTATTCACTCATGTATTCTACAAACATTGATTGAGCACCAACTATATTCTAGGCACTGTGCTAGGCTATAACCTAACTTCTGTGATTTTCCACCAAACTCCTTTTGGATACCACAAATATAACACGGTATATTAACTCTGAAGTTAGCATTTCTGGATCAGAAAAGAAAACGGGGGGGGGGGGGGGCTAGCTGGCTGAGTCAGTAGAACATGTGACTCTTGATCTTAGAGTCGTGAGTTCAAGCCCCACGTTGGGCATGGGGCCTACTTAAAAAAAGATCCAGTTTTTAATAATTTGAAATAGAATCCATAGGATCATTAACATAACATTCCTTCTCAAAAAGCTCATGTTTCAAGTTCAGAAGCGTCAAGCATAGTACATATTTTATAAATTTCACATTTAGTAGAGGGATTGTTGAATTAAACTTAGAAAAAGAAATGCAATCTCAGACAATACGTCATTTGTCTATCTACCCAGAAGCTTCAAAATACTAGGAAAGGAAAAGGAAAATTAGGTGATAGGAAATCAGGTTTTTAGGAAATTCAGTAAAATCATTAAAGTCCTCTTATAGAATCAGATCAGTTTTGTTTATAAATGTTCCTTGAAACATTCCCTTTTTTCATTCCTTGCTCATCGACCTTCCTGACTCCCAGACTTCTGGGTTGCGGTGGATGGAAGGTGACAGAATTGATTAATGCAGAGCTGGGCTCCTGATTCTGCCGTTTAGAAGGGACGACGTCAGCTAGTGCACAGTGCAGCCTGGCACACGCATGCCCCCCTCCTTGGTGCCCATCCTCCACCCCTCTTTATTTCCCTCTAACCTCTCTGCCAGATGGAAGAGTAGTTTACCGGCAGGAGGGAACTCCATCCTGTGACGGCCTCTCTGTGAGGCCACTGGCTAGAGAACGGAAGGTGTCTCCCCTTCAGCAGCTGTCAAGCCCAACCCAAGGTAAATGATCACATCTTCGTCTAGCGGTGGGGGCCCCTCCCCGGGAGGTGAAGGTAAAGTTTAGTTGGCTTCTATTAGGAGTTAATCCGGAATCCCTCACTTTTCATTCCAGCAACATGATTTGTAAAATTTATCTTGCCAGGCCAAATACAGAGTAAATAAAAACGGGATGCCACCCGCATTTGGTTTTTGCTGTTTGCCAGACGCGGCGGAGGCTGGAGACTCGGTGTTCCGAGCAGCAGCTCGCCCCCAATGTGCCAGCACAGGCCCACGCGGTGGGAAGCGCTCTCAACGGGATTATGGATCTCCAGCCGCATCTGAGAGGCACGAGCTTACGATTCTTTTTCTCAAATAATCCATCTTACAGTTCAGCAAAGAACAACTGCTGCGAGCCCCTCGTTGTCGGATTTTTTTTCTCTAAAATAAACAGTGCAATTCCTCAAGTGTACCTGATTAATTGGAGGTCAGTCCAGTAGACTCTATGCTCAAATTCTTCCTCTTTTGTTTCCCTAGAGGCAGGAATACTTCAGTTTTAAAACGAAAAGATGTGACAGCTGAATGTGAATGCAGCCCCAGTTTCCTCAAGAATATTCTGCATTATCTAATGGTAGCTTACGTTATTTAGACTGTTCCAGCAGCTTAGAAGTCAGGAGCATGAAATCCCACCAGTGTTTTCCCAAGAAGCCACTTCAGTGCATCCTCACAGGGAGGTGGTAGGAAATTCTTCACAAACTAATGCTTCCAGCAGGATCAACGGGGTGATCGTTGCAACTATGAAGACCTCATATTATTGATCTTGGCTCCCTCAACAGTGAAGTCTAAAAAATACTTTTTAAACTGACTTCTAGAACTCTCTATCTTTTTTTTTTCTTTTTGAGTCAAGTACGGTTAACACACAGTGTTACATGAGTTTTAGGTGCACGCCATAGTGATTCGGCAAGTGTTCATCACGCTGTGCTCCCCACAAGCGTAGTGCCGTCTGTCACCACACAACACTATTCCAATACCCCTGACTATATGCCCTATGCCGTACCTTTCACCCCCGTGGATTACTCATTCTGTAACTGGAAGGCTGTACCTCCCATTCCCCTTCACCCATTTTGCACATCCCCCCCACTTCGCTCCTCTCTGGCAACCATTAGTTTTAAAACAATATTTTTAATAGTTTTGCAATTTAAGGATATCCCATGACCAAGAGCAGATTCCAGTCCACACTCGTAGCTGTGGCTGAGCCATGGTTCCGGTCCTGCACTATCGGCTGCATGTTCAGCGTAAGGACCACGCTAGGTGCTGGGATATTTTGGCTTCAGAGACGGCATGCTCACTGCAGCGTCCAGGCACCTCTGAAAACAGAACCACCTCTGTCTTCTACCAACAAGTGATGAGTCAAGATTCTTCTCCGCCAGTTTACGAAATGCTGCAGTAGCCTGTGGACGTCCCTGTGAGCAGTTCTCAATGACAGCCACTTAGTCAACACTGAGTATCAACTGTGGATCAAGTACTGTTCTAGCTTCTAGAGCATTCCTCCTACAGAAGCTGCATTCCGCAGCCTCACATTTATAAGCATTTTATCAAGATCATTTTCCACAGACCGAACAGAGGTTAGCATATCTGAAAAGACTTTGAGTTGTCTGCAGCCAGCAACTGCCATTTTAGACTGGCTCTATTAGTGATACCTGTTGACATATGTGGGATCGGGAGAAATCATGTAGGAAGCTGTCCCTTGCTTTCAGAGATACATGGAGGTCATAGTTCCATTGGCCAGGGCTTGGTTATACTGGAAATATGAGACCTGAAGATTGAGCCGAGTCATGCAGAACACTGGAGAATTTCCTTATGAACGAGACACAGGACTGATTAACGCAATCTCTCCACATGGCCTCTAAACCCTTCCATCTACACATGCCCCCCCCCCCAGACATCTGCCCCAGCACGGACACACAGGCTAGGGAGTGGGGACAAAGGCAGCAGCACATATATCGTGATAGTTACATTTATAAATATCCCTTAAATAATGGACAGCTTGGAGCTGATGGGAAATGATTTTAGCTAAATTTCATCAACCATTCTGGGGAAAAGGAAGTATAATATGAGAAACCCTAATTTATAAAGAGACTTTATAGTCACACTGGCCTGAGTTCTAATTCTAACTATACTGCTTGCCACCTGACTGTCCTCAGCAAGCTCCTTAATCAGAGTCTCAGTTCTCCCATCGGCGGCATGACAGCTCGGCTGCCTGTGCCCTCACGCTCTTCGGAGGGTGAAGATAACGTGCCCATCAGGGCGCCCAGTACAAAACAGGGACCAAACAGTATTAGAAATCTGCTTCCTTCTCACTAATATAGCATATACATTTCTGCCTTCATTAATGATTGGGAAGAAACACAGCAGATCCAGATCAGAGTTCTGTAGTTTATGGCAATGTGAAAATCTCTATATAATCATTCAACCCATTTGCTTATTTTGCTACCTGTTGGTAATGTTCCAGGTGAAAGGCACTGTCTCAAGAAGGACAACTGTCCATCAAGCTCTTTATTATTACATCACACTTTAATCTGAAATCTGTAGTTTTTAGGTAAAGCCTAGAGTCAATTGCTTACCAAGAACACTTGAAGAAAAATTTTTTTTGCACTTCCTAAGTATGTCCAATTTTTTTTAAAGGCAGGATTCCAATCTCATAGTCAGAAAATGTGGTGTTTAGGGTGGCAGTTATAATACTGTGACTATATTTCTCAAACCATAAGTTGACATGTGGTCTGACAAGCATAAAGTGTACTTCTGGAGACAGTGGGATTGAATATTTGAAATCAGAACTGGAAAATCTGGGACATATGAAGGCTATAAATAGTGGGCAGAGACTGGGCTGGTTCCAACAGAGACTTGATTCCCACTAAGAACCACATAATTAGCCAGCCCCCATTTGTTATACATATAAATACCGGTATATAAGAAAGGCAATTTAAACCAGAATGGTAAGCAAGGCGAGCCCGTGCCAGAGAGCTGCCTGGCACACACATGCCCTGGTCCCAGAGCTCGGCACAGGATAAGGCTGCCTGCAGGAACCGACTATATAGCTGGAAAAGAAAACTGTAAGACCCAAACATATGCAAAGCAGTGTATTCATTGCCATGAAATGGTCATCTTCGGTTGTCCTACAGGAGGCAGGTAGAATGATCTTACACAGGGAGATTTAACCCGTCCATGCCTTTTCCCAGTGGGAGGATCGACTTTGGGCTCAGACCCATTAGGCAGTTACTTCTCCTACAGAGGCTGACAAAACAATGCTGGAGTCTGAGAAAGGCAGAGGAGAGCCAGGGCAGAGTAAAAGCAGAGCGCATGCGTTGCACGGAGCTATCAGAGGAAACTTACGCTTCTTCATGACTTTCCCATTGTATTTTAGGAGTAAGGTATAGCATCTCTCTGCAAAATATGAGGACCTCCATAGGAGACTAACCATTCCAACACAGAGTAGCGATGGACAAGATATGTAAAGCATATGTTCATCAGAATCATGACAGAAATGGTCTAGGATGAGCGTGACTCATGACACATAGCAGACACACTGCTAAGGGCCTTTGCAAAGATCCTCTCTTAATCTCAACAGCCCCAATTATCATCTCACCTTTTGTAGGCAAGGACATTAGGGCTGAAAACCATGCAGAGAAACCTGCCCAGGTTCACACAACTTCTAATAAATTTTACTGTCCAAATCCATGATTCCCAACATAACATCACAGCAATAGGAAACATATTTCAGGAAGGACCAGAACAGAGACTATTCTCCCAGCTTTCTGATTCCTCATAGCAAAAGCATCAGAATCACAGAGGAACACTTTTGAAATATAGGTGCTTGGGCCCCAACCGGCGATTTCTGATTCAGAGGGCCTAGATCTCTGTATTTTGAAGAAGCTCCCCCACTCTGGCCTGGTGATTCTAATACACACTTCTTTTCATTTATTTATTTTTTTTTAAGATTTATTTATTTGAAAGAGAGAGAGAGAACATAAGCAGGAGGGCCGGGGTGGGGAGTCTCAAGCAGACTCCACACTGATCACAGAGCTGGCCATGGGGTGCGAGCTCGGGACCCTGAGATCGTGACCTGAGATCATGACCTGAGCCGAAACCAAGAGTTGAACGCTCAACCCACTATGCCACCTAGATGCCCCCACCCACACTTCCTATTAAGAACTTCTTGACAAACCCCGTTGTGTCTAAGTTTCTACTTACTGCTTAGTGAGGAGGGATTCAAAAATCAGCATTTACTATTACCAATAAGCATTTGTTGTCTACCCAATAGAAATCCACCACGGATGAACAAGAAGTAATGGCTAAGTAGCTCTAGGTCCAGGGTGGCAGTTCAGGCATTCTCTAATCACCACTCAAGATTTTTTATTCATTGATGTCTGCTCTGGGTGACACATTCTTGACTACTGCAAGAAGCCAAAACCGGATTAAGCCAGATCCAGGTTAAAGAGATGGCCAAGTAATGAAAACCTGGGGGGAGAGGTGGCAGCAAGAGGGGTAGGTGTAGCAATGCAAGCATGACTCAAGTGGCGTTTGGTAAGTGGAATGGGTCAATTTTAAAATATGGAAGACATATCGGACTAAAAGTAAAAAAATCCCCCAAAGATCAATCCTTACAAAATGCTCAAAACAGGAAGTCAGAAAGGCTGAAGAAAATAGGTCCATATCCAAAATCTTTGAAAATTTTTCAGTGCTGCCATCATGGAGATGTGTACAAAAAAGAAATGGGACCAAAATATCCAGGCTCGTATTTCTGTATAAGCCAAGACTCAGAGGTTATCCATTGTTTACTGTCTTAAATGTGCAAAAGAACAATGGAATTAAACATGCCCCACTGGGCTCTAGGCTTGATGATAGAAAGGAACATGATGCCAAGGGCAATTTATATTCCTAACTGGTCTCTGCTACCGGGTGACTTAGGCAAAAGATTTAACTCCAATGCCTTGATTTCTCAATCTGAAAATTTGGGTAGAGAGGAAGAAGGGGAATATTGGTAGATGAGAGACACCACATTTGTACTATACTTACGCTCTAATTGCAAACTACCCACAGTTATGTACATTCTGTTTTATGTGCTTTATAAGAGTCAGATGTGGAATTCCCTGTGGTGGTGGTTGTTTTAACTCTCTAGAAACTTGAAGGGAAGTTAGAACTAAAAAGAAACTAAAGAAATAGGACTTAAGAATTAAATGTTTTGAATATTTTCCTTCCTAATTTGCTTTGCAGAAAAATGGAATACAGACTATCATCAATGGAGTGCTTTCAAGTGAATCATAATCACATGCATGTGCAAAACCATCGGTGAAGTCTGTATGTGCAATTAAATGCCTAATTATCTGAAAGAGCCCCTGCATTCTTTACTCCCTGACTATACCCTCAGGAAAACACACAGTGGCCTTCTGTCTTGAGTACGGGCTCTTTAAAGTGTTTAAATGCCATGAAAGTGCAACTGTGTGCCCAATTAGGGGTGCAATTGCTGGGTCAAAGCATGAAACTCAGCCTATCCTCTGCCATGCTGGGTTAACTCTCCAGATTCTAGTTACCAACCCAAAGGGCAATCTTAATCAGCTTCCTCTGTCATCCTGGGGCTTGGTGAGAAGTATCGGATGCTCTATCCTTTGTCAGTTTTAGAGGTGGTACAAGGGGGGAAATAAAGTCAAACTCTGGTGCTTCCTTTGAGGGCTTTTGTTTACTTCCTCAACTAAGTGATTGAAAATCATCCTTGGACACTGCTCTGCTGCATGGAATCAGGTATTGTGGGAAACAAGGAGAAGAAGATAGGAACTCCTTAATTCTATCTCAGTACTAATGCTGATTGTGCTCTTTTTCAGCCCATTGAAGACGAATTGCAGATTACTAAGATGGGCTCTCTACTAGGGACCTATAGCACATGTTCTGAGAAGGTCATAATAAGGTTTTAAAATATTCTTTAACTTGGAAGGCACAGACAAATCTTGTTCATCAAAAGATCTTACATTGGTTGGACAACCACCTCCCTAGCTCCAACTCTCTTCCACAGATTTTTAAATATATGCCAAATCAGGTCATAGGTCAGTGCGGGGGTGGGCTCGATGGGAAAGTCCAAAGCGAAGGGTTAGATAGCCACACTCTCTACGGTGGCTAAGAAGAGCAGGGCTCACTGGTGGAGAAGACATGCTGGGTAGATGTGTGGAGGGGTATGCGGAACAGGCAGAGAGAGGAGAACCAGTGTTAAGCAACATATAACAGACACAGGAGAGAGACTGCAGAGGCAGAACTTCAAGCCCTAAGGAGGCCATTGGAATAACAGGATTTGAGTCCCAGAGGAAGAGGTAAATATAAAGAATCAAAGAATGGTCCAAAGCAAAAGAAAGAAGCTGGAGAACTCAATGCTGGATCAAAATATGAGGACAGGGTCTGGTCAGGAGAAGCAAGACCAGAGGCCAGGCATTGAAACTTTTCACTCAAAAACCTTTGACCAAACACTTAGTATGTGTCATGTGGTGATTACAGTGGTCAATGTTGACAATACAACAGTAAACCAGTTGATAAAGGTAATGATCTGGAGGAGATCTGACAAGAAGCTTGAGATACTGAACATACAGCTATAGACTCAGGGAATCCTTTAGCTCCCTTTACTGATTCCAAAGTCTGGGATAATATGGAAGTGGTTTCAGCTAGAGGCATCCAAGGGCCATCAGATCAGGGCTCCAGCAAGACCCTGACTTTCTGGTACATGTTTATTCTTTCCTTTTATTTACCCAGGCTGCTGCTTTTCTACATTCCCAGTCTTGCTTTAAATAAGAAAAAGAAAAAAACTGTCTTAACATGCCTTTCCTCCTTCCTAGTTGGCTTAGGAGCAAAAATTCCAGCTGTTGGTATTTCATGCCTCATCATGAAACAGAACCTGACCTCTCACTGGCAAAGTTGTCCCCCATCATATTGTGGGCACGCGGAGCTCTCCCAGCCTATCCCACAAACCTCCTCCTTGCTTTTCCCTAAAGAGCTCTGTGTGACTGAGTCACGAGCAAAACAGCTGAAGTGGTGAGAGGCCAGTCCCGATCTCAAAGAGAAATGCAGTGGCTATGCCTCAACATAAACAACAAAGATGAACAGATAAGGTAAAACTAAACAATTATCTAGAATTCATTCTTCTCATCAAAAATATGCAATCTTGATGGATAATACTAATAATACGGTAGGAATCAAAGATACTGTCTCCCCTCTGATACTTAGAATCGTGCATGACAAAAAGGACATCTGGATTTCTATTGACACATGGAATGGGAAGGGACAGGCTAGATAGTAGCTTGGTTGTCTGGAAATCAGTGAAGTGCTAGAGTAAACCTATTTTGGCAGAGAAGCACTTGGTCATATTTTGGCTTATTCACAGAGAATATCCATATCCATATGATTTTCCCCAACTATAAGCAGTGAGTCATGATCATTAGTGGCTTCCATTGCACTGGAGAAAACCCAGAGCTGGGAGAACCCCATACAGCTGAAGCTTCATTGGCCCAGTGGGCAATCTCTCCCATGATAGATACACGGCAAAATACTAAAGTGGAAGTATCCAATGCCTGGGAAGTCAGAATCATCTTATAGGTTCTGCCTCGAAATTACTTTTGTAAACATCCAATGGGCTAAAAAGGACTTAGGAAATATTTGGGGATACCCTGATACACTATATCACAGGGGCTTTCTGGGCTTATCTTTGGTCATTAATAGGTAGCCAACAGCACTGAGACCCTGCCCCCAACATGTCAAGGGCCCCACACCAGGCACCATTCCTTCAGGTTCTCATTCTTCCTCCCTTGTATTACTCAGAAGCTTTCTACTGATCTCCCACTTGTAGTATGTCCTCTTCCTCCTAGACACATGTGCTAGAGTAATGTTCTAAAAAACAGACGCTGTTCATGCTACACACTTGTCTGACAACCTCAAGGACTCATCTTTACCAAATATAACAATTACAGCTGGGGCAACTGGGTGGCGCAGTTAAGCATCCAACTCTTGGTTTTAGCTCAGGTTGTGATCTCAGGGTCTTGAGATGGAGCCCTGTGTGCTCTGTGCTCAGCATGGAGTCTGCTTAAGACTCTCCCTTTCCCTCTCCCTCTGCCCCTCCCCCCTACTCTCTCTCTCAAATAAATAAATCTTTAAAAAGAAAAAACAATTATAACTGCTATTTACTGACTACTAGGTTTCAGTACTTTGTCTTGATTATTGTCATTCTCACAATAATAATATAAGGTGGGGGTAGCCTCTTCAACCATTCAATAAACAAACATGAACAAATCCTCACAGAAGTAATCAATGAGAAAGCTGAAGATCAGAGTTTGAGCAATCTTTCCATAGTGATTCATAAGTGGTCATCTTAGTATTCACATGCAGGTCTATCCAGTTTGAATCCTGGGGATCTCTCTACTTCCCCAGGCTGCCCCATTGAAAAAAAAAAAAAAAAAGCAAACTCTAATTGACCTTCAAGGCCTTTCAGAATTGGGACACGACAGATGCCTCCAATTGGATCTCCCCTGCCCATCCTTTGTTTTGGTCAAAACAAATTCCATGCATGTCCTTGGAAATACCCAGCCCCATCCTGTGTCTGAGATTTCTATTCTAGGTCTGTCTCGGGATGCTTCTCTCCCATGTAAATTCCTCTGACCAACCCCAGGATTCCTCAAAAGCTCACCTGCACCACTAACATACCAGCTAGAGGTGACTTCTCTTTCCTCTGAACCCCCAAACAGCCCTGGGACTCCCTCTTGTGGATTGTATCATGGAATGGGACAAACTCAGAAGTCAGATGAATTAAGGTTCAATTCTTCACTTTACTTAGTAATTAAACTCTAGGACCTCTGTCTCCCTGCACCATAGGCTTGTTTTCAGAATTCAGTTATGTAACAAATACAGAAGTGCTCAACATAGCCTGCCAAGGAACAAATTTTCAAATGCCTGTTATTACCATTAAAATGATCTGTATTCATGCATTACCCTTTTGATCTTAAGCTCCTTGAGGAGGGGCACCACCTTACTCAGTCTTCTATCCCCAGTGCATTTAATGGCACATGGAAATGTTTAAGAAGGAATGGCAGACATGATGGAGCTTCCAATCTAATTTCAAAACCCATCAGGCTACAACTGAAATCAAAGCTCCATATAATAAAATGAGATTGCAGCAAGAATTTAATGAGGCAAATACATATATGCTTCTGGGTTATGGTTTTGTCTACTTGGATGAGTAGGATCCAGAGTCTATAATGCCACAGCCACATTAAAGGAGAGAAAAAATGCTCAAAGCACATTTCCCATTTCCCATACATGAAGAAGCACTCCCAGTGCTTGGGGAGAACAGCACAGTAGCAGAAGTATCGTTATCGTAGCAGTCGGAAGAGCTGCCAACATTTATTAAGCACTTAAGTACCAGACACTAGTTTAAATGATTCACATGTGTTAACTCATTAACTTTTACAACAACCAATATAAAGTGCTTCTATTCTTTCCACATTTTTAGATGAGGAAATGAAGGCACAGAAAAATTAAGCAATTCCTGAGGTCTCACAAGAGATGTTAAAACAGGGATTCAAACCAGAGCCCATGCATCCTATATATCATGACAAGGAGCAACGGTCTGGACACTGGGGTGTTTTCCCCCATGGTAAGGATATCAATCCAGCTGGACCTCAGAAAAGGTTCCTGTACCCGATCCACCAGTTACTAGACTAATAGGTTGCGTCCTTTGGGACACCCAAATGCTGTTAGAACCTGTGCTTATAGAGAGGGGTGAAAGGGTGTTGACATTGGAGATTAACATCTACCTTTAAAAGTCCATAACTTTGCATTTGCAAAGGTAGTTCCAAGTACAGGAAGATGTCTGTTGGTAAAACGACCCAACCAGATGCAACTCCAGAATACAGGTAGTATCAGGTACTGGTGGCAACACAAGTCCAGATTTCAAGGTCTATTACAAAGCTGTAATCATATGGTACTGGCACAAAAATAGACACATAGATCAATGGAACAGAATAAAGAACTCAGAAATGGACCCTCAACTCTATGGTCAACTAATCTTTGACAAAGCAGGAAAGAATATCCAATGGAAAGAAGACAGTCTCTTCAACAAAGGGTGTTGGGGATGTTGGACAGCCATATGCAGAAGAATGAAACTGGACCATTTCCTTACACCAGACACAAAAATAGACCCAAATGGATAAAAGACCTAAATGTGAGACAGGAATCCACCAAAATCCTTGAGGAGAACACAGGCAGCCACCTTTTTTACCACAGCCACAGCAAATTCTTGCTAGACATGTCTGCAAAAGCGAGGAAACAATGGTAAAAATGAACTATTGAGACTTCATCAAGATAAAAAGCTTTTGCATAGCAAGGGAAACAGTCAAAAAAACCAAAAGACAACCGACAGAATGGGAGAAGATCTTTGCAAATGACCTATCAGATAAAGGGCTAGTATCCAAAATCTATGAAGAACTTAACAAACTCAATACCCAAAGAACAAATAATCCAATCAAGAAATGGGCAGAAGACATGAACAGACACTTGTGCAAGGAAGACATCCAAATGGCCAACAGACAGGTGGAAAAGTGCTCAACATCACTCAGCATCAGGGAAATACAAATCAAAACCACAATGAGATAGTACCTCACACCAGTCAGGATGCCTAAAATTAACAAATCAGAAAATGACAGATGTTGGCAAGGACCTGGAGAAAGGGGAACCCTCCTACACTGTTGGTAGAAATGCAAGCTGGTGCAGCCACTCTGGAAAATAGTATGGAGGTTCCTCAAAAAGTTAAAAATAGAGCTACCTTATGAGCCAGCAATTGTACTAGTGGGTATTTACCCCAAAGATACAAATGTAGTGATTCGAAGGGGCACCTGCACCCCAATGTTTATAGCAGCAATGTCCACAATAGCCAAACTATGGAAAGAGCCCAGATGTCCATCAACAGATGAATGATAAAGAAGATGTGGTATATACACACACACACACACACGCACACACACACACACAATAGAATGTTACATAGCCATCAAAAAATATGAAATTTTGCCATTTGCAACAATGTGGATGGAACTAGAGGGTATTTTACTAAGCGAAATAAGTCAATCAGAGAAAGACAATTATCATATGATCTCACTGATATGTGGAATTTAAGAAACAAGGCAGAGGATCATAGGGAAAGAGAGGGAAAAAATGACATAAGACAAAACCGGAGAGGGAGACAAACCATAAGAGACTCTTAATCTTAGGAAACAAACTGAGGGTTGCTGGAGAGGAGGGAGGTGGGGGGATGGGGTGGCTGGGTGAGAGACAGTGGGAGGGTATGTGTTGTGGTGAGTGCTGTGTATTGTGTAAGACTGATAAATCACAGACCTGTACCCCTGAAACAAATAATACATTATATGTTAATAATAAAAAATAATAATTTATAAAAAGGAGTATAGGTAGGGGCGCCTGGGTGGCACAGCGGTTAAGCGTCTGCCTTCGGCTCAGGGCGTGATCCCGGTGTTATGGGATCGAGCCCCACATCAGGCTCTTCCGCTGTGAGCCTGCTTCTTCCTCTCCCACTCCCCCTGCTTGTGTTCCCTCTCTCGCTGGCTGTCTCTATCTCTGTCGAATAAATAAATAAAATCTTAAAAAAAAAAAAAAAGGAGTATAGGTAAAGACCCCATGAAGCCCCTGGACAGCAAGCTCTCTGATGAGGTCATGGTATATAAGGAAGCCAATACAAACTGAGGCAAAAAGAATAAGGAGAAGCAGCCTCACTCCCAGATTAGTTCTTTCAGGAAAACAAATATAAGAAACTTGATGAAGATATTTTTAAAATCCCACATTGCTTTGGTCATTAACTATCTACAGTTTGGGCAATGGGGTCATTTGATGTTGAGGAGTTAATACTGAAACTGCTGCCTAAGCTAGTTAAACGTAATGAGAGCCCTTCATGATGGAAACTAGGAGAACAAAATAGGCCCCCATAAATGAAACCCAGAATGGCTGTGAGCATTCATTAGCATTGCTCTCCTATAAGCCACCCCATTCCTAAACGGCCAGAGGCTACCATACTCTTGAGCATGAAGCTAGTCAATTGCAGAAGAAGCGATTTTACAAACCCTGAGGTTGTGACATCCTGGACCATGACAAACCCCTGCTCTGTTTCACTAAATATGTGAAGGAAAGGTGAGCATTTGACTGCAGGATGGTCTGTCCTCCAGCGTAGGGCCATGGTGTTGAGCGCCAGGCTGGCATCTAAGTGTGCAGAAGAAAGGCATGGGGCTGACAGTTCATGCACTAAGTTAGATCAACTCTTGGACGGGCTTTCTTTCATTCGGTTGACCCTAGAACATGCATTCTCAATAGGGGCAGTAAAGGAAGCAACAATTGGTTCTTGCGGCATGAAAAAAAAACCTTACTTTTTGTATTAACCACAGATATGTATGAAGTACCTAAACATATGTGTGTATATGTGTGTGTGTGTGTATATGTATATATCTAAACATATATATAATATACGTGGTATGAAAAGTCCATGGTGAGGGGAACCACTAGGGAAGAGGTGGGAGAGGGACAGGAATGAGCCCACTTTCAGAACACCAGAGAAAGATGCATAAGAAAATCAGAAGATAGTTGGTGGGAGCAGTTGGAAGACAGGAGAGATAATATTCCCCAATCTTCAGTTTTTGCCCAAACCCACCCACAGTCTTTGAGGGCACGACCGGAGCCTATATCCAGCTTATTCTTTAGTATGGTTTGGTCAAGTCAGCCATCATCAATTAACATAATGAAGGAATTTCCCTTGTACAAACAAGGATAAGCCCAAAATTCAGCCATTCCCTGAAATTTAGGGAAAAGATGATGAGGCCTCAGGAGAAAATAAACCTGAGGACACCTTGACCTTGGACATCTAGCCTCAAGAACTGTGGAAAAAGTTAGTTTCTGTTGTTTAAGTCACACAGTCTGTGACACTTTGTTATGGCGGCCCTAGCAGAAATATACACCTGCTATGCTGTACGTGGTAGGTATCACTTCATTATTAGTGCTCAGTCGTATCTGGTCCTCCTTTTCTGGGCTCAAGAGGACCACTTCCTCAAATCTATACCATTAGTTATAAGCAGAAGGGACATTATCATATTTCTGAGCCCAAGCATTAAATTGCTGGGTCAAGGGGAACCTGGGTGGCTCAGTCGTTAGGCGTCTGCCTTCGGCTCAGGGCGTGGTCTCGGAGTTCTGAGATCGAGCCCCGCATCAGGCTCCTCCACTGGGAGCCTGCTTCTTCCTCTCCCACTCCCCCTGCTTGTGTTCCCTCTCTTGCTGGCTGTCTCTCTGTCAAACAAATAAATAAAATCTTTTAAAAAAATTTTAATTGCTGGGTCAAGACACATGTTGCATTCTTCCATGCCATGGTGATCAGAGAACATGTGGAAAGGCAGTTGCCAGAAGACTCGAGTAGCGCAGAATTCTAAACCAGTACCTCCTTGGAGAATTGGCTTGGATCTGCAAGGGATATCGTGTGAAATAAAGCTTTGTTCTGTTAAGCCAATGAGATTTCTAATGTTAGTTTTAGCCTAGGCTTACTGATGCACCCACCCCATGTAAATCTGGGAGAAGGCCTCCTGGTGGTCCTGGGTGTCTCCCTGTGGGCCATCTATGAAATGAGAAGTCTCTCCTCTCACAAAGTCATGAGAAAATGAAAAACTGACAATGAAATGAGGAGTTCAAACAAAGGGGCTGAAACATGTGACGCCTTTACAAACCAGAGATGAAGAAAAGGGACAATGTTTCTCTGTGCTTTTCAAGTTGGTCTGGAAGACAATCTTAAGGGTATGAGCAGTCGGTGGCAAAAAAAAAAAAAAGTGCATGTTTTGGCATAAGGCAGGATAAGTCAATGGGTCCTATTGTGACATTAAGGAAATGTCCTTCAAGACCTTCTCTGGTTCCAGTCTCACCAGAAAGGCCCTTTGATTCTGAGAGTTTGACTTCCTGGAGCATCAACAAGAATATCTGTTCCCACAAAAATATATAGCACCACAGAAAACTCTAAACAGATTTCCCTGTACACGTCAGTTAAGGGTGTATTTGGCTAGTAGAATTCTGACAAATACCTCAAGACTTCATGACCCCAAGGTGCACTGATGATCGAAGTTCCAAACCTCCATGAAGAAACCCACCCGGAGGAAGTCACCAGTGTTATCCGTTTTAATCCCACAAAATAAAGGGAAGAGAGTCCCTTCACTTGTTGACAGAATTCACTAAATGTATCCCTCTTTTCACTGATACTTTCTACTCATTTCTCACTAGCCTGCCTAGGCCACCCTGAGCTAATCATTCATCCAGTCAGTGGGCAATTTATCTTTTGCTCTTAATCCTTGATTTCTGTCTCATGTGGAAACCCAGCAAAGGTGTGTGCAAGTTGATTCCCGTCAAAAGGTACTTGGGGCCAAGAGGTCAGGAAAGGCACGTGACTTCCCAGCAAGCACTCCACTTGCCAGGACATTTAACTTCCATGGGCTCTCATCAGCTACCAGACAGTTCTTAGAAAAAGAACTCTGGTATGCCCAGAGGGGGCCCTTTTCTTTAATTCACCCGAAAGTCGTTATGAGCTGGCAACAGCTCTGACCTGCATCACACACCCCTTTTCCAGCTCCGCATTTCCCTCAGAGCTCCATCCATATTATTATGCACACACTTCACAGCAGACAGTCCCTTTAACAGGGCTGTTCCGTTCCCACTCTTAAGGCATCGTTTCTACGAGTGGGTTTTCTCTGGCATCTGATGGACAGACACCACACCCACATCGTTACTTAATTCTGTGGTTCTCAACAGTACCACCCAAAGGGGCAATCTGGAAATTTGTGGTGGCGGCTTTTTGGGCTCTCACAATAATCAGAAGCACTACTCGCTCCAGTGAGCAAGGGTGATGGATGCTAGCCATCACGCAATGTCTGGGGTAGTCCTACACAACAGATAATTGTCCCTCATCCTGCATGATTTTCAGACGTCCCACCTAATTTCATGGAGATGAAAAACTTTCATACATTCATACAGATATTAACTAAATGCTCGCCACATGCTAACCACTCTTTCAGGGGTTCTGGGTGAATGAAATTCTCTGCTCTCTGGCACTTACAAAAACCGATTTTTAATTGCCTGAGCCTGGAACCTAACTCAATTTTACATACAAACGGAAAGTACTTTTGTCCTCTCTTAAGATACCTTATGTTTCCTAAAATGCAACCACCATGCAAATCGAGGGAAAATTATAATTCGTTTTGTTCTGAGCCCACCAGGAATTATTCACTGCATCAGAAACCCACGTCACTAATTGCATGACTCCTCATCATATCTCAGCCACCAGGACAACTCATCTACCCCGCCCACATCTGTAGCTGTGCCATTGACGGGGACTCTGTGACTAGGCCAACATTTGACTCCTTCCTTATATTTTCTCACATAGCCATGCCCAAACGTTTATAATCAGAAAGAAATGGGTTTATTTATTATTATTAATTATTATTATTATAAATTGCTTTACTTTAGTTTTAGCTACATTCTGCTTAGGGTATTACGTTGTTGTTGTTGCTATTTAATGTGTGGTTGGTTATATTACCAATGAATCCCATTCCAAGAGGGCAAATGTAACGTGTTTTTTTAAAAAAAAAAAGGTGCCTTTCTTATAAAGAGGGGCACTGCATCTGATAAAGCATTGATTCTTAACCATTTAATACTCAGCCTTCCTGCCTCCAGAGAAAACTCTCTTCCTCAACAATTTTCCAAAGAAAGCCTCAAATTCCCCCTCTTGTAAAACAGTCCCCATAAGTCTAATGAATTTGAGGAATACTTCCTCAAGAAACCAGGTCCAGTGAAAAGTCTTACCACATCAGGTAAAACAACAGGTATGGTTATTTACAGTGAAATTAATGAAAACAAATTGAATTCCACACACATTAGTAACTAACTTCCAATTAAGTAAGATTCTGAAAACCCCATATTCTCTACTTTGATGCAATAAATTATTCACAAAAATTAATAAAATAATCATTGATAGTCATTGGTTAAAGTGAAAAGCACAACTCTAAAGACATTGGGAAAATAGCTGTACTTAATACAAACACGTGTTAAACAATAATGTCTCAACAAAGAGTAAATGTCAAGCAAGACATGAAGCAAGATCTAAGACAGGGCTTAGGGAGAAGACCAACTGAGTGGGAAGGCATCCAGGCATTCTGACAGAAAGAAGCAAGGCCGTGCAGTGTACTTATAAGCTGTCTGGCTGTGGAGGAGTTTCTTTTCCTCTATCAGTCATGATTCCACTGGAAATGAGGAATGGTAGGAGATGTAGATTAAGAGATTTACTGCAAGAAATTGGCTGAAACAATGCTGGGAACTGGCTAGGCAAGTCTGAAATCCATAGGGCGAGACATCAGGAAGGCAACCTCGAAGTCTTGCACATGGGCTATCACTCTCTCTAGAGGCAGAATTTCTCCTTGGAAGAGGCCTCAGCTCTGCTCCTTTGACGGATAGAATCAGTCCTCCCCCGCAGACTATCTAGAATAATCTCCCTTAATAAACTCAACTGATTATGGGCCTCAGTCACGTCCACAAAACACCTTCATAACAACAGGCAGACGGTGTTTGAGTAACGGGGCAATAATCTTGCCAAGCTGACACCAAAACTATCACAGACCACCCCTTGTCAACTTGGCATCTATCCCCATATCCTAAAATTATACTTAGGGGCACCTAGGTGGCTCACCTGGTGGAGTGTCCAACTCTTGGTTTTGGCTCAGGTCATGATTTCAGGGTCATGAGATCAAGTCCTGCGTCCCGCTCTGCACCAAGTGTGGAGCCTGTTTGAGATGCTCTCTCTCCCTCTGTCCCTCTCTCATGCTCAGGCACACTCTCTTTCTAAAAATAAATACATCCAATAAATAAATAAATAAATAAATACATACATACATACATACATACATACATACTCAATCTCTAAATAAAGAGAACAGCAAAGTCCTACCTCTGCCTACCGTGATGTAACCATACTTCATACAACTGACAACACATTAGCCCTTTCCCCAAAAGGGAATGCAAAGTTCTTGGCTGAAGTTTCTGCAACGACATCTTGTTACTTCAATACTGTGCAATAAAGTTCACTATTAAATTTTACGTTCGATGGTAAGGAGGCAAGAGAAAGAAAAGCAAAAATACTTGTTTAACGTGTACAAACATATGAACAGCAAAATGAGAAATACTTAATGGCTCTTACCAGATATAGTATTCTCAACTCGGAAACGAGAATGGCAGGGACCACCTTCACAGGTTGCTAAAGGAACGATGTGATGTGATAGGTTACATGCACTATATTCTGAATATCACCACCATCATCAGTATTATCCCTAGACGGGCACTTGTAACGGTATTAAGGTGAAGACTGACTCAGAAGAGGGCAACGGTAAGTTCGTAATGTAGGAGTGAAAACGGA
This sequence comes from Ursus americanus, assembly GCF_024610735.1. Classification (NCBI taxonomy): domain Eukaryota; kingdom Metazoa; phylum Chordata; class Mammalia; order Carnivora; family Ursidae; genus Ursus; species Ursus americanus. Next base: position 59,222,159 of record NC_142135.1, read on the forward strand.
AGTAAGCAATAGCCATTTCTTGGGGGGAAAAACAGCAGAAATAAAAACAACAGTGAAACATACCACGTTAATAGGATAGAAAGACTAAATATTGAAAATTTCTAAATTATTTTCATAGTATGTGCCATAGAAAGGCAGCCTTCCTCTTTGGGAGCAAAGCTATCTTTTGATAAGCAAAATACCTACATAACCTCTTTAGTTGTAAGTAATAAAGCCTCTTTTCCTCTTCCTCTCCACTCAGTCCCCCCTCCACAGCACCCACTGAGAAAGAAATCTGGATTAAACTAAAGGAGAGAGAGGGGGTGTCTGTGATTTCCCAGCATGAAGACTTTAACAATCTGGAGGACTGGACACAAAAAAAGAGTCACTTAAAGAGACAGACAGACAGACCTGCAGACAGAGCCTGAGACGTGGGGAGGGGGGAGACTAAGAGATGAGCAGACACGAAGGATCCTGGGGACAGCACAGCTGGGCACAGCAGGACAGGCAGCGAGTTCTTGGAGACAGGAAGAACTGAGGGGGTTTAACTGCACCTGCCAGGGCCTCTTTCAGTACTCCCTGAAACTGGGTTTACTGTATTCTATGTAAATTATAACCCAATAAAGTTGATCTTAAAAAATTATGTGTTATTATCTAAATTTTTATTTTTTTCTAAATTTTCATAAGACACAATACGTTCAAATAATCTGGAAGGAACTATCAAAATATTTAGCAGTTGGTATTTCTCAGTAGCAGGAAGACAGTGATGCTTATTTTAAGCAGTCTTGTATTTTCCACTTCCTCCAAAAAGTATGTGAATTTTTTTTTCATAATCAGAAAAAGTAAAATCTTCCTGAAAAGGAGCCATTTTTCACCGAACCCATGCTCAGTTCCAAAAAGCACTGACCATTTAAAACCTAACCATTTCATATTAATTTCCATTCCTGCAGAATTTTCCATCCATTGCTGCAATGTTATGCTGGTTCTTGTTTTGTTTTTTATTTTTGTTTTGTTTGGTTTTGGTTTTGGTTTTTTGTTTTGTTTCAGAACGTCTGATGTGTAAAAGCAAATAAAGTGAATGCATAAGTATCAATAATAGTGTGTGCTTGTCTTGAGGCGGAAAGGGCAGCAAATGGAAAGACTCAAGACTCAGGTTTCCAGACAGCTCTGCTAAAGAATTCGCTGTGTGGCCTTTGGTGAGACACTTCCGCTCCAGGCCGCAGCTTCTTCAGCTATAAAACAGGGGCCGTGAACACGAGCATCTCTGAGGGCCCATCTCGGATGGACATCCCACCATTTTACGGGTCCCTTCGGGGAGGGAAAGAAAGCAAAGCCGAGATGCACTGCTGAGTCATCTCATCACAGCATCGTGATAGAAATCACACCTGAGGCTCCCCCCTTCTCTCTGTGTTTCTCTCTTTCATCTTACGTACTCAGCCTTCTTGCTCTTGCAATCACGTAGCTGTAAAACTTATTTTTCACTCCTAACACTTCAGCTATTCTGGCTGTTACTCAGCTCAATCCTTATTGGTATCTGATTTTGTTGGGCAGTCACTGGGGGTCTACATAGCTCCTCCGCTCAACTCCAGCTCATTCCAGCAACACTTCGCAACCCTCTCATTGTTGAAAGTTTAGCCTGCCCCTCCCTATGGCCGTCCTTCTGCTATTAACTCAGGCATGGGGGGCAGCAGCCACGCTGGTCCCATCTCAGCTCTCACAGAATGATACTGGCATTCAAGAAAACTGTGTGAGTAAAGGGCAGGGGAGTGGGGGTGGAGGCCCTGAAATCCTAATGTAACCAGACTCATTTTAAGATCTACAGTCATTTGTCTTTGGCTCAATTTTCCCAGAAATGACTGGCATAGGAAGCTTTCTCGAAGGGCAGTTGGCTCAAGGTTTGCTTGGCGAGTCGTAGGGGACCACTTCAGCTCCAGTTTCATCTGCCAAGTCTGTATTCCCTGCTGACCCAGTTGGGATTTTAAGTTTCCATCAAGACCACCTGCCTGGTGTTAATTAGTTATGGTTTCTTATTTTATATGCAAACTTGGTTTAATGTCCATGAACTGGCACAGTGTCGGGCTTCTCCCCTGGTTCTACTGCACAAGCAGCATTTTTAGCTGTCCCAGCTATTCAGACTTGAATAACATGATGTAGCCAGGATGGCAAAACATTCAGCAAAAATCTAAGGATGGAAATTGCAAAATCCAAGTAAATCCCAAATCATAGTTTTCTTCTGTTCATTGTTTGTCAAAAACCTTGAATTTATAGTTTGGGAAATTCTTTCTCATCCCCCATTCCACATATGTGCCTTCTACTTCCTAATAAGATACATAGCAAGAAAACCTTACAGTGAAACACAAACCTATTGTTTTTAATGCTACTCTAGACACCTCTCTCGTTTTTACCCACTTGTGACATTTTTACCCATTGCCAATTATGAAATCACATCAACTGGTTTCCTCCCACTTTACCAAGAACTGGGGGGAAGAGATGATCTTTTTACACTTCTAGCCTTTCCTTTTGCATGAAAAAAATCAAAGTTTAAGGATTGCTTTCCTCCATTAGGGAGTGAGTATGCTCTCAGAAGTCATGTTCTGACCAGGTAACTCTCAAAAATTTATCCTAAATTTTTTCAATTCACGGTATGTAGGTAAACATAAGCACATTAGAATGGTGGATATACAGACTGTAGCAAAAAGATTTGCCATTGACACACAAATGAAGCGAGCCAAGAACTTTGGAAGGTGTAAGAAACCCTTTTTTTTCCTCCCAGGGGTCAAAAATGAACATTGCATCTGAGGACAAATCAAGAGTCATTGACTCTCAAAGAAGAGCGTGTGTCTGTAGGCATTTTGATTTTAAATCCATTAATTTTTACATAGTTTCGGACCAACATTAAACAGAAAAAAATTAATTCATGTTGTTGTTGTCATTTTACATTTACTTCGATTGCTGGCCATAGAGATTTCCTTATGTTTAAAAAAACGTCCATTTCAAGAAGTGACAAGGAGAATCATCTTCACAGAAGGGGTGCTGTTTTTCATGTGCCTCAGATGATCTGATTTTATGTTCTACTGTGCCAATGACTAAATCCAGGGCTAAAGGGGTTGGAAAGAGAGGGTATGGAGTTACTTTTCTGTCATAATTTAATGGACGATTTTCTGGGTGCTAAGTATTAAGTGGTTTTAGGAAATGAGGAAGAGCACCAGCCTCAGGGATTGGAAGGATTCCTTTTCTCCAGTGGCTCTCCTTTGGATCCACAAATAATCAGGGATTAGTTGGAAACAGGAAAAACAATCTCCTGGGGCCACCTCAGCTTCCCCTCCAGGCATTTCCCCCTAAACACAGAGCTGTGGGTGCCTCTGGGTGAAAGAAGGAAGGAGGCTGTGTCATGTAGGTAAGATCACTCTATTGGAGACAGGTTGGAAAAACGCTAGCTTGGTGCCAGATGATAAACATAAATATGTCCTATTTAAAACTAAATGTTCTTTTGTTTTGAATACAAATGAATTATTGAAATGCAGTTCCCGAGGAACCTTCTGGAAGGTAAAAATACGGACATGTCCTAATTAATAGTCTATATATGTTTTTACATATTATGCATGTGAATGTGTATGTAGATTTTAAAAGTATTTTATATATTATGTCTATTAATAAACTGCATTCTTCTGAAGGTACTAGTTGATTGTGCTAAACAACTATGTACACCGTGTTGCAACGAGTGGTATGCACTGGTTAGGTATAGCGGTAATAATTGCCAGCACAGGAACAGTTTCCAACCTGTCAAAATCTACACTCATCCCTTTAATGGAATTTTCTAAAGCAATGTTGGTACGATTAGAGAAGAAAACAGCTCCTTAGCTCCAGTGGTACTAGGCACCTTCACCTGATCGCTTTTATGGGAACGATGAAACATTGTGATGCTGACACATGCCAGGGACAATTGTCTGACACATCCGTTTTTTTTGCTGCTCCTGCTGCTCTGGCCTGAATTCTTTTACTTTCCGAGAACTGAAATTGTCCTTTTGTAAATGTCAGTTGCCTTTGCAATAATCACAATTTTGCTGTCATTTTCCCTCTTCAATCACTTTATTCTCTAATCTACTGATCTCAACTCCTTTTTTTTTTAAACTTCATATTTCTGCTTCCTTCAAATAGCAAAGGCCAATGTTTGAATTTGTCATTTACATAACAAAAGTGCTATATTTTTGTTTGGCTCCTAGTCATTTCCCTATTGAATCAAAAAAGAATCAGATTTGTTACTAATAAAAAATTCTTTACAAGGATGTTACTTTCCTGTTTTGAATCATTAAATATCCTATTTCATACTTTGCTTGAAAGTATGAGGCAAGTAATTTGTCATAAATAAGCTACTATTTGATTTAAATTCAACCCGTATTTCAAAACTTTCAGAATAAAAATGCCATACTCCCTTTATGAGTCTGCAATAAATTATTTTTGAGAGAGAGAGAACACGCATGTGGGAGAGAGGGGCAGAGGGAGGGAAAGAGAGACTCCTAAGCCGGCTCCATGCCCAGCACAGAGCTTGAGCTGAAATCAAGAGTCAGATGCCTAACTGACGAAGCCACCTAGGAGTCCCTGCCTTAAATTCTTTTAAAGTGGGGTGGGTGGATGGAGAGATAGATAGAATTCCCTTTGAAAATACAGATTAAAGAAAAAAATATAGCAGATTTAGTAAACAGAAAGGATATCAGAAAGTTACAAAAGCTGTGTGAATAAGTCATTCAACGTTGATTGAATATTGCTGAAGAAGAAAGAGGAAGCTAGTTAATTAACTAATTAAATGTGGGTAGTTATTGGCTGAAAGGAGGAGAATCATGGAATCTATATTTTTAGCTTCAGGGAGGAGGAAAAGAGAGAGAAGACACTGCTTGCTATAGAAAGCAATTCTCTTTTAGCCACAAAGAGACCAGTTAGCTGGGATCAGCCGCAAGTAGCATTAAAAAGCCAACCAGTTAGCAAAACTACACAGTAGTAGTTAACAGGTGAACTCCAAGTATCTGGCAAGAAACTGTAACTAAGACCCAAACTTGACACTAAGAGTGATTACAGAGGCGTAGAAGAAAAAATAAACCAATTTGTACCTTGATATTTGTGTTTCTTTCATTCTTGGTCTGTATCTATGTAGTGTCTGGGTTTCTAATTATAAGAAATGGTTAAATATTTAAAATCTGTAAATGGAGAATTCTGTTTTTATACCAAAGTGCAGCCTGATTAGGAGCTCTATTAAGTCCCCCATCCGGCCATAGCTGAGGAAATCCTGGCACTTTTGCTTATGTGTTCTAAGCCATCGCACTGTATGTATAGAAGTAACCCCCTATGGACTATGAGAAACAAACTGAGGGCTACAGAGGGGAGGGGGGTGGGAGAATGGGATAGACCGGTGATGGGTAGTAAGGAGGGCACATATTGCATGGTGCACTGGGTGTTATACACAACTAATGAATCATCGAGCCTTACATCGAAAACCGGGGATGTACTGTATGGTGACTAACATAATATAATAAAAAAATCATTATAAAAAAAAATAATAAAATAAAATACATTGGTGGGGAAAATAAAAAAAAAAAAAAGAAGTAACCCCCTTAATTAACCCTAAAATGTTGAGGGGGGTTTAACAGTCTGCCACTGAGCTGGCTTTATGCGACAGCAAATTTTGCAGACAGACCTATAAAAGAAGGAATAAACTTAGTCCATTATGTAAACCATAGAAGATAATGTACTATCACTTTGATAGTTTGGGATTAAACGATTTATCCATTTTCAAAGGAGTCTTTGAATTGGCTAAGAAATGGCCATGATCACTTTTTATCCATTATAAGTTCTCTAAGTAAATCTCCCTAGTGATTAAAAATCCACATTTTCAAAATAGCTTCTCAGCAGGGCCTGAAAAGAAACCAACCTACAGGGAACCTGAAGCTATGAACACCTGTCTCTAAGGACCGGGTCAATGGAGATAATCAGGATCTCAGAACATATACTGAGGTTAAAAAGATGGTTTCATTTAAATTTAAAGAAAAGATTTACAATTTTGTTATAGACTAATCAAATTTCCGCAAAACACACATATGGCTTTTCAAAATAAAGAAGATTAGAAGCAGAAGAATTATTTTTTAATACCCAAAGAAAAATCTAGAAACAATATACACCAATTATTTCTGAATGCGACTCAGAAACACGAAATGTCTTGACCGGCTGTTTCACAGCTGACATGTGCAACCCTCTTTCCCTTCCTGCCCCTCCCTTTGTTCCTTCTGTCACTTACGCGTTCACCGAGTTGTCTTAAAAAACTTAAATACTGTTCACAGGATTTAGGGTGAGAAACACTGGTCACAGCAAAGAGCTAATATTTCTAGGACGTGTAGTAAAACTTATATAGCTTATTTACTTACGTATAGGGAAAACAAAAAATGTAATCAAACCACGAGTCCTCAGAAAAAGAGATTCATCTAAATTATGTCACATTGAATATGTCAAAACACCCGAGCAACCTAAGTTTCCACTTATTCATTGGCACCTAGATCATCCAGGCTCAGACTAAGAGACAAAGTTTGAACTTTATCTTGGTTGCATGGTCTTTCATTAAGGAAAACTTAGTGATATTTCTACACTTAACAAAGACAATTCAACCAATGTAGGATTTTTTACTATCTCTTTAAGCAGTACCTTTGTCAAGGGATTGATTTTCATATTCATGTCTCCCTCTGTGATACATAAAACAAATTCAGTCTAAGGTTTTCTTGGTTAAAAACAAATACTTAGTTTTAATCAGCTTTAATAATAGTCAAACAGTTTTCCAGGAACTTGACTCAAATGCTCTGCCTAATACACACCGTCCAAATGATTGTATCAGTAAAAACCCAGGTTAGATGCTTTATGAGTAACAGACTGATAGATTTCTGTGAAACCTAAAGCAATTTCCTAAAAGTCACCATTGTTTGGGATTTAGCGTGGTTTTAGGCTTTTCCTTTACTAATCCTCCAGTGGGTGGGATTTATCTTTTTATTTGAAAGGCATGGCCGAATATATGACTGGTTATCAATTCATTGCAAAAGTAGTTACATGGTTTTTCCAATGAGGTTAGAACAAAATGATTTTGGAATTCCTAGAATTTGCAGAAATGGAAAGAAGCCTGACCAAATTTGAATTCTGCTCAAAGAATAAAGATGGGAATGGATGTTATTTTGAAATGTGTGTGTATATGTGTTGGCCAGGTACTCTTGGCTGCTGCAGGATCTCTCAAAAAGTAGCCCAAACCCAATTAAAGACCGGTTACTCCAAACTCATTCTTTTAAATCTTTGTGATAAAAATGGGTACAGTCTTCAATATGATTGACAGAAAAGCAAAATAACCAAAACCAGGTAAAAGGTTGAGATTAATTTGTCTGTGTGGGGAAATAGTAGACTTTCCACCTGGCATTATCTCAGGCACTTAATACCAGGTACACACGCACAGAATAATGGTCATTTTGCCATTTTTTTCTTAACTATCTAATTAAATAAAGTTGCTCCCACAGTTTAGTAGCCCTGTGATGTCAGAGTGACTCCTGACATTATAGGTGTGGTGACTTCATTAGCACCATAGACCATTTTAGAAGGAAAAGAAGGACTGATTGTTCCAAAGAGAGAAAGTGCCGTGGAGGAAGCACAACGTAAACCGTGCAGATCGCTGGGTGACACTGAGCTCCCTGTGAGGGCTACAAAGATATCGGATGGGTTCCCCCGGCTGCTCCCAGTTGGATGAGAAGGCAAATGGATAAGCACTTGTCATGCGAGAAGCTCTGGAATAAAGGAACAGGTGGAATTTCTTAGGACCCCTGTGGAAGGAGAAGAGGTCATATAGGCAGATGGATGGCCCGTGACGAAGCCACGCCTTGAAGGGTGAGTAGAACTCTTCAGCTAGACAGAAAGCCAAAGGATAAGGAAGACACAAGTCAGGATGAGAGCAAGGCACGAGTCAAGTAGCAATTTCCTCATGGGGGAGTAAGCCCCACCTTTTGCAAATGATCTTCTCAAGGATGTCTGTAGGCACACAGCCTTGAAACTTAGTCTCTTGCCATGGCAAAGAGCCAGTATAATGAAGACAATGTTGCCCCCCCCCAGACCCCATGTTGGACAGTTTGCTTGCAGCTCATTATAAAAGGGGGTCCCTAAGCTCAGCGTTGCTCAGTGGTGATGAAAACCCAGTGCGCACCCACGGCGTCTACCAGACTCCCTCCACGTCATCTTTGGGGACCCTGGAGGCAAGGAGAAGCTACAGGATCGTGAAGCTCATACAGCTTGCTGAGCCAGGAATAAGACGGACCGCTGTCTCTGAGCCAGGAGACTTGTGTCTTCTGCCAGCGTCCAGGAAACTGGGCGAGGCAAATTTGTTACCTTCTAAATAGGGTGAAATTTCTGACCACTCACGGTTCTTGCTGGATGGACAGGGACTCCATTAAGCAAGATAGGAAACAAAGGGGAATGAAATGGAAATTTAGGGAAAAGAGGAGGAGTTTGTTTTTTGCCCCTGTTGAATCTGAAGTAGTTGTGGAGGCAGGGAATTGGCAGCCCAGGTCTGTATTTCAGGATGGGTCCCTCATCGAGGGGAAAAATAAATAAATAAATAAATAAATAAATAAATAAATAAATAAATAAATAAACAAACAAATAAGCAAGCAAACAAACAAATAAATAAATAAAGGAAAATAGTAATAGCGTCTACCTCAGGAGGTTATGAAGTTGAGAGAGGAAACTCATGGACAGTTACCTCTTAAGATCCCAATGCATGGAGAACTCAATGAGGGGCAGCAGAGTGGGACATTTTCACTGATCAGATCCCTATCCAATTTTGAGATCTGTAATCTCTCTCTGAAGACGGGTCTCAGAGGATAATTCTGAAACACACCACGTGGGGTTCCAAACAAGCCCATTTCAGACCCTTCTGTGGCTCTAAATCACAAAGGAAGATTCTGGGGAGACCCTGGTCCATTCTTCTCCAGAGAGAATGGAACTGTTTTTGAGAACTCTTACATGAAAACTAGACTTTATATGGAATATAAGCCTCTGGAGACCCACAGACTGGGCAACTTGACTGGGCCACAAAAATGGACCACTTATGGAAAGGGGTCCTCCTGGGACGCAAGGCTGAGATTTAGAGCCGTCAGAGACATCTGGGGAAACAATCACGGACACGCTGCCTAACGGTCCAATAGAAGCAAGACTGTGACAACTCTCCCGAACCACAACTTATTTATAACTCGTCACAAAGGGATCGCCCTGCCTGTTGATGGCCCAGGCTCCTCAGTCTTAGCTTTCTGCCTTCCTACTGACTCCTTTTTTTCTCATTACCCTAACAGATGGAAGAAGATTCCCCATTGAGCTGTCATTCTCTGATGGGATCAGAAGATAGGAAACACACACCATCCAATTTTATTACCGCGAACAAACTGTTAAAGGATAAAACTGTGGTCTATAAGGAGCTTTTTGGAAATAAGCTTGTGGGTTTATTATAAACAACCACCCTGGTTCTTATTTCTATAATAAATAGTACAATGAGTTAAACAATATTATAAGTTTACCCATTTTCACTTGCTCTCAGTTAAAAAGAAATAACAATGTCCTTAAATATTCGAACTCTTACCAAGTGGAGAATTGTTAATGATTGTATCCTTCTCCCTTTAAGGAAGTTCAAGGATATGAAAACGACACATGTCATCACTAATTCCTGGGATATCAGAGAGAAAAATATACAAAAGTCTTAATGAACAGATGAAGAAAGAAAACTGGTAACCGACAGGAAATAGGACAATCAGCAGAAAGGCTACTGGCCAAATCTCACGGACCGAAAATACTAAAAGCTTCACCCAGAATCAACAAATGCCATGTTCTGAGGAGAGGCGTCTTAGGGGACAGATCTGTTAACCATCAGCGGGCATGTTTCATCTCACGGCTCCTGGAGGGCGAGTTAAAGAAGGCTTTGTGTACCTGCTTTCCAACAGAAGCTGGAGCCGGGAGGCACAGGAAGATAACACACACACACACACACACACACACACACACACACCATGTGTATAAAGGCACACACAGCACAGTCTTCAAACACTTCCCTTCAGGCTACTTCCCCACATTTCAGGCTCGCTGAAGAAAAGCTTGAGTCAACTACAGGTCAGAAAGACAGGCTTTTTCTTGTACTGAACATTGATTTTCCTGTCCAGCCAAGTCAGAGTGGCTTGATAGCCTCTCCAAAAGCCATGGGTCTTGCTTTAAGGAGTATAGTGTGCTGAAAGGTCATTTCAAAATTAGTCTGACAGCTAAGTCCCTTCACAGCACGTCCAGTTTATGCAAGCCCTTTTCGTGCCCCCCAAAACAATGGGATGTCCCCCTGATGCACTTACTAGCGTGCGTGCTACAAGACCACCAGGATTATCTGCGAGAGAGTAATGACCAGGACAGAGAACGTAAGCAGCAGGGGCTGTTCTGGTGCCCTGGGTAGGCACCACTGGACCCACTTGCGGGTGAAGATACGCAGTTCTAATCATCACACTGCAGGAAAAATGCTACTAAAGTTGAAAAGCCACAGCAGAGGGCAGACGGAATGACTCAGAGCTTCCAGAACGAGGCCCATATGTTGACCTCACTCTCCTGTTGCAAATCAACGGTAGTAAAGACCCCAACAAGAGGAACCTCCTAGAGCCTTTGCTTACAAATCTCAGCATGGGGTAGAAATGGTCCTTCCTGAGCTCCTGGATGTTTCGGGAAATTTTTTTAACACCTGGTCCTAAAATCCATTCAAGCTAACCCACGTGTCAGTCAAAATCCAATCTTTCTGTAGCATCGAAACAATGCTCTCTGGCCCCTACGTTCTTATTCACTCTTTATATCCGAATGTAAGAAATAAAATAGTTACCAAATGTTGCAAAGCAGGAAACAGACCCCAAAACCAAGACAGCAGCCAAGTAACCTGGAATGTTCCTCTATTATATTTTAGCCATGCTGTTTACTAACACTGCCCTTGAATCGGTTACTTTCTTCTTCCCATGTTTCCAGGGCAACCCGTTCATGGGGTTGAGGGGAGGAGGCACAGGCAAGAAAAACTTTTTTAAGTGATGCATACCATGAGGTCAGCCTGAATGAATTTAATTTGCCGTGGCAGTGCGACAATACTGAAAGGGTGCACTCAGAGTCCTTTTTTATTTTTTCTGACTGAGTAATTTGAGGAGAGTTTCTTCATAATGGTGCCTTTTTCACACAGCAGGCACTTTTGAATCCCACCTGTAAATCAGGGATGTCTACAGGGATTTGTCGGTCTTTTCCCTCCCCATCTCTTTTATCTCTACCTCTTTTTCAGTTATTTGTGAAAATAAAATAGTCCTCCTAATTCTTTTATGTGAAAGAAGATTGGGCTGTTATGCCCTGAAAGTGGCACATTAATTTGGATCAACAATTTGTTCACTGAAATTCAATCTCTAAGATATTTTCCCCACATTCCGCTTTAAAAAGAAAATCGCCCATCTGAAATTCTTGATCTGTAAGCTACGATGCTAATGGGGCTCTAAATTAAGATGTAGCATTTACTTCATGCTCCTAGCCCAGGAAGAAGCTTCTGTATACCAAGACGAATTAAGCTACATATATTGTTTGATTCCTTTAAATTTCCTTAAACGATTATTTCTCCAACTAAATATGAAGTATTTGACTAGTAATGTGAATGTCCATTATAAATTTACCCTGCTGTATCAGCCTGCTTTGGGATGAATTCTGTGTTTCGTCTCAAGTAAATTTTCAATTAAAGTTATTAAATGTTTTGACTTTGGATTACAGAATCAAGCTGTTTAAAAAGCATGTGTACTTACACACCCTGTAATCTCTGCAATGGAAACAAATGTCTAGCTATGTTGGATTGGCCAATAAACTAGGATATATCCATGCAACAGAATTCCATCCAGTCACCAACACCGATAATGTCAAGGAAAGGGACGTTCAGCGACATGGAAAGAAAATACCAAACAAGAGAATGCCAACATTGCAGAAGAATACGTAAAATATCCCGTTTCCACTAAAAAAAAATTAAAAATTAAAGAAAAAGTTTTCTTGCACATGCATAGGATGAAACAGCTGAAAGAATTTACCAGAATAATAGTAGTTACTACAGCTCAGTGATTCACAAGCGATTTTTACTTGTTCTTTCCTTGTCAGTTCCAGACCCCACACCCATCCCCAGATTTTACAAAGAATGTGCTGCGTTTAAAAATCTGTTATTTTGGGGGACATCTGGGTGGCTCAATTGGTTAAGCATCTGCCTTTGGCTCAGGTCATGATTCCAGGGCCCTGGGATCAAGCCCCACAGTGGGCTCTCTGCTCAGCAGGGAGCCTACTTCTCCCTCTCCCTCTGCTTCTGCCTCTGCCCCTCACCCTGCTCGTGCACTCTCCCTCTCTCTCAAAAATAAAATAAAATAAAACTCTTATTTTTCTATTGTAATAAAAAAAAATTTTTTTTTAAGCAGAGGCAAGGAGAATCCTGAAATACTGGCAAGGGGCTCATTCACATACAATGTAAGTACAGGACAGCCAATCCAGCTGAATTTAACAAAACCTCAAAAGGTTAGAAAGGAGTTAAATGTATGGCAAACCATGATATGTGCTGAGTTGACAGGAAATTGGTTGTGTTACTTGTGAGACAATTTGATTACTGTAGATCTAATGCTCCCCTCACTTCTTCTCATGTCTGAAAGACATCCTTGGATTGCTTTCTGGGACTAGGGTACAGAAACAGCAAGCACAGAGTGCCATGAATGTATCACGCTCTTAACTTTATAGAAGTACTGGCTACAATTATTTGTGATGACCGTTTTGGTAAAGTTTTATGTGTCTGAGGCATGCTGTAAATTTCATTGTCAAAAAGCTATAGTTGTAATAAAATAAGCACTCAAATATTTATAGACTAAATAAGTTACTTCTCAAAATGTCCTTTTTGAAGAAAAAGAACACTACTTACAAAACATATTTAGAAAGAACAAGAAAAAAAGAGAAGAAAGAATGAAGGAAGGGAGGGAGGGGAAGGGATAAAAAGCTTAAAAAAAGGAAAGATTAAAAAAATAAAACAAAATAATAAAAAAAAAAAAGACAGCCAGGGGCGAGATTAGCATAGCATCATGCCGTACATGCTTGATAAAAATGAGCCATAAATTTATATTTAAGCTTCTTAGCCACCAAAGCCACCAATGAAACACAATAATTCTGTAATTCATAATATTTCTAAGATAAAAACAAGTTAGAATCACAGCAGAAACCAAAAGACATTTTATTCTATGAATCCCTAATGAGAACAACTATGTGATGTAATGAGCAAAATTTTCAACGATATCTCCTTCAGGACATTCACGTCTATGGAAACATTTCTTACAATGCTTCACAATGTAGGTTGATACGGACACCCCAATTCACACTTCATGTAAGCAACTCAGAAGATGGAGAAGGGACCACAATGGTCCAGGTTCACAGCTTGATGATCTTGCTTAATCTTGGGATAATTTTTTCATATCTTTTCATATCTGCGTAACTTTTTAAATACTCTAGTATTAATTCTGCCAACCAAACCTTGAAAAGCAGAGTACTGCAGTAACTTGACACAATCGTCCCCAATACTAATATCTGTAGCTGAAAGCAAATTTGTATGTTTTCGCAGTTAGTACGCTAAATGAAAGGTGGTTCTCCTTTTCCATTCATTCACTCATGCAAGGAGTTAAAAAATTCAACGAACATGTATTGAAAGCTCATTATTTCCCAGAGGTTTGTTTACGTGCTAGGAAAACAGGTGACCACGGCAGGCTTGGCCACTATGGTCCTCAAGGAAGTGGCCATACAATCTAGAACAGGGTTTCTTGACGGTAGCACTAGACATCAACTATCTACCGACTGGATAGCTATGTTGTGGGGGCTGTCCCATGCATCGTAGAGGGGTTGGCAGCAGCCCTGACTACTATCTACCATGTACCAGTAGCAACTTCACCAGTTGTGACAAGCAAAAGTGTCTCCAGATACTGCCCAATGTCCCCTGCTAAACCACCGATGAGAGAGAATTTAGCATAAGAAACTACAATGAAAGGGATAAAGAAAGGGGGGGGTAATCAGAAGGGGGAATGAAGCATGAGAGACTATGGACTATGAGAAACAAACTGAGGGCCTCAGAGGGGAGGGGGGTCGGGGAATGAGATAGACCGGTGATGGGTAGTAAGGAGGGCACGTATTGCATGGTGCACTGGGTGTTATACGCAACTAATGAATCATCGAGCCTTACATCGGAAACCAGGGATGTACTGTAAGGTGACTAACATAATATAATAAAAAATCATTAAAAAAAAAAAAAAAGAAAGAAACTACAATGAATCCATTCTGAGAGAGGAAGTAGGAGGTACTCAGAGAACGTAAAGAAGAGGGATTAGGCCAGTCTGGTGGCCCACAAAGGCCTTCTTGAGGAAGGGAAGTTTAAAAGCTATAGGAGGGGCGTCTGCCTTCGGCTCAGGGCGTGATCCCAGGGTCCTGGGATCGAGCCCCACATCAGGCTCCTCCGCTGGGAGCCAGCTTCTTCCTCTCCCACTCCCTCTGCTTGTGTTCCCTCTCTCACTGGCTATCCCTCCCCATCAAATAAATAAATAAATAAGAAAAAAAAAAAGCTATAGGAAACAGAGGTTAAAAAAAAAAAAGGATACTCTACAGAGAATGAACTGGGAATCACAGACTGAGCCAGACTCTTCCTCCAAACGCTGTCTGAATCTACACTCGCACGCTGTCCCCCCAGGACCGAGAGTGTCCTGCAAAAGGCAATGAAAAGTCCGTTAGAAAACATCAGCTGCGCACACCTTTGCGAGTAAGGGAACTTCCTGTTGTCCTTCCGAGAGAAAAAGATCACAAAATGCACCCCCTGCACCTGACGGAATTCCGTTTCACTGCAGACTTGCTAGCTCTAGCCAGCTAAACGGCGGAGCTAACGCAAGAAGAGATCGCAGGGGAGGGACCTAAACGTTCGGTAAGAGAGGTATGTTTTGACTTACGAAACGTAGAACGAAATAGAACTTCTTGCAAAAACAATTATGCCAATTAAAATCAAGCACACCCATTAACCAGCTTGGCATCATTTTTAAAAGACACTTAGTTGTTTCTGTTGAAATAAAAAAAAAAAATCAAGAATTTGGACTGCATGCTTTCCTAAGGATTAGGACAAATTTTTAAGTTTTGTGATTTTATACTTACATTCATAATTTTTTATTATAGCTTATGTATACCCTATTTCCAAAAGCAGATTTTTTTTTAAAAGATTTTATTTATTCATTCGACAGAGATAGAGACAGCCAGCGAGAGAGGGAACACAAGCAGGGGGAGTGGGAGAGGAAGAAGCAGGCTCATAGCGGAGGAGCCTGACATGGGGCTCGATCCCACAGCACCGGGATCACCCTGAGCCGAAGGCAGATGCTTAACCGCTGTGCCACCCAGGCGCCCCTAAAAGCAGATTTTTGTCATTGGAGCACAATAGATAATTTCATGAAATTTACTCAAGGGATTGAAGTGTTTAAAATTTTAAAGAAAATATTGGTTCTAATACTTTTTTCTCTATTATCCCTTGCTTACTTATCTAACTGATACCCCAATGATAATACGGACACATAGGGCCCTTAGGTTTTAGTATGATAAAATGCATCATTTTCATCATCATTATCCTCTTTTTATAACTGATACAGTTGAGATTCAAAAAGGTTAACCCAAGATCACAGATAATAATTTGCCAAGCCAAGAGTCAAACCCATATCTCGTGATTCCACCCTGAAGTGTTGGCAGACAGGCGACAGCAGCACAACCCTTTGATATGTTGGTAGAAGAAAAACAGTATGATGTGCTTTCAAGCAAAAAGTGTTTGGGTGGAGTATGCTGGAAAGCTGGGAAGCATAACCACACTGGACATGGATCCCAAGGGAAGGGGAGAACAAGACAATTGGTTACCCTAGATCTTATCTTATACTTGTGGGCCTTCCAGACCACCCCCTTCTACTTGATCAAAAACGAAATGGTAACAAAGAGCATTTGCTGAGTACCTATGATATGGCGGGCACTTTATTATGTTTAATCCTCGCAACAACCCTACAGATCAGACGTTCCCAAACCTTAATGTGTACCCGAATCACCTAGGGACCTTGATAGATTTAATGCAAATCCAAATTCAGCAGGGCTTGGGTAGGGACTGAGAATTTACATTTCTAACAAGTTCCCAGGTGAGACTGATGCTTTTGGTCCTGAACCACAGACCACACCTTGAGAAGCAAGGCTGTACCGGACTCCTACGTAGAGCAGAAGAGCCAACAAAGTCGTGAGCTCAAATGCATGTTCCTGGGCCCCGTTCCCAGAAATGCTAATGCAGAAGGTCTACAGCAGAGTCTAGGATTCCTCTGATAACATATGCTCCAGGTCATTCCGATCCAGTAGTCTAATGGACTGTGGAGTCCAACAGGCCTGGATGAAAATCGTGGCTGTATTACTTTCCAGCCGTAGGAAACCTCAAACAAATTACTTCTCTGAGCCTGTTTCCCCCATCTGCAAAACAAAAAATAATTCATTGGAATGTACTGATGATTAAACAAGATTATCGATATAAAATGTCTAGCGTATTACATGCATTCAGAAAGTGACAGTTACTGTAATGTGGTGAAGAGGATTCTCACTTAACAGAAGTAGACAGGTTAAATCACTTACCAAGCCAGCTTACTAAGCAAGATTTGAATCTAGCTAGATCCAACTCCAGCACCGTATTCATTTCAATGCACCACATCGCATGTACCAAGCTTTACACATGTCATCTGCATTTATGGAAATCACCCAAATCATTCTTTCCTCTGCCCCCATCCTGCTAGTTCTGCCAGTTTTTTTCCCCTGCAACCTTCCCGCCCCACCCCCACCAACCCTTTGGATTTTGTTCCCCAGGACCTTCTGGTTCTCCTGTCCTTGATCTCCTGGGCCAAGGTCTCCCTCCCAGCCTGCTTACCCAGTTCAAGAGGGGGCTTATATATGCAGAAAAAGAGGATAGATGGAAGCCCGATGAAATCTGATTGTGAAGAGGCGTACCGGTATTTTTAGGACTTTAGTATAATGAGCAAGTTCTGTGTACCCTGCCTTTTACCACCCTTGGATCCCCCCAAATTGCTCTATTTTTTAACGAACAACTCTTGAGAAAATACCAATCACAGCTATAAAATATCTTGGAGAAAAGAGTCCAAATAGAACTATTTACCCATTGCACTCTGATTACACATGGGAGGAATACAAAATATATTATAGAGGTAACACAATCCCGTAAAATACACAACAAGAAAAGCCACGGACTTACATTACTACTGCTCTGGCTGAAAGGATATTTTGTGAGAGATCGAGACACTTCAAAATGCTGGGAAAAACTCAAGATCCTAAATAAGCAAATTGTTTTAGTATTTCTGTTCCAGGCAATAACATTCAATGACTGCATGGAGATTATTTTCAATAGAGATTTTATGGGGAAATTATAACTGGAAATAAAAGGAATATTCTAGCCATAAACATGACGTATCTCTTGTTGCACATGTTGGTGATGACATTGAATGAGATCTCCAAGCAAAATAAGAGTTATGATGTGTGGTGTCGGCATAATAAAATAAGACTTTTCCCTCTCAAAGGTCAATTTTTGAGCTTCATAAAGATGTACAGAATTTCATAGCCTGAAAACTATGTTAAGGGGACACTGAAAACCAGATGGCAAAAGAGTTTTTGAAAAGTTAAACAGGGCCTATGTCTCTGCTTTAATTCATTGCAGCACAAATCAGTGTTTTTAAACGAGCTATTCTCTCCAACAGTCTTTTCAAAAAAAATGTTCGTAGACATGAATTCTTTTGAAGAATGTGTCTATACAGAAAAAACACATGGAGAGTTGAACTGTCATCTTAAATTGCCAGCATCGATCATTCTGTTTCGTCTTCAGTAGGTGCAAATTTATAAGGCTACTCACATTATTTAAATAGCTTTTAGCCTCCATTTTTCTTTCCCTATGCTAAGACAAAAAGTCTGACATAGAATGGAAAAAATGGGGTAGACAGAGGTCAGTTGAACTGAAGGAAGACGTCTTCTCAGCGAGGAGAGGTCCGTGGTTAACTTTGGGCTTTACAAGCACACTGACTGCTTTGAATCCCAAATCTGTTATTTACAAGGTATGTGACCTGGGACAAGTTACTTAACCTCGCTAAGCCTCAGTTTTCTGATGTGTAAAGTGAGGGTAATAACAATCTCCCCAGCAGGGTTGCTGTAGTCATTAAACAATAGAATGCATGTGAGAGACTTGGCAAGATGTCTAGTTCACAGAAGCTTTTTTTTATATACACAGAACCACTTTACGGAGATAATTCACCTCTTTGAGGTATACACTCCAGTGTCTTTCAGTACGTTCACATATTCAGTTATGCAACCATGACCACAATCAATTTTAGAACACTGTCATCAGAAAGAGCTGTCTCTGTTAGCAGTCACTCTGTATTTATCCACAATCCTCTCCCCCACCCCCACTCTCCCATCCACCACCTTGTAGCCCTGGGTAAACACTAGTCCAATTTCTATCTCATTGCATTCACCTATTCTGGACCTTTCATATAAATGGAATGATATAATATGTGTTTTTTTTATGACTGGCTTCTTGCACTTAAAAGAATGTTTTCCAAGTTCATCCAATTTGTAGCATATATGAGTACTTTATTCCTCTATATTGAGAACTAATACTCCATTGTATGCATGTACATTTCATCTATCAATTCATCAGTTAACCAAAATTTAAGTTGTTTCTAGTTTGGGACTATCAGAAAGCCTTTCTGAGCATTACCACATTCTCACCAACACTTTTTGATTCTAGACATCCTAGTGGGAATGAAGGGATCTCTCACTGTGGTTTTGATTTGCATTTCCATGATGACTACTGACATAGAGAATCTTCATTTTTTTTTTTTTAAGATTTTATTTATTTGACAGAGAGAGAGGGAGCACAAGCAGAGGGAGAGGGAAGCAGGCTTCCCATTGAGCAGGGAGCTCAACGCAGGGCTCAATCCCAGGACCCTGGGATTACGACCTGAGCCGAAGGCAGACGCTTAGCAACTGAGCCACCCAGGCACCCCACAGCAACTTCTTGTTCTTATTAGCCACCTGTGTCTTCCGTGGGGAAATGTCTATTTGGATCCTTCACCCATTTTTAGTTGGGTTGTCTTTCACTATTGAGTTGTAAGAATTCTTTATGTAGCCTAGATACCAAGCCAGACGCACAAAAACAAGAAAAGAAAGCCATTAGCTCTGATGAATATAGATGCCAAAATTCTTAACAAAAGTCTAGCAAACCAGACCCAGGAATAAAGAATTATACATCACAACCAAGTGGGATTTATCCCATGAAGGCAAGGTTGGTTTACCACCTGAAGGTCAATCTACATAACATGCCATATCAATAAAATAAAGGACAAACCACATGATCCTGCACAAAAAAAGAATTTGACAAAATCCAATATTCCTTTGTGATGAAAACACTCAAACTAGGAATCTAAGGAAATTTCCTCAACCTGATAAAGGACATCCACAAAAGAAACCCCCACAACAAATCTAATACTTACTGGTGAAAGACTGAAGGACTTATCCCTCATATGAGGAACTAGACAAAATATCCATTTTGCTACTTCTATTCAACATTGTACTAGAGTTCAGGCCAGGGTAATTAGATCAGAAAGTGAAATAAAAGGCATCCAGTTTGGAAAGAAAGCAGTAAAATTCTCTGTCTTTGCAGATGACAGAATCTTAAATATCGAAAAATCTTAAGGGATTCACTAAAAACCTATTAAATTGAATAAATGGGTTCAGCAAGGTTGCAAAGTAAAAAAATTTATATACAGAAATCAATTGTGTCTCTAGATATCAGAGCAATGTACGATTCAAAAACAAAATTAAGAAAATATTTACAGTAGCATCAAAAAGAATACATAGGAATAAATTTAAGAAAAGAGATGTAAAACATTCTGAAAATAGCAAAAAATTGTTGAAAGAAGTTTAAAGACTTAACTAGAAAGACATCTCATGTTCATGATTTGGAAGACTTCATGCTATTAAAATGACAATACTCCCTGAATGGGCATATACAATCACTATCAAAATCGCAGCTGACTTCTTGGCAGAAATTGGCAAGCTGATCCTGGGATTTGTATGGAAATGTGAGGGACCCGGAATAACAAAATAATCTTGGAAACGTTTCCTGATTTCAAAAACTACTATGAAGCTACAGGATTCAAAGGTGGCGTGGTGCTAGTATGAGGACAAACATATAGATCAATGGAATAAAATGGAGAGTTCGGAAATATATTCTGAAATTGAGGGCCAAGTGATTTTTTTTTAAAGATTTTATTTATTTATTCGACAGAGATAGAGACAGCCAGCGAGAGAGGGAACACAAGCAGGGGGAGTGGGAGAGGAAGAAGCAGGCTCACAGCGGAAGAGCCTGATGTGGGGCTCGATCTGATAATGCTGGGATCACGCCCTGAGCTGAAGGCAGACGCCCAACCACCGTGCCACCCAGGCGCCCCCCAAGTGATTTTTGACAAAAGCACCAAAACAATTCAGTGGGATAAAGAGTGTTGTGTTCAACAAATTGCGCTGAAACAACTGGTTGTTTGCATGCAAAAGTAGGAAGTTGGACCTCATCGCACACCATACACAAACATTAAAAAATGGCTGTAGCTATAAAATTCTTAGACACAAATGAGCTCTTCCAATTGTCTTCCACTCTCGGCTGCCTTGCCCATACCACTTGCTTTCCTCATCAACCGCACACGTAAGTTTATCTTCTACTAACTTGATGCTAGGTGCCTTAAGGTCAGGGATTGTGAGATTTCTCATTGTGATTTATTTACTCAGCCCGGGGCTTAGCACTCAGCGGACAGTCTGAATGACTGAATGAATGAACGTATATGCAGAAGGTGAAACAAACTCTTTATCCCGGGCATCCCGAACCCCACCTGTTTCAATGATATGTCAATGTATAAGGTTCTTTCAGTAGAGTTGAAAGAGGGGCCCAAGCCCTGTTCTTCCACATTCTACGCCATTTGTCCCCAGCACAGCAGCCTGGTCCTAGAGAACAGTGATTCTATTTCTAGTGCTGTCATTTCACAGAATCATAAGCAACACACCACATAACTTTTTTTGGTTGAAAAAACAGTTCTTTGTGGTTTGTTCACAGGTTCCTTAGCTGATTTCAATGTTTGTTTCCATGTCAATGCCCTTTTTTCACTACTCTCCATAAGAGTTCTATAGAAATCCACAGAATCACCTCGTTTCTTGGAAGGACATTTTGAGAACCACTGATTGTTTTCCTTTCATGAGAAACAGGCTTCTTTTTCTTTCTCCCTATCCCCCCCACCTGAACACCCATCTAAAACATTTTAATAACATCATTTGCTTCATGGAAGCCCATATTTAGCTAGTTACAAAATAAGCTTCAAATCATTCCCATGGATTTTATATCTCTGCCATGACTGGGACCCCTCAGACATTCTCAGAAATCCCCCAAAGCCTCCAAACCCACTCAAGGAGTCCTTGAAAGATGGTACAGTTTGGGGCCCATTCTCCCTCGGGAAATTAATCTACAAGTAAGAACACTATTAGATTTTGGCATATCTGAATTCTTACTCAAGCATGGGAACTGAGTCACCAGGTCAGTGAGGCTCGCTAGCTCACACCTCTGAAGACATAAAGTACTCACCTACCTGTGAGGGCCGCTGGGGAGGACGCCAGGGCAAGTCTCCCCGCCATGGTGACAAGGCGAAGATTTACAGCCCGCGCAGGGACGCAGTCAATAGGCAGCCGGTTGGCCAGGCTGCCGACTCGGCCCTGGCAGGCTGTCCTGTAGTTATTCCTTTGACAGTTTATGATTTGGCACGTTTGCTTGCTTTTGGCAGCAGTGCAAAGGGCATATCGATCTCCAAAAGCCACTTTGGCTGTGGAAGGGAGAAAGCCAGTCTGCCGAACCCTTCTCCTCTTTGTGCATTTCTTCTTCACCCTGGATATTTGCAGGGCTCAGTCTTTTGTTTTTTTCACGAAAGGAGCTGTTCCTGCAACGAGCTTTTGAAAAGATAAATCCTCTCTAATTCGCACTGAAGTGCTGTATCCAGGGAAATACCTGAAGGGATAGTAGAGCGAGGCGGGTAACTTCTTAAGAAGGGTGGGCTCTTCCTGCGGCCTGAGGTTGCCATCAGGTTTGGGCTGCCTCACCTGGGGCTTATTAATTACTTCACAGGTGAAGGCATTTCCCTTTCCAAGAATATTTTATGCTTCTGGATTGATTCTCAGAGACTGCTAATCCCATGTTACCTGGTCACACCAGCATGGAAGCTATAGGTCTCCATTTCAACGTGCATATAGAAAAATATTTCTAAATTACTAATGATTAATCTTGTGTCATTGACAAGTCAGCGTTCTCTACTAGATTGTGATTTCTCTGCGGTCAGGATACTTTCTGTAAGCTCACTGCCTCTCTTGGGGCCTGGTACCTGAGCAGAGGGCACTCAAAATAGTTGCAGAATAAATAAACTTCGAAAAATTATTTAGAATTTAGCGATAAAGTCTTCAAAATTGTGGGCGACTAGCAACCCTTCCCAAGAGTCACTCCTAAAATAACCACAAAGGAACTGCTGGGCATTACTGGAAATCTGATGCAGCGGCCAGCATTTAAACAGAAAGCCCTTGCCACTAGCAGCAGGTAAGAAGCCTGACCTCATTCTACCCAGTGAGCGTAAGCACCAGGAAGAAATTCTGTGAGTTCTCCCTCCTGGACCCTAGTTTAAAACCAAACAAACAACAACAACAAAACCCCAAAACGAAACAAAAAAAAACCACTATAAAGTCACCAACTAGCATATCAAGTAAATTATGTGTCCATTTTACTCATCTGTAAAGGGCTGAATGGATTTTAACTTTATTTTAGATAATGCAACAATTGAAAAAAGAGAAGAGACTAACAAAATTTGCTGCTTAGGTAGGCCTAACTCTGAAATCATTAGTTTAAATAAGCTCGCCTGCCTTTCTTAGGCCCTTAACAGAGCCTCTCCGGACAGTAAAAGGGGCGATGAGCGCGATCTCCTCCACCTGCCTGCCCCCAAGTGGGAGAGAGTAAACACAGTAAGCAAGACGCCACGTTGCTCTAGCTATTTTTAGAAATCATGTGTTCATAGATAGATCACTTTCTTTGAAAGTTTATGTTTGCTGCACCTAGAAAAGCAGAATGAATAGTAGCCAGGTGAAATAATCTATTGCCTGTGCATGACATATGTTAAAATTCAACACTATTTTTTGTATTCATTGTCGCCAGCTTAAACATACATTGCCAAAGAGCCATTCTTCGAGAATAAGCCAGCTGACAGCTCTAAGGTGTGTTCGCAAGGGCTTTCGTGATTTACTTGCAACACGTGCTGAATACACTTCACCCCTCCCCCCACATTTCCTGGAGTGTAATGCAAGAGAAAGGAACTCCACTAAAGTGAAAAATCAATCATTTTCGAGGCAAAACGTAACTTTCTTTGAGAGTATACGTAAGTGCTGCTCGGCACACAAATGTGATGAAAAATCATTGTTCGGAATCAATGGCCATCTTTGTGGAGAATTACAGAAGCTTTGTAACTTGTTAATAGACCTGAAAGTCTACAGAAGTTTAAACTCCCCTAATCACCTTTCCCATAAACCTATGGAAATTACTAGCATGCCATTACTTCTCTCAGGTGTTCCGGGCTTCTTCAGGATCACGCAGTCACATTCTTTAAGCTTGTACAGATTTCAACCCCTCTGGAACATCAGAAATACTTACAGGATTTACGGAAAATGTGTATGTGCAGGTCCCACAGGGAGAAATGAATTCAGTAGGTCTGGTGTGAGGCCCTGTCTATAATCTGAATTTTTTAAAGGGGCATGGATAATTGTGTGTGCCCCCAAAGTTTCAGAATCCTGACAAACGCCGTGATCAGAAGTTCAGCAACATGTACCCTGAAGGATTCCAACATTGAAGAAAAAACGGGAGCGCCATTCCATTAACTGTGAGTGGTAACTAGGATTCATCGTGTCGGTAGAGGCAGTAAGAAAATCTAAGTTCACCCCAACGACACCACGGTGCAGTGTTTCCGAATATGATCAGGCTTTTCCTCTCCCTTTAAAGCCCATCTCAGTACGTTTCTCCATCCAAACAAATCTGACTCCAAAGCCTCAAAGATGAGGGTGGAGCTCCTCAATTTTTATTGAAAAAAGAGGTTACAGCAAAACTTGATTAAAATTTTTTTTTAAAAAAACATTTTTATCCTAAAGTTACACACTGAAACAATTGCCAAGATAATCTTTTGACAGTTTTTTTGTTGGGACGAATTCACTAATCCTTTAAAGCTGTGACTTCTGAAAGCTTTCCCGGCGAGGCGAACATCAGCCTCTGGCGATGGTTATGGCAGCACGGTCACCATCTTTACCTGGCCCCAGTCCCCTTCGGCATTTTGCATACTCTCTATGGTATGCCTTCCAGTAAAACACGAGCGGGGCCCAAGAGAGGCAGGAGGTTTAAGAGAGCAGGGATAACTAAGCAGCAGGCAGCTGTGAGGTCCAAAAGAGAACAATTAAGAAACATCAAAGGTAAAAAGGTACAAGCTTGCAGTTATAAGATCAGTAGGACCTGGGGATGAAAGGCCCAGTATGGGGACTATGGTTAACAATACTGCACTGTATATTTGAAAGCAAAGGGAGGAGATCTTAAAAGTTCTCATCACAAGTAAAAAAAATTAAAGCATGTGAGGTGATGGATGTTAACTAGACTTACTATGATCACTTCACAATATATGCATATATCCAATCATTACATTGTACAACTCAAACTCATACAATGCTATATGTCGATTACATCTCATTTAAAAAAACGAAGGTAGAAATAAGTAACTCAATTCATGAATTAACATAATAAGAAAAAAATTAAAGAGTAAAACTAAGAAGATTGCCTATCAAGAAATGTGTCTAGAGAAATTTGGTAAGAAGTGATGATATGGTGAAGGAATGCAAAGCATTAACCAAAAAATTAGAGCTATGGTAAACAAAAAGCAAAGCTGAAGGATCAAACTACATAATAATATAAGAATAAGCTAAGCCCAAGGTCCTAAGGAAATATTTATTGCTGAACTGATGAAACAATATTTCAGTCTTGACTGTATACTTGTCAATAGAGGGGACCAAGTTTCATTTATAGAAACTTGTGTAGAGCCCAGTATAAAGCCTGGTCCATAGGTTGGTGGGTGGGTGGAAGCATGAACAAATGAATGAATTACTGTCAGATGAATTACTGATAGAGGACTCAGTTGTACTGCTTTTTTAGTATACGGACTTCTTGCTTGCTGACACGACTTCAATGATTTGTTTTAAAGGACATGGTATCATTCAAAATTACTTTGCCATCTTGCTTACTCCCCTGACAACCCTTTCTTTGTATCTTTGAAACAGAAAAAGCATGTGTGTGTGTGTGTGTGTGCGCACACACGCGTGTGTTTTGCTGGAAAGCCATATATTCCTTATCATCTTCCCAAAAAAATCACATTTACATTCAATAATACAACCTCAAACTTCTCAGCACTTATGAATATGAATGTGGTCCAAAGCCTAGGAAAATAAGATATTAGCAATATCATAAATAAAATCCTGGCCATTCAAATATAGTCAAATCTATGTCATTTTCACAAATGGATTCAAATTACTAATACATGTTTGCCTGTGGTTTTTCAAGCACACAATAAAATGTTAGTGTAAATACCACGGTAATTTTAATAAATACTATTAGTTTAGGTTCTGGATTATGTTATAAAATCAATAAGAATATGTTGAGCTAACTAAAATTATAAAATAGAGATGCATGCACAAAAATTGTCAATGTAAAAGTGTTAATATCTGTTTTTAACACAAAGTAAAATGTAAATTCCTAACGTCCCTATGATTCAGGAACTATGTCCTTGAACAAATGACTAGATATGCTAGAATATTATTGTGATAGTCCCCTACGAAGTTAGGGTTATCTTTGACCTAATGTGATTAAATGACACTCTCCTCATTTTCAGGTCCACAATAATGCACTACTCTAAAGTCATAATAGGCTGACCCATTTGGAGCCCCAGCTTCGATTACGATTATTGTTCAAATTAAAAACTTTCCTTGTTCTGAGCCTTTACTCACCAAGAATTCTTTGGATACGATGTGGCTTTCCTTACACATCAGTCTACTCTCTAACAAATTCTAACTTATAAGTTACAATAACAATTGAAACTGTCACGCAGACCAGAATGTCTGCATCCGCACAACTCTTAGTGATACATATTTGAGTAGGTGTGACAGTTATAGTTTTAATTGTCCATTAGTGAATTGGCGTTTGGCTTTTCAAAAAATAAATTACTTTCTCATTTGCCTTTGTTCATCTTGCCCTGAAACCACCTGGAGTGAGGATCGTCTTGCCGCAAGTGATACTGACATTGTTCCTTGTGGCTGACACATATGGTGCCAGTGGCAGGAGCAATTAAGGACATGGATAAAAATTAGGTGGCTCGGGGAAAGCAAAATAGGAGCAATTAAATTGTTGGAAGACACTCCCATCAGGAAACAATGAAAAACAGTATGGTGCCCCATTAATTCTCTCACCGTTCTGAAGAACCCAGGAGAGCTGACTCCACAGCAAATTCCAAAATCAAACAATCAAAAAATAAAACAAAACTGATTCCCTAAGACTTTCTCAATGACTCCTTTTCACAGTCATTTCTCTGCTTTGGTTTATCCATAGCGAATCTTGCTTTCAAGTTTATGACAGTGGTGCAGGGAAGGACAAATTCTCCTCTGCCCTCTCAGGGTCTCTAGCTGGGCCTAAGAATTAAACTGACAAAAGACAGATTAACAGGAGGAAAGCATACAGATTTTATTAAATTTTTACACGTACACGAGAGCCTTCACGAGAGAGTGAGGACCTGAACAAGTGACCAGAGCAGGAAGTTTCCACCTTTTAGAAGAAGAAACAATACATTTGTGAAGAAATGACAAGACGAAGGGGTTCATCTGGGGACAGCCAATGGCGGGGAAGCAACTAGGAGACACGTGGAGGTAGGGACTACTAGTGAAGATAAGGGTTATTTTAGTAAATGTATAAATCCATTTCAGCATCCATTCCCAGTTGAGGGGCATAAGGATGTTCCCTTCCTGGAATGGGGGGGTGGCTCCTTTCTTATGGGAAAATTTATGGCCTGTTTCTAGGTAGAAAAGTGTAGGTCAGAGAGTCTTTCCTGCATCTCCGGCTCCTAAACATCTGTGTTTCAGCTAAAATAATCAACATGCCAAAGTGGTGTGTTTTGGGATGCGCGTCCCGAACTTCAGTAGCAGCTGATCTGTTCTTTAGCTCCCCTAGCTCTAGTTTACGCGCTGGCAAATCCCTTCAAAAATGCAATCCCTACCTCTGCGTAACGAAAGACTGAAAAAAATTTCTTTGCATCAGTCAAAAAAGGCCATCTCTTTTCAGGACGGAGGAAGGTGGAGCAACCTTGCAGAAATACTGGCCAGCTTTTCTATTTACCAGAATCAGTTCCTGATCATTTGAAATGAATTCCTAATACTTCACACACTGTCCCACTCAAATATAATTGCATTATCAAAACAATCACCTAGGGCAAAAATAATTTAAATTGTTGTTCATGCATCTCATCTTCCCTACAAAGAAGACAACCGACTGACATTGTTCCCATACCGTCTGTTACCTAGGTTGCTAGAGTGAGGTCCTGCCATGTGGCAGAAAGAACGGGATACTGATCATAATCATCATTATAGAGGCTAACATTTATTAAATGCCTATTACTTGCCAGCATTATTCTAATTACCCATACATGAATCGTGTTGTTCTTATGCCACCTAAGAAGACGTGTTTTATTATTACTGCCTCCATTTTACAAAAGAAGAAACAGGGAAAGGAAAGGCTATGACTTGTGCCAGATCACAACAAGGTAAGGTTAAGTGCTGAGGGTAGGACTGAAGCTAGGCTGCTTACAAGTTGGTACTCTTCATTATTGTGCCACACATGCTAAAATTAAAAAAAAAAAAAAAGGAAGGGGGGTTGGGAGGGAAGGAAAGGGACAGAGACACTAATCCTCATTCTTCTGGCTTCTGTGACTTCGGACAAGTTCTTCGGTTCTCTAGGCTCTTGCTATGCAATGTATGGTTCTGCCAACAGCAATATTTGCACCATCTGGGAGCTTGTTAGACCCACAGAATCACAATCTGCATGTTAACAAGATCTCAAGGTGATTTATGCACACACTAAGTTTTGAGGAACATGGCTCTAGGCCTTATCAGTAAAATTTGAAAGCTGGCCTGGATGATATTAGCTGTCTCTTTCAACTTAAAATTCTATGTACATGTACACGTGATTTCAAATACACAGGTGTTCAACGTGTTCATACATGCTCAAAATCAAATGCTGGTTGTTATCTATAGTCGGCAGAAATGATTTGTAAATCCATCAGAATTTCTTGATTCACAGTTCGTCAGGGTTGGATTACATGTTCTGTGTTGATTGAAGCTACTAATTTTAAGACAAGTGGAAAGGTATTTGAAGTTCGAAGTTTAAATTTCATGTTGATGGTTTTTCACAAAGACTTAGATTTAACCAGCATTGCAAAGTTGGCTACAACTGTAATCCACTCAAAAGTAGAACTTAAGTAATTATCTCTAAAAGGAGTGCTAGCAAAACGTTGACTCATTCTTGAATTGTTTTTTTCTAAAGAGGACTTTAATTGGTATTCCCGTCTTTCAGTAAAACATACAATCAATGCCCCATTTTTTTCTTTCTTCAACCCATTAATCACATATGTTTTTCCATTTTGCACTAATGACAATTAACTTCTGGAAGTTATCGAATTTTAAAAATGACCACGAGGAAATAAACAACTAGGCGATAACATCACTATCCATTCTGATATTTTAATAAGTAGATGTATTTTAATTATTTATGATACTCGTAACATGCCAGTAAATGCTTTCTAATGCTTTTTGTAAAGGCAGTGAAGTCTTGATAATTTTATATCCGACTATCATTCTTTACTATTAGATTGTTCACTGGAAATGTAAGGTGATACTGCTGATAGGATTATAAAAATTAGATTTGGGGATTAGGGAAGTTTGAGCCATTGCATGGCTACAATTTCTGTAATTAATTATCCCAGAAAGAACTTCCTTTTGTTATTTGCTGATGTCCCTGCTTTTGCAGCGCTCCTTGGAATGACTTGCGTGAACACGGTAAAAACCATCAGTAAGTAAAACCATCATCAGTAAAAACCAAAGGCCTATTTTTACGTCTGTCCAATAACTAGTTCATTTGGAAGAAATACTAACTCTTGATCTACCAGTGACCACTTGGGTGACTATGGAGAAATAATTTCAATTTTCTAGGCTCTTGCTAATCAAAGTATTATCCAGTTCTCAGTTCTTGCTAGGTCTGGTACTGAGTCCCCAAATCAGTGAATGCCCCACTGAAAATAGCTGGCCTTCCTAATTCCCCATTCTCCCATAAAAAGCCCTGTGATTAGGGAATTCCTGCACCTTCATCCTGGTGCCCCTGGCTTGTCCTCCTCCATTCATTACTGGACTCTCTGCCTCTTTGGATTGGTGTGCTTGTATGACCTGCGCGTTGTTACGTTCATTTTCTCCCCTGGACACTGACTACCTAATCATCCTTTTCAGCCCCATAAACTTCTCTAGGCTCCTGTTTTGTGTGTGGGAGAAGGGTCAGATGGAAAAGAATCTATGGATTATATGTTATTTATTCTCTACTGTCTTAGTCCCTTTGGCCTGCTATAGTGGAATACCATACACTGCATGCCTTATAAATGACAGAAATCTATTTCTCACAATTCTGGAGGCTGGCAAGTCCAAGATCAAAGAACCATGAGACCCAGTGTCTAAAGAGAGCCCACTTTCTGGTTCATAGACCGGAGTTTCCTCAGTGTCCTCACTTGATGGAAAGGGTGAGGGATCTCTCTGGGGTCTCTTATAAGAGCACTAATCTCATTCATGAAGACCCCACTCGCATGATCTAATCACCACCCAAAGGCCCTGCCTCCTAACACCATGACGTTGCAG
Source organism: Ursus americanus (assembly GCF_024610735.1). Taxonomy (NCBI): domain Eukaryota; kingdom Metazoa; phylum Chordata; class Mammalia; order Carnivora; family Ursidae; genus Ursus; species Ursus americanus. Next base: position 59,252,351 of record NC_142135.1, read on the forward strand.
ATTACGTTTCAACATACGAATTTTGGGGGAGCACAGACTTTCAGGCTATAGCATTTATGTTCAAGTATTAGACTTCTAAAACTTTATACTAATGAATAAAATAAGATACAAAAAGACCACAAAAGGGAGACTCATAAGCATTTCTTAAACAGCTAGTACTTTAAAGTTAAATTAATAAAAATTAAATAAAATTTAAAATTCAGTTTCTTGGCTGTACTAGCAACATTTCAAGTGCTTAATAACCCTATGTGGTTAGTGTCTACCATATTGGTCAGAACAGAGAGAACGTTTGCATCATTGAAGAGCGTTCTATACTGAACACCGAACAATAGTGCTCTTGATAGTTTATATAACTTTTTCATTTACTCCTAATAGCAACCTTGTAAGATAGGACATTATCCTGAAATTTACAAATGAGGACTCAGAGATTCAGAGGGACTCAGGAGGCTCACCCAGCTATCAAGTGAAAGAGCCAAAAGATGGAATCAGAATTTATGTCATTCATACTCAAGATTTAAATACAGATCTGTCTGACCCTGACTTTCCACTATACTAGATTCTAGACTCCTGACTGCTAATCATATGAACATGAATCTTAGAATATAATTTTGTAGTTAACTATCTGTTTCGGTCTCCTGGTTTTATACATAAGACCAGAAAAGAAAACTATTTCAAAGCGCAAATACTGGTAAATGAGAAAGTACTAGTATTTCACAATATTGTTCCCCTTAGTGCTACATCTCCCCTTACTTGGAGCTAGTTTGATGATAAAGTGGTAGGGAAAATAAGAGAAAAGGAATTTAGTATTTACTGAGTCTCATGCTAAATACTGTGTTGGTTTTGGAATGCTGTGAAGTAGATATTATCTTCATTTTGTAAATAAGGAAATGAATATATATATTATATGTATATAATATATATTTTATATATATTAACCAATATATAAGCCCAATGTGAAATTCTTTAGAAAAGTTATTACACTAAATCTTGACTTAACAACTCCCTGTGATGTGGGAATCATCCTCTTTTCATTAATGAGGAAATAAATGAAGTTTCTACATTTACACAGCTAGAGAGTAACTGGCCAACCAGAGATTTGGTCTCAGGTCTGATTGACTTCAAAGTTCATATTTTTTCTACAACTTCACTCCTGAGGAAGTGGAGCTAAGACCATAATGCCAGCTAGATTTCTTTCTTCCTTTCTTTCTTTCTTTCCTTCTTTCTTTCTTTCTTTCTTTCTTTCTTTCTTTCTTTCTTTCTTTCTTTCTTTTTCTTCTTTTTCTTTTCTTTCTTTCTTTCTTTCTTTCTTTCTTTCTTTCTTTCTTTCTTTTTCTTTCTCTTTCTTTCTTTCTCTCTCTCTCTCTCCCTCCCTCCCTTCCATCCATCCATCCATCCATCCATCCATCCATCCATCCATCCCTTCTATTATTTATTTATTTGAAAGCAAGAGAAAGCATGACTGGCGGGGGGTGGCAGAGGGAGAGGGAGAAGCAGGCTTCCCACTGAGCAGGGAGCCCAATGTGGGGCTTGATCCCAGGACCCTGAGATTATGACCTGAGCCGAAGGTAGACATTAACCTACTGAGCCACCCAGGTGCCCCCCTCCATTAGATTTCTAATTTGAAGACACCTGATTTACAGGTGAAATCAGTATATATGCAGGTCAATCAGAACACTGGAAAAGATTCCAAAGGACCTTTAAGATTCAGTGCCTCTTCTTGGAGCTTAAAGTATGACGGGGAAATGATTTTTTTAAAGGAAAAAAAGAAAGAAAAAAACCCCACCAACACCAAAGTAGTATCTCACAGTGTATAAGAAGCCAATGAATTTACATAATTTCTGAGTTATAAATTTTTTAATGAAATGTGATATTATTTCTAAGTACAAACAGAATTTGAATGAGCCAAGAAAAAATGCCTAGAGAGGCTCACAGTCTACTAATGAGTAGAAAAACTTATAATTACCATATCAAAAGAGTATTTAAAAGGAAAGTCTCTGATTACATGCAATTATTCTGTAAAAAGTTAATGTAGATGCTTCTAAAATTGCTTAAAAGTTTGTTCTCTTACATAATTAAGGAATTTATCTTATAACTTTATTTACTAAGTCCTTTCTAAGTCCTTTACTTAGCATACTGGTAACTATCCACCCAGGACCTGATCAACTTATTACAAATTCCAAATTAATCTGATTTAAGGAGAATTTATTATAAATTCAGCTTTTTATAGCTAGCTCTTCACAGACATCTCTGAACACGAACACTTGAAGTCCTTGAGATTTAACAACACATCGCAATGTTTGATTAGGCCATCTACCTTCTACTCATCAGCCATGTTAATCCTGAAATGAAGCAAACACGAAGAAACCAAGAAAACAAAATCATCTTCAAAATGTGTAAGAAATTGTGTGCTAGGTTGCAGAGATGTTCTTTAAGTGCTATCCGAATGCCCTGTGTTGTCGATAAATTGAAGAAATGAACATATCAAATTTGGAACTACTATATCAGAATAAACAAAACATTATCACTGCTATTTGGTTAAATATATGCCAGATGATTAATTCTAATTACAATTCATTTTAAATTTAATTTTGAAGCCTTATGCTGCTATCTAATTGTTTCATCTGTTTTTGGTTTTCCTTAAGTAGATTATAAGTTCTTTAAAGAATTACGTTTTATACTCATGTTTCTCTATAATACCTTGCACAGTGCGGAGTAAATAACAGATTAGGAATGACAAATAAGTCTTATTTCCTACCTCCAGGTTAGTGGCAGCGTCTGCCTGGGGAAGGACACTGAAAAACATTATGAATTCACAACTAGACTCCACCAAGAGAGACTGCAGATGATTGATTGGTAATGTCTGCTCTGAGCTTAAGAGGAGAAGATAGGAGCATGCATGCCATCTATTTTCTGACTCACTAGTAGACATTCATTTCATACTTGTTAAATGAATTAAAATGTAAACAGGAAGAAAAAGATGATGCCAGTTAAACTTTCCTATTGAGTGTTCATTCACATTCAATAAAAATTATACCCTATGTAAGTTCATTATTAGGCATGGAATCAATAAACTTTGAAATTCAAAGGAAAAGAAACTAGCTTAAAATATCATGAGAGATACTTTGTGTTCATTTCAGATCTTTTCTTTCAGATCTTTTATTTAAAACTAACTCACTTAAAATCTTCACACCTCCATCTAGAAAACGGCAAAGCCAAGGATTCTCAGAGCTAAGTATGTATACATAAAAGTGTACACGTTGAGGCTGGATCGAGGGCTAAACTCTTGTGCAAACGCGCACAGGGTAACATCACCATACCTAAAGGCTATCCCAGTGGTACTGCTTTGAAAGGGCAGAGGTGATGATGAAATTAATCTTAACTAGCCCCAAATAACCTTTGGAGTCCTTCTTGCCTCAATAGCTAGTAGCAGTTCTAGTAATTACATACACCCCCCCAACACATGCACACCGTGCACACATTTACCCTGACTTGTATACCTCTGAGCCACACCTATATGGGCTGCCTATCTCTATGATGTATAGAAGTTTTGAGGAAAGTCAGGTTTCCCATTATTAGTAGCTCTTTGAATATCCTATTTAATGATAAGGTAAAGATGGCACTAGATTTCGTTGCCATTTGTATTTTGCGTAATGGAGGAGGGGAATGCAGGACTTAGTACCTGAGGCAACTTTTCACTAAAAACAGCCTAGCAAAAATATTTATTCATCTAGTACCATCTTTCAGACAAAGGAAATTTTTCAGAGACCATAATTCTGCATTTCTGTCCACTTCAGTATCTCACGAAAACCCTAATACTTAACACAGGTGGTCAAGGATCCTATCTAGTGAGGTGTACTTAAATTCAAACAGTAGGTGGAAGCAAGTGAGGGTTAATTATCCTAGTGAGAGTGGAATAAAACTCTCACAGTGTTTAGGCTAAGAAATACAGCAAGTTAAAAAAAAAAAAAAAGCATGGATGTGTCCTACAGAAAATGATTTAAAAATATGAGTTTGGCTCTAGTTGCCCATCCATAGCACCTGCTACCTGACACTGTGAAGTCGACCCTAAGCGAGGTGGGTGGCCAAAAGAATCCACAAGGCCATTGGGTTTGACCCCAATTATCTTCTATTGTAAATAGGCCATATGTCAAATTCCAAGATAAATTGGAAACATTTGATCTATCTCCTGCTTCTAGATTAATTTTAAAGAATCATTTTCTATTTTTACAGATCCTTTATTTGAGCTGCTTTGCTCTTATGTTTTAAAGAAAAGACACCTTATATTTGCTTTCATAGACTCAAAAGGATTCCATCTCTAAGAATACTTTTGGCAGAAGGGAATTTAACAGTCAGAACACAATTGAGAGAAAAATGGCAGGAAATGAGCATACTCAAAATTTAAGATATGACCAACACCATCCACTGAATTTCTTCATAGGAATTTATGTTTACTAAGGAGAAAACATTTATTACCATGCTTAACAGAGATGAATGCTTTAACAAATCTCCTCATTTCCCCATGCAAATCATCGCTATATCCATGCAAACCAACACAAATAAATATATCACACATGAAAAATAATAGTCCTATGAGCCTTTGAGGTATATATGGAACAATGCTTCCTTAAAACAGACTATTAAACCACTGAAAAGATCCTGATTTATTCAAAAATGGAAATAATATTAATGTAAACCAACGTGACCTCCAACCAAATAGATTCTGCATGAGTGAGTCGGGACAATGTGATTTTCATAAAACAATTTGGCATTAAAACTAAACAGCATGGCAAAATAGAATCCACATTGCCCACCCCCCACCCAAATACTCCCAGTCCCGAACCACTTCATGTATCCTTCTGAATTTTACACACAAATGGTTTGTTGGAGAAAGAAGTACCGTAGAAATCAGTGAGTTTTTTCCTCAAATTGATCAGAACAAAATGAGATCTTTTAGAAGTCGAATTTTGACTGGTTTTGTCTATTTAGCAAAGCACCCTTGAAGTCAGATAATTTATTGGTACGAAGTGCTTATTCTGTTTTTTCTTTTCTTTCCTTCTTCTTCTTTTGAAAGACTATTCCATGGGTGTTTGCCTGCCAGATTAACTGTCCTCAAAACCAGGGATATAGCCACTCTTGTGCTCACTCGTATATGACCAGGGCTCCGGTTCTAAAATCAGAGTCATTGTTTCCACCCCACAGACAGCACAAACAATAGCTGCAAGCAATGGAAAGATGAAATAGGGCTGAAAAGGGGAAGAGCAAGAAAAGCAATAAAGGCTGAGTGAAGGAAAGAAGATCTTCCTGTAATGGAAAGAAAACAGCATCCTCCTCTAGTCCTGTTTGACCTTGCTTGCTACTAAATTTTGAATTTTTTTGTAATGATACTGAAGAAGTGACGAGAGGTAACCGGTGAGGTAATGACCTCAAATGCCCCTCGGGTTGCTCTCAGGTCTCATCCTTATATCCAATGAGCTTCCCTTCTTGCTGTCCCCTGCCCCTTTCCCTCACATGACCCCAAGGCTCCCTTCTTGCAATTCAGTCTCTCCCTCCAACGCCATCCCTAATTCTTTCTAAATCTATAAAAGAACACCGTTGTGTGTTGAGAAAACAGCTAAGAATGAAAATGTAGAAACATTTAGCTTAGCCTAAAAAAAATACACACACACACATACATGTGGTCTAATGAACTTTCCACCTTTCCACAATAAAGCATTAATAAGAACAGAGTGAGATCCTCACAGTATCAGTGGCCATGAATGATGTATTCATGACCAATAAGTGTTAGTATCACATTGATGATGCATCTATCTATACACCTAATTACAATATTAAATAGTCAGTGTGCATGATTAATTTATTTTCCTAAGCAAGTTTACATTTTTATTAAGAACTTGTTTCAAGACCGTTTTTAATAAGAGTCTCTTGTTACACGATTATACAGGCGTTAGCTATATGAGAAGTTCATCATACTCGTTAGACTCATCCTTAAAAAAGAAAAAAACATTCAAAATATTGTCTGTTCCTGAGATAATAAACTGACCATCCTCAGGAGGCAGAAAAAGACAAAGGATCGCTAGACTTCATTGATTTATTCAACCAAACTTTGGTTTTTAAATATAATCTGAATTATGTAATGTATGAAAGGCCTTCTCTGGAACTGCAGGGGGATCACAAACTCTGGTGGCAAGCTCACTACCATCTCTGCCTCCATCACCCATGCACGAGCCCGGAGAAGAAAGTAAAAATGTGGGCATTCAGGGCAATCGAAACTGGGCAGCAGTATGACACACATCATGACCGTTGACGAGCTCCCTCCACATCCTGGCCCCAAACCAGACATTCACTGGAACTTCCTATGGAGGGCCGCCCCTGCCTAAGTTAGAAATCACTGCTCACGCAGGTACCTGTCTGACACTCCAGCAATGCCACCAGATAAATATGGGATATTGGACAAGTCACTCTACTTTCTGGGTCACTTTTTATGCAACCATGAAATGAAGATCCTTAATATCCCTGAATTCTAAAGAAATATTCCTCAGTGGAAATGAGGAAAATGAGTCAAAACATTTTTTTAAATGGAAGCTGGTATTTATAATGAACTTGATCAATATCTGAATATTCAATTTTTATAATACTGATAATCTGTTTCTGCCATTATTTCTAATTTTCTTCTATAATTATATATTTACCTTACCCTAAGGGGAAAAGAGATTAAAATATGAAATGTACCCTTCCACTATTTATAACAGAACTCTTACAATGTTTAGCGTGGAAGACAAGTTGAAGCTAAATGTCCTAAAATGAGGTTTGGGGATTTAGTATTCTCCTTCTCTGTATTTTTAACCTCATCTAGCCAAGGACACTTAAAATTGTATTTGTACATGTGGCACCTCTTAAGTGATCAAAGCATATATTGTTCATGATCTAATTAATAATTTTGACTTCTTCATAAAAGGAACAGAGTAGATTTCTATATATTATAGTTTAAAAAAGAAGAGAAAATTGAATGATTAGAATAACGAATAATAGATTACAGAGTAATGCATTCCTTCAGCTGCCCATCTTTCCCTACGAACAAATGTGTTCAAATCTATAAAGCTATTTATAAACAAAGAAAATGACTAGAAGCTGAGGTTTCTACTCTATTTTAACCCAAGCTTCAAGATAAAACATTTCCTTCACTCTGATGATGGACATATGTCCTCATAGTATCTTTCAAAACCTATTTTTAAATGTTAATGACTCTATAAAAAGAAATTCTAAATCTTATACCTTTTTCATTGCCGTTTTGTTTCACCTCTAAAAAAAAAAGACTAAGTCACCCATCCATTACCACACAGCTATTTTCACCTTAGTTCGAAACACAAATGCATTTGCTAAGCACCTATGGTGCTCTGAGCAGCGATCCAGGTATCACGTAGGTTCCGGAGGTGAACCATTTCATCAGAGAGAAAAACAGCAAGGAGTTGATTTTGAATGGAGCATTGGGTGCAGGAAATACTATGGTGGAAGAAGAGAGGGAAAAGTAGGCTGGAGCCAAAGCGTGAAGGAACACAGAGTCTGTGAAAATAAGAAAATTTATGAGACAAAGGAGAATTATCAAAGTTGTGTGTGTATGTGTGGTTTCATTGTGGCTGTTTGCCTTGGAGAAGCATGGTTAGATCTGAGCGCTGGGAGAATGGGTTGGCCATCCACATGGAGGAGGAAATGAAAAAGTGGGAGAGAGTGATGGTAGGGAGGACAGTTGAGACATAATGAAGGCACAAACTGAGACAACAGTGGCCTAAATGGGGAAGAAGGGAACCGGAGTGAAGCCAGTCATGGAAATATAATCATCTGAACCTGCCTGTAGTTTAGATGTGCAGGTGATAGAGGAGGCACTGAAACGAACTCCCTGGCTTGAGTCCTGGCGAGTAGGTAAGGGAGGATACCTGAGTTGAGATAGGGGCTTTTGGTGTGGAAATGGATTTGGGAACGACTGAAGGGTTTCAATTAAATATGTTGAACTTGAGTTTTCCCAGGGCATGTGCAGCAGGAACCTGGAAATGCGTATCTGGAGCTCAGAAGAGAGACTGAAACTAAAAATGCCAGCCAAAGTCCTACAGTTGGCTGAAATGAGTTAACGGCGAAATATTAGAGACAGAAATATGAGGAGAAATGGGGGTGGGGGAATGAAAGGCAGCATGGATTTCCTGTTAATCAGACTCTGAGCTCCATCTACCCCAAAGCCCACTGGTCCTTCTTTCTTCTTCCTCACCAATTTAATTATTCTTCTTCTCCCCAAATGTATCCTTCTTCTGCCATCTATTATGTTGGCCTCATTATTTATATTCTCAGCCAAGAAAGAACTCTTGTAAGTTACCCTTAGCTTTCCTTGTTCTTCAAATCCTATAGGTCCTTCCCCTTGGAAATCTCTTCCATGTAGCTCTCCTTTCACCAATCAGTTCATGGGTTTGAGGTCCTCTTTATGTCTGACCTAAGTCCCTCCCTGCTCTAGTCCATTCTCCAAATTACCTCCGAAAATTATCTTTCTAAGAGCTCAAATTGATCACATCCCTACCCTATGTTAAAACCTCTGCTGGCCAACTTTGCGCAGAATGACCTCAGTATCTGGGAACGGCTTACAATGCTCATGTCTACCTTTTGAAATGCTGATGGATAGGGGCGCCTGGGTGGCTCAGTTGGTTAAGCAACTGACTCTTGGTTTGGGCTCAGGTCAGGATCTCAGGGTTGTGAGATCAAGCCCCAAGTCAGGCTTGCTGAGCTTGCTGGAGATTTCTCTTCTTCTCCCTCTGTCCCTCCCCCACCTAAAATAAAATAAATAAATAAATTCTTTAAAAAAATTGCTGATAGACAAATGTCAGCTCTTCTGTGAAGTTTTTCCTATTTGGTCCCTTCCTTAGCGCTCTCTGCAGAACTCTGTATGGAACAGATTAACAATTTTTGTGCTATCTGCTATATTCCCAGAAGCTGTGAAAGAATAATGAGAGAGGCTAAGGAATCATAAGGCTAGTGTTTGAGAACGATTAACAAAAGGGATGTTGGAGCCCTTGAGAATAATGGTGAGAGATGAAAGAGACTAGACAATGATAACCTAATATTGATACAGGCCAAAGTCCTCAAGGTGGCTCCAAAGGCTTGATGACCCACCTCAGCCCATCTCTTCATATTCATCTCAAACCACTCCCCTTGCTCTCTGCAGTCAGGTCTCGTGGGCCTTCTTGCAAGATGGCCAATGCCCCCTTTTATGTGCTACTCCCTCTGGAAGAGGCACTTTTGCTTGCCTCTGACCTGCTGACCTAGTGCCAATCTCCATTGCTGTGTTATTCACACAGGGACCAGGGCCTGACTTCCAGACTAGGCTCTTCTCGAGCACTGGAATTTTCCTTTACTCACACACATCGTTGTGGCACATCTTAATGGTTAATAAAGTATTATCACATCTAGGTCATTTCTGTATGTTATTAAAAACATGACTAACAATTTTATTCTGAAATGCAATTCTTAAAAAGCCCAAAGATGGACAGAACAACATATTATCTATGACCAAGTACAGCTTTCAGAAGGTCTAAGTAGATTCTCAAATTTACAGACTCAAAACTCCATCTCATTCTTATAAACAGTAAAGACCTGTCACTCAGTGTCAACATTTAGAAATTAAATATGTTTTTATGACCATGGAACACTTGCACGTGCAAGGGCTGGGGTGATCATGTGAAAGTCATGACCAGTTGAATCCAAGAGAATACAGATAAAGGTGAGTGAAAAATCTAGACTGCCAACTCACCATAGGCGGGGGCATAACCACCATCTTTTCTCTGGCCCTATCACAGCACACCTGCAATAAATACTTGTTAAATGGAAGAAGGGGCTCCTTGAGAAATGAGCACCATTTAGTCTTTGGTAGATAAGAAGTTGGAAAAAAGTGTGATATAATTGCATAGTGTAGACTTCCCAGGATGAAGATGAGCAGTTGTGATCAAACGATAGTCTGGAAACAGGAGTTGGGAGAAGGAGGGTTTCAATAGTAGGGAGCAGCACTGTTGAACCGGTTAAGAATTAGACAGGAAAAGCTCGAACTGTGTTTAAATGGGAAATCGAGGTTTAATTTGCACTGCGGTCTCAGCCTCCCCCCCCTTTTTGAACCCAGATGTAGACAGAGGCTTCCAGTTTTCAGCAGTGAAACGAGTGTGCTGTACACACGCCCCTACCATCGGGAGATCTTCAAGATACTATTTATGCAGCAGTTAGTTCATTTTCACCCCAGAGAATAGTAATGAAATGAGGGATTGCCAAGATTACTTGGCAGACCTATTACCACCAAAATCTTCCAATGTAACCGGTTGAGCATGGCTTACTTTCTGAAAAGTGCCATTGAGTTGGTGTCTAGCAGGAGCTTAACATCTATTAGGTCTTTAGACATGCCTGAGTGAAAGGTGCTATATACTAAAATTATTGAGTTTCACCATATGCTCCCAGTTGCTCGCAGAGGTGAGAAACAGCTGGTTCATCTTTGAAAGGCAAAAACTCAAGTCCCCTGAACTAACAGCTTTCAGAAATTATATTCACCACTCATAGAATTCATTTCTGATTCTTATTCATAGTAGCCATTCATTCTAAGATATTTATTTATCCACATGTACCTATTTCATTCTCTAATAGCATTTAAATTCTTTTGGGGGGAAACTGTTATAAAACACGTCCTTGTTACATAAGTGAGCCGTATACATACAGTTTGATGGCATACTAATTTATCAATATCCAGAATTATTATAAAGAAGCTGTTGGAAAGTACCAGAAGAGTACCAAAGTTTCATTCATTCATGAAATGATTGATTGCATATACTCTGTAGAAATGGATTCATATTTCTGAATACATGTTACTTTATATCCCTCAAAGAGAAAAATACATTTGCACTCAATATGCATTTATAGGATAATATGACACAGGTGTGGTGATATTAGAAAAGAGAAAGCCAACTATAAAGAAGAAAAATAAAAGCTTTACTAGGGAAGAAACTCAGATTTCAGAATGGAGCTGCGGATTTGGAAGTAGGAAAATCGCCAAACGTGAAAGATGTTTTTCATATTACAGGGAAGCTCAGTCAACCAAAAATCTCACCAGCAAAGGTCTTGGTAGGGCACGTTATAAGGCAAAATCAGGTTTAGGACAACTGAGATGTTGATTTAAGCAACCGAGGCCCCTACGACAGGCTGCACGGGACCTGCTGCCCAGCATGGAGCTAACAGGAAAAAGAGCGGAGGCAGCAACACGAAGTCTTCCGCCCCCGCCCCCGCCGGGTCCGTGCTGCCGCTGGGCTAGGTGACCTGCGGCTGTGGTTGAAGCAGCATTCAGCGCTGACACACAATTTTAAATGTGTCAGTCTTGATGGGGAGCACTCCTTTATTCTATACCATCACGTTTATCCTTGCTCTTATTTCCGACACTGCTTCACATTAACTTTTAAAACTGATTGCGTAGGTCCTTAAGATCTTTTCATTCCGAAGCCACTTTAAGAATTTACGAGATGAAAACAATAAATTGTGCTAGACATTTTTTAAAAATTGACCAGAACATCTTTTTCAAGACACAGCTTAGAAAGGATACACATCAAAGTACCTGTTACTGAAAAGCGTTGAGGCTGGGAATGCCAGAGAGAAATGTCTGAATTAGAAACAACTGCGTACTTTGGAATGGCCCTTCTGAGGATTTAAAGCTCAAGACGATCGGGAATCCGTGTATTTTTGTTTGGGTTTGGTTTTTTTTTTAAGACTTTTTTTTTTTTTTTTTAAGATTTTATTTGTTTATGTGACAGAGAGACAGCCAGCGAGAGAGGGAACACAAGCAGGGGCAGTGGGAGAGGAAGAAGCAGGCTCCCAGCAGAGGAGCCCGATGTGGGGCTCGATCCGGAACGCCGGGATCACGCCCTGAGCCGAAGGCAGCGCCCAACGACTGCGCCCCCCAGGTGCCCCAAGGGAATCCGTGTGTTTTAAATACACACCGACAGCCAAGTTAAAAGCTAAGTAACGATAATGGTGATGATAATAATAATTCATCTGCTAGCATTTATTGAACACTTAAGTGCCAAACACTGTGGCTTTAAAATAGATCATCCAAGTTAGGGGACAATCTCATTTACATGGATTTTCTATTTAATCATCATCACAAACCTACCAGGTAGATACCCTAAGATATTTGTTGGGAGATTTAACTGAGTGGTTAGATAGTGAAGCATGTGGACACAGAGAGAGACTGTGCTGGGATGGGTACAGCCCTAATTAACTGCACAACCTCAAGCAAGTTACTAGCTTCTCTGTGATTTTGTGATTCTCATCACCAAAATAGGAATGTTCATGAAAATTAATTGCAATAATATATGTAAAATGTTTTAAAGAGTCCTGATACATAGTAAGTGCCCCAATGGGTAACTGTTATGATTATCCCCATTTTAAAGATGAGTAAACTGAGGCCTCGAAGTTCAGAAACTTGCAAAAGCCACAGCTACTAAGTGGCAAATCTAGGATTTGAATTCCACTAGTATGACTTCAACCTCTTAGCCATACGCCATCATGGACACACAATTTTGAATATCATGTACAAAGAAAGAATTTGCCATTTGGGTTTTACAGAAGGTACATGTGTTATAATTATTTTTAAATTCTTATCCATAGTTACATATGGATATATAATTACATTCCATATTTAGGATGGAGTCATTGCTTTGATTCAATTAGTCATAGAGCCTAGTAAGAATTTTAACCCATTCTTAGTTCACACTACTACTTTCCATCATTCCATATTTAAGTCCTTTAGTTTAAAAACATATTGCTTTTGGGCACCTGGGTGGCTCAGTCTTTTAAGAGGCTGCCTTAGATTCAGGCCATGATCCCAGCATCCTGGGATCAGCTCCCTGCTCAGTGGGGAGTCTGCTTCTCCCTCTCCCTCTGCCCTCCCCTTCTCCCCCTCTCCTCCCTCTGCTCTCTCTAATAAATAAATACATCTTAAAAAAACAAAAATAAAAACACATTCCTTTTTTCCTAAGACAAAATTAAAAAGGAAAGATATTGTATGAACTAATATGAATTTTGTAAATCATAAAAAGTAGATTGTTTTTAAGATAAAACTTTAAAATCATACATCTAATTCAAACTTGCAACCCTTTTAAAATTTCAAATCTTACCAAACATTGAAAATTTCATGAAAACTAATACTAAGGATATTTAAAGAATTTAATAAGGATAGCATGAATTTTCAAACACTTTCTTTGTTCTCTTTGGCTTCTTTTTAAAATCACCAGATGCTACAGAGTCTCAAAATGAACTTAAAATCACTACAATGTTCTTGGTATCTTTTTAACATACCCAAAGACCACTGGCCTTTAGATATTTGGAGGCTTTTCAATATACCACAAGGCAGAAAAGTTATGGCTTCCCTAGCGTTTGAGAACTTCAGTTGTAAGAAAATAACTTACAAATGAAATGAGAATCACTTCTCAGGGCTAAATAGATACCTGGAGGAAGTACAGTCATCCCAAGTCAGGCACAATCTGGCTAACGCATGACCTCTAGACCAGCCACCCACACACTTGCTCCCTCTCAGGGGTAACTGCTTATCCCCCTCCAGCCTGCTGATTCCCACCTCATCCACATGGTCAAAAATAGGTTCAACCTAGGTGAATCTTCAGGGGATTCTGCTGAGAAAAAAAAAAAAATCCTGAAAGGTTAAATACTGAATCATTTCATTTATATAACATTTTGAAATGACAAAATTCTATTTACAGGGAACAGATTAGTGATTAAAGGTGCCCCCCCCCCCCCAGGGAACCGGTGTGGATGTAAAAGAATGACAATGGGGATCCTTGATGATGGAAATGTTCAGTATCTTGTCTGTGGTGCTGGATATGCAAACCTACGTGTGATAAGTTACATGGAACTGAACACACACTCCCCACCGGCTCGGGAGCACGTGAGCGCAGGTAAAATGGGAGATCTGCATAAGATTGGTGGAGTGTTCCAACATCAACAGCCTGGGTGGGATGCTACGTTATGGTTTTGCAAAATGTTAACACCGGCGCCGGTAAAGTATTCATGAGATCTCTGTCCTATTTCTTACAACTGTAAGTAAATCTGCACTAACTCATAACAATTTTATTGAAATTTTAAAAACAAACGAGGTCTGCAGTGGCAGAAAATTAAAGTGACAGGCGCCTGGGTAGCTCAGTAGCTTAAGCACCCGACTCTTGATTTTGGCTCAGGGTCATGATCTCAGGGTCCTGAGATCCAGCTCAGAGTGCTTAAGACTCCCTTTCCTTCTGCCCTCCCCACCACTCTCTCTCGCTCTCAAATAAATCAATCTTTTTTTTTTTTTAAGATTTTTTATTTATTTATTCGACAGGACAGAGACAGCCAGCTAGAGAGGGAACACAAGCAGTTGGAGTGGGAGAGGAAGAAGCAGACTCATAGCAGAGGAGCCTGATGTGGGGCTCGATCCCACAACGCCGGGATCACGCCCCGAGCCAAAGGCAGACGCTTAACCGCTGTGCCACCCAGGCGCCCCTCAAATAATTCAATCTGAAAGAAAGAAAGAAAGAAAGAAAGAGAGAAAGAAAGGGAGAAAGAAAGAAAGAAAGAAAGAAAGAAAGAAAGAAAGAAAGAGAAAGAAAATGAAATTGAAAAAAAAGGGGAAAAGCATGAAGGAAAGCCCAGGGCCAGCCGTCTGTCCCCTCATCTCCCCAGCCCTTCCCCCCACCACCTCCCCACCCCACCTCTGCACTCCCCCGCCCCAGAGTCCAGCCCACTTTGCTCAGCCCCTCTGTTTCTGGACATGGAGACATTTGGCTCTCTGCCCTACCTTCCAAATGTCCCCCCACTGCCATTTTGAACCCCCAGGTTCTCTGCCTCCTTGGCCACCTCCCATGGAGGCACAACCACAATCCCCACAGTCCACGGCGCCCAAGCCACTGAGCAGAGCTTCCTTCTAGGTTGTTCTCCAAACACCTCTCCTAGACTAGGGATTGAATCCCTGACAGCCTGAGATGAGCCTTTTTCCTCTGAAATGTGGACACTCGTTGCCTTCGCGGATGTTGTGAGGCTTGACCACACTGGATTTAAAGCACCTAGAAGCAGCGGTTCTACAGTCCCTCAACAGTCGGCACATGTGCCCACATCCGCGTGTGAAGACTCATGTCCCCTGTGGGTCTTTGTGGAAAAGGAGAAGATTCAGGCAGCACAGAAGAGCCTTTATTAGGCCCCGGGTTGGCACCTCAGAGAAGAACCCCTGAGAAGGTCTGCGAGTCTGTTCTGGGATGAGACCGCAGTGGAGAAGCGACAGGATGCATGCGATAAAAAGTGAGCCAAAGAGGAGGGAGGCGCTCGGAAAAAAAGGCAGAGGTCACAAACGGAGAACGGACTCATCATTCAGAGAGTGTGCTGGTGTATGAAGTGCCAGTGAGGACTGAGGGTTCAAAATCAAAGAAGAAACACCCCCTGTTTTCAGAAGAGCTTAGAGTCTAGGGTTTGGGCATGGGATGGGGTAGGGGTAAAAAATCTACAAATACTACGGTCAGTTTGGAAGGGCTGAGATGGAGGCATGTAGCGCACATAAAAGCAGCAGAGAAAGACGGCTGAATCTGACCAGAAGGAACTAGGAAGACTTCCTGGAAGAGGTGGTATTTGAACTGAGTTCTAAAGGAATAAGAGGGCGGGGAAGTTGAGGGTGGGGGGAAACAGGAAGAGGGCTGGGCACAACACGAGACGTGTCCCGACGTGTGGGAGCTGCAGCTGTTTCACACACCCGGGCGGACCTGGCTCTGGGCGGGAAGAGGGGAGATGCTAGACGTGAGGGAAGAGTGGATCCTCAGGCACTCTGGGCGGAGGCCATAATGAACCTCATCCTAAAGGGCAAAGGGAGCCACCGTGGGACTTTAAGTAGGCGGATTCATCCCCGGATGCGTGTTTTAGAAAGATCAGTGTGCTGCTGAGCGATGAGAACAGACTGACGGTCGAAAGAATCTTTTTCATTGAGTTTGCTCCATTTTTTAATCCTGTATTTTTGCAAAACTGTGTGCTTCAAGAAACACAATCACAGAGGAGGGGAGGGAGCCTTTCTGAGACAGCTGGGGAGAAGTCCGTGTAAGGATGCTGGAATCAAAGTCTCCAGGCACCTCCCGAACTGATCTGAGTCCCTTTCCCCCGCCCCTTTGCAAATCTCTGTGCCCACAGTTCTGCTGATGGCACATCTCTCTGGGACAATGTCTGGAGTGTCCCGAGCACAGTCCTCACACTCCATCCCCTTTGAGTGGCCCGGGGAACTCTCACAGCCCCACCTACTGGCCTTCGGGGTAGGGCTCTGGGGGAGCCTGCCTGCGGGGCGGGCTCCTACGGCCAGACACAGCGCTCCAGAAGGGAAGGGACTGAGGGACATAGCTGGCGTGCTAGGCCAGGGGACAGGAGCTACAGAGCGGACAATGCCGCCTTCGGCATTCGCTCCCTGGGCTAGTGCTGGGTTCTGGGTTGTTCAGGCTTAGGTCACCCCCCCCAAGCCTTTGGAATTAGCTCATCTGTTTACTCTTCTACCCTTTCCCCATCTCAAGGCTCACAAAGTGGGGCCACAGGGGCCAAATTTGGCAGCAGACCTATGTCGTTTGGCAAGCATATATTCTAATATATATATATATATATATATATATATGTAATATATATATTATATATGTAATATATATATTTATATATATTCTAATATATATGTAATATATATGCAATATATATATTCTAATATATATGTAATATATATATATAAAAATATCCTAATATAAAGGAACTGATTGCCAACATTTAACCCGACTGGGTGACTTCACATTAATATTTCAAGATTCTTTTGCAGGGCAGGGGGCGAGGAAAATGGAAGACCTGGGAGCACTGGGTTCTCAGAAAGGCAATTATTTTGACTGTTGCCCAGTCACTCGTAAGGATACTGACACTGGAGGCATCGCTTTAGAATATCCATTTCCTAAAACCCAGGGTTTTAGTGGACGACAGAGTGGCTGCTCATTCTCAGCGGGCACTTGAGCGCTCTGCGCCCTTTGTGTGGGAGGCCCCCTCTGTCTCTCACCACACTGGCCCTGGCGACAGGCTGCACATATTCCCAATAGCACCTCCCACGGGAAGGACGGGCGGCTCCCTCCAGAGCACCCTGGGTTGCCAGCAACACACCGACGTCCCCTCACAGCACAGCGACCCACTGCTCAGAGCTGTGTGTGAGGCTGGCTCTCCCACTAGCGGAGCTCGCTGAGCACAAATCCCACTTTCTATTCCTTAGTATCTGGAGCATCTTACATGGTGTCTGGTAGATAGTAGATACGGATGATGATGATGGTGGTGATGATGACGATGACGTAACATCACGAAAAGAGCAGCGAAAAAGCATATGGGCTTTGAAGTTAGACCCTGGTTCAAAGTTCAGTTCTCTTCACTATTACAGGCAAATTACGTAATCTCTTTGAGCCTTGCTCTCTTTTCCTGTAAAATGGGCATACATGATCACCGTGAGAATTGAATCACGCAACGAAATCATTCTAACGCAACACCTAGATTAATGAGGCCGATAAATGTGAGTTACCTTGCCCTTCGCATGCTTGTGGGATAAATACCGAGGTAAATAGGCGGTGGTCCATGTGTTTATTCCCGACAGATTTCCATGAAGGTTTTGACATAGGAGCATTTTTCTGAGGAGAGTGGATATCTGGGGGAGAACATTTCAAGTAGAGATGAGGGTGAATTCAAGGCCCCAAGGCTGGAAGGTCCCTGACATGTCTGAGGAAGCACATGGGGAAGTGAGGAAGGGAAGGGGGAGTATGAGATGAGGAGGAAACTAAGTGTACAGGCAGGCAGGTCATGGGCACGTGTAGGTGAGGCCTTTGCCTCTTTGCCTCTGTAAACCTGCAAGTGAGGGAGAAAATCATTACGAGTTTTGAGCAGAGGACTGACAAGGTCTGACACAGTATAGCAGGATAGTTCTGGATGCTGAACTGAGAAGAGCCTGGAGCAGGGTAAGCGTGGAGGCTGGGGGGAAGGAGGAGGCTCCCAGACCTCCGGGGAGGCAGGGAGATGGCTTGGACCTGGGTAGTAACCGGGCAGGTGGGGAGAAGGGGTCAGATTCTGGATTATGTAGAAAGCAGAGCCAACATAATTTGCTAATGGATTAGATGTAGGGCGTGGGGAAAAGAGGAGTCGACAATGACTACAAAGTTCGTAACTTGAGCGACTGGAAGAATGGAGTTGCCATTTTCTGAGAGTATGGGCATGCGGGTGGCAAAAATCTCTCCAGGCTGCCTGGAAACCACCGGGCAAGCTGCAAAGATAAGGTGAAAAATTCAAATTCAGATTGTCCAAAGCAAAAAGCAGGGCTCTTCCCTCCTATCCTGCTGTGTCCATTACAATATGTTGTAGAGGTCAGAGGAGGCAGTTCTGTCTGGAGCATTAAGACAGACTTCAAGAAAGGTGTGGTGTCTGAGCAGGGACAGAGCAGGGAGACCACAGGGCCGTTTTGATATGAACAATAGCAAGAGCGAAGGTCAGAGGACCTGACGGTGTTTGCTGTGTATTCTGGTGTGCACATAAGTTACAGACAAGTTATACTGTGGGAGAGAAACCTTAAAGGATCTATCACATAACGGAAGATACTGAATGCCATGCTTGAGAGCTAAAATTTAATTATTTGGGCAATGAGAAGCTGTTTAAAACAAGAAATAAGAAGAGAGATGGCTTGAATTATGTGTTAAGAAGATAACTTTAGAATCAGTAACAATGATGATTTGGGGAAGCAAGAGATTAGAATCCAGAGGACCAATGGAATAATCCAAACCCTCGTTATAGTAACGGTGTAAAAACAGAAAAAGGTATAATTTAGGAAACATTTGGTAGTGACATTGGCAGTACTTTGGATCGATTAGATGAGAGTGAGGGTGAGGGACATGTCAAAGGGATCCAGCTTATCTAGTTTTAAGATTGATGTAATTTACAAAGATGAGGAATGCAGAGAAAGAAGCAACTTTATCTAGGAAAAGAAATTGGAAGGATAAATTGCATGTAGGTGTCGCTGAGTTTAAGGAGCCTGAATGATAACCACATGCAGATTTTTTTCAATAGCCTTCAGTAATCAGTAGAGAAATTAGGGCTAGAGATCTAGATTTAGGAGTCATGAGCATAGACTTGATATCAGAAGATTTAGACTTAAATGAGATGACCCAGGAGAAAATGTCTAACAGAAAGATCAGGGGCAGAAACTTGAGACACCCTTGCCTTTTGAGGGACAGATAGGAGAAGAGGAGCCAGGAGAATCTTGAAAGGACAGGAGGACCAGGGGGTAGGAGGAGGGTATCAACAGTTACGGGTTTAATATAAAGTCAATTAACCCGAGAGAAAAGAAACTGCAATAGCATTTGATCATAGGAAGCACCTGGTAACCTTTGGGAGAGCAGTCTTTCTAGAGTGCATGGAGAAGAAAGTAGAATTTCTTGGAAGAAGTAACAGCTTAGAAATATAGCCCCATCCCCTAAGAAGTCTGGATGTCCAAGAAATCAGAAATGACTCTAGCATGCCGAGAAAAGTGTTTCCTTGTTGCTGTTTCTTTGTTTGTTTTGCTGGTTTTTAATCTTTGTTTTTATTAAGACACGAGGAAACAAGATATTTATAAACAGAAGTAAAGGATAAGCCAGGGGGAGAGGGAAAGAGTGCAGATACAAGAGAGAAAAGAGAAATGTGATGGGGCTGGAGAATAGAGGACATCTGGAAAAGTCACCATGGACAGTGGGGTGACGAGCACCCCAGGCAGCAAGTCAAGTTTCAGAGAGAACGGGGGCGGGGGGTGGCAAAGAAGAGGAAGAGAGGCATCATGGGAGAAGAGCAGAAGTGAGGAAGAATGGAGCTGGGTCCATTCAGTGTTTACGATGAAAGAAAGACTATTTAAGCTCTGATGTTTTGGGGGATGTCCCTGGTGGATGGTGAGTCATGGGGTAACATGGGAAGGCACTGAATGGAACAGTTACAAAATCACTTTTTATCTAGACTCATCGCCACAGATCAAGAACAGGAGCAGCTGAGATTCCTTCCCGGGGTGAGGCCCCTGGCGAAACAGGAACCGCACATCTTCTTTGACTGCCTTCAAATCCAGCATGATTTAAAATGAAAAGCTTATACAGTATTTACTCGAAAGGCCAAAGTCAGATGGAAATTTTTTCAATTATAAATTTCCAGCCAAGCCAGAAGAAATCAAAGCCCCGAGGAGAATCATAAAGGCCAGTCCAGGCCCACAATAAAACGGGGATAAAATGGGGCTGTGTTTCCTAGTTTAATTTGTATGTCCATGCTTCTGCAACAAATAATTTGAGAAGGAAAAAGTGGGTCTTTCCTTAAAAGAGAGTAAACGAGGTGTTCCTTTTAAGCCAGTCAGGACCAGGTCAGCATGCCCGTAAAGCCAGGTTTGCTCTGTTTTAGGGTTGAGCGTGTTATGAGCTAAACACAGAGTGGTGGGTTTACGCTTCTTTGACACAGTTACATCTCCAGGAAAACATCCATTCTCCTTCCAGAGAGGTACTGGTCTTCAGAAATGTGTGCACTCCCTGTGTGAGGGGTTTGGTTTTGCTCTGTTTATTGAAGTATAGTTGACACACAACATTACATCAGTTTCAAGTGCACGCCATAGTGAGTCGGTGGGTCTATGCATCACGCTGTGCTCCCCACAAGTGTAGCTGCCGTCTGCGAGCATACAACGCTATTCCAATACCATTGACTATACTCCCTACGCCGTAGCTTTCATCCCCATGACTTACTCATTCCATAACTGGAAGCCAGTACCTCCCACTCCCCTTCCCCCATTTTTCCCCTCCGCCAGACCCCTCCCTTCTGGCAACTATCAGTTTGTTCTCTGTTTCTGCTTTTTGTTTGTATGTTTGATCGTTCATTTGGTTTGGCTTTTAGATTCCATGTGTTCGGTAAATAAGCTGTAACTATGTGCGTTAGAAATGCCATCTTGCCTCGAACAAAGTCTATGGTGTTTTTCTTGGGGAGCCCTTGTTCACTGCTTTCTGTTCTGTTATATGCTAAAGTGATTGAGGGGGTTCATCCAGGAGTGTTTTTGCAATGCCAGAGTAGGGTTTTATTTAAGACCTACTTGCCTCTGACCTGTTTTACTGATACCTAACACTTTATCTTCTAACCACAAGGAAGGAGTTGTTCTTCAAGAAACTTTCTCAACTCACCAGCCCTGGATCTAACATTGCCTTCTTTGGCATCTCCACGGCACTTGGCAGTTATATCGCTTAAGGCATTTCTCGCCCAGTGCTTTGTATAGTAGTTATTTGTACCCTTGAGATGGGCCCCTCAGTGCCCTCCCACAAGATCTGGGCACAGAGGTGGGAAGCCCTTAGTCACCCTTGCATTCCTTGAAGCAAGGGGCCCCTTCGGTGCAATCAGTACCAAAGTGATGAAAATAGGAAAGAAAGCCGGGTCACGGTAGACAGTGTGAGTTCACCATCAAGTATGGCTTGCAGGCAACTGCATGTGCCCTTTACTCTAGAACTGGGGTCATCTCATCCATGAAATGACATCTCAGGGGCATACAAGCAGTGTGCTAATGATTTTACACTTACTGTCCACCATCCCCCAAGAACCGTTCTGCCTGTTTCTCTAAATACAAAATAGAAGGTCCTGTACAAAACAGGTCTAGAATGTCGGTCTATCTGGCCCAAATGTGTACAGTAATGAGGTCCTGTAAAACCCTGCTTCATCTGGTGCCAAGACATCTGACCAGCTCGCACCATTATTACAGGGCCTCTCGCCATGCTCAGTCACAATTCAGACTTAAATTTCACAAGTAGAACTGCAGCCAGGGGAAGCCATTCTTTACCGCTAAGGCAACCAATTGCAGCTCCGCTTGGGAGCGTCTAAGACGGCATGGGAGGTTGTTGTGTGTTGAGCTTCTTTTTTTCTAATGGTCATTTACAATAGTTTTTTGTTTTTTGTTTTTTTTTAAAGCATATAACACAGCAATGAAAAGAATAGCTTCTGAAATGTATTCTGTCCACGACCCAGGGAGAGTGGACTCCCCCAGAGGATCACGGAAATGAGAAAGGTGCTCTCTGCCATGTCCGTAACTCAGTTCGGGCAGCTGAACTATAGGGAATTAGACCGAAGCCCTGCCAGTGATCAAGGAAATTAATAATAATTATAATCATTTATCCAGGGCCTGCTCTTGGCTAGTCATTGTATTAGATACCTTATAAACACTATTGTTAATCTTCACTAAATCCCTACAAAGTAAGCGTTTTCCTCTCAACCCAGAAGATGAAGAAACAAAGACTTAATGAGGTTCAGTAACTTGCCCCAAATTTACACCCGTATCAAATGCCCTCGCTGGGACTGGAAGACAAATCTCATTTTGGAGTCCACTTGACTCCAAAGCCTCTACCCTTTACATTTCGTCAGATTTCCTTTATGAGACACAGACTCTAAAACAGGAAGAGTCATCTGGAGGAAATAGGATGGTCATTAAAACAAAATCTAGAAAATGTACGCATACACAAAGACCTGACGCTGGGTGATCGTAACTAGGCATGCAGCAGAGAAGCCCCGAATCGCTCTCCAGCTGTATAACACAGTGAGCAGGAACTGGAGTTCTGAGTCGGGCTGAGCTCAAATCACAGTGCCACCTTTATTAGCTGTTCAGCGGAAGCCGATCACTTAAGCCTATTCCTCAACTCACACCACTCCAAGAACCAAATGACATAATCCATGACAGCCACAGGTTGGTTTTGAGTACCAAGTAAGTTCTTAATTATTTTATTATTCTCCAGCCACCTTCTGAACGAGTGCTGCTTCTTTTACCCCCAGGACAATCATATTCCCTGACCTGATGAACAGAGCCCTTCGGGATGAGGTCTCGGGCCTTCAGCAGCCACATTTATGAACTCTTTCAGGGTACCTAAAAGTACCTGAAACAACCTATCTTTCTCCAGCTCGACACCCTAAATCCACGCAAACTCCTTGGCCAAGGAACTCAAAAATTTTGCTTCCTCCCAGAGGCGGCCCTGTTTAGGCATCACGGTAGTACCATCGAGAGCCTCCTGTGGATACGTTTGTCAAGGGTTATCCTTCTGCCAAAAACCTGTTTGGACACCCGTAGGAGTATTGGCTCAGCTTGCTCTGCCTCTCTCCCCTAAGACGTCACCCTAGTTCTCACCTCACCATCGCACCACGGTGCAATCCTCTCAAGGTCCCCTTAACGTTAGTCGCCTCAAGCGGTAACACCAGGACAGCCTATTCGAGATTGCCACTCCTGCATCCCACCTTCCCTGCCCCACCCACCATTCCCCCGGGGCAAAAGGTACATTTCTGTTTTCAAGGAAATTGTGCAATCGCTAACTGGCCCCGAATGGTTCTTCAGAGACTATCTGGGGGAAATTCTGTTGCTTTTGTCAATAGTCAAGTGTGCGGATTCTCAGAAGTCAAAGTTCTTTCCTTTGAGTCTTCCCAGCCATGGGAAGGTGGAGGGTATAGTGTGAGAGAGACATAGGGAATGAAAGTGAGAAGTCAGGCAGGGCAGCCACACAAGAGAGCCAACAATTGCACTGAATGTTAAAAAGTGAATGGTAGCTAAGAAAATCACTTGCAGAGACACTTCACTCAGTTCCAAACTGCCTCGCCATATTAGATATGGACAGCTTAGGAAAGACTAAGATGAGATCATGGTCTTTGGTCATCACATCAAGGCTGGTGTCATTGTGTTATTCACCACCTTGGAATGAGCCCCACATACTCCCTGGTGTCCCATGTGAAAAGCAAGAGCAGACTAAACTATCTCGACCCTGGTCAACCTGCATTGTAACTTATATCCCACGAAGTCCCCAGGTTAGTGAAATATTGAGGATGAGAACTTTACCTGATTCATTCTTTGGTGACCTCTCAGCATCCAGCACAGGGTTCTCAGAACAGATTAGGTGTTTAATAAGGATGACGTGAGTTGATCTGCACCATGGCTGAGTCACTTCGGGAATCCTAAGGCAGCCTGAGGCCACCTCCAAAATACCAAACAGGTGTCATCAGAATTAGATTAATGTAAACCACTGCTTCTTAACATTTCACCTCATGGTGCCAGAAGGCATTAATTCCTTACAAACACTCCAATTTTTATACATACTCCAAATTGAGTATTGCTGGATTTTACTGATTCTAAATGGGATTCACCCAGAGAAATGTAACTTAGCAATTCCATAGCCACTTCTAAGCCCATAGCCTGACAATGGTAGCAGGAATAGTGTATTATAAGCCTCTTCCCTGAGGATAAGAGAGCATTCTTAGTTAGGTCACTGTGTCAGTAGCACTGGAGCCCTTTAATGGGTATTAATCACTACACATTTGCATAGGAAGAGCAAAGCAAAAGAGCGTATCCAGGTTACATGGGCAGACTGATCAAACCACAAATTAATTTATTTCACAGGATCCCCAACAGCAGATGTCCCTAAATATGGTGATGAAGAGATAGCCACAAAAGCAACCGCATAAAAACATTCAAGCTGTTCACGAGCCATCCGTCCGTGGAATCGTCTGTCTGTAAAGCACGCGGCTCGGGGAAACAAGACCATCATTCGAATGGTAGTTATGCTTCCCAGAGCATATTCAGGAGGTGGTCCCGTGAGCACACTGGCCGGAAGCCATGGCTGGGGCCTAAATTAGCTCTGGTATCGGAAAGGGAGCTTAGCCCATGCCTTGATACTGGGCAAACAGAGGCAAAAACCCTGGCTTACCTATGAGAACGAAGCAAGCAGCTGTGGTTCAGAAGCCCTATACATTATAGCACTACTCTAGAAGGTAAACATGTCAATCCTGGGAAGCTCTCCTGCAAAACAGTTCAACTTAACATACACTGAAATAGATGACCACGTTGACCAAAAACATTCATCATTTTTTTTGTTTGTTCCTTTTTGTTTCTGTATGCTCTGAAAGAACACTGGTCTAAGTCTGACCTCCCAGTTAGAATGCCCACACCCACTAAAGCTCACACATTCTTCTTTGTAGCACTTAATAGAACCTTTAGTTTGCAGTGAACTTGACAATTAGAATGTAAGCCCCATGAGGGCAAGGACCAGGTCCATCTTGTTCACCATTATATCCCTAGGACCCAAATGCCTGCCCAGCGTCAGACACAATAGAAATTTGTCAAAGGAATAAAAAAAGAAAGCAATGTGTTGAAGGAGTGTGTGCAAGTATGAACATTCAAAAAATACTTATTAATGACATGACATGCATGGGGAGCTGCGGTAAGTGCGGGCTAGGCAGACAGATGGAGTCAGAAGCCAGCAGCACGTGCCGGCTGAATCAATTAACACCAATATCTACCAATTCAATTAAAGGGCTGGAAAACTCTAGGACAAACAAGAGCTAATTCTGGATGCTGCATTTCCCTCCTCCCCCTCCCAAGCTGCACTCTATACCACAGTCATGGTCCTTCTGTGATGGTGCCATGCCAAGGAGCTGCTTTCAGGCTCAGGAATGAGCACCAGGTTAATAAAACAGATTCTTCACTACCACCAGGTACTGCCTTGTTAGCCGCACCTCCCAAAGATGCATCACAGCCCCAAAGCCAAGAGCACAGAATAACTAGGCAAGTTCAGCCGCCTGTCTGGGCCTAACCGTCACTCATGAGTATAAAGGACATCTCCGCAGGGACTGTCTGGCTGGGTAAAAAGTGGCTCTCTCCTCTAACAGTGTGGTTTGGAGGCTGCCCCATCACCTATGGTGTTGTTAAAAACACTCAGTCTCCATCCCACATCTCTGGAATCAGATTCTTTGAGGAGAACCCATAAAGCTTTATTTTTCACAGTGCTCTGATTTTTTTTTTTTAAGATTTTATTTATTTATTCAACAGAGAGAGAGACAGCCAGCGAGAGAGGGAACACAGGCAGGGGGAGTGGGAGAGGAAGAAGCAGGCTCCCAGAGGAAAAGCCTGATGTGGGGCTCGATGCCAGGACCCTGGGATCACGCCCTGAGTCGAAGGCAGATGCTTAATGACTGAGCCACCCAGGTGCCCCCAAAGTGCTCTGATTTTTAAACACACTCAATTTAAGTATCACGGTCTTTAATGATTTTGTATGGGACTAGCCTAGAGAAGTTTCTCTAACAATAAGGGGCTGTGTTATAAAGGGTCTGCTCATTCCTTGTTTCTGTTACTTTGGCCCAAGAAACATGACAGCAGAAGCTTGAAAAAGAATAAGAAGCTGGGGAGTGGAAGCGAAAGAAGAAAGGAGGGGTATCTTCACCCAGTAATTACATAGTAAAAAGAAGCACAGGTCTATAGAAGAAAACAGGTAGGTCATATTATTAAAATACATAGAGCACATCATGAATTCAGCTTCTAGTAGTTCACCAGCACTTTTGGGTTTAAATCTTGTACTAATTATTTGCCATAATTAATGATTATTAATTACAGATAGATGATCTTACCTCTTCTAGTAGCTCCCAAATAAAAACTTTTTAAAAAAGATTTTATTTATTTATTTGAGAGAGGGACAGAGAAAGTGAGAACATGAGTGGGGTGAGGGACAGAGGGAGAAGAAGACTCCCTGCTGAGCAGGGAGCCCAATGGAGGGTTCGATCCTGGGACTCCAGGATCATGACCTGAGCCAAGCCGAAGGCAGACGCTTAATCGACTGAGCTACCCAGGCGCTCCCCCGCCCAAATAAAAACTTTTAAAACATCCAGCTCTAATTAAAGTGTAGAGAATTAGATGCTTGCATACACTTTTAGGGGGAATCAACATTGGAGTAGCCTTTTTGGAGAAGAATTTGCTAGTAATTACCAAATAAAAAATTCACTTTCCTTTTGACTCAGTAACTTCACTACTTAGCATTAACTCTGCAAACACACTACACCTGCCAACATAGGCCAGTAGTATGGGTACCGCTAAAATAAAGTCTTTCTACTAAGAAACTGTTCCTCTCATCTAACTTACTTGCTTTTAGTTCTTTATAAATTTAGTGTACTAATCATGTAATATAATACTAATAATGTAATACATGTAGTAATATAATAATTACTAACAGTGTAATATAATATCACTAGCATCGGGGAGGCAATTAACACTTAATAAGTCCCTACTGTGCCAAGCGTTTTGCTGGGGCGTTAGCATAACAACCAGCCTGCAACTTGGATATGATTTTCCCCAATTTTTTCAGAAAACTAAGGCTCAAAGAGGGTCTGCAACTGGTGCGGGGTCATGGCTGATAAATGCAGAATCAAATGCCAAGAATTTTCCTCAAAACCGGTTCCCTTTTAAACTGCAACACCAGGAAAAAGAACATCGAAGAAGGTTAACCCTTCCAGAAACATCGACACTGGAGAGTTTCTGAATACAGTTCTCTTGCTTCTATACCACACTTTTAAAATCAAGAAAGAACAGGAACCATCATGTTGACAGGTTTTGTAGGAGGAGCCATTTGAACAACCAAAAAAATCACTTTCAGTATTTGAAGCCAGTTTTAATGACTTAAAAGAGTGGAAAAACACTCATGATTTTTTTGAGCTCTTTTCAGCTGCTTTCCTCTTGGCTCACAAAACTTCCATCACTGTCTCACAGCAGTGGAAGAATTATTTTTATCCCAGAGAGGACTTGAGATTTCTTCCTAATAGCTCTGTGCAGTTCTTGGGTAAATAGGAATAATTCCACTACCTCTTTAAAACATTGTCGCCTATGTGCCTTGTACGGGATGCTGGGGAATGTGTGGAAATGTGTGGCTGAGCTCAGATTCACAGCCTGAGGTTACAAGGCTCCACGCCAACTTTTCACCTACATGGAATCATTCGGCAGGCTTAACCACTCTGCCTCTACCCCAAGGAAAATACTAACATGATTTAACTGCAGTTAAGAATTCCAGTAGGTACTTACTAAATGTGGCATAATCTTTTCCATGCGTAGAGAAAAGGAAATCATTTTGCTAATCTTTGCCTCACTCAAAACAATCACGTTTCAGAGCTCAGTTCTCCATCAAAGCTGGAACAATTTAATAAACTTTAAATGCATTTGGTATAAAAGATGTAATTATGGGATCTATAACAAATTTGTGGATACGAGAGCTGTTTTTTTTAAAGAAAGGTTTACATGGTTAAAATACATTCAAAACATTAACTGGTTTTCTTTGATAAAATCATTTTCATACTTTGCTCATAACTTCTCTTCATATTATTCTCTTCATTATTTAAGATAATGCCGATGACATGATGTGGGTGAAGGGGAACACGCTAGTCAGGTGGAGAGAAGGGAGAAATTCACAATGCAAATGATAGGAGAGTGAAACCTCCGGAGAAGAGAACTACATGAAAGGGAATAGCGTCTGGAAGAGAAAGTATTTCTGGCCAAACCTGTGGGACCGCAGGCAATGTGGTTATACCCCTGTTTGTAGTTTCCTTGTGATGTCTTGCCAAGGGCAGATAATTTAGCAACGGTAAGAATAAAGGAATGATTTACCTTATAGCTGATGTGGCAGGAAAAACACTTTACAGTATTTTTTTTTTTTTTTTTTTTGCAGGCAACGGGATAGTAAAGACAACAGCCCAGGGTTTACAATGAAAAGGTAGCACCACTTATCATAAAAAAGAAGTTCAGAGAATTTCTAAGGAGCTAAAACCACAAATTTGAAATGAAGAAAATCAAAGCCCCAAACCAGGTCAGTGTCAAAATACATTAACTTAGAAATTCACAGGCAAATATTTCAGTTAAAGGGACAGTTGTTGCTACTCCTACCAGGATGGCTTAGCAATTTGTGACTTTCAAGTGGGCTCAGCAGCGGTCGAGAGGCTGATGCTGTGAGTTTCTTCCTAAGGGTCATGTGGGGGTGGGGGAACAGGTGGCTATGATCAATTTGATTGCCTCTTGGGGAGGACGGTGTAAGCCATGTTGCAAGCTAAAGAGTAAACCATATGAGTAATTTTAAGGAGGTGTTTAATACCCAAGATTGTTAGATGAGCTATTTTACCAGTAGGAATGAGTTTAAATATAAATGGTTCCAGTGATGAGAAATGTTTCAGAAACAGCCGGGAATAGACAAAACTAAAAAGAGTTTACTGTGAGACCTCCCAATCCCATAGAAACGTATTCTGCGGTGCAGACAGACGAAGAAAGGGCAAATGGAAAAGTCCTCACCGAAGCTGAGGAGTTGATTCTATTCTATAATGTGTCGCTAATTGGGATATTTGTATACTTGTTAAGATAGATAAGGACAGTGCCAAGCTGCTAATATCTCTCCAACAGCCAATTCATTCTCCTCTTCTTCCCTTCCAGTAGAACCCCATTTTTTTCAGGGTTGCAATGTGCTCATTGACCAAGAACTAAAGAAACGACTGCACTTTCCAGCTTCCTTTCGCTAGGGGTGCTCACAAGCTATCATTCAGAAAGTGGTGTAGGAGTAAAAGGCATGGGACAGGCTTCAAAAAATCTTTAAGGGCTATTGATGCAACTGAGGCATGTGTTTTTTTGTCCGTTTCCCTTCTTCCCTCTGATATATGCACAGGTTGGCTTGGACTCAGATACCGTCTCAGGAGCATGAGGACAAGAGACACATCTGGAAGATGGCAAAGAAGCAGCCCAAATTCTTGATTTGTCATGAAGTTGCTGTGCCAGCCCCGAACTACCTGACTCCATTCTCCCTTGGCAGGAGATAAAAATGACCCCTGATTTATTTAAGCCATTGGGGTTTCTTGAGGGGGATAGGGTGAAGGGTGTGGGTCCCTATTACTTACAGCAATGTCACTTGTGTAGAGACTAAGGTGCATATTAGACATTTCCTGTTCCATTCAACTGCTAGAGATCCATTCCTTCAGTTTATGAAGCTCAAATGTTTAAAATGTAAAAATTTCCTGGCAGGATCACCTTAAAGTACCTAGAAGTAAATACTATCTGATCCCTTTACTCCCAACACTAACCGTTTATCCAATGGAAGGAATGAAAATACTAATTTTAAGAGCACTGTGGAGGGCGTGCCCCAGTGAGACCAGGTAGAGGTGAGGTGGTATGCTGGGCCATGCACTACTCCGATAGTTCTACTAACTTTTATGATTACTGCTCAAAAATTCATCCAATGTTTTGGAAAAATCAACTAATTAAGAATTTAAATCTTTCCAATATTTCTACCTTTCTTATTATCACATCAAGAAAAAAATAAGATTTTATTTAAAAATAGCTATGGATAGACAAAACTGAAGAGTTTGCTGTTGGAGCTCCCAACCCCACAGGACCATGTTCTGTAATGGGAATAGATAGAAGGAAAGACGAATGGACAAAAATTCTTGTTGGGATTTTAGGAGTGCTTTAAAACTTCAAGGAGAATTTTAAAGGAATATTTAAAGCATGACTTTCCATGTAGACCTTATATGAAATATGAGAAATTAAAAGGAAAAGAGCAGTGATTGTAAAGTAATTAAATGATTTTTTTTTTATTCCCCAAGTTTCCATTTTGAGAATCATTTATCTCTAGAAATAAGGAAGATGATGGAGGCAGCTCCAATGCCCTGTCTCATAGCATTTGTGGACTCAAAATGTAAATAAGAAACGGGTTGTATCTGGCTGAATCTGACCTATGGCGGTTACGTGTTCCTGACAGACAAGTGTAGGAAGACCTTCCAGTTCAAGGAGGACCAAAACGTAGAGGGAAAGATGTGCTGGGGTGGAAGAGAGTCACACTTCCTGCCTTGTTCCTCTTCTTCCCACCCCACCGACTCTGTAAAGCCCTTTATCAGTCTTGACAACAAAAAACAAATAGAGTGGAAGGTAGAGATTTTTAAAGCAGTGAGTTGGTCTCCAGAGGCCAAACTCCCCCAGCTTCATCCTACAACCCGTACACCCCCATGGAATCTCTTAAGGATGAGCTTTCTATTTCAAAATGTGAAGACAAGAAGGAAAGGGAAGTGAAAAGCAGCTCGATTTTATTCCCAAAGTGGAGAGCAGTGACATAAGCAGGTTCGATAGAAGGTGACTTTGGAAGCAAACGCAACACAGACTCTGGGGTGACAGACCTGGGTTTAAATTCCAGACTTATGATTAAATGAAAGAGGAGATGATGGGAGGTACTCTCATGATCCAGTGACCCACTTCCCAAGAAATCAGTCACAACTTCCCCTAAAGAATGGTTTGTAAGAAGTTGAAAACAGAAACTGAATACCAGCCACCCTGAAAGAAACATGCTCCAGATTTTCCAGAAAAGCCTCCTGGTTGGAGTATAGAGTTTGAATTCTAAACATATACTTTTGCTTTAGGCTTTGTTACTTTGATAAAAACAGCTAAGTTTTCTTTTTTCTTTTTTTTTTTTTTAAGATTTTATTTATTTATTTGACAGAGATAGAGACAGCCAGCGAGAAAGGGAGAACAAGTAGGGGGAGCGGGAGAGGAAGAAGCAGGCTCATAGCGGAGGAGCCTGATGTAGGGCTTGATCCCATAACGCCAGGATCATGCCCTGAGCCGAAGGCAGACGCTTAACCGCTGTGCCACCCAGGTGCCCCAAAACAGCTAAGTTTTCTACATGAGTCCATGTACAATTTTTAATAATATTAAGAAGAACAGTATCTTATCACAAATATCATATTAATGTTATATCTTATAAGATAGGAGAAACAGTAATTACATCAAAAAAATGTTTGGTGCTACTCTTATTGCTATATAACTTGGGGGCAGCAGGAGAGTTTTGAGAGACTTCACGATGCTTCCAATGGGAAGGAGCAAGGCCATCCTGCTTCAGAAGACATAAGAACTTATACTGCTGTGGTAACAGAGGGGCCCTGCCCCAACATTAGCAAAGAAGCCTCTGGAGCTCAGGTGAGGAAAGGGCCAGTGACATGAGCTTCCAAGGCAGAGATGGGCCTCAGGCTGCCTCAGGAGAGTATACGAGGTGGGCAGAGGCGGGGAGGGGGGGGGGGGGCTCCCCCAGACTCTGCAAGGAGGGCTTGGGAGGCCAGTGATTGCTGTGTGGGGATTTAGGTCAGAAAGTGGTGGTGGTGGTTAGTGCTGTCAGTCACACACCCCTAAATGCACTGTGACAGGATGCTGTGAAAGTTAGGGAAGTGAGTGTGGTTACACAATATATATTTTTAATTATTTCCTGATTTCTGTGCCAGAGGCGTTTTTTGTTGTTGTTGTTTTTTTTCTTCACATGACTTTTTCGTACTTATGGTCAAGTTTTCCATCAGGTTCCATCATAGGAACCACAAATGAGACTTACATTTTTGGGTTTGGAGCTGCTCATGTGGGCAAAACCCAGCACTTGTACAAGCAAAAGTATACGTAAGGAATGAGTTCTCGGTCCCAC
This sequence comes from Ursus americanus, assembly GCF_024610735.1. Lineage (NCBI taxonomy): Eukaryota > Metazoa > Chordata > Mammalia > Carnivora > Ursidae > Ursus > Ursus americanus. The sequence continues at coordinate 59,284,696 of NC_142135.1, forward strand.
TTAACTGTGGAAAAACCCAACCCACGCCACGGACATCCGCACTGTGGTCGCCACGCTGGCACTGAAGAGGCTGCGCCATGTTGCCTCAAGCCGCAGGCCAAGAGCAGGTGCCGGTTCCCTCAAAAGCACGCTGCTGCATTCTGTAGCCAGTTCTGGGCCTCTAAAGAATTGTTTCAGGCAATGGAGGTATTTCTCAAACTACACGAATGAGGCAGCTCCCAGTGGGACTTCGGTCTCAGGTGAGTGCCCTGCTCCCGCCCCAAGCAAGTTGCTAATAATACCAAAAATGAAAATGGTGCTATTAGCAGAAAAAGAAAATATATTTTTCTCTCAAAAGGGAAATAACTCTGCAAGAAAACCTTTAAGCTGCTTGTTGACCTGATGTCCTTCCTCTACATCTCTATGCACATCACCTTTTTGTTAATTAAAATCTGGAGTGTTCATAACATCTGTAGACTATCTTCGAAACACTTGTGATTTATGACCCTCAATTTAAAAAATCAGTTTCAAAAGATACTCCCTATACTTTTTCTTGCTTGGTGGGACCACAAGAGTTTCTCCACAAAAATCCTTGATTTGTTTCCAGACCTTACCTCATGATTCCTGTTGCCTCTGGGAAGTGGTGTCATTCTAATGGGATCTCAGTGAACTGTTAGATCAGCCAGCTCAGTCCAATTCGCAAGCCGGGAAAGAGCCCTTAGCAACTTTCAGTCTATCTGCATCCTTTGAAATGTATATTTTAAAGGTAAAGACAAATATTTCTCTAATCTAAAGAAGACTTAGGGTATTGTCAAAGGAAACTTCTTTCCTGCATGTGAACATTTTTCTACAAGTAGAAGAAGCCAAGTTTACCACGAGTGTATCTTTAGCAAGCTCCATTCGCTGTAATCATACGTGACTTCTGAAGCACGTCAGGCAATGGTGTGTAAGTAAATAGAGGACTCCCCGCTGCGTGACTCACACAAGTGCATGGTAAAGGTCACGAAGTTCCAAACAGGCAATAAGCACTTTGCAGAGAACGAAATAACAGAATTCTGTTTTCGTATTAGCTGGGCGAATCTTGCGAGAAATGAGGGCTTTTGAAAACTATAGCAACACTATTCTTTCAGTTCAGTCCACTTAACCAAGGTGACGGGTAGCCCTTTCTGACAGAGCTTTCTCAAAGGCGTTTAACCTACTTTATTGTCATTAGAAATGATTAATTATACTTTGAAACTTCAGAATTCCCAAGCAAGACAATGCCATATATCAAACTCCTGAGCCCTCTGTGCTAATAAGCATTTAATATATCCGTGCATACACATGTGTATGTAGGCATATACCTGTATCTGTGTACACGTACATGTAGAAACACAGGAATGTACATGTATATACCTACACATATTTGTACATGGATATCCTTTTGCGCTCACACAAAATCTCTCTCTTCTGTTCACAGGATGACCTTCTTTGACATTAAAAATGATCAGGGAGGGTAATAATGTTAGATATGGCAGGTTTTTTCTCATATAGATCCACTTTTATTTTGGGCTAAAGAGAGTCATTTATATTGCTGGGAAAAATGGTTTTCCTTAGAAAATTCTTTGGATTTTAATATTGTGATGAGTATTTTCTACAGGTAACTTTTTTCATCCTTATCACAGAGCCTATACTTTTGTCATCTCCTAAGCTAGTCGTTGTCCCACAAGGGTGATTCTCCCCCAGCGGACACTTGGCAATGTGTAGAGACATTTTTGATTGTCACGACTGCTGGGTGAGGGGAGTACTGCCGGCATCCAGTGAGGGAAGCCAGAGATGCTGCCGAACGTCCTACCATTCACAGGGCAGCCCCCACAACACACGCGCGATAAAGACTGACCAGGCCCCGAACATCAATAGTGTGGAGATAGAAAAATTCTGTTTACACTAAAAGCTGTTTCCTCACTCAACTTTTATGCCCCCTTCCAACTTTCAAAAGTGATTAACTCTGATTACCTAGGAGACTCCTCTCAAGAATCAACCAAAAGCACATTGACATGCTGATATCTATTCACCCTTCAATGCCAGAATCATCCATAGTTTAGGTATTAAACTCTAGAAATACACTCTCTGTAAGATGCAAAAATTGTTTAAATCCAGGGGCACATGAATGGCTCAGTTGGTGAAGCATCAGCTCAGGTCATGATCTCCAGTGCCTGGGATCGAGTCCCGCGGCAGGCTCCCTGCTCAGTGGGGGGTCTGCTTCTCCCTCTCCCTCACCCTCCATTCCACTCATGCTCTCTCTCTCTCTCTCAAATAAATAAAATCTTCAAAAAAGTTGTTCAAATCTAGTTAATGTATCCGTTCGGAAATGGTATATAATGAAAGTTAAGGGTAATAAAGAGTATGTGTATGGGTTTCCTAGGGCCACCACAGCAAATTACCACAAACTAAATGGCTTAAAACAAGAGAAATGTATTCTCTTACAGCTCTGGAGACCGGAAGTATGAAATCAAGGCGTCAGCAGGGCCATGCTCCCTCTGATGGCTCCAGGGGAAACCCTCCCTTGGCTTCTTGTGGCTCCCAATGTTCTTTGGCTTGTTTTTTTTGTTTGTTTGTTTTTTGTGTTTTTAAAGATTTTATTTATTTATTTATTTATTTAACAGAGACAGCGAGAGAGGGAACACAAGCAGGAGGAGTGTGAGAGGGAGAAGCAGGCTTCCCACCGAGCAGGGAGCCCGATGTGGGGCTTGATCCCAGGACCCTGGGATCATGAACTGAGCCAAAGGCAGACGCTTAATGGCTGAGCCACTCACATGTTCCTGTTCTTTGGCTTGTGACCACATCATTCCAGTCTCTGCCTCTGTGGTCACATGGCCTTCTGTCCATCTGTGTCTTCTCCTCTTTTGTATCTTATAAGACACTTGTCATTGGAGGTAGGGTCCACCTGAGTCATCTAGGGTACTATCGTCTCAAGATCCTTAATTAATGACACCTGCAAAGGCCATTTTCCTAAATAAGGTCACATTCACAGGTTGCAAGTGGATAGATCTTTTGAGAGGCCGTCACTCAACCCACAACAGTGTGTGTGTGTGTGTGTGTGTGTGTGTGTTCACAATCACTGTGACAAGGCTTGGCTCAAAATAAGCAAACAAAGTGTTAAATAAGGGTTAGCATACTTTTACTTGGATCAATAGTCTCATGACAACTTTTGTCTTTTGAATTTAGAAATCCATCATGTCTATCTATAAACTGTATCTATTATTTACAATAAGGATCAGCCATCGAAAGCCCTGGTGGCTGGAGAGAACTCCAGAGAGAAATTAGCAGGTTTATTTCCAGGTATGTAGCACATATGTTACAAAGCAAGGGAGGTTCCGCATAATTTAGAAAGTACTCACCTCCATAGTTTTTCCAAATAGCTCTCAAGCGTTTCATTATTTCATCAAGGGAAGGCAAAAAAGATCATGGAGCTCAAACGAAACTCTAAGAGAAAAAAGAAATGTTGAAAGACATTTTGTTAAAATCTCTTTGTTTTAGAAATTAGGAAACTGAGATCCCAAAGGCTTTCATGTTTAATTGCTTGCTCTCCCATGTCTTGACTGAGGTAAGATTAGAAGCTCAATTAGAAGTTCATCATTCTTGACCAGTGTTCTTCCTCTACATGCTACATGATGTCCAATCTACTTCCCTCCTACTAAAAAGTAAACCTATTCTCCCGATCTTCGTTTAGTTGAAAGAGAGAGGAGGCTACTATCCATAGGATATATTCTTCCCTCACACTGTGGATAATCAGTTCAGGCTACCATAGCAAAATACCTTAGACTTTGTGTCTTAAACACCAGAAATCTGTTTTCTCCCTGTTCTGGAAGCTGGAGGTCTGAGATCAGGACATCAGCATGGCTGGGTTTCGATGACAGTGCTCTTCCTCGCTCTCAGGTGAGTGCCATCTTGCTTTGGCGTCCCTTGCTTTCCCTCCGTGTTTCTGTACAGAGAAAAGGGAGATAAGGCCACCAATCCTATCAGATTATGACCCCACTTTATGACCTTATTTGCCCTTAATTACTTCCTAAAAACCCTATTTCTAAATACAGTCACGTTGGGGGTTAGGGCTTCAACATATGAATTTTGAGATGATATAATTAGCCCATAGCACACCCCCTATCAACCTAATGTCAATAAAGAGTATTGTACTTGCAGAATAATTTTTATATTTTATGTAATCCCCATAACTTTGTGATTTGCTCCATTTAATAAATTGAGAAACTGAGGCTCAGAGTAGTCAACTGGTTGGCCCAAGTTCATATAGTAAGATGCTGTCCAGACCTCAGCACATCTTCTGTGTGGATTCTAGAGCTCTTTCCCAGTGTCCAAGATCACCTTCTGTATTGGTCACCTGTTAGTAGTTGTCCTTATAAAACATCTACAGACACTGTGAAAACAAATAGCTTCTAATAAGGTCCTTTAGAGAGACCTATACTTGACCATCTAACACATTAGTGACTTAAACCCCACGAAATGGAAACAGTTTAATATGGCATCTGTTCTCAAGTGCACCGGGACTATGGCTTGAGAGAGGATTCAGCTGTTCCCACAGTAAGCCATCAACTCCTACAAAAAAAAAAAAAAAAATCACAAAGGAATAAATGATTATTCACGGTGCCAAAAGCGCATGTATTTTGAACAAGAAAACATTATGTTAAAGAATGTGACAGAAAAAACCTGATGCAGATTCATTCAATGAGCTTTTCAATGAAATTTCTAAGATGAAACACAATAAATGTTTTAGGCCATAATATGGTATCGAGCTTTTACCAAATGTCAAAAGCAAAACTATGGTCTGTTGATGGTGATATGCATTTCTAGATGATTCTGGGTATAAACATAAAAACTTAACATGTAAAATATTTTTACTGTTACATAAAGTTAAAAAAACTTTTATCACTTATATTTCTTAGTAAGAATTGTTCATTTTTAAAGGTGTGATGACGCTAGTGTTATTATGGAAGAATTACTTGAGAGATTCAAATGGAAGTAAATATTGAGGTTTGGAATGTGATAGATTATAGGTTTGTGATGAACTTTCAAATCAAAAAACAGAACAAATAATATATTGAATCTCATTTATGTATATGGTAGTTCATTACACTATTACCTGTACTTTTATCTCTAAAGATTTTATGTTTTGAGATATATCTAAAAATTTACAATAAGAATAGAAGGACATGAAGTTACCAAAATCTTAGAACCAAAATATTGATAGTGCATTACTTAATAAAACGTGGCTATTCAGTGTTTTATGAAGGGCCCACGTAAGAGGAACACCAGAGAAAAGATGCATATATATCTGTTCAGAGAAACACACCACATTTTTCCAATTTCTGCTGCTAGGAGTACACATTGATCAGCAGATTTGAAGCAATCATAACTATTTTTAGAATTAAAAAAAAAAGAATATCATTTTGAGTAGGATAAGCCTGTTTGATTTTTTTTTTTGACATACAAAAAACTGTACATAACTAATGAATACAACTTGATGAGTTGGGAGATAAGATAAGGATACACCCATGAAACCATGAAACCATTAAACCATGACCATCATCTATTCCGCGAACCTATCCACCATCTCCCAAACTTTCCTCCCATGCTCTTATGTATTATTGTTACTTTTTGTGATAAGAACCCAACTGAAGACCAACCCTCTTAGTAAATGCTTGAGTACACAATACAATATTGTTAACACCAGGCACAATGCTATACAGTGGACAGTTTGATTTCAATAGCCAGCATTATTCATTTTCTGACCCACAATAAATACAAAGATGCACCTTCAGGAGAACTTAATCCACATGCAACTAACATTAAAAGCAGAATTTGTGCGGAAAGCACACAAGAGCACATACACATTCTCTCTAAGCCTCAATTTGAAAGAGTTTTTGAAAGGTTAGAAACCTTCCCCCCTGAGGGTATTCAAAAAGCCAGAAGTAGCTTTTTGTCACTTGCTTTGAATTTTTTTTCCCCCCAAGATGAAATACAGGAAGCCAATTCAGAGTAGCTAGTAAATTCAGTCATTTTAAGAGCCCCATGCTTCCCTCTTCTCTCCCTCTCCAATGCAATTCTTTCTCCTCCCCAGAAGTACAGGCAGCCAGATAGCGGACAAAGAGGACCTTGGGTGTAAGTGGAGCCTCCAGCCTACCTGAGGGGCTTTCATTCAAATAAAAGCTTCCCATTGTACCTCTCCCGTGAATGGTGGGAGTGTGTTTGAGAGCAGGAGGTAAATATGCCAGGAAAACAAATCTGGTCACACACTCAGATTCTCCTCACTCCTCTCTCTGGAGAACACCATCTTGCCTCTGGAAGCTATTAGTCCCCATCACCTCCCACTTTGCAGATACCACAATAAATTCATTATTTTATTTGACAAATAATTCTGCAATTGACCTCACAAGATTAGAGAATTTGGAAACACGTTGGGTTAGAAGAGATGCGAAACCTCACCTCATAGGAGGAAGACAAATGAGGTGTGCGTAAGTGCAAAAGCACATCTGTGAGCTCTCTCACAAATTATCCCTGGGAGTTTAGGGAGCAAATGCTACACCTCAAATACTGAGTGGCTGGAGACAAAGAAGCAGTGTGATCAGTTGACTGTCTCACAATTTTAGGAAAAGTTGAAATTGTATATATCATATTTTCCTATTAACAAAGAAATAATTGTTTCTTTAAAAACATATTCACCTCTAACCCCCTCCTTGGGAAATGGTACACTATTAGCACCTTGACCCATAGACTTCCAGATGCTTAAAGAGGTTTTCCCTGACAAATCTAGCTTTAAAAATGACCCAATCCATCACTATCAACCCCACTGTGAAAACTTTGGGTGGCAAAGGTCAGAAAATCCAAATCAGACTGGTGTAAGCAGGAAGGGATATTAATCCAGAGGCTCAAATGATGTCTCTCTCAGATCTGCCATCCTTCACAATGGCTTCATTTGCAGATGCCCTGTGATGGAAAGATGGCCACCAGCAGCCAGAGGCGATCTCCTCCCAGATTTAAACCCCTGAGGTAATAAGCTCTCCTTCCTACCAGTTACTTTCACAAAAAGACCAAGTTCTGGTTCCAGCTGGATTGTGCGGTCATCCATGAAGGGACTACTTTGGTCAGGGGCACACAATGAACTCAGGAATGCTAAATGCCCAGGAAGTGGAGAAATGAGGAAGAATGCCCTTTTTGTCTCTATGCGTGACTAATCAAGCAGTGTTGTTTATGCTACAGTGGTGCGGACTATGCGGAGTGTTCTTTATTTTTTTACTTTTTTTTTATTATGTTAGTCACCTTACAGTACATTACTAGTTTTTGAGTAGTGTTCCATGATTCATTGTTTGTGTATAACACTCAGTGCTCCATGCAATACGTGCCCTCCTTAATACCCATCACCAGGCTAGCCCATTCCCCCACCCCCATCCCCTCTGAAACCCTCAGTTTGTTTCCTGGAGTCCATAGTCTCTCATGGTTCCTCTCCCCCTCTGATTTCCCCCCTTCATTTTTTCCTTCCTTCTCCTAAAGTCCTCCATGCTAGGCTCCTAAATATAGCAGGCCATACTCAGAATGGTCATCTCGTCTTCCCAACTAGTGACAAAATTTTGTTACTGACGAGCGTCTTGCCTGGTTCCTTCTTCCCTCAGGTCAATGGTTCTCCTGGGTGGCTTCTCAGTCCCTTGGGATGGAGACACCTGGCATCTCTATTCCAGCTGACTTTCAAGCTAGAATCCCCCACTTTGCCACCAATCTCTCCCTCTCTCTCTGCTCTCTCTTTGTCTTGCTCTCTGGCTCTCTCTGCTTAAAACATCTAAACTCTTCTTCTTTAGCACTGTCCGGTGTTATGTCTATTCACAGGGCCTTTTGAAAGACAGCATTTGGTTGATTTTCAGATCCCTGTTTTACATATAGTAGAGGACAAGGTGGAGAGTTGGCTCCACCTGGAATATATGTAATTACATAAGAGAACACAGAGATGACGGGTCGGATAGAACTGAGAATTGATGGCTAAGACTGGAACTCCACTCCGTCCTCTTGCTGCCTCTTGTGGGTGCTAACTGTGTCTTCGTCAGGTAAAGGAGTTTTGTGGTAAATTGTGATTGGACCAGTTTCTAAAGCAATGTCTGAAGGCCTACTGTCATAATGGCCACTGGGACAGCAGGGCTACCTCTGTCTCTGTGGAGATAAAGACAGAGTCATCAAGGAAGGCAGGGAAGAGCACAGACTCTAGAGTCAGTTTGCTTGGGTCTGAATCCACAACTCTGCAACTGGCTAGCTAGGTAACCTAGACTATGCCCTTAAATGAGATAACCTCAAATGAACATAAACTTTGCCTCTCTGTGCTCCATTTTCCTTGGATATACAAAGGAGATATATTAAAACTACCTACCTCATGGGATAGTTCTGAGGATGAAATAGAATAACACACACGAAGGCTTACCACAAAGCCTGGTATACAAGCCCTCCATCAATATCTGTTGCTATAATTAGCATCACTACAATTACCACTACTAAAAATTACATGGTGATTTGAGAACACGGATTTTGGAGTCCGACCACGTAAGTTCAAACCCAATTCCAACTCTGACTGTGTTATCTGGGGCAAGTGACTTAGACTCCACAAGACTTAGTTTGCTTCCCATAAAATACGAACCGTAACATTACCCACCTAACGGGCAGAAGTAAAGATTCAGTTAAATAAACCTGTCTCTTGGCTCTCAGATGTTGTCTTCATTTTACTAAGACGGCATGACATTTGTAGGTTTCTTCTGATAAGCCCTCTTCTCCATGCCTCTATAAAGAAAAAAATATCCACAACTGCCATTTTTATTCCAGGCATCTAGAATCTTAGAGTTGAAAAATTACTCCGTTATTGAAAGTCAGTATTCGCTATTAAATGTAAATGCCATGAAGTGGCCAGGGAAGAGGGGTATCCAGCCAATAGCTCAGCATTTCTGGTGGTTCAACAAATGCTTCCCAAAGTGACCATTTTAGAAAGAATGAGTAAAGGTAAGAACACTGGACAGAGGGGCCATAGAGTGACGTCAGCAACACCTGGGGGAACCTGGAAGTGGGAGAATGGCCTCAGAAGCGGAGATGAATGCTCTCAAAAATGTTATTGACCTTCTCAATTTGGTCAAGGATTCATGTCAGACAGTCCCATTAGGCTCAGGGCCCAGCACAGGCTACAGAGCCCAGATTATCCTCTAGGTTCCGGGCCATAGCATCTCCACAACAGAGCAAGCCAACTTCAAGTTTCACAAACGCTTTCTCTAGATTTTGGAAAAAGTGGAGCTTTCTGAAGAAATACTGAAGCTACATGGAGGGGGTGGTATAAACACTCTCTACGGCCCCAGCCTTCTAGTCTTTCCAAACAGTATTTTGATGATGATACAATTCTCCTCCTCAGATGTGGAGAAAGTGGAGAACTGAATCATTTCATGAGACCACAAAGCACAGAGGAGGCAAGGACTGTCTCAAAATAATGGGATGAGCCTAACTCAAAGAAATCCTCAACGTATTAACCAAATTTTCCTCTGTGGAGAGCACTCCCAAAGGAAATCTGGGGCACTCTCTTCCTGAAGCATGGTGTAAAATTCAACCAGACTCAAGGAGAGAGACCACAGGAAACAATTCTTCCTTGCCAGGTGAAAGGGTAAAGGGCTGGACAGGTCTTGTCCAGCTCTCATTTCTGTGATAAGTGATCCCAGTCACCTGGGTTGTTGGGCCAGGAGTGGAGGCAGAGAGAGCTGGTTGTTCACGTCGACTTTCGCTTTTAATAGGAGCAAGTTTAATTGGTTCTTCAGCTCAGCCCTCCTTTCAAGTCTCTGGAAACATCTCAAGGGAGAAAATAACACTAAGAAACACAGAAATCTTTTCTCTTCTCTGCAGGCATTTGTCATGGCGCCAGTTCCTAAGTGCACAAACTTCTGGCCGAGCGGGATCTCTTTGATATGCTTTTCCCAGGGTTCACAAAGAAAAGATCAACAAAGGACTTGTGACTTCAGGAGGAGCAAAGGTAGCCAAGAGTTGATGAGGCAGCTCATCTTTTCGTTTCTGGCAAAGAGGGAGGGAGTGTCAGTGAAAAGAAATCACCTTGTTAGTGGTTTCTGAGACTGCAGGTTTGGTGCCTGAGGGCATTTTCTGGGCTGGCTCACAGGGGTTGCTGCGATTTTCCACAGGTAAAGCAGAGGGCAGCTTCTGTCAGCAAAGGCTGACACTCCAAGGCTGTGTTTTGGTTGGCGCTTTTTTTTTTAAGAAAAGGAAAAGTATTACTCATTTAAAACTGGTTCCCAAAAGGTATATGGATTTCCTTTGACACTCTTTCTCAATGAATTAAGCCAACAGGAAAGTCAAAAATAGTTGATATTTTCTTTAGATTTTGAGAACAAACAGGATATGTCTAATTAAGACTTTTTATTATCTGGGCCCCAACAACTCTGGCAGTTGGTTTATTTCTTCTGGTTTAAGAATTTTTATAACCACATTAAGATTCGAAATGTTAAGTAACAAATGGCACTGAGATGAGGAGGAGTTGAAATTTTAGCCATATTTATATTATATGCTTTCACTTTCTGTAGTTATCAGACCTATTTCCTTAGCAGTCAGCCTGGTATCACCCCACTGAGTAAGACAGACTTGAAACAAACATAGTGACTATGTGTTGATAGTCTCTGGATATTTGCCAAGAATTTGAGATGTGAGAAATACAAATTCATCTTCAGCTTTTAATGGAATTGGAGTAGAGCCAAGACAATACAGCACAAATCAAGTGGCTTCTCCAATGACGTTGTGCCAATGACATCATAACGAGAGCTGAGCTTAGGAAGCCTCACAGGATCTCAGCTGTTATACTCACTAATTCCTCAGTCCCTAGAATTACTTTCTTCCCACTCTCTGCCTATTTATGAAGAATCAGAACATTGCCTAGCCCAGCAGGAATAGAGGGTGCAAGAAAGGGAGGCTTAATTTCCCTGATCTAGTCTCTAGTGGCAACGGGAGAAAGGTCGAAGAGGGATGCAGGTCCCAGCCTGACCCTGCTTGGCTGCATCTTGAAAAGGTCCAGCTGTGCAACATTATGTGGTTGTGTGTGTGTGTGTGTGTGTGTGTGTGTGTGTGTGTGTGTGTGTGTTTTCCTACTGACCCAGAGTGATGAACTTCTAAAAATTGACATTAGCCAAATACCTATGAGACTGATTCAAAACACCAATGAATTCATTCACAGTGATAAATGTAACTCCCAAAGTCTCAAAGTGGTTCTTGAGTGTGATCAGATCATTCTTGCCTCCAGAGGAAAAGTTGCATGGGAATCTAAATTACACTGGAAAGAGTTTAGTGAGTGCAGTGTGAATGTGATGTTAATGGGTACCATCGAGGCGTGATGACCTGGGCCACCCAACTTCACTTCCAGGAATACTTCTCAAAAATGGCAGGAGGGACCGTCTTTTGGTCAGTGTTGGCACTCTGATAAATTAGCCTCTCGATCTGTTTTTTTTAATTCAGGTAAATCACCATCATCCCTAAATGATAGAGCAATATTCAGATTACAGTAGCATCGCCCAACAACAACAATAATAGAACATCCTGATGACTGTGCCAGGACTCAGGAAGAAGGTCCAGGGCCCTTGAGCGAGTTTGTGAGACACCCTGCATCTCCTGGATAGCAATTCGGAAACACGCTGGCTTCATTGGCAGCTCATGATTAGACTCCAGTCGGAGGACTCACTTTCGCAGATGAGCAAACAACAGGTTCATCCATGATGTTTTCTCTTCTTATTTTTACCTCAAGAAGTGACATCTGACTTTGCTGCCAAATTTGGGACTGCATTCTGCTGTGCCTGACTGCTGTATGCCATGCTCCCATGATCCCAGCCAAGTGGCAGGGGCAAAATATTCTGTAACCACAAATGCTGTCAGGGCTCAGGGAACATCTTTCCCATCACCATAATTTTTGTTCAATAATAAAAGGAAAGGGATGTTAGGGAACCTTCCATGTCAACAAAGCAAAAGAGGTGTTCTAGTCCAGTATCTATTCAAGGAATCGTATAAAAGGACTTACACCATTAGCCAACATATTAAGGATTATAAGTAAGATTCTCATTTAAGGAATAATTCATTAAAGTTACATGCATAATAATGGAAATTCTCCCAATTCCCTCATCCTCCTTTTTAGTGTCTAAAAGAGACTAGAAAATGTGAACAAAGAAGGAATTATTTTTCTTTTTCTCCCTGAATGCATAAATTTGTTCATGGGTCCTTTTTCTTTCTTTTTTTTTTTTCTTTTAAAGATTTTATTTATTTGACAGAGAGAGAGACAGCCAGCGAGAGAGGGAACACAAGCAGGGGGAGTGGGAGAGGAAGAAGCAGGCTCATAGCAGAAGAGCCTGATGTGGGGCTCGATCCCAGATCACCGAGATCACGCTCTGAGCCGAAGGCAGACGCTTAACCGCTGTGCCACCCAGGTGCCCCCATGGGTCCTTTTTCTACTCAATAATAATGATAGCAACCACTAATATTTATTGAGCACTTACTATTTTGCCCAAGATATGAGACCAAGAACTAAAATAAATCTTCACAACTATTTCATGAGTTAAGTATTAAGTATTATTATTAACCTAGCAGGCATTAGGGAGAGAAAATTGGACAAGTTGCTTCACTTCTGTATGTCTCAGGTTCACAAAGTTTGGAAGTGGCTGGGTATTGCTTAAGCCCAGGGAATCTGACCATAAAAGCCTGCCTCCTTAACTGCTAGGCAATATGCCTTCTTAAAATTTCAAACTATGAATACTTGTGTAATTTGGCCTAACCCATTATATCCATTAGTATTGACTCTATAAACTTGATTACTATGCAGAAGCTGTTTCTTATTCCTTTTTCCTTCATGAGAAATAAGGCAAATGTAAAATTAGAACAACCTCCTCTTCTGTTTCTCAGTGAATGACTTTATTATCATCTCAGCCAATACTGAAATCCACATTTCAAAAAAAAATCTCCACCACCCACATTACCTTCATTGTTAATATTTATAACATGTGGGGAAACGGTTTAGAACTTGACTTCATTGTTCCAACAAAAATTCAAAATCTTCCAAATTGGCTAAGGGGACCTACATCTAAAAGGTCTACTCCTCAAGTGTGGGCCTCTTGCCAATGTGTCTGACAAAGTGAGTCTCAAAATTCGAGAGTTATCAGAGCATCTTTGGCAGGTTAAAGAGAGTTCCAAGTGTCAAATGGACTCCTAGAACGGTATCTCCAAAAAACATAATTCTTTCACATTTGTATATAAGAATTTAACCAGATGTTCATTATGAGGAAAAACAGCCAAGTTAACTAAGCAAGGACCTATTTATACTCTACTATGAAAATTACCAAGTTTAACATAACTCAGAGGAACTCAATTTACTTTCAGAAATATCTAGCAATAATTCTCCAACATTAGTGTTAAACTTTCTGAACATGGACCCCAAAACTTTATTTTTTGATTTAAAAAAAGCGTGGAAGTCAATTCTTTCTGACTTTTTAACTTTTCTAAGGTATTCCATGACATGAAAATGCATCAGTGGCACAGGGGATTAATCATTGTCCAATCATCACATTACTATAGGAAGTACCCTAATCAGTCAGTAGAATCCTTTTCTGATCTGGTTTCTTTGAGTATCTCAAAGGAGAACATCAAAAGAGGGTTCTGTTTCAAGCATAAAAGTCCCCCTTTACTTCCCCATTAATCTCTCAATGCCTAGATGCCCAGGAAACGTGGATTTTCTCCTTTCCTCCAATTTTCCAAAGCCACATGCAAGAGAATCAAGCTGTCCTACAACATAAACTCAGAAACAATTCCTCCTTGATACCCTCTTGCTCAGTGTTTATTCATTCCCTCCTGTTCCCATATTTTCCTCTCATTAAATTTGTATTTATCCTCATATTTTCAATTAATGATAGCACACTTCAAATATATTCCACCTGTTTCAACCTCAGTCCTGGAGGGAGACACACTCCCTTTAGAACAGAGAAAATGAAAGTACGTAAAACCATCTCCTAGAAATAATCCCAAGATATTGGTGTGGTAAGTGTGATATCAAACATATACCTAATTACTACATTAGAGATTACGGTTCTCCTCTGGGTTTCCACTCGTGTCTTACGTATTTCCTATTTGTGAAGCTGGGATGTTGTTATGGTTATCAGTGGAGTCCAAAGAGGAAAATCTTTCTTCTCCTACTCATATTATTGAAAATAAAAAGCAACTCAAATACTTTAGCTCACCCAGATAAAGCATGCATTCCTGCTGAGGAGACCTGACTGAGAAGCATCCTCATCCTATTCCAGCAATTTGTCTAGTCAGTCTCTCTGAAGGCCAAATGTCTCCACTTTAGCAACACTGATAGAGGGTTCTTCGTTTAGATTATTTGAATCCTCCCCACCAAAAAGTAATAAAAATCTAATTAGAATGACTCAACTCTTTATTTTAATTGAACAAACAATTATTAAGTATAAGGACATGAGCACTACATCACCAATTACAAAAATGACCTATTTCCTGAAATCCCCATGGGACCTTACGAACCCAAAGTATCAGCCACAGTGGCACCAGTGGCCACATTACTGATGGAGATGGCACCTCGATATGGACCCCGGGCTTTCACCTCTGGGCATGGACAGGCCCGTGGTCATCTTCAGTCATCACAGCCATCAACAGCAATGCTGCTTTTAGGGACACTGGGGCCGGGCTGCTACTCAGTGTCCTCAGAGAAAAGAGATGTCACCTGAGAGCAGACATTTCATCAGAGTAAGAATAAAAATATATACCCAATGCCACACAGTGCCCAAATGGGCTGGTTCTCAGATCATATGTTCCAGATATCCCTGAGAGAAATGATATGGGAAGAACACAAGGGGGTGGCGTTACCACATGGTAGGTGAAAGTACAGCCAGAAATACTACGTTGAAATTGTGATTTGGATCAAATTTTTACCTTCAGACGTCTGTGGACTGGAAAATACACTGATCCTTCGTTCAGTTATCTATTGCCATATTCTTTAGGGCATAAGACACCGACTGTCTCGTTACTTCTTGTGATTCTGGGGGTTGACCGGGCTCACCTGTGTGGTTCTTCCGCTCCATGCGGTGTTGACTGGGCTGCAGTTACCTGGGGCTCAGCAGGGCTGGAATGCCCAAGGTGCTTCCCTCTCATGACTGACAGCTGATACCGGTTCTCGGCCGGGAGCTTTGGCTCAGGCTGTGGAGCAAACTGCTGTAGACGCAGCCTTTCCACGTGGTTCAGGCTTCTTAGCAATGGCAGTTGGGTTTGAAGAGGGAGAAACCCAGAGTCGGTGTTGGAAGAGAGGAGAAGCGTAAGCAGCCAGTCTTCTCAAAGATGTAAACTACGAACTGAGACCGCAGTGCTTCTGATATACGCAGTCACAGGTTCAGCCCCGCTCTGGGAAGTAGAGAAATAGGCTGCCCTTCCGAATTTGTGGCCATCTTGCCTCTGCACAAGTTCTGTCCTTTGATTTCAAGAGAGGGTAAGCAGCTGACAGAACTGCGGTGTCACCACAAACACCTGGGGTGGTGGTGGAAGGAGGGAACCAATCAGAACCATCCTAGTCATGGCTGCTCCCAGGCTCCCTTTACATGCCTGGAGCTCCGCTTTTCTGACTGGGTCTGGACCGCTGCATTTATACCATCTTCTCCATTTCTCCACATTATACTGCCGAATGGGAAACACCTCTGTCTGGTCAGGAAACCACAAATCTCTTTTATCTGTTTCATGTTGCACTTGATGTTTTCTACTCCCGAGGGGCAAGGCCAGAGGAATGAGGGCATGTGCAGGCCTCAGAGGAATCACCGACCTCACGTCAGACTCACCTGCGGAAGGGGTTTTCTTGCTCTTTGTTTTTTAATCCCAGGCTATGTTCCAGATCCAGTGAAAGAGTGTCTCTGAGGGTACACACACACACACACACACAAAAGCTCTACATGCGATTCAGATAGTCCCCATTTGGGGGAGAACCACTCTTAAAATGGTCATTGTTTAAAAGTTAGTGTTTTTAAATCCTTTGGGGGTGGGGGAAGGGTCTTCCGTGGAAAACGAATACATATGCAGTTTTCCTTGTAACAGATCCATTCACACATTGGTCCTACGTACGCGCTTGTGATTAAAACTCACCATAACCCATTCCAAGTGCTCTATCTTTGCCACAATCTACTTTAAGTACCACTGGACTAATGGTGGTGGAAAAGCAGGGCACAGACAAAGCCACGCGTGCAGCTGAGCTGGGGCTGCAGATGCCCATGCGTGTGGTGGCACTGTGTGCTCTGCAGAGCCCCAGGCTGCTTAGAGCAGTGGCCCAGCACATAACTGCCAGACATTGGGGTCAGTGTCCAAGCATGAAAACTCTGGTAGTGGCGTCTGGTTGGGCAACCTGTGGAGCCGCTGAGCAGCGCCTTGGGAATGGTGAAGCAGCCACGAAGTGGGCACCTGGCCAGCACTCGGTATGACAAAAGAAAGGAGGCAGAGGCCCGGAAGAGAAGGACACATCCTCTTTCCCATAAAGAGTGTCTGCCATGTCTCATCGACTGCCTGGCATCGAGAATTTTGAGTTGTCTCCAGAATCATGCCTCCTAAGAGCTCATGTGACCAGAACCTCTCCGTGCCTCAGTTTGCCCAGGAGCAAACTAATATCTGAGTCCTTGATTCCTCCTGGGGATGCTGTGAGGCAAGCAGTGAAACAATGCCTACAAAATCCTGTGAGGATGGTTGCTCAGAGAGCTAGATGATGAGGCGTATCATTAAGACCCATGCAAAGCAGGCCAACTGATTGTTTCAAAGCCTTGCTGCAACTCCTTGGAAGTACGTGAAGGAACACACCCAAGACAGCCTCTCTAAACTACACACACCAAGTCTAAAAGCACGCTCACTCTAGATGCAGACAAATTGGTTGAAACAAAACAAAACAAAACAAACTCAATCATTTCTGCTAATCGGACCCCGCGCTTACTGGGCTGACTTATTTTCTTGGACAGAAAGGCAGTAGCCGGCCAAGCTTCTTCCCCAGGCTGACAGCCGTTTCTATAAAGCCATGTGTTTTTTCAGAGCAGCCTATGGTGACATAGCAACCCAGACATATGGTGTCATTATTCAGCCGATACAGATTTGACACTTAAGTGAATTTATTATATTTTGCTTTGCTCCTGGTGCCTGAAAGGCTTTGCCACTGTCTCTTCATAGAGCTTGTCACAGATGTTGATGTATTTTCCTCCTCCATGGCCAGGTTTTACTGTGGAAACTGATACAACTTCATGATAGAATTTCTAGATGAATTATTCACGCATTGCATGCTTTCTGCACACACGGCCTTGGAAGAAATCCACACTATTCAATAAATGGTCTTTCTAGTCCTCTTTAATAGAGCATTCTCTTCTGGTTTCAACTGTTTCTATTATCGCCTTTGTAATCATAATGTTTTGGATAAAGTATTTCATAGTTGATAGTTTGGTTAAAACATTCACAATATTTCACATTAATGTGCAACAAAATTGCTCAGGCACTGAGATGAAACTGATCCATTCTAGCAACAATAAAGCATAGGGGCCAGATTCTCATCCGAGCAACTTTTACTCACTTTAAACACACCCACGCCCACACCCCCACACTCACACACGCACACACACACAACTGAAACTCTTTAGTCAACTCTATTTCCAATGATTTATAGAGCTATTCTTGAACTATCTCAATATTTGTTATTTTAGACAGAATAGGCCTCTTCTAATGTTAATACCATCTGTAGAGATGAGTTTTTAATTGAAAAGAATTTTCAACTTGATGGAAAAGAGTCAGATGAACTCATCACTGGCCTCTGAGAAAAGATTAATGAAACAAAAACATATCAAGCTTCTTTAATACCTGGAGAAGCCATAAGGATACCTCGAGTGACATTATGGGCCGTGGTATATGGGAATGAATAACCTTAACATGACACGGTAAGCCTGTGGAAGAATTAAGAGCTATAATTACAGTTTTTAAACTATAGTGAACTGTTGACCTTTAAGATTTAAGACTTTGCCTCAGGGTCATTTCTTGACCTAGTTTTTGTTTTGTTTTATTTTGTTTCATTGGGGGTTTTTTTATGCCCAACTAAAAATAATTTTTCACTTATAATTTTTCCCATTTTATTCTGTAAAATTCCAAGTGGTTGCAGAGTTAAATTCTTCCTTATCTTTGTTGTATTTTTAATTTAGTTAAATGCTTGGGAAGACAGATTGTAAGAAATCTCTCTTTTTAGAACATGCTTTCCATTCAAAGAGCAATGACATCCTGAATTTTTCTTAGAACAGATGGCAAAAGAATTGCACGAAAGCACAAAGGAAGATGAAATTCTAGCTAATGATTATTATTATTTGAGCAAATTTAGGCTAAGTGGAGTGGATTTCATTTACTAAGCTTTGAGGTCCATCCATGCATAACTTCCCCCCATTTGTTGTCTATGGCACCATGCTTTCCCCAGTCTCTCAAAACCTCAACACTGAAGTCGTCTTTGGCTACAACAACTCACATCCCCATGTCCACCCCCCCAAGTTCTAACAGCTCTTTCTTTCTTTGAAATACCCTCTGTTCATATCTTAGTTTTTCTCTACCCTGCTCCAAGCCCCCACGGTCTTTATCCAGATATCCATGAAATCTGTCCCATCTCATCTTCCAGCCTCTAGAAATTTCCCTCACTTGAGTCTGTCCTGTATATCATTACCAGAATGAACTTAACCATACATTATTTTATTATATCATCCCCTGCTTAAGAACCCATAATCATTTCTATTGCCTACTGAATAACTTTTTATTTAACCTATGTACTAATGTACCAGGCTTTTTTTTAAGCACTTAAAAAATAGCAACTCATTTAATCCTCATAACAACCCTGTGAGGTAGGAATTATCATTTACCCCTTTTTTTATCGAGGAGGACAGTAAGGCAGAGAGGATCAATAATATGCCTGAGGTCACGCAGCCAGGGAGCAACAGAGTCACAATTCGAACCCAGTCTATGCATTTAACCAATACGCCATGCTGCCTCCCCCTAGAATAACCAGCACACACATAACGTTTTGTATTTTTTAAACAGCTTTCATTTCTCATTTGACCCAACTCTTCAGTCAGATGCTGTTTATCCTTAAATCCATCTAATTTGCTCTCTTTCTAGTAAAAGGACCTGCATTTAAGTGGACCACTCCTTCTGTGTACGTATTTCCACCTCTTACATCTTTGCCACTGAGAATTTTCTTACCTGGGCTCCCTTGCCATTTTTCTCTCTTGGTCATGCATATATCCAATAATAGAAATTAAAAATATTTATCGTTGTGACATATAAACTTCTTGCAAGATGTAGCTCAGTTCTAAAAGGAGCATTTCTGACCCTGCAGGAACCTCCTTTCTTCTTTGCCCTCTCTCAGCGTGTGTGTGTGTGTGTGTGTGTGTGTGTACACACCCAACTTGGCTGTAGTTTCTTTCAAGAACCTCCTCAAACTCTCATCCTTCTCTGAAGCCTCCTCTCGGTTCTCACAGGCAGACTGTATAGCTGGGCCCACAGTGTTCTCATGACAACTCAGATGGCTGGCTCATCCCTCGATTAACACCCCTCCTGCCTACCTGCCCCCCACATATACCGTCAGATTGTGAGCTCCTCTGAGGCATGTGTTACAAAACCTCTGTCCATATCACAACATAGTAGGGAGTTGATGCGAATTTCTCAATACAGCAACATGCAGTTCTCGTATTTGCTGTTTATTGTATGTGCATGTGTACATACACACACACATAAGTATGTATGAGTTTTATTTTGCAACAGTATTGAAATCCAATGAAGACAGATCCTGCTTCTACCTTCCTTGCATTTCTCATCAAATCGAGTACGGGGCATTACCATCAATCCCTACTAAATGCTTGCTGTATGAATGGGTAAGTTATTAAAATTACCCCAGGAAATGAAGATATTTGGCTTGAATTGCCAAGTGTTAAAAATGGCACCACTCAAAAATATATAGTCAACCACACATTAAAAAGTACTAAGAATAACTCAATATTTCTTGTATGGAACAGTTGCATTTTCTTCTGAGAATCCATATGTTAAAATCTCTCTCTGTATTTCCCACAAGAGCACTTAAGTCCAGAACTCACAGTGTACCTGGCTTCAAACCAAGTACATTAGTTATTTTGGAATCACAGAATTAATAGTCATTCTCCCACTTGCAGATCTACCTCAAATAAAGTTGTATTGCATTTGGATTAAGAGTTATAACTCATAAACTTAGCTACAGCAAGCTGCACCAACACAACTCCTTAGCTCTTATCCTATTGCTATGCTTCAAAAAAATCCTAGCAATTATTATTATTAGCTATTATAAATGAAGAAGAAAAATCCCTCTTCTCGATGCATGGAATGTGGACATGGAAGCACATATTTGACTTATACTAAGAACCAAAATCGTATGGTTATATGGTGCTTTACAGGCCAAAGTTAAGAACCACATACAAACTCAGGAAACCATCCAGGCAATTCAAACATAACACCTAGATACTTGAGAATACAGCCATGATAATGGAGGTATCAAATGTCTCATAACTGTTAAAAACAGAATCAAACAAGAGACCCATTTGAGGTTACGTTTGTAAATTAGTAGATACACTGCATAGGAAATATTATCTAAATATTTTTGTTTAAAATGTACTATTAATATATATTATTAATAGATTTCTATTATCTCAGAAATGAAAATGGAGAGAATCAACATTTCAAGGACTCAGGGAAGCTCAACTTAGACAATGTGTCATGAATGGAAAACCATAGACACTGAGGTTGCTGGACAGGACGAAGAAAAAGAAATACATCCTCAAGAAGTCTTATCACTTAAGTTACGTATAAAAAGCAAAGTCAAACAGCAGCAGTTTCTTTACATAACAGTTCTAGATGAGATTCAAATAAATAATGTCACATTTATACATCACAGAACTGTTGACTTCTCATTTTTTTCCAGTTGCTTCCATGCACACAGAATGTGAGAGCCCTCCAATGCCCTCCAGAATGGAAGAAGCCAATGGAGATAGGAATATATAATATCCCAGCAATATGGTCATACTGAAGACTTGAGTTTAGTGTCTACGCTTCCCTCTTTAAGAGTTATCTCACATTGTATTTAAATCAGAGCTAATGGATCTTAGTGACTCCATATTAGTGCAGAGCTGGTTCACCCATTTAAAAATAAATGTTTCCACTGGGAAATGAGTCTATTTCCAGATATAGATGAATTGTCATTTATAAAAGGACTGTGAGGACCTTTCATTCACACTTAACTAAGCACCTATTATGTAGCGAGTAGAAGGACTTGGGGAAAGCACTGTGGGTGCAGAGAAAATTGTGATTCTTGCCCTCAAGCTCTCAAGCCCATAGAGAAAACAGGCAAATCAAATCAATTTTAAAATGATGAGATAAATACCTCAAATTCAGTAACAAAACAGAGAGAACGCATCCAGCCCAAAGTGAGGAGCCTAAAAAGGCTTTCTGGAAAAGCTGACATTTAGTCCAAACCTCGCAGGACAAGCGGATAACTTCATTTCCTGCATCTGATCACTTTCAAGGTCAAATAAATGGACGTAGAGGAGGGGCTTTTAGAACATACACCTTATCGGGAGTTAAGACTCAGATTCGTTTTAAGTATGTTTTTCAATACAAAAACAATCTCATGGTTGTCCACTCTGTTTTCCCTGTCCTAAGGCACTGCAAAGAGTACAAACAAAGAATAAGTGAGAATGTTTACCTTCAGGGAGTCTATAATTTAATTAGACAATGAAAATCACACATGTGACAGCTAAATAACAAGATAGAGCAGTATTTGGTTATGTACGAGGATCTCTAGCTTTTCCAAAGCCAAGTATGAATCACTTTGTATTCTTACCCAATCTTCTTTCCCATAATTTTTCCTGTTAATGATGTGTTTGCACAAGAGACAATACCCATGTATAATTCTTATAAAGTTTTTCCATTTGTTTGTATATAGACAAATATAACAACAACAAGAACAAAGTAATTATCCTAATAGATGGACATAGCAAGAAACCAAACTCGGGTTCACATTTCTCCATGTTTGTGGTAAAGCCCATGTCGTCTTGCTTCATAAAGAAACAGACCTCAATTAGAGGCCATGTTCTTTCTCAGGACTGAAAAGTCATCTTCATGCGTTTATACAAAGTTAGATATGAGGATGAGTCAAGAGAATCAACCACAACTTGAAGATTTGCCAAATCAGAGAACTGGCTGGATGATTCAGTCATGTGGCTTTTCCTCCACTGAATCACAGTTGCAAGTTGTTCGACTCTGACGAACCTCAACTTTGCCATCTATCAGATGGGTAAAAGGGCACCTACTGAACCATTCCAGGCGGTTACAGATGAGAGGGAAGGGGACAACACACATCCATTCTGAGAACGGGTTAAGTCTCTGATTTGAAAAGTAATCTTAGTAGAAATGAGGTGGCCGCACAGAGTGGGCATGTATGCACAGAAGGGACACAGCTGCCTGAAATATCCATATAGCAGCCTTGAGAATCTCAGCCATCCCTGCACACCACCCTTTCAGACTTGGGCTCATCTCAGCCCTCAGGAAGAAACTATACTAGAAGTCTATGCACTGGCACAGAAGGAAAGGTTGATGTCCCCTAACACTTAATGGCCATTCAATAAATAGTGACAATTATATTCTTTATTACCAAATAATAAGTTCTTGGTTTTTATTTCTAAAATATAAAATGATTATAATACAAAACATCCACTTTTCCAAAAGCCACATGAGCTGGACGGTTACATGTAAGGGTACAAGTCACAAAACACTTTCTTCTTTAGTTTCATACTCTTTCCCTCAGTTCAATTTTCCAGCTACTAGCCTGGAGTCCTTGCTGGGTATCTTCAGGGGATGCACACTCGACCCCTCCTAGCTCCCACACGGTGCCCTTCCTGCTACGACTTCTCCTAATACTGGTATAAGAGACAGACTCAGACTGTGTGTGAGGCAATTATCTCTCCAAAAGCACTCCAATCTCTCAAGCTCTCTCTGCCCCAAGGTACAACATCAAAGCTGCCTCCTGCCAACGTTGGGGCAGTCTCAAGAGTTCCTGATGTCCCTGATGTCCCTCCCGACACCAGGGGTCTCCCTACTGAAGCAGAGAGAACGCCTCCTCTGAGGGCCCTTGCCTCTGAGTCCACACGTGATAGACCACCATCCCGGAACTGTGCACTACACAGAATCTCTCAGGTGCGTACCTCCCTCCCTCACACACTCTGCTACTGAGTCACAAAATGGTGCCATGTTACACTCGCTAGTATCTCAGACATTTGAGTGAAAAATCTCTCTTACTGGCTTCGCTTTGAATCTTATACATGGGATCTGGCACAATCCCCAAGAAAAATGAGGACGTGTGGAAGACAAAGATGAGCAACACACACGCAAAACTACCCCCTCGTTCATATACGTCTTTGTTTCTCAACCTTTTCTCTGCTTTAGAATGACGCTTCCTTAGGATGACTCACTTCTTCTCAGGAGGCCTCTTGGACTTTTTTCAAATAGTCCCCTGACAAACACATGACAAGCGCATTAGATATGCTGGAATCTCAGAGAGCGTATAGTTGGGGTTTTAGCTGAGGCCCTTGCTGTAGCCATAAGCTAAAGATTTATAACTTACACTTTCTTGAAAAATTACTTTCATATGAAACATAGTGTTTGGAGTGGAAATCTATTTTCCTAAAACTCTATGTATTCCTTCTCCTCACATGTAGAAAGTACACACACCAACTTATAAACTTAAATTTAGCCACCTTCTGTTCTCTTCACCCTCACCAAAATTTAAGTGTATATTGATATAAGATCTTCATCTCAGAAATTCCAATATTTTTATAAATATGTTAAATATTTCTAGCCTACACAAGTTTTGCTGACATTTCCCCATGAACGAAGCTTTTTGCTCATCAGTTGATAAAATATACTGGTTTTATTTGTGAGGATAATATAGCTCGTGAAGAAAAGTTAATGAATACATGCCAATGTATGTTAACTATTAACTTCGAGGATAATTCTTGACAATACACTAAATTATTCTTCAGATTACCAGTAACTTTCACAGTTCACAAGGCCGTTGGCAAGACATAAGGAATGAAGTCAGAATCCTGCAACAGTGAGAGAGCATATTCCAATTTCTTTTAAGTCTAATAAAAAAGGTATTTCTAGGTTAAATTGAAAGTAGAAGTAATATACAATATAATTTCCCTGCATATACAAATTTTAAAAAGAATCACTCCTAAAAGTATTTAAGAATAGTCTTTAACAATTTTAGCTGGTTTCTAGGAGTGGCTTCATTAATCATTACTTCACTCCCGCAATTTATTTTTCATGCTCTTCCAGAAAATTCTCCAGTTGTCTTTAATCTTTCCCAGCATCTTCCATGATAGCTCCAACTAGTCCTTATCTCTGAGGCTGTTTTGTTACTCTTCCTGTCAGACAAAAAGCAGCACACCAACTGAGTGATCTCAACAGCTGAAAGAACTACCTGGCGAGAGCATATGTGAGACCAAAGTAGAAATAACCCTCGAGAACAATGGAGAAATTCTCTTTTGAGAAGACTTCACATACTTCTATGAGCTCAAATACACTTGGAGCAGATAAAAATCTATGTATATGGCATGTGTGTGTGAGAAAGATTTCAAATGAATGACCCCTAGAGGCATAACACACATTCTGCTATGGCTTCAACAGTATTTTCCAATTTGACTCACTCCCAGTGAGTTTTGCCATGAATTTTAATTGACTCTTCCCAACTCACATTTTGCAGGTTTTCTTTTCACACATAGCTAATAGCACTGGAATCAGATAGTTAAATTTTTGCTTAACCTTCAGTCATTTTAAAAGTAATTACATCTTTTAGGTCTACTAGAGTCTATTTTACTGTTGAAAAATAATTTAAGTAAAACCCAACATTGTTTATAAATTTGTTCTTTTACATATCAGCATATATTAAAGAAAAACAAAATGTCAATGATACTTTTGGCATCTCATAATTAGATGCTTTATTGTGAGACACTGATACTGAAAAACAAGGAAAAATGATTATCCAAGAGAGGAGGAAGCTATGAAAAGAGCTTACATAATGGTTAAATTGAATTGTCGAGAAAAGTAAAGAAGCTTAAGTTTACTACAGTCCCATACAAGTGACCTCAAGGCAACAGCAATTCTTTGTTGCAACTCTAGGTGTTCATGTTTCGGAGATGAAATAACACACCCTTCCTTGATATCTGGTCTCTGGAATATCAAAAATGCACAGGGTTTCTTGGGCCCTGTTTCTGACACCTCTCTTCTCAATGCATAAGGATTTTTGCACATCTGATCAAGAGTTGAGGTCTTTCAGACCTCTGTAAAGACCTTGTAAACAGGTATGAAGTTTTATAATATACTTTTGAATGTCTAATTCCAAAGAAGGTCCTGTAATATCTCCTACTTTTAACCCAGAAGTAGAAAATTTCAAGCACAGCTACTCCCAACTGCCTTCCAAAGCATGGGGTGCCTGGTATTAAGTCTTAATTCTTCAATTTCCTCTGACCAGGGTAAAAACAAAGGAAACCCTTTGTCTTCTTGTTCTGCATTATTTCCTATAACTAGTGTCTGGTTTTCCATTCAACCACACAGTGTCAGGGCACCAAAAGAACATGAATTTTCCGTGAATGAGCCCAATTTGGCTGCTTTTTTCTCCGGTTCTGAACTCAACACTCGACACCACTTAGTCATCCAGATCTCAAGAGCGCTAATGGACGGAGCCTCAACAATATGCTTTCTGCCCTAAATGGCTACTCTGAAATAGCTGAAAAAGTTGGGGAGGCAGAGACACTTCACCAAAGTTGCTCCCCAGTCCGACAAATGGTGCTGTTGAGTGGAGCACTCTCAATATCAGCTACTTTTAAAAAGACACTTATTTAATCAGTGTAGTGCTCAAGGAAGAGAGCAATGGCATAAATGCCAGGGGTTTGCACCAGGAGGCCCATTTGTCATATCTCACATCACAGAGGACTTTGGGTTTAGACTTTGACTTGATCCCCAAGTGAAGATATCCGTATAGACATTGTACTGTATGTGTAAAATGTGCATTTGTTAAATGTACACATTTAAAACAAACTAGAAGTTTCCTGTAATCTTATTTGGATGTTTAGGGTTGAAAAAGTAAAGGGAAGGAAAAGTATACAGCACCTACTACATGCCAAGCACCATTGTAAGCACCAGGTGAGTATTAAATCACTTCATCTTCACAGCCATCCAGAGGCAAAGACTATTATTATCCCCATCTTACAGATGAGTAAATTAAAGCATAGACTCGTTCAAGGTCACATAGTTAGTAAGGGGTGGTCCCCAGTTTCTAATTTGAGCTATCTAGATCTGGAGTCCATGCTCCAAACCAATACACTTCTTCCTACAGAAGTGGCTCTGAGAGGTCTTGACAATAACCTGTCTTCTGATGCTTTACCCTGGCCCCAAGGCAGGGTATTCTCATGGCTCAGGCATTTCCACTTGCTGGATGTGGCTGTGAGCCATGTGATGTTAACGACCCTCCTCAAACAATGATTTGATGATTGCTGGGCCCTATTTCTGGGTTTTAGGCTAAGCGGTCTCAAAGCATCATCTGAACAAGCAGTGGCCAACATTCACAGCAGCCACTCCTTGATTCTGTGGCTCATTGTCTCTCCCCAAGTTCCCCACTGCCCATCTCACCCAATGCTATGACATCAGATGTAGACATCTTTTCTCACTAGCTTATTGTTTCTCAGACCCAAAGAAGTTAGAGTCGAATTGGCATTAGTTTCATTGTTTTATCTTACTTAGGGAGAAACATTTAGTAAGTGAATGGGAATTTAAAAATATGCTTGATAGATATCATTGACTGGTACCAAATTATCTCTGATTTACCGTATATTTTAGGCCAAAACACAGTATCTAAACTTAAACATATTCTGTCTTTTACTTCTTCTTTCCCAAGGTGTGAAAGTTGTAACTTGTTCTTTAGAAAATTACTTAAACATAGACTGACACTTGGTCTCCTTTTTCCTCTTTCGTCAAGGCAAAATAATTACAAACAGAACTTTAAGCAATCTTGTACGCCTTGGGAACTTGGTCTTTCTTTCTGGTATCAGCTTATTCAGAGGTTATTCCCTTTGAGAAAAGCTAATGGTTCTTTTGATACGAGCAACTCCAAACCTTTTCCTTTATCCAGACTATGACATTGTCATTGAATATGGATTTGGACCACCATGTCTGCAGGTCGTTTTAAGCTGTTTTTAACATACCCTGTGACTGATGAGGAGTCAACATTCATATATCAAGCAGTATTAAAAATACAGCTATTTCCAGTTGACATGTATCAAGAGATTTTTCTATGTTCATACCCTTTGACCAAGTAATTCCACTTCGGGGACTCCATCCTAGGGAAATAACCTGAAATAACAGAAAAAACTTTATGCACAAAGACAGTAACCCAACTACCTAAACATCTTCCAAATATGGGAATGGCTAATAAACTATCCACTTAAAGGAATATTTTATAGACCCTGAAATATAGTTATGAAAATTTTATGACATGGAATATTTTTCTCAGGTTACATGGAAAAGTAAGACAAAAATTATATGTATGAGTTAATGGCCCTTATCAGGAACCCTGCAGAGCAAAAAAATAAGGAAAAAAACACTACCTCCCAGAGAAAGTGATGCGGAGCCCAGGCTTAAGGACTAGCAGGACTTCATCAAAAAGGCAAGAAATAAATACACTAGTCCCAGCCCAAGGGCTGTGGAAGAGCCTTTGGTCCTTGACACTCTCTTATATAAGGTGGGACTCAATAAATACTTATTAAATCAGTAAAGAATGAGAGCATACATGTTCGCTATTGCCTAATACAGTGCACTATATGAAACTGCTGATATCTAAGCACTGTGGCCAAGAAAAACAGCAGTTTCTTATGGTTCAATCCAACACAGCCAATGAGCCTCTACCACCACCTGTTGCTCAAGATCAGGATGAAATAATCTCTACCTCCCAAATCCCTCCCCTCCTTCTCTCTCTCTTACCCTCACTCTCACTTTCCCTCCCTTCCAGCCCTTCGTGGTCAAATACTCAGTCTGAAGAAAATCCAACTGGATATTTGACACAATATTGCCAAAAAATAAAAGTACCTGTAACCGACCTTTTCCCATGTTGCTGTCATCACGTAAACATATTTCAGGGCTTCAGCCAGAGAAGTTTGTGATTCTTACACCTTCTTTGTAGATCATTATGTGAGATGTAGCCATCATAGTCACTAGATAAGAAGTTGCTTCCAACACCCGACTACCTAAAGAGAAAACTACCAGATGACTTAAAAGCTATAGTGGCTTTTCTATTATAAATACGCTTCCTTTGCAATATCCTGAGATCATTTATTGTGGTCTTCCAATTAATTTGCTTTCATATACATAATGTGGGGAATATTGAATGGAAGGTCCTTGCTTACAAATAAAACATTTTTATTTCCCTCCCTTTTTCTCATCACAATCCCCTTCCCTGCTCCCAATTAACGAACAATAAACACCTTGTGTCATCTGGCCAGGGATGGGCAGGGAATAGATGTCAGGAGGCTTGGAACCAATTCAAAACAGTTGGGCAGTATTTTCAGTATTACAGGAAGCTCTCTGGCAACAATCTATTGACAAACATTTTTTGGCAAATAATCTACTTTTTCTTTCTTCTTTTTCCTTTTTTAGTCCCTTTACTACAAAGAATAAATATATAACTGTGTTAAATCACCTTCATAAAATTCTCACTTCCACCTTGGCCCTCTGCACAGTTAGAGTTGTTAGAATTAGTAGCCAGAAATGGGGTCCTGGTCTCACTCACTTTTTTTAAATAGGAAGCAAGCTGGGAAAATTATTCATGAGAACTGTGGGAGTAAAACAATGTAAGTTTCCCTCTGTTTTATGATAAGGTTCTATAACCAAAAAAAAGAATAACAAATAGAAAAAAATGATTAAAGAAATCAGTTGATTTGAACCCAGGGTGCGCTCTCAGCACTAAGGTCACGTTATATTCTGTCCTGCTTGCTACTGAGTTGATAAAGGTTAACTGGTAAGTTGTTCTGATCTGATATCATTTTGTTGAGAGAACTCAGAAAAAAAAATCTTTAAAAATAATTTACTTCTAGGGGCACCTGGGTGGCTCAGTCAATTAAGTGTTTGACTCTTGATTTTGGCTCAGGTCATGATCTCAGAGTCCTGGCTCAAGTCCTGAAGCAGGCTCCATGCTCATTGAGGAGTCTGCTTGTCTCCCTCTTCCTCTGCCCCTCCCCCTGCATGTGTGCTCACTCTCTTTCTCTCTAAAATAAATAAATAAATCTTTAAAAAAATCATGATAATTCACTTACAGAAAAAGGAGAGAAGGTATAAACCCTTCACATGTAAATACATACTTGTTTTCAGTGTCTATGTAAGCAAGACAATATCAAATCTTTTTTGTGAAAATAAACAAATCTAATTTTTATCAACTTTAATGTACATTCTTATACTCCTGTTGTCCAAAGACAGATGTGAGCATTACTGTGCTTTGTCCATATAAGGAGTCAAATTGAGCTTCACATCTATCCAGGAACTGACTTCATTCTGTTGTTATTCCAGTGACTTTGTTGGGATTTAAGACTCAAGACAAAATGAAAAAGTATACAGAGGATACTAAGATTATTGCACTCACCTGAAGACTTGTCACTGTAAAGTCACCTTATGTTCCAACTCAAAATGTCTTATTTCATAATTCATTTTATAGCAAGAGGACTCATTAAATCTTGCCCAGTGTTTTCATAGGGA
Source organism: Ursus americanus (assembly GCF_024610735.1). Lineage (NCBI taxonomy): Eukaryota > Metazoa > Chordata > Mammalia > Carnivora > Ursidae > Ursus > Ursus americanus. The sequence continues at coordinate 59,314,591 of NC_142135.1, forward strand.
CTTTATTCAAACCTAGTGAGTGGCATTTTCTCCATTAGCAGCTAGGTATCTACATTTTCTCATTAATTTAATAATATCAAATGTATGACTTATAAAATCACAGGAAAGTCATTGAGAAATGCTCTGAAATAGGAAACATGATTCCCAAAAGCTAGTGCCTGTGTCTTACCACAGTGAATCTCTAGCCCTCCAAATACATAAAATGAAAACATCTTGTTACATGGTTACTAAGTTTGCTTCTGCTTCACCCCATAGGCATTTGTCCTATTTGGACATCAGTTTCATAAGCAGTAAAATGAAAATTATAACAAAACCAAATGAATTCTAAGTTGACTTCCAGTAATATTTTTGTAACTACATTTTCTTTCAGGGGTATTATTGATGCATAGCAACCTACAAGTTCTGGAGGATAAGATATAATGTCAGAGGTTAAGAATAGAATCAGAGGGCACCTGGGTGGCTCAGTCAGTTAAGCCACCGACTCCTGATTTCAGCTCAGATCATGATCTCAGGGTCGTGAGATCAAGCCCCAGGTTAGGCTCCACACTGGGCATGAAGCCTACTTAAGATTCTTTCTCCCTCTCCCTCTGTCCCTCCCTGCCATGGTCTCTTAAAGAAAGAAAGAAAGAAAGAAAGAAAGAAAGAAAGAAAGAAAGAAAGAAAGAAAGAAAGAAAGAAAGAAAGAAAGAAAGAAAGAAAGAAAGAAAGGAAGAAAGAAAGAAAGGAAGAAAGAAAGAAAGAAAGAAAGAAAGAAAGAAAGAGAATAGAATCAGAAAAAGTCACTGCTGGAACTGACACTAAAAATAAGACAAAACAGATGCAACTCATCATCTAGTACCTCATGTTATGAGGTAGTTTTCAAATGCGGTGTTCCCTGGGTTGTCAGTAACACGACTAACGTAAAGAGAGATGCAATCTTACCTGAAAATTTCACAAAATTGCAGATTGCCATAAGGTTGAACTAACTATCTGGTGGCTAGAAAAAAATCAGAATGTTTACAGTACTTTCCAAGGAAGAGGATGCCCCAGTTATAAAAGCCAGTGACAGGGTAGAAAGATAAACTTGGATTCCACCAACATTCATTGAACACCGGTGTGCCATCCATTGTGATTGGATCTTTCATATGTTAACTCGTTTCGTCCTCATAAAACTCTGTGAGATAATATTATCCCAATATTACAGATGAGGGGCATAGAAGTCCAGGGACTCTCCCAGATCACATACCTAGAGTCTGACCCCTCTGACCTCAAAACCCAATGTTTTTGAATCTATTATGCTTACTCTTCAGTGAATTAAAAAAAGCAAGATTTTTCTAACTACCTTAGACATGAAAAAACATGATTTCCCTTTGTTATAAGTTCATGCTTATAAACAATATGTTCCCCAGTGTTGGAGCAATTGCAAATGAGAATCCCCATGCACATATCTGTTTTGTCCATATAGATTACATGATTTGAAAGGTTTTTGATGACCAAACAAGTTGTATTAGGTAATGTGTGCTCTGTTACGAAATCTGAGTTTTACCAGAAGATCCAAAACTAGCAAGTGCTCCCAGTAATATTAAGAAATCATATAAATTACTAATGTAGCTGTGATGTTAATAAGCAATTCATTTAAATAAGAGGTTAGACACTTAAGCACTGTTTACTGCTATTAGGCCCTTAATTTTGGCTACCACACTGTATCTTGTCAAAGTTGGTCAGATAATGGGTCTGGGGTGTGTTCAAATCAGAAAGTGATCTGTGGATTACAGGCTCTGGCAGCTTGTACTTCAGGGTGTTTTAGGAAATGGGTGAAGACCTGGTGCTATGCAGGATATGCAATTTCATAAAATGATTGCTTTGGCAGAGGGGGGAAAAGATGGCAGAGGAGTAGGGGACCCTTTTTTCAGCTGGTCCCCTGACTTGACCTGGATATCTACCAGACCATCCTGAACACCCACGGAATCAGCCTGAGACGCAGGAAGATACATCTGGATCTCTACAAATGAACATCTCCAGCGCTGAGTATCAAGGTATGATGCGGGGAGCCGTGAATCCGCGCACAGATATCGGAAAATAAACGGAAGGGGGAGGGAGCCGCCATGCTCGGGCACCGGGAAGCGGTAGCCACCTGCACGGGGGACTTGCAGAGCAACACCAGCAAGAAAGCAGACTGAGACCGTGAGCCTGGGAACGTGCGTGTGACCAGACTGACAACCGGAGCTCCAGAGTGCTCACTGGAACCGAACTAAAACCGGGAGCTGGGGAGTGCGCGCCAGTCCAAACTGACAACTGGAGCTCCGGAGCGCACACTCGAACTAGACTGAAACCAAGAGCTCGGGAGCGCGCACGATCTGACTCAAAACCGGAGCTCCGGAGTGCTCATTGTAACCGGACTGATACTGGGAGCTCAGGAGTGCACTCGACCAGACTGAAAACTGGTGCCCTGGAGCGCGCCCAAACCACTGAAACAGAGAGCTCGGGAGTGTGCACAGGAACCGGGGGCAGCTGGCGGTGTTAGAAGCACAAAGGACAGAGACGCACCGGCCCTGGAAGTGAGGGCTGGGACACAGGCTGTGGGACGCACAACCCGGGATGCTGCAGGGTTTTTGGCAGCACTGATGGAAACAGAGTTAGAGTGGCCAGGAGAGCTCAGTGGAGAGCAGACTGCGATCTCTCTGTTCTGAGACAGAAGCTAGGATATGCCCACTGCTGCTCTGACTCTCAGAAGAGCCACAGAAAACCGCCAGGGAAAGCCGCCGGAGAACAAAAGCCCGGAAATACCGGTTCAAATTGTGCCCATCCCCATCCCCGCTCACAGGGGATGGGGCAACTCTACCCAAACAGGGTTGCCTGAATATCCACGTGCTAGGCCCCTCCCCCAGAAGGAAGGCTGAAAAATCAAGAAGCCCACATCCCTGAGGTCCCTAAAAACAAGTGCCCGCTCCCTGGGTCCTGGTCAATAATTTGGGCTCTGGGCATCCCCGCAACCTCTCCTCATCAGAATGACGAGGAGGAGAAACCCTCAGCAAAGAAAGGACACAGAGACTGTGGCCTCTGCCACAGAACTGATGGATATGGATATAACTAAATTGTCAGAAATGGAGTTCAGAGTAACAATGGTCAAGATGATGTGTAGGCTTGAAAAAAATATTAACGAAAATATTAACAAGAATATAGAATCTCTAAGGGCAGAAATAAGAGCGAATCTGGCAGAAATTAAAAATGCTATGAATCAAATGCAGTCTAAAGTAGACACTCTGACGGCCAGGGTAAATGAGGCAGAAGAATGAATTAGTGAATTAGAAGATGGGACAATAGAAGAGAAAGAAAAAATGGAAACTTGGTTCAAAAATAATCCAATCTCAAGAATGTAGTTATGGGAGATTACTGACTCAATGAAACATTCCAATGTCAGAATCATCGGCATCCCTGAGAGGGTGGAGAAAGAGAGAGGTCTAGAAGAGATATTTGAACAAATTGTAGCTGAGAACATCCCTAATCTGGCAAAGGAAACAAGCATTCATGTCCAAGAGGCAGAGAGGATGCCTCCCAAGATCGATGTGAACAGACCTACACCACGTCACGTCATAGTGCAATTTGCAAATATTAGATTCAAGGATACAGTCTTGAAAGCGGCCAGGGGAAAGAAAATCCTTACGTACAGAGGGAAGAATATCAGAATAACGTCAGACCTGTCTACAGAGACCTGGCAGGCCAGGAAAAGTTGGCAAGGTATTTTCAAAGCTCTAACTGAGAAGAACATGCAGCCAAGGATCCTTTATCTAGCAAGGCTGTCATTCAGAATTGATGTAGAGATAAGGACTTTCCAAGACTGGCAGAAACTGAAGGAATTTGTGACCACCAAGCCAGCCCTAAAAGAAATGTTAAGGGGAGTTCTATAAAAGTAAAAAGACCCCAAGAGTGATACAGAACAGAAATTTACAATCTATAGAAAGAAAGATTTCACAGGCAACATGACATCATTAAAATCATATCTCTCAATAATCACTCTCAATGTGAATGGCCTAAATGCTCCCATAAAACACCACAGGGTTGCAGATTGGATAAAAAGACGTGACCCATACATTTGCTATCTACAAGAGACTCATTTTGAACCTAAAGATACATCCAGACTGAAAGTGAAGGGATGGAAAACCATTTTTCATGCCAATGGACCTCAAAAGAAAGCTGGGGTAGCAATTCTCATATCAGACAGATTAGATTTTAAATGAAACACTGTAGTTAGAGATACAGAAGGACACTATATTATTCTTAAAGGATGTATCCAGCAAGTGTATATGACAATTATAAATATCTATGCCCCTAACAGGGGAGCAGCTAGATACACAAGCCAACTCTTAACCAGAATAAAGAGACATATAGATAATAATACGTTAATAGTAGGGGACCTCAACACTCTGCTCTCAGCAATAGACAGATCACCTAAGCAGAAAATCAACCAAGAAACAAGAGCTTTGCATGATATACTAGACCAGATGGACCTCATAGATATGTACAGAACACTACACCCCAGAACAACAGAATACTCCTTCTTTTCAAATGCACATGGAACTTTCTCCAGAATAGACCATATACTGGGTCACAAAACAGGTCTCAACTGATACTAAAAGACTGAGATTATTCCCTGCAAATTCTCAGACCGTAATGCTTTGAAACTGGAACTCAATCACAAGGAAAAATTTGGAAGAAACTCAAACACTTGGAAACTAAGAACCATCCTGCTCAAGAATGATTGGGTAAACCAGGGAATTAAGAAGGAGATGAAACAATTTTTGGAGACCAACAAAAATGAAAACACATCAGTCCAAAACCTATGGGACATTGCAAAGGCAGTCCTAACGGGGAAAATACATAGCCATCTAAGCCTTACTCAAAAGAATAGAAAAATCTAAAAATGCAGTTTTTATATTCTCACCTCAAGAAGCTGGAACTGGAACAGAAGAACAGGCCTAACCAACACATGAGAAGGCAGTTAATCAAGATTAGATCAGAGATCAATGAATTAGAAACCAGGAGCACAGTAGAGCAGATCAACAGAACTAGAAGCTGGTTCTTTGAAAGAATAAATAAGATTGATAAGCCACTGGCCAGACTTATTCAAAAGAATAGAGAAAGGACCCAAATTAATAAAATTATGAATGAAAGGGGAGAGATCACGACTAACACCAATGAAATAGGAAGGATCATTAGAAACTTTTATCAACAGCTTTATGCCAATAAATTAAACAACCTGGAAGAAATGGATGCCTTCCTGGAAACCTATAAACTACCAAGACTAAAACAGGAAGAAATTGATTATTTAAACATACCAATTAATTATGAAGAGATTGAAGCAGTCATCAAAAACCTCCCCAAAAACAAGACTCCAGGGCCTGACGGATTCCCCGGCAAATTCTACCAAATGTTCAAAGAAGAAATAATACCTATTCTCCTGAAGCTGTTTCAAAAAATAGAAACAGAAGGAAAGCTACCAAACTCATTCTATGAGGTCAGTATTACCTTGATCCCCAAACCCGAAAGACCCCATCAAAAAGGAGAATTACAGACCAATATCCCTGATGAATATGGACGCCAAAATTCTCAACAAGATCCTAGCTAATAGGATCCAACAGTACATTAAAAGGATTATCCATCACGACCAACTGGGATTCATCCCTGGGATGCAAGGGTGGTTCAACATTCACAAATCGATCAGTGTGATAGTTCATATCAACAAGAAAAGAGTCAAGAACCATATGATCCTTTCAATTGATGCAGAAAAAGCATTTGACAAAATACAGCATCCTTTCCTGATTAAAACCCTTCAGAGGGTAGGGATAGAGGGTATATTCCTCAATTTCATAAAAACCATCTATGAAAAGCCTACAGCGAATATCATTCACAATGGGGAAAAGCTGGAAGCCTTTCCCTTAAGATCAGGAACATAACAAGGATGTCCACTCTCACCATTATTATTCAACATAGTACTAGAAGTCCTTGCAACAGCAATCAGACAACAAAAAGGGATAAAAGGTATCCAAATCAGCAAAGAAGAAGTCAAACTGTCTCTCTTCACAGATGATATGATACTCTATATGGAAAACCCAAAAGACTCCACCCCCAAATTACTAGAACTTATAGAACAATTCAGTAATATAGTGGGATACAAAATCAATGCTCAGAAATCAGTTGCATTTCTATACACAAACAACGAGACTAAAGAAAGAGAAATTAGGGAATCCATTCCATTTACAATAGCACCAAAAATCATACGTTATCTCGGAACTAACTTAACCAGAGAGGTAAAGGATCTATGTTCTAGAAACTACAAATCACTCTTGAAAGACATTGAAGAAGACACAAAAAGATGGAAAAATATTCCGTGCTCATGGATCGGAAGAATTAACATAATTAAAATGTCTATGCTACCCAGAGCAATCTACACTTTCAATGCCATCCCGATCAAAATACCAATGACATTTTTCAAAGAACTGGAACAAACAGCCCTTAAATTTGTGTGGAACCAGAAAAGGCCCCGAATCGCCAAGGAATTGTTGAAAAGGAAACACAAAGCTGGGGGCATCACGTTGCCGGATTTCAAGCTATACTACAAAGCTGTGATCACAAAGACAGCATGGTACTGGCACAAAAACAGACACATAGACCAATGGAACAGAATAGAGAACCCAGAAATGGACCCTCAGCTCTTTGGGCAACTAATCTTTGACAAAGCAGGAAAAAACATCCGGTGGAAAAAAGACAATCTCTTCAGGAAATGGTGCTGGGAAAATTGGACAGCTACATGCAAAAGAATGAAACTTGACCACTCTCTCACACCACACACAAAGATAAACTCGAAATGGATGAAAGACCTCAATGTGAGACAGGAATCCATCAAAATCATAGAGGAGAACATAGGCTGCAACCTCTTTGACATCAGCCACAGCAACTTTTTTCATGACACATCTCCAAAGGAAAGAGAAACAAAAGATAAAATGAACTTGTGGGACTTCATCAAGATAAAAAGCTTCTGCAGAGCCAAGGAAACAGTAAAAAAAACTAAGAGGCAGCCCACGGAATGGGAGAAGATATTTGCGAATGACACTACAGATAAAAGACTGGTATCCAAGATCTACAAAGAACTTCTCAAACTCACTATACGAGAAACAAATAAGCAAATCAAAAAATGGGCAGAAGATATGAACAGATGCTTTTCCAATGAAGACATACAAATGGCTAACAGACACATGAAAAAATGTTCAAAATCATCAGCCATCAGGGAAATTCAAATCAAAACCACATTGAGATACCACCTTATGCCAGTTAGAATGGCAAAAATTAACAAGGTAGGAAACAACAAATGTTGGAGAGGATGTGGAGAAAGGGGATCCCTCTTACACTGTTGGTGGGAATGCCAGTTGGTACAGCCACTTTGGAAAACAGTGTGGGGGTCCCTTAAAAAGTTAAAAATTGAGCTACCCTATGATCCAGCAATTGCATTACTGGGTATTTACCCCAAAGATACAGAGGTAGTGAAAAGAAGGGGCACATGCACCCAATGTTCATAGCAGCAATATCCACAATAGCCAAACTGTGGAAGGAGCAGAGATGCCCTTCAATAGACAAATGGATAAAGAAGATGTGGTTCATATACACAATGGAATATTACTCAGCCATCAGAAAGGATGAACACCCACCATTTGTATCAACATGAATGGAACTGGATGGGAATATGCTAAGTGAAATAAGTCAAGCAGAGTAAGACAATTATCATATGGTTTCACTTATTTATGGAACATAAGAAATAGCAGGAAGATCAGTAGGAGAACGAAAGGAAGAATGAAGGGGGGTAAACAGAAGGGGGAATGAACCATGAGAGACTATGGACTCTGAGAAACAAACTGAGGGCTTCAGAGGGGAGGGAGGTGGGGGACTGGGATAGGCCAGTGATGGGTATTAAGGAGGGCGCATATTGCATGGAGCACTGGGTATTACACGCAAATAATGAATCATGGAACATTGCATCAAAAACTAAGGATATACTGTATGGTGACTAACATAACATAATAAAAAATTATTATAAAAAAAAAGAAAGAAAGTGATCTGTGGCTCTGCTAATAGTATATGCTATAGCAACTATGCCTCAAAATCCCTAGGACTTCAATATCAGAATGCTTCAGCAGCACAGGATCACTTACAGGTTTAACCAAAAGAAATGAAACTCATTATGCTAGCTAGCATCTTGCCTTGATTCTAGAGCACATAAGATAAGTTAGATTTGCAGAAATACTTAACACAGCTTATGGGCCCTTTTTAACAACTATTTTGGACATCTAGTCATCAAGTAGAAAACCATAGGCTAGCTGTTTAAAAGTTAATACATTGGTATTCTGTTCAAAAGTCACTGTTCTGGTTTATAAGTCAGTCATGTGCATTTCATTAGCACCTGTTAGTTCTTTAAGGTGCACAGTGATGGTTTAACTTTGGCAGGCTCTCTCTAGACAATTCTCAGTGGGTAATAATAGCAATTGAATGTTTTAATATCTCCATATAAAAACCATTTGCAAGATTCTATGACATAGCAATTAATTCCACTTCCAGGTATATATTCTGAAAAATAAAATCACTGAGAATAATGGAAAACTATCCAGTCGCCCAACAATGAGGAATTGTTTAAAATATAGTATATCATTCAACAAATTGTTGAGGGCTACTATGTGCTGGGTGATGAAGACTGAGTAGTGAACAAGACATATGGTTATTACATTTATGGAGCTGGAAAGATGTACGTTCCAGCCCCTATTGCTGCATAACAAACCACTCCAATATTTTGTAGCTTAAAATAGCAACTATGTTATTATGCTTACAGATTCTGTGGCTGAGAAGTTTGGACAAGTCATGAAGAAATGGTGTATCTCTCCTCCACGATGTCTGGGACCTCAGCTGGGAAGACTTGAAAGCTAGAGATGACTCCACAACAGAAGGCTGGAATTACCTAGAGCCTCCCTCATTCACACTCCTGGGCTGGGATGAGTCAAAGAATAGGATGGTCAACCGGAGCACCTGCATGCAGCTTCTCCACGTGATTTGGCTTCCCACCCCCAGCATGGTGGCCTCAGAATAATCAGAGCTCTCACGTGTCATCCCAGGACCCCAAGCATGAATATTCCAATAAGTGGCACCACTTTTTATGACCACGCCTTGGAAGTCCCACTGTAATCTATGAGCCAAAGCAGTTAGGCCTACCTGTATTCAAGAAAGGAGGAATAAGACTCTCCTCTTGATGTGAGGAGTAGCAAGATCGCACTGTGGAAGAACATGTGAGATGGGAAGTATTGTCATCTTTGGAAAATACAACGTACTATACTGTAGTAGTATGCTACTATTAATAGTTCTGGAATTATTTTTAATGGTGACTAATGCTTGTTGAGTACTTATTATGACTTCCAGGGACTATTCTAAGACTTTTATATGTATGGACTCAACCTTCAAAGTAGCCCTGGGAGGTTATATTAGCATTGCTTTCTTACAAATAAAGAATCACCACACAAAGAAATTATATAACTTGCCCAAGTTTGCACTTGTCATGGGGAGTCTGGATTTGAACCCACACAGTCTGGTTCCCTCATTCATAATGGTTATTAACAGTCACAATAATCCTAAGAAATAATATTATAGGTTATTTTTCTTGCTGTTTCTCTTTGCTTATTATATTTCTAAAATGGGAAAATAAAGGAGAATTTCCTTGAGGCTTTTCTTGTACTCTCACAGGTTTCTATATGCAGTGTTTTCCAAAGTGGCCAGATGAGGAGCACTGTCTGACACACTTGTTAAAAAGACAGATTTGGATCCCCACCCCAGACCCACTGACTTATAATCTCCAGGGAAGGGGCCTAGGTAATTGCATTTTTAGTAAACACTTATAAAAGCCAAGTTAGGAATCACTACTATATGGTATATTAATAGTTTGAGTTCTCTCAAATCCGTTTGGCTTTTCTTTTTCCTTCTCTTTGCTGCAGCTGTCAGGAACTACTCAAAAGAAACCACTCAACCGTATAACTAGTGATTTTATATAATAAGGAAGTACTTGCCTCTTAAAGGCCGGTAAACATTTGATAGTGAAAGGATTCCTGGCAGCCCTAAAACGTAATTTACCATCTTAGAGTTGTAGTAACTTTGGCAGTGTTTTCAGGTAAGGCAGGACACACGTGGGATGGGAGGCGTCATCTCTGGAAAACACAACGTAGCAGTGAGAACAAGCCACAAGAGGCAAATATTAGTGAACTGTACAGGTCAAAGGAAGCAAATACTTATCTGTATTTACTGCCTAAAAAATAACTTTAAATAGGACCTAATAGCCAGAGTTGTGACAAAAAAAATCAATTAGAACTGTGAATGGTAGTGAGATTTCACTTTCCAAGCATTTTATAACATCTATATCTTGAAACATAAAATCTATAACATTTTTATTCAGATTGGAAAGAATTGTGAAAGCAATTCAACTGCCACTCAAGGATATCATTTATCTTAAAATCGTCTTATTTAGAACACGCATTTGTCTATCCATCACTAAATATATTCAATTCAATATAATCTAAATAACATATAGGACAATTTTCTGTGTGCCAAGTACTGTGCATCGCCTCATTCAATCCTTATAATACTCATATGGGCTCTCTTCATCATCTTACAGATGAGGGCACTGAGGCTTAGAACACTACAGTCATTTGCCCAGAGTGTCACAGCCAAGGCATTTCAGAGCTCAAATGCAAACCAAGTACAGCATTAAAAAACTAAAGGAGACTACAGTGATCTTCATACTAGTAAAGGCCATGTGCTCATTACATTCTGCACATTCATATACATAAAATTTGAGGTAAAAATCTATCTTATTTAAGTAGGCAGATATTTTATATATGCACAAGGAACTTAGAGCCATTATAAAGAAACATTACTAAAAATTGCACAATACCATCAAAAAGACAAGAGATAAAGTGCTAGTGAGAATGTAGAGGAAAGGGAACCCTTATGCACTGTTAGTGGGGTTGTAAGTTGGTGCAGCCACTATGGAAAACAGTATGGAATTTCCTCAAAAAATTGGAAATAGAAATACCATATGTTCCAGCAATTCCACTTCTGGGAATATATCCAAAGGAAATGAAAACATTAACTCGAAAAGATATCTGCATCCCATGTTCATAGCAGCCTTATTTACAATAGCCAAGACATGGAATGGACTAAGTGTCCATTGATGAATGAATGGATAAAGAAGTTATGAGATATATATATATATATATATATATATATATATATATATATATACATATCCACACACATATATGTACAATGGAATATTATTTAGCCATAAAAAAACAAGGAAATGCTACCATTTATGACATGGATGAACTCTGAAGGTATTATGTTAAGTGAAATAAGCAAAACAAAGGAAGACAAATACTGCATGATCTCACTTATTTTTTAAAGATTTATTTATTCATTTCAGAGAGAGAAAGAAAGAGAGCATGAGCGGGGGTGGGGGGCAGGGGTAGAGGGAGTGGGGAAGCAGACTCTCTGGTGATCAGAGAGCCCAGCATGGGGCTCCATCTCATGACCCTGAGATCATGACCTGAGCTGAAGTTGGATGCTTAACCGACTGAGCCACCCAGGCACCCCCTGCATGATCTCACTTATATGTGAAATGTTAAAAAAAAAAAAAAATCATAGAAAAAGAAATCAGACTTGTGATTACCACAGCCAGAAGGTGGGGGGAGAGGGAAGTGGAGGAAGGTGGTCGAAAAACATAAGCTTCCAGATATAAATAAGGACTAGAGGTGTAATGTACATGATGACTATAGCTAATACTGCTGTACCATATATAGGGAAGTTGTTAAGAGAGTAAATCCTAAAAGTTATCATCACAAGAAAAAATTTCTTTCCTTTTTTCTCTTCTTTCTATTGTATTTATATGAGGAGATGGATGTCAGTTAAACCTACTGTGGTAATTTCACAATATATGTAAAACAAACCATGTTCTATGCCTTAAACTTTTACAGTGATGTATGTCAATTATTTCTCAATAAAAATGGTGAAAAAATTACACAAAAGATCATTTGCATAGAGACATGGACAATCATTTGCACAGAGACATGGAATGTATAATAAGTATTTGTCTGAAAGTCGCCAGCAAATTTTATACAAGTAATTTAATTCGATGAATATTTATTGTACAACTAGTATACAGATATTTAGTCTCCATTTTTTAGAATTTATTATTTAGTTTGGAAGGGCAGGACACATACAAATATCCAAATAACAAAAGAAAGAAAAGAATTGATTCCTCTTTATTTAGCTAAACACGATCAAAGAGAAGAAATTGCTCTTTTATCAAGAAAGTAAGCACAGCCTTAGTATCAGGCTATGATTATAACATTTTTCATTAAATTAGGGAAATTGGGACTCTACCCAAAGAGGGTCAAGATTTCACCTATAAGGTCATTCTAAAACATAAACTTCAAAAACAATGTTATAACAAGCCTTCAGTGTATTTAGAATTCAAACTCTTCAAAAAGTAACTTGGGAATCATTGAACTATTTGTTTGAGTTCTCTTTCCTCTTCATCTCTATCTATTTAACACGAGGGTCAGATGCCTAAATTGCCTCTTTGCCTTTACTGTGCATTCCCATACTATTCTTAAACTACATTTTCAAGTATTCTGGTAATTCTATCATTGAAGTCCCAATTTTGGAAAAATGAACCACCAGCTTAGTCTAAGGCCTGAGCAGCCAAATGCTGCAGGTTAAAGATTGCCAAAGTTTCATCTGTTCAAATTTCCTGGGACCACACCATGAGGCTCATGTGGTGAAAGTACCAGAAGGGATGTTGGACTTGAAGACCACTTTCACTACATTTTCAAGTGAATTCTCTTGGGTGCTGGTTTCCTCAAGTTTGAATTGAGGGTATTATCCACCCTATTCAGCAGTCGGGGTAGCTGTGAGGATTGTGCAACACAGCACATATGAGCTAATACATACTGTGACCTGGAGAGCACTCCATGGAGGTAAGAGATTATTGCTGTACTCTGGAAACAAAATCCCTCCTTCCCCTGAAAATTCTAGGAAACCCAAGCTGGTTTACCCATTTTTCTTCATCAGTCTATCAAGAATGCATCACTACTCAAAATGCCGTGCATGTAGCCTGTCCTGCCAGCATTTTTAAGTCTGCAGAACAAATATAAATGGATACGTGGAGGGATTCCTGGCCTCCATCCTATATAAATACAAATGCATTCTACTCATGATGATTTATATATAACCAAGACATCCACACATTTCCTTATAAGAAGGGTTAATTGCAGACTATTAAAGATACACAAATGATCAAGTTGTCTGCATCAGCCTACTACTATGGGGTTGACGAGAGCTCCACAAACTCACATTTGGCAATGTTGATTTAACACCTCATAAAAAATCCAGCTCTTTAGAAGAGCACTCTGGTCCTCAGGCTCGGGACACAGTGAGAAGAGTTTAAAAGAGATCGTTTAGCTAACTTCTTTAAAATCTAAAAGCTTGTCTAGAGCATGATACAACAGACTTTTAAATGTTCAAAGAAAACTACGAGTACTTTGTCAGTGCACCAAGATGACTAGTGACTTTTTTCAGCAAAATACATTTTAGTTCCATAGTCTTTTATATGTTTTACAGAAGAATAGGATCATGTTTTCAATTGCTGGGTTTCCTGAACTAACACTTTTCAAATATGCCTACCCTGAAAGTAGAATAATAATTTTAGAATGTCTTTGCCCTATTGACAATCTTATGCTTTCAAAATAGTTTTCTATTATTAGGACAACTCTGAAATATCATTTATGTCTGGAGAGACTCTAGAACACAGTATTACACTAAGAAATTATACCCTCCACTTTGGATAACACACTTTGGCAAGCCAGAAGACTGAGAGTTTCATTATATTAATAAGTAAATAAAACTCACATTGAGTGTAGTTGGTAATCTGCAAATTTCTTCAAAATTACTTTCCTAGAGGGGCGCATGGGTGGCTCAGTGTTTAAGCATCTGCCTTTGGCTCAGGGCGTGATCCCAGGGTCCTGGGATCAAGCCCCGCATCAGTCTCCCTGCTCCACTGGGAACCTGCTTCTTCCTCTCCCACTCCCCCTTCTTGTGTTCCCTCTCTCGCTGGCTATCTCTCTCTGTCAAATAAATAAATAAAATCTTAAAAAAAAATTAATTTCCTAGAGTACACTTCTAAAGTTCACGTGAACCAGAAAGTAGTTGAAATGTTTGTTCCATTAAATCTTCTATCTGGCTCTTTAGGAATAAGAGCAATAGTACATATGTCAAAGTAACTGAATATTTTGCATTTGAAACCTGATTTCTTTAAAGGAATGTTTTTGTATTTCCCAATCATTGGAACCAAAGACCAAATTTTATCCTAGTCCCTGGAACCATAAGAATCTGTTCCTCCTGCCACCAAACAGTTCATCTGGTGATCTGGAGACCAATGGGAAAGCTACAGATGTGGTGGGGAAAATCATGTAAGAAGGTAGCCTATAGGATTATGGATTAATGGAAATCTTGAAAGTCATGGTTGCCTAGAGACAAGGTTGATGCTTTAATACTGTCATATTACTCAGCCATCAGAAAGAACGATTACACAACATTTGCAGCAACATGGACGGGACTGGAGAAGATTATGCTAAGTGAAGTAAGTCAAGCAGAGAAAGACAATTATCATATGGTTTCACTCATTTATGGAACATAAGAAATAGGAAGATAGGTAGGAGAAGGAAGGGAAGAATGAAGGGGGGGGTAAACAGAAGGGGGAATGAACCATGAGAGACTGTGGACTCTGGGAAACAAACTGAGGGCTTCAGAGGGGAGGGGCATGGGGGATTGGGATAGGCCGGTGATGGGTATTAAGGAGGGCACATATTACATGGTGCACTGGGCGTTATACGCAAATAATGAATCATGGAACATTGCATCAAAAACTGGGGATGTACTGTATGGTGACTAATATAACAAAATAAAAATTAAAAAAATAAATCTTTCTAATTCTTCCCTCTCCCTCTCTCTCTTTCTCTCCCGATTCTTGATACATCCTTATTCTCTGCAAACAGAAAGAGCTCTAATCCCAGTTCTATCAATCCTTAGTGCATAGGTTTAGGTATATTAACACCCTTAGATGCTTTGTCTTTAAAAAGAGAGACCTAGTTCTTTACCCCTCTAACATCCATAGCTATCTCAGGGAGCTCCAAATCCAAGAACTACCTACGCAAGATCTTCTAAATGGTGCTTGGTCTGAGACCATCTTCCCCTTGAATATATTCATGTCATAGAAAGTAAAGTATTAAACATTCAAGAATCTCTACTGGAATAAGAAAATCAGAGGATCAAATAAGAATAAAGAGTGTTGATGATTGAGCCATAAAGATGACCTCTCCTTGATTACCTTAAGAACCATAATACACACTCAATTCTACTAATCCCAATAACTTAAAAAAAAACAACTATAGATTTCTTAGGTTGAACCATATAAAATCACCATTATTTAACCATTTTGATGTACAATAATAATTTTAATAATGTAAAACCCCAAGCACAAGAATATTCAGATTAAATATGAAATTTTGAGCTAATAATCTATACTTTCACCACTAAGTAAATTAAGTTTCTAAATGTTTTTTAAATGAAAAATCGTATTTAAAAGATATTTTCAATGTTGTTATACATTTCTTTTATTTCTGGTTCTAGTAAGAGCAGCAGTGACAATTTTGGGTGGTTCTTTTTCGACAGAATTTCCTGAATTTTACTGTCAGTGATACAAAATCACAGGGCAACTCTTAAATTTCACATAGGTCACATACCACAGAACAGACAGACTTTCATAACACTCAAACTTTCACTACCAGAAGGAGAGGCAGATCAGACTTAGAACAATAAATATCATAAGAAGAAAAAAAAAAACCCAGCTAGTGTGGTAAAACAGGTTAAGGAAACATTGGTAATTGTGTTTATTCGGTGCTCAGAGAGAGGTCATTTGCTGTGTACAGCCAAACATCTCCAACATGTTTGGCCAATTCCATTCCCTGTGCCAGTAGCACATTGTTCTCCCACTTCTGTATTCCCAGAACACATTGTACATAATTCCTTCCATTATAACACCTGTCACACTAGTGACTTGTTTCCTTCTGTCCCCTCTCTTACGTGGGAGGGCAGCCATATCTACTTTGTATCCTTTGCCCAGTGCCTGACACCTAGTAGGTGCTCAGTAATTTTGGATGAAAAGTCTCAGTTATTAGCATTGAAGTAGACTTAGAAAACACTGATTTCAAAAAGCTTTTAGAAAGAGAATCATCAAGACTTGGCAAACCCCTGGAAGCAGGGAATAAGGGACAGGGAAAAGCCAAAGATAACTCAGATTTCCAGCTTGGGAAGGCATGAATTCGAGAATAGTTTGGAGGCAGGGACATGGTTTGAACAAATTAAGTCTGAAATATTGGTAGGCCAACCAGAAGAAAAATAGCAAGGAGATGGAAAAATAGGTCTGGTGCTTGGAAGAGAAGTCAAGACTACACAGATTAGATTTTTGGCATCAGCCATGTAGAAGGACTGTTGAGGGCATGGATGGAAATGAGATCACCCAGGGTGAGAACAGAGGGTGAGAAGAGGAGAGGCCTAAGGACAAGAACTTAAGGCAGGGTATGTGTTTGAGCCAGGCTGAGTCAGCGAACCGGACAGGAAAAGTAGGAGAAACTCAGAAGGCAGGGAATGACAAAGCATAATGAATAGGAAGGCTGGCTTGGGGAAAAAGATCAAACATGGTGAAGAAGGCAGGCAACATAAAAAGACCAAGTGAAGATAGTTAGAGTTAATTTACAAGAGAGGACTGGTAATGTTTAGAGGACTTACTGCAATAGGATAGAGCAAAAAGCACATCACAGTAAATTAAGGAAAGAGAATGATTTTCAGAAGTCCAGCTTAAAAGTAAGGCCATTCAGATGTGAGCAGCCTGCTGGAAAGCTAGGCCAACAGGAGGCTTTCTTCCGTGAGGGAGACTTGCATTTGGTTGTGCGGCTGAAGAGAAGAAGACAACAGAGGAAACTCAAGTCTTTCATTTTGATTTTGAACGTCTAGTTTGATTTTTTGCGGTAACTTCTGTGGTCCTTCATTGAATGGATAATAAAGAAACTTTTAATTTAGAAGGCTTTTTAAAAAATACTCAAGAACATTTGCAAAGGTACATTCAAATGCACATTTTCTTGGTTTTAAGGTGTTATGAGTGTTGAAAGGATGAAAATTTCCTAATTTTAACTAATTGATGAAGTTGCTGGTCCGGCAGTAGAGTCAAACTAATCAAACCATTACGTAGCTACCATTCGCCAGTGAACTGGCAGTTAGCCCTTTGACAGCTCTTGTCTATTTCAGAGCTGACTGGCAAGCTAGCGCATTTCCTCTCTAGACAGTGCCTGCATTGAGTGTAGTGGTTAATACAGGAACTCCGGAATCAGCCTGCCTGCATGACCTTGCGGAAAACTGATTAAGGTATTTTTGCCTCAATTTCCTTATGCATAAAATAGGGCTACTGAAAGTACCTACTTCATAGGACTCTTAAGAAGATGAAATAAGTTAATATATATCAAAAAGCTTAGAACACTAGCAGATGGGTAAGAAATGCTCAAAACAATTAGTTACTGTTTTCCAGACACTTCACTACACACACAGAAATTTGCTTTTTATAATCATCATCTTGGGTTCCACTCTCTCCCGTTTGTCTGGGCCACCGTAACTACATTGCTGTTTGTTGTCGTGAACTTTAAATTATTTTTCCAGGAGCAATAAAGAATTTTCCCTGAGCCCCATCCTCTCTCGAGTGGTCCTCCTTTTGAACATGGCTATTGTTGGGAAATCAAGAAGCCAGGCAGTGTTAGCCTTCAAAACAACCTGGGCCATATGGGAATTGAACCTTGGCCTCATTACTGCCATGTTTCCAAGCAGCTCAGCTAACCAAGCCAGGCATGCAGCACCTTGCAGATTTTGAACTCTCTGAAAAATGTCAACTTGTCAAATCACTGTGAAAGGGTGTTAAGAACTACTGAACTTAACCATTATTTCCATTAGTCCAGGAATTAGACCAAGGCAGGTACTGAGAAACCTAGTCCTGACTTAAAACATTATCTTAGGTTTATACTGGCACATGGTTGGTATTCAGTAAATGCCCTCTGGGTTGACTGATCACTGAAGCTAAATTCCTAAGCATGTATAATAAAAATAGTAACCTGCCTAAAGATCAAAATAACAGTAAGTAGAAGGTATGTCAGTATTTTATATGACTTTGCCTGGCCAGTTAAGAACCAGGTGCTCAAAGCTTTAACTATTACTCTATATACAGTTCAGGACAGATTTTTATATATGCTTCCCTGAAGGTAAAGCACTTAGCCTTCTGAGTCAACTTTATAGCCCCTTTCTGCTTTCACCTTAATGGATAACATCCGTCCACAAATTTGTAACGTCAGTGAGCTCTAATAATGACTGGTGAGAATTCTACTCCTATCTGAAGGTTAAGACATTTTAAACTTCATTTCAGAGTGTGGCTTAATTTAAAAGTTAATCAACCTCAACCTTAGAGATTTAACGAAAACAGAAAAAAATAGCTCTGAGACCAACCTGTGTTCTTCTAAAGACTCTAAGGGAAAGTGAAGAGGTTGATCTCTTTATGGATCCAGCACCGAGAGGCAGCTCCTCCGCCGGCCTGCAGGTGTGAACCTCTGCCACCCAAACCAGGGAGGAAAAGCTTCTCAGGCAGCCTCCTGTATGGCTTGTGAAGGAATAAAGACTGAAATCCTGAACGTTTCGGTCTTCCTAACACCTCTAGATTAGTCCTTTCAGTAAACACTAGATTTCCTTAGTGTTCCCGTTCAGGCTCTTTTCCCTGCCTTGACTCCTGAGCAAAGAGGATGGTGAATTATTTCCAAGTATTTCACTACAATTCTACAGACCTCAGGTATCTTAACCAATCAGATTCTTCCTTGTTTGCGCCCTCTGTTAAATTCTTTATTGACAGCACCTGGAGGTATAGACTAATTAAAAAAAGAAAAAGAAGAAAAAAGAGGGCATTTCTCACTTGGATCTCATGTAGAAAAAAAATCATATACACACACATATATATATATTCTCATTTTTACATATATATACTCATTTTCATATATATATATCTCAAATCATATATTTTTTTCTCATTTTTAGAAGGTAGGTGCAGAAAGAAAGCATTGGGTAGCTTTACCAAAATAATTTCGGTATTCAATGAACTTGAAATCAACCAGCTACTACTCAGCAGGCAGACAGCAGGTGTGCTGGGCTCCCTCCGCTTTGGAGATATCAGCACTGTGTGGAATGTAGCTGTCAATCACAGACCTGAATGATATTACACTTTTTTTCTGCCTTTTTTTCCTGAACTATTCAACAGGGCCGTTTAATTTTATCTTCGGCTTATGTGGGTATGTTTTGCTTAGAAAACATGATCTGAAACTTGAATCGATTTCCAAGAAAATTTTTTACGATTAACATCTACCTAAATTTCATTCATAAAATGGCTGATTTGTGTCACCTTTTGCAGGGTTTTTTTTTTTTAATTCAGAAAATCATCTCTTGTCTCCTGTTCTTATCTTATTGCCTTAACAAACACTTTCCCATCCTTGCCCATTTGGGCTGATTTTTACACCTTTACAGCTCTGCTCATTTTCAAACTCTGATTACCTACTCTGTGCCAAGCCTTGTGCCAGAGCTGGGAAACCAAAGATTTCCTGCCATGATCTCTGCCTCCATAAAACTCATTTCCTACTACTCAGACAACGCATTGTCCCCATTTTTTATAACCTGGGTTATTCCACTTTCTTTACACTTTTGGAAGCTCCCACAGATTCTCCGTTAGGTATCCATTTTGGAATTTGTTCCTCCCTGCCAAAAATTCTCTGACCTTCACACAATTTTAGGACAGGTATCCGATGTCTGTAATATATCACATCTTCCTCTTAGAGAGCCATTTCTCCCCCAAAATGGGCATCATTTGGGCATCAGCTTTTCTTTCCAATCCTTTATATTTCTTGGGAATCTTATAAAGGCCACCTTTATGCCAGTGTTCTAGAAACTTCAGCTTTCATTTTTGAGTATTCGTGCTCTGTCTGGTTATTTTTCTTTATATAAACCTTTGATCTTTTCGCCCACTTCCCATGCTGTCTGTAATTCTTTCTGTTCCTAATTGTCCTTCACTTCTAGATACAAGAAATTGATACAAGAAAACTTAAACTTTAATACAGGTACTTTCCAATCCCATCACAAAATATGCGGATCAGAGGGGAAAAAAATACCCATTACGATTTCCATGACTTTGAAAGCAAAGTAAGTTTTTATAAACACTACCAACTTGAGATTTCTCAAAACTGAATGCATATTTAGTTCACACATTCCATACCATAACCTTGCATCCACCCAACCAAAAACAAACCATGCTCCAGAGAGCTTCTGGAAAACGAAATCAAGACCTTCTATTATTTCAATGACCAGGCCACATTACCAAGAGGCACTTCAGTTCAGTTCATTGCCAAGTAACATCACTACTAAGTCGAGGCAGATGTACTGCTCACCCAGAAGGCCTTCCCACTACCCCTTCCTTGGGAGCATCTGGAGCAGACCCAAGTTACACTGAAATCCATGGGATACACTGGGGAGTCTCTCAATTCTATCCTTCAAGAATATAAGGTATCGCTTGGTGTTTCAGAGCTACCTGCTAAACTAGCAATACCCCTTTAGAGTTGAGATTGCTTTCTGGACATTCCAGACCTTGCATTCTGGTTTATTACCTGTTGGTATGAGTGAGAGGTGCTCTTTATGCTCCTCTTTCTCCATCACTCACTCCATCCCACCTTGCTCTCAATCCCCAAGTTCTCTCAGAGATGATGAGCTTGACTGATACCAAGTGAATCCAAAGAATTCAAACAAACAAAAAACAGAACAGCATTGCAATTGTAATAAATTTTCTATTGTGAACCAGTTAGCAATTCAAAATGTTAACACTAGAAGATATATTTAGATGTGCTTACCCAAAATGTACACATCTATTAATGATCTCGATCACACAATCTCCATTGTTCTGCATATTTTATGGGAGCCATAAAAGGCATACCTACTCCATACCATTCATTCTTCATGCTGACCATTCCTATTCCCTAGCATCCACCTAAACTGAAATGCCAAAATTCCACATAAAACACTTACTAAAAGGCCATACGTAAGGCTACACAAATTACATTGATAGTTACTGATAGTTCGTTGGCTCATTCATAAGTTCAGTTATTCCAACATAATGCTAAGTCCGGTGCACACCTATAACACATAGTTATTAATTAGTTACAAAGCTCTACCAGAATTGTATATCTAAAAATTAAGAGGCTTCATTAAGTAAAAGTTAGAAATTTAGAAGCTTAACAGGTATATGCTTTTCCTTAAGGAAACTGAGACCTACCGGCATTCCATTAATTATATCCACACCCATCTTTAATTTTCAGGACTTTCCCAGCCAGTGGTTAAAAACAAAGAGCTTATGACCAATGAATGCTAGAATATTTAATAGATGTTGGATTCCAACCTTCCCTCAAATTCCCTGTTTAATTGTTAATGCCACAATGAAATTTATTACTACTGGTGGAAATGACCTCCATAAATTGCTTGAGGCTTGACTAATTGAAATATATGATTGGGGTATCATCTCTGTAATGTATTTGATTCAAGAAGGGTAGCTGTGTTTTGTATCAAACTGGATTTGGCAGTGCACATAGGGCTTACAAATCTCTGGTGTCAGACTTGTGCTAAAGCGCCATTTGTTTAGGGAAGATTTGAAGAACATGAGTGAGTAGGAAAGAGTAGGTCCAGATGTTCTGCTTAAACCCAGGTGTGGCTCAGTTGGCCTGTTTGGTGATGAGGGATTTTCCAGAGCACAGGAAGCAGCACCTGTATGAGATTACACACAGATTTAAACTCTTTACCAAGTTGACTGCCTTCTGTCTGATCTCTTCCTAATTGTAGTGACTTAGACAGATCTCAGGTGGAATTGGCTAAACGTACAAACTTTGTTTGCTACTACATACATTGAAAAATACAAAAAGAGCTCCCTTGCAGTTTGCTCTCTTTACATAAAGAAGATCTACTGCCAATGTAATGGAGTCAAAATTAAGAGCACTGAAAAGATTGAAGCTCACCAAGTCAATAATTAACCCAGGTTTTTTATTATTATTACATTCTTTCCCTTAAAAACATAAAATATAAACTATTTCCTATATAAATCCAATCCCAAACCAGCGAAATACTGGGGTGGGGGGCGGGGGGGTACAAATGGATTGCTAAGCATCCACGATGCTGTGTTGGTATTCAACAGGTTTTGGCTGTAAATTGGTTCGGTATGTGTAGATGACTTTTGGCTGCCTTATTAAAGGAAAATTCTGCTAGTAAAAATACACAGCACTCTTTTTTATATAGTAAACAGATGTCAGCCTTTCATTGTAAAGTATTTTTGATTCACTAGATGTCAAATATTACTTTAACAGACAGTTCCTGTCTACAAAGAATACTTAGCATTTGTAAGATAAAATAGTGACTCAAAAAGGTTTTTTTAACAGCTGATGAGGAACCATTAAAACAAATGGCTTTGAAAATCTGCTCTTACACTTTAAAGATGACTTCTGTGAGTTAAAATTTCTCTTGTGTATGATTTTGTAGTGATAAAAACCTTGCAGTTAAAGGTGTTTACCCAACAAAGCTGCCCTCCCTTAAGTCTGTTGTGCCTTCATTACCTGCTGATTCCTCTTGTTACTACAGTTTTCTCAACGTAAAGTGGTTTTCTGAGGTCAAAAGGATGTGCCAAGGACTGCAAAAGAAAGTCTTCATTATCTAACCTCTTACCATTAGATGTTCTTTGGTAAAGCACATGACTATATACAATATGAAGAAATCCTCCTAATTCAAAGTTATTTGCTTCATACCAAAAGTGTTTAATTCAAGTGGTATAATACAACCTGGATGGTTTCATGGACTTAGAAGCATCTTGGGGGGCACCTGGGGGTTCAGTTGGCTAATTGTCTGCCTTCGGCTCAGGTCATGATCCAGGGTCCTGGGGTCCAGCCCCACGTCAGGCTCCCTATTTGGCAGGCAGTCTGCTTCCCCCTCTCCCTCTGCCCCTCCCCCTGCTCATGCTTTCTGTCTCTCAAATAAATAAGATCTTAAAAAAAAAAAAAAAGCATCTTGGTAGTATGCCCCCCAAAAGTGAACTACTTTGCAAGTTCTCACATCCTTTTAACAGCATCAAACTCCGCTGCCTATGTTTGTGAACTACTCCTCAGTCTGCACAGTAAGTCACATGGAATTTTATCCTCCTAACATTCAAAGTGATCAGTTCCTATGACAGAGGAAGGAGCTGAGGCTGAGCCAGAGGACAGAGCAGCCTGCAACTGGTAAATAGTGGACCAGGTCTCAA
Organism: Ursus americanus; assembly: GCF_024610735.1. NCBI lineage: Eukaryota > Metazoa > Chordata > Mammalia > Carnivora > Ursidae > Ursus > Ursus americanus. The sequence goes on from NC_142135.1 coordinate 59,338,115, forward strand.
ACCCAGGGAAATGCCAACATCCTTCCTAGCCTCTGACCAGAAATATTCTTAAATAATTCTACATCTTCAAAATTACTAGTGTATTTAAATATTTGCTATATCTTACAGTTGCTAGCATAATCTTTCTTCAAGGTAGCCTATTTAGGGAGAATGATTGTAATGGATTGAATGGTGGCCCCCCAAAAGATATGTTCATGTCAAAACCCCGGGAAACTGTGAATGTGACCTTATTTGGAAAAAGGATCTTTGCAGATATAATTAAATTAAGGACCTTGAGATGAGATCATCCTGGATTATCCAAGTGGGCCTTAAATCCAATGACAAAGGTCTTCAGGAGAGATAGGAACACACACACACACAGAAGCCCATGTGAAGACAAGGCAGAGATCAGAGTCATGCAGCCACAAGCCAGGAATGCTGGGAGCCACCAGAAGCTGGAAGAGGCAAGGAAGGACTCTTCCTGGAGCCTTCAGAGGGAGCATGGCCCTGGTAACATTTTGATTTCCAGACTTCTGGCCTCCAGAACTGTGAGAGAATAAATTTCTGTTGTTACCCAGTTTGTGGCAATTTGATATTTTAGTATGTTAGAATTTTAAAAATGTGAACTGAATTAAATGCTTTGTGAGTTACTTCACCCAAGAAGACATTTAGGCTTCCTTTTGGAAAAGGTTCTAGATGAACCTCGAGGTGAAAAGATGTTTTTCTCATTCTGCCTGGAAGATTGACATAGGTTGTGAAAACTCCAAAGTCACAGAATCACCCAGAACCTAAATTCATAGCAAAGCTTGACGGGCATGAGGGAGAATGGGCGCACGGGAGTGGGCAGGGGAGGTGAAGAGCAGATCTTCAGCCCTAGAAAACAATGCAAAACTCAGTCTGACTCATGGTGGGGTAACCACCTCATACTGACCACACACATGGGCAGCATAGTAATAAAGTATAAAACACCAGGAAATTAAAGTCTTTCTCTTAATTGTGAGGTAGCTGAGTTTAGAGAGCACATCAGAGTCACTGCATACATGTACTTGGCTCTGGGGAGTCTTGATCTAGTCCTTCTGAACATACAAGAGGCTCTGACACCCCTACAGCAGTGACATTTAGTGGCCATTCCCATCACTGCACCAGGAGGAGCAAGGGTTGAAACACAAAGGCATTTCCTAGGAAATAAAAGTGGCTGGTATTTTTTAACACGTTGATGCAGCTGTGGTGATCCAGACATTCCGCTAGCTCCTGCCAACTATTTTTGCTGGTTGTCTTTTTTTAAGGCTTCCTTATGATCTACTTCGGCCCAGCAGCAATCCTGAAGGCTTTCTGGGACACCAGGACAAGCTTGGGAACAACTGAGAGAAATTCTGAAGACTCCCTTCTGTCCCCATGGCAATCCTAGTATCTGTCCCACTGTGGGGTTATCTGAGAGCCCCATGCTACACCATTATGGTACCCGGTCTCTTCCAAATACTATCAGCTTACAAGAGGAGGAGAGGGGACATGCAACCTGGAAAGTTGAGGGAACCTGATATAGGATGCTCAACAATGTCCCTGAACCTCGCCTACACAAGCCATCCACCTCTGCTGCTATGTGCTTGCTGTGACTCTGAGGAGACCCCACCCTGGTCCTGGCCCTTCTGTTTCATTCCTGCTGCTTCCTCCATTCTTTACATGCCTACCTCCACAAATTGAGCGTGTCCTTCTTTTCCTGACTACAAATTCAGTTTCTCCTCATTCTTCAAAGACCAGCTTAAGATCTGCTCCGGATCAAACTTCAACCTTTTATCCTGCCCTAACAGTACACACATTGCAACAAAGGGCATCTCACACCCCCAACTCTCTCCTTCTCTCAAAGAGGAGAGTGAGATTGGATGCAAGCAGAGACTAGAATAAAACTGGTTCATCATATTTTTTTTTAAGTAAGCACAACACCCAACGTGGGGCTTGAACTCATGACTCCCAAGATCAAGAGTCTTATGCTCTACCGACTGAGCCAGCCAGCCACCCTGTTTCACTGGAGTAAGGCATGGAGTTTCAGTGGCAGGAATATGGCAAGACTGTATTGGGTAAATGTCATCTTTTTCTCCTGTGACATTTTGCCATCTCTGCTTGAGTTTATCTTCTCACCGTCAGTCTACACTTATATAATTCTGTATAGCGGTTAAACACTCAAGTTCTGAATGTTGACTACTTGAGCCGTAACCATGGGTAAGTTACTTAGTTTCTCTGTGTCTCATTTGAACCATTGGAGGGAAAATGGTATTTATGTCAAAGAAGAGTTTTATGAGGACTAAGTGAGAAAACACCCGTTAAGGTGTTTCCTATAATGCCTAGCACACCACAAGAACTCAATAAAAGTTAGTTGTCAGTATAGGATCTAAAGGGCTGAACTAAGGTAAGAGCTCAATAGGTCATTCAGCCTGTTTGGGGGTAAACCTTAGGTCACAGATCCAAAAGCAGTGTTTGTGACTCACCCAGGGTACATCTCAGCCAGTCATGGCTGGGATTTCAACAAAACTGTTTGGAGCCGAGGCACTTTTCCACAGAATGTCCCTTCCCTCCTTCCTTGGGAATCTGTCGTAGCAGGACACAGCTGATAAGGGATTAGAGGATTCCAGCCATTTCATTTTCTCTGCTCAAGCTTTTTCCTCCCTCTGTCTCCAACTTCCAATCTCTCTCTTGATCTGTCTGTCTATCCATCCCTTTAGCTTTGCTCCTTAGGTGTGACTCGCTGTAGAACTTGCACTAAGCTATCAAGCTCTTGAGGGCAGGATTCAAGCCTTAACATGTCAGCTGGCACCCCCCCCCCACGCGCCCCGCATTTCCCTGTGTAGTGCTGAGTGCCAGGCAGCAGCACGATAAAGAAATATTTAATTCAATTTCTCATTGTTAGTTAAGAATATTTTTGTTTTCTTTATACAACAATAACCAAGGTAAAAGAACAAGATAGGCAGGACACCTCTGAAAGAGAGAAGTATATGTGAAACCACAACCCAAATTTTGTATGAAGTCCTCACCAAAAGGCTTTGAGATGTGAAAAATATACTGCCACCCCACTGTGAAATGTGTGCAAGAATTTTATCTGATAAAATTGAGCCCAAATTAGATTTTTTCATCAAGGTGTTAGCAAACTTAGTTCTCCCCATAATGCTGGTTAAGTGTTTAAAATACCCATGATGCGGCACGCAGACCAAGTTAGTCTTAGCTCTCCTGCCTTCCAGAGTTTCAGCTAAAGGACAAAACAACAAAAGCAAAACCAACAAACAATATACATTGTTCTTAGAAGGGACACAACACAGCTTTCTCCGCTGATGCTACTTCCACAAGTTTACATAATGAAACTCAGTCTTTATCTCAACCAAGTAGTAAAACTTCCTATCATCTTGTGAAAAAAAATCACTTTTAGTTTTATCTAAACTAACTTTTGGGGACAAAAGACAAACTGGATGTATGAATAGACTGAAATAATGAACACTTTCTTCTCTCGAGCTTTTAAGATTTTTTTTGTCTTTTTCTGATTATACCAATAATAAAATTCAACAGTGTTTGAACATAGAGTAAATTAAAGCTGAAGCCTGAGAGAGGCCTTGTAGACAACCATTGAGTAGGGTCTGTTACTGTGCGTTTATAAGCAATTGTCAAGCTCCTGTCGTTTCTAGGGGAAATGGTGGTGCAAAAATTATTCCTCTGCTCTCGGGGAATGAAAATCACATAAACTGTCTCCTATAAATCATATTTTGCTCGTCTAAGTGGATCAGACGAGGCAGAAGGAGAGGGGCTCTCCATGGCAAGGAGCTTTGATCATTTTGATCAAACACAGACCACCTCTCAGCCTTCTGAGTGCCACCATGCATCATACACATTTTCAATATTGTGTCATAATAGCTACCAGTCATTGTAGCTGAGATAAAAAAGGGATTGTAATTAAACATATGATTGGATCCAGACATTTTAATCATGCCCTCTCTCTATTTTGCAAAGCAGGCCTGCTGTCTTTTCAGCAGTCCCCTGGAACCGCCCTAGGATGACAATTTGCATGCTAACTGAAGTCATGTACCGTGCAGATTACACGAGGACATCTGTTGCTTATTGTTTGGGTCCTCTGCTTTTCAAACTCCAATATGAAAATGCAGAAAGTAAAAGGCAAATTATGGAGCCTGGGGCAAGAGAGCAGACTGAGTGATTTTTCTTTCTCTCTCACGATGCCTCTAGAGGGGACTATTACAGAAACTAAAAATGTCCCCGTTTGCCATCCCACCCCCGCCCCGGCCTTACAACAAAATCAATGCCCATGAAATGATGCCGTTTCCCAGCAGCTTCTTGTCTTAGTCTTGTTCACATCGGCCAGAAAGAGACCCATTCCCAGCTCAAAGGTCTCCAAACACAAGAGAGGAGAAGGGGGCAGGGCCGCTCTGACTCCAGAACAGGCAGGAGAAAGAGACAGTGCCCAAAACATCTTACGTTGCACAGAGACGCTACCAATCGGCTTGGTAAATATCCTTCCCTACCCAGTAAAGACTGGGGAGTATGAAGTATCCAAGGGCAAAGGAATTGTGTCACGTAAACACATAAGGTATCATTACAGACATGACTTTCTCAAAAGAGCCCACGTTAGCAAACCCTGCAGGGGTGGGACTGCTGGGGTGCAGCCGCGGGGTGGCTTCCCCGGCTTTCTTCTGGGCAAAGGCGAGGCATAGAATTGAGATTCAGAAAACATTTCTTATCGGCTGGCAGGTGCCGGCACCATCAGGGATGTTTTCTCCAATCCTCACAATACCCACTGTTGGAGAATTTTCCGCCTTTGGAAATGAAGAACCTACAATTCGGGAAGAGTCAATCACTTGCTAAGGTTGCCCAGCTGGGTTACAGACCAGGGCTGATTCCTCTCTGGGTGCCCGATGCTCTTCATCACGCCACACTGCTCCCCTGCCTGCTCGGGCTACTTTTCTATCCGCCACCCTGCACAAAGTTTCTAACTTGGAGAAAACCTATCCTCTTTGTCTTTTGAGGGATGTACTTAGCTTTTGCTTCCACAAAGGACAGGCAAAATATTTGCTTCATTGTTCGAATAAGTCCAAGTTGAGAACTTACCTTTCTAGGTAACTTCAGGCTGTCTGGATGCTGGAGGGAACGTTTCGACCACAAGAGTTGCCTGAGTGGCCTAGGGTCACTACGAGAGTGAAAGAGACTACTGCCCCCTTCACTGTTCCCCCATGCACTCAAATCCAAATTCAAGTACTATTTTTTGAGCACTGACTATATATTGGGCATACACACTGATATTAATTCGCTTTGCAATCTTCCAGCTACCCCGTGGGGTGGGTGGCAACAGCCCTACCATCCCCCAAGCCTGAAGTGAGGCTCAGGGTCAGGACAGGGATTACTGCTGGCGACGGAGATGAGGTCAAACGTGGTCTTGACCACAGGCTATTCCCCACCCCCACACCTGTCTCCATCGCCCCCACAGCTGTTTCTTATTCTGCCCGCGCTCTCTCTCATACTGTTGACGAGTTCAGAGTCTCATCTACCTGCCATCCTCTTCCCCAACATCGAAGCTCCCTTACTCTGCCCCCAAAACCCTCATCCAACTCCTTGGTCCCCCTACAGCAAGGGTTTGCAAACTTTATTGTGCTTGACAATCACCTAAAAAGCTTGTCCATTCCCCTCTGCCCATCCCCAGAAACTCCAATTCAGTAGGTCAGGGTGGGACTTGAGACTCTGCTTTTCTCCGACAGGCTCACAGGTGATGCCAATGCTGCTGGTCTGGAGGTCACCCTTTGAGAACCACTGCCAACCTGACCTCTAGGCCCTCCGCTACTCTCCCACTGCTGGAGGCCCCCCTCCTCACTGGCCCTGCCAGGCAGATGTGTTCTGACCTGCCATGCCCCAGCTTGGTTTCAGTGAAAAGCCTCCATTCTCACAGGCTTCCTCTTTACTCTAGAAGGGAGCATGGAGCAGCTCTGCTTAAGAGCATTTTCTCCGTGTGGCATGGTAGAAGTTCCAGGGATCTTAGCGTCACACTTCCAACACTGGATGTAGCCTTGAGCAAATTATATACCTCCCTCTGCCTCTGATTCCTCAGTCTCAAAACTGGCATTAAAATATGTACCTTATAAGACATGGTCAAGACCAAAGGAAAGAGCACAGTAATACTCTTCCTGCAGAATAGATGATTCCTGATCCAGAATATTTGCCCAGTACAAATTCATCCTCTTCTTTCTCCTCTTGGACCGTGTGCAGTTCCGGGTCGGACTCCACGTGCTGCGATGGCAGTTGAGCACAGACCGAAAGCTGCCAAGACAATGAAGACAGCAAGCTCCTAAAAGCGACATTCAAGGCATGTTTTGGAAACCGTGCCTGTGCCTTCCCTCCTGACCGCTTTATCACTTGGGTTTGGAGTGAGGGGAATTTGATTCTGCCACAACATTTGCTAGACATTTTTAGAGGGACACAAGAGGCAGGACCCTTAATGTGAGGTGTTCTTTGTCCTTGGACATCCTCCCTGAGGATGTGCGGGGACCTCAAGCTGAGGGGGGTGCCCCAGCTTAGCCCCTAAAAAGAGCCCTGAAGCCAAAAATTCCTTGGGCCTTTTAATTTTTAAAAATACCCTAGTCTCTGAAATTTTGTAAATATTTATATGTGTTAGTACATTTTTTAATCTTTCAATTTCTGCTTTGTACTGTTTTGTGGAATATTTATTTTCTCTGCTTTCTTTGTCTTAGTTTTTACCATATAGACTAACTACATTTTTGCTTCTTTATTTGTCTGCTTATTTTAATTTCATGTATCTCATGGGCACTTTTTCATATAATTTTTATTACACATACAAGATAATATCAGAGAAATCACATATTAAAACAAGCAAGATGAATAATTTCAAAAAATCCTACTCCCACTCACCCAAAGATAATCACAAGCAACACCTATGTATACATTTTCAGACTATTTTCCTGGCAAAATATTCTGTTTCCTCTTAGTTTGTCTACTTTTATCCTTTTAAACTATGTATATTTTTATTTTGTCATTTTTCTAAGTCTCCAGCTTAGCTTTCTCACCTTTGCTGTCTTGGTTTCATTGTCTACACCATATTTCAGTTTTTCTTAGCCTGACACGGGGTTAGTTTTCTAATAGTTTTCTCGTACTATTTATCTTCATTCCAGCTTTTAAGTATAGTCCTTGTTATTACTTTAATTTTTTCATTTACTTTGCTTATTTTTATGTAGGGGGGTTTATTTTCAATTTTTTTCATTCTGCATCTATGAATGACCCACAGAAGGATTCTCCACACAGGAACTGTTGAAAACTCACACTGCAACAGTCCCTCAAGCTCCTCATAATGGAGATCAAATCCTCCCTCAATGTTGAGTCACTGTAAATCACTGAAATTTATTTGAAGCAAGTAAGGAAACCCGGGATTATAATAATTCTACCCAGGCAGGCAGCATGGTTGGGCCACTAGAGCCATATGACTTCCACCCACATCTCCTCCAACCCCACACAATGGGAGTGATATGACCCAACATATATATAATATATATGGCATATATAATCACAGACATTCAGAAAGAACTGGTTGTTTCACAACACGATGCGAAGGAGAGAAGGAGGCTACATTCAGGGTAAAGCGTCTCTGATTTGAACAAGGACCCCGATGATATTGAACTTTCCAATAATACTCCATGAACAGAGCCATTACTACTGGCTCCTCAACCAAGAATTTGTAATCCTACATCCACTTGTCTCCATACTACCACCAATGATATGACCCATCATTTATTTAAGCAGAGTGCCCAAAGAACCCTCTTAGTATCTGAGTCTCCCCAACTCTACCCCTTTATTAAGAAAACCAAAGGTAAGTTAATGTAGGCATGAACGTCCCTTGCAGGGTTTACATCCCACAACAATGACTGCTTCAGGGTTTGTTATTTTGTTTTGTTTCATTTTGTTTTTAAATAGGCTCCATGCCCAGTGTGGATCTCAACATGGGGCCCAAACTCACAACCTTGAGATCAAGACCTGAGCCGAGGCCAAGAGCAGATGCCCAGCCAACTGAGTCACCCGGCACACCTGTATATGTGTGTGTGTGTGTATACACACACACACACACACACACACACACACACACACACACACACCTGTTTTCCACCCCAAAAGTCTTAAGATACAGAGGAGTGGATCAATCATTTTCTTCCCATAGAACTAGATGCCATTTTGGACTGGCTTGGATCCCTGAAAAATAACCTGATTAGTCTGATTACCCTGACTTAATATTTCTTTCACTTTCTATGCTTCATATGTCAGCCAGCTGGAGGCCAACTCAAGAGAGGAATTCACTCTTTCGGGTGTTATTGTCTCCATGACATCCCCATCTACCAACCAGCTGTCTACCACCATAGTGCCCTCCCCTCCCCTTCATCCAGCTAAGGTTTTGAGTTCCTGAGACATCCTCATTTTGCATTAACTATCCTTAGCCATTTCATGTTTCACTTAGCCACTTATTTCTTACTCCCCTTTAGGCTAATTGTTTGGTCTGAAAGGCCTAAAAACTTTCATATCAAAAAGAACAAAGCCATTCCATGCTTTTATCTGAATAAATTAGACTGCTCACTTCTGTCAAGTCATACAACTAACAATACTAAGATGAGTTATTCCAAACTCACCAGAGTCTCTGAAAATTCCCTTCTTATAAACAACATTCTTCTTGTGGAATGTGGCTGAATAAAATCCTCAATGTAAAGATCCAAAACTGACCCCTTTTCATCTGGAGGTTAGGAAGGACACCATCTTGGCAGTTTTAAGGAGGACTTATCCTCACAACTATGAGGATGGACCGGTCCTCCAATCTCAGACCCTGGTAGACCTCAGACGCTGAACTCCAAGATTTGTGGAATGAAAACCTTTCCTTCTCATCTTGATTTTCTAATAAGCTACAAAGAATATGCCTTGATGTTCATATTCAATCAGAAGCCAAAATGCCCCACTTGTTTATTTGAAAACTCCCCCTATTTTCCATACCTAGCTGCTGAGAAGAATTTTTTGCAGCTCATAAAATCATAAATAATACCACTTACTTTAGAAATCATCTAGGTCAGTCCTTCTCTTTTACAGATAAGGAAAGTGAGGCTCAGAAAAGTGAAATGAATTTCCCAAAACCACAGGGTTAAGAGCAGAATAAAGTCAAGAATCCAGGCCTTGGTGTTTTCAGGTCAGAGATTTTTCCCACTTAAGACACAGTTCTTCCCACCTGCAGTGAACACTGACCACCTGCCTACCCTGGCCAGAGCCACTAAATGCAGCTGTCAGCTTCTTGCCGATTGACTTGGATCAAACCTCACAAAAGCTTATGTGGTTCAAGCTGGGACATCTTCCATGGCAGACTTAGAAATAGCCACCTATGTCCTATTAAAGAAAGGAGACAACACAGAAATAAGATTCTCCCATATGTTGCACTTCTTTCTCCCCCAGTGTCTGGTAAGGCGCTGCTTACAAGTCTATCGCCCAACTAAACCAAAAGCCTCTCAAAGGCAGCCCCTCTGTCTTCGTTCATAATTATTTGTCTTTCCATTTTAGTCATCTTTATATCCCCAACACCCAATATCGCCTCACACATTATTAAAATAATGTCTTTTATGTCACATACTTTCTATGGAGGCAAATGAGCTGCTCAGAAGTTCCTTGTGTGGCCACGTTACTGGTTCTCGTTAACTGGGATACGGAAGTCCACTGGCTGTCTGCCTGTCAGGACAGCGGCACATTCCCAGCCCTCTCAGGGATTACACAGAAATCACTCAGTATCTGATTCTATCCCCTTGCCTCCAACAACTCTTCTACAACTTCCTTCCTGGTACCTTAAGGAAGTTCACATGTGATAGCATGGTCCTTCCCAGGCTGACACCACTGGCTTGATTTCCTCCCCAGCCTTTCTTGCACCCCCCCCCCCAGGGCCAAGTTCACTGATGCTGTTTCCTTTGCAACACCTTGTTTTCTCTACCTCATGATGCCCTTCCTCATCTTCATCCAGTAAACTCATCAGACTTAACATCGTGCTAAATAACTACTCCTCCATACATACTTCATGCTCCCTTCTCTGAGCTCCCATAAGGTTTCGTAATACTATTGTCGTTTACAAGTTTTGTCTCTGAAGAACCACCTGGGAGGGTATTAATTCTTTTTTTTTTTTTTTTTTTTTTTTTTTTTTTTTTTTTTGATGAGGGTATTCATTCCTGGGAAAGTCAGAGACTTAATAAGCTAGTTATTGTAGCAAGTCTGTGGGTCCCCAGAAATGCAAATCATCAACTTTAGGTAAAGTTGATACCTTTATACTTCTTGGCTGTATCTTCGAGACAGAGGGGACATATGTGTTCATTTATTCAACTGGTAGGTATCAAGTGCCTAACACGTGCTAGCCACGGCTCCAAGAGCTGGGGATACAGCCGTAAGCCAGGGGCCCATGGCCTGATAGAGAAAATAACAAAGAGCCTTTACAGGGGAGTCTCCTCAGCAAAACATTGCCCGGGGTTAGTTAGGTCTTAGCCCCATTACTTTATTAGAGAATTTGCAGAAAAGTGACCCATTAATAAGCTTTGAGTTGAAAAAAGAACCAAAACCAGTTTCAACCAGGAAAACACTGCACTCTCATTCTCTAGCTCTGCCCCACTTGGTTAAGTGACATGTGTCATGGTTACAATTAAGGGAGGAACTGTTGAAGAATGGTTCACTATTTCACGAGATTTTTTTTTCCTACTTTTTTCTTTGTAAGCCTTTGCCTTTGAAGCTTCCTGCTTCAAGACCTTTATGTTATACAGGAGAGGATCAGGCCAATGACTTCTAAAGCTGGGATGAAAACGCCCAGAATTTTATGGAGTTTCTGAGCATTGATTCCCTTAATGACCCAAAAATCAGCCTTGTGTGAAAGCGATCACATGCAAAACACAGCAACGCTTTTTGAAGCACCAGACAGGAACTGAGTGTGATGTGCTCACTAACTTGGAAATTGCTCAAAAGGTTTGCTTTGAAGTACATGGCTGAGCACAGCCCATGGATGCCAAACGTCATCCCCTCTCAGCTGACCGAACTGGTGCCAAAATGAGACCCTCGCCCTATGAGACCCTCCGCTTGGGCAGCCTAACACAGCCCTAAATGGAGAAATCACCTCCTGCTGCCCAGGCAGGAGGAGCTTCATTGGACCGAACGCAAAGCCGTTTCCATGGGAATAGGCATCTGAGCGATGTGGCAGCCCCATCCCACCGCTCAGCCCGGGCTCCCCTCTGGTTCCTACTTCCATGTCTGCGTGTCTCCCAGCCTCGGTGCTCAGGACCTGGAGCTGCACGTCGCCATTCATTTCTCAGAGCGAGAGCTTCAGCCTTCTCACCTACCTGTGCTTTCAGGGGTGTTGAAGCTCCACCCGGTTGCTCATGTAAAGGCGAGTACGTTTCTTTACTGCAGTTACAATCATATCAAGAAGAAAGAATAAAAAGGGAGACTTCGATAAAACAGAAGTTGCCTGTTCAGTGCCAATGCTTTGCCTTTTATTTTAGTCCATTTCACATAAATTCACTCAAAGATACAACAAACAGAATTAGAGAGCTGTCAGTAGAGGGACGGAACATGCTGAAAACAAAAATAAATAAATACCATGCGAAATATTTTTTAAAAACTCAAAAACTTACTAGAACATTAGTCTTTATCCTAATCATTAAATTAAATTAAAATCATTTAAAACAAACTCTTACCAAGTCCAATTAGCCCATTCCTCATGATCTGTAAACTATGGTCAACCACGACTTCCCTGGCACGAGCATGGCAGTATGACCGGCAACACAGAGCCTATCAGGACATGACAGAACTTACTGAAATGACAGGGAATTCCTTATGTGGTATCCCAATGACCTGAAAAAAAGGAGTGGAATTCTTAGGTTCTTGTGATAGCCAGTATTCAATTAAAGAATCTGATTTGGTGTCGTCATATCCATGTTTTCTTAAGCATTTGAAATGTTCTGCTAAAAATTTTTACATTTGACAGTTGAACATGGAAACCCAAACCAACCCAGCTTTTTAAAATTGATCTCATGTATCTCTGAACACCAATTCAAAAACTGCTGAGAGTTTGCTTCTATTTGGAACATTCGGAACCACAGAAAAAGATACATGGTTAATTCTTTAAGTGTATCTAGAATGCCCTTCTTTTGTGACGGTAACAATAACAATAATACCACACATTTGCTTGCCACTTTACAATTCACAAAGTAGTTTTCCATGCATCCTATCTTCTGGGAGCCTGTAAGTTCCAGCAAGGCAGGACCGAGTTGTCTTATTCAGGCCTGTGTCCCTCATGCCTGCTGCAGTTAAATGCTAACTACCTTTGTTTTTATATAATGAGTAATTTCATTCAAGTAGGCATACCAGGTAGAAATATCCTTATTCTAGAGATCAGAGGAGTTAAATGATATGTACACAGAAAGATAATAAGTGGTCAAGCTGGTATCGGGGCCAGGCCTTCTGGTCCCAGATCCATTTCCCTTGCCATTGACAACACTATGTCATCATGCATAATATATTTTTTCAGCAGTTGTTAATCCACAAACTGTTAGGTTTTTTTTTACGGTGTCACTGGATCCATGTGAAAAGAGTATGGGCTATATAGCTTTCCCATTTTGTTGATGTGAAAAGTGAGATTCCGCTGGGTCCCAATCACCCCACTACCAAGCAGCAGAGGCGGGGCTGCAGCCGAGATCGCCAGAGTCTATGTCCAGGGCCCTTCTCTCTGCGAGGTCTCATTACTCTTCCCAAGCCTTCAAGGGGCAGCTCTCTCGTTTCTGCATTTAATGACACTGCCTCTAGCTCCCAAGGGCTCATCCTCCTGTGACAGGCTCAGACATGTGCACTGCTGACCATATGATAAACCCGAGCCTGACAAACACGAAAATGGGACACAAAGAAGGCAGAAAGTTCTGTCAGTCCAACAAGAAACTAAGGCATGTAGGGACACAAAGTATAACCCTGATTCTGCCTCCAATTTACTTTTTAATCATGACTAAAACACCTACTTTTGATTTCTTAGCCTATAAAAAGGGGGAAAAATAAATAGGAGGCTAAATTTTATTTAATCCCATCTTTTTTTTTTAGAATCTATCCTTTCCAGCTTAAACTTAAATAAATTAAAAGCTATTTAATTTCTGAACAGATGCTACTTAGACTTACTGTGATGATCATTTTGCCATATTTACAAATACCAAATCGTCATGTGGTACACCTGAAACTAATATAATGTTATACATCACTTAAACCTCAATTATAAAAATTATTTTCCTACCTTTAGACCTGCGTCCTTGTAACACAGGCCACTTCATCTAACCCCCACTAACAGAACCCTCATCTTGTTCAGAGGCCATGTGCCTATTTACCATACGCCTCCTACTTATCTAAGTGGTGGCTCTCTGCACCATTGTGCATTAGAATCACCCTGGTGCTTTTTAAAAATACTTACTGCCTTGTGGCTGCCCAGATCGGTTAGATTAAAAACTCTATCCACTTTTTTTCTCAGCAGAATGAGACAGCTGGGTTTATTTCACTTAATAATGATAAGTAATTTTATCTCTATAACTTTCTTATAGTGAATTAAGGCACTTCAATTTTCCCTATCTAGAGTCAATCAACAACCGTCTGTAGAAAATTTCTAATTTAATGTGAAATAACCTGAAATTTCTTCACAACTTTTGAGGGGAGTAAACTGTGCACAAAATTCACTGAGCACTACAAATAAAATTAACATCACCTTTTTTTCTTGGAAGAGAGTTAGTGAAAAAGAATGAGAGAGAAATTGGTTCACTTTAATAGATGATTATTTTTAATTGGAGAAAAGGTGCCATGTTCTAGGGAAAACTGAAATGCTTCTTAGCAGCTACCAATATAAGCTACTGCAGCGACATGTATATTTTGCAAAATGTATAATAGGAATGAATGCAGTGGCTATTTTTAAAAACATGGTTTTGGTGGGGGGAATATGGTGCCACTTCCAAAAAAAGGAGCACTGGAGTTTGAAACTGACCACTTTGTCACTAAATTACTTTGACAGTTTCAAGGGACTGAATTTGTAAATGACATGAAACAGCTACTACAAGAACAAAATTGTCTGATTCCTGTTACTTTGTGGTTGCTCCATCTTTCAGTGACAAAGGCATTTTCTAGAAGTCACTGAGAATCATGTATGAGCACATTAAGTTGTTTTCCACCATGAAAAACAGATCAAAAGGACTCCCTGAAGCCATGTCTGTCCTTTATTTCTGCTAGTATAATTACTAATCTACTTGGTGGAACACTGGTATTTTACTTTTGCCTAGGTTCGTGATTATATTACTTTTTTTACCCTCCTGTCTAAAATGCCAGCAGTAGGCCAGAAGAGCTCAGTGACTTTGGTCATAATAAAATTTTTAAATTAAGAGTGACATACAGATCTCATGGCACGGCAGAGACAAGAAAAGGACTGGGAGCCGGCTCATTTATGTATGAGCTACAGCATGATACATACTCATTATATAGGAGTTGCAAACAACTTTACGGGCTACAGTATCTTTTTTTTTTTTTTTAAGATTTTATTTATTTATTTGACAGAGAGAGAGCCAGCCAGCGAGAGAGGGAACACAAGCAGGGGGAGTGGGAGAGGAAGAAGCAGGCTCATAGCTGAGGAGCCTGATGTGGGGCTCGATCCCAGAACGCCGGGATCACGCCCTGAGCCGAAGGCAGACGTTAACCGCTGTGCCACCCAGGCGCCCCTACAGTATCTGTGAATAAAGAAATACAAAGAAAAAGTGATCTTCGGGGGAAATCCTTAAAATGTTTTTAAAAAAAGTTTCTCACTCTGACACTATTGAATGTAGTCAATTTTATCAGAATGATATTGTTGTATCACTATTCATCCTTTTCTTCTGTGCTCACTAACCATCAGGCACTGCCAATACAGAAAAAGAGAGCAGTGGGGGAGAAAGTTGCACCAACAGCTACATTCATGGTATTACACATGGGAACGGTCATGGACTGTTTCAATGCCACCCAAGAAATGCTTGTCCCACAAGAAGCTGTCCTGTTGCTCAAAACATCTGCACGTGAATCTGTTGGGTGCTTGTTAGACACACAAATTCCTGAGCTCCTCTCCACCCTGAAGGAATCACAATCTCTGCAGGTGGAATCCAGAAATCACTACTTAACACACTCTTCAGGCAATTCTTATTCACAGGAAAATCTGAGAGCAAGCGGACTCAAAATGGACCCAAATTTATCCATATTGTCTCTAGTCCTTTAAAGAAAAAGAAGGTGTTTGCATCTGACTCTGACCCCAGGAACTAAATGTTGGTGTACATCTTAAGCTCGGTAGGAAAGTATTCATTTTCCATTTCAGATAGAAAGCATTAGGGGGCGGGGGCAGGGTGGCAAACCATCAGTACAATTGGAGGACTTAAAAGCAGAGTCCCGGTGTTCCTTGAGACAGTTGAAGTCATTACTGCTAATCACTCGGAGAGAAAGCACATGCACCAAAGAGCATGCGAAATGCCTGCAGGTCTGTAGAAGTCCCTCAATTGAGACATGCTTCATGTAGAAATGGATAATTAGAGAGTGCATGTTCAATTAAATTTGAGGATCTATGAGGTACTAAGAAATATAGAGTGCTAAAAGGCTGGTTACAGAAACATTTGTTATTGCTAAGTATGAAAAAAAAGAACTCTTTTGAAGTCTGAAGTCTAGAGTGCATCTTTAATGCTACTTCAATGGAGGTAGCGTCTTGGATTTGGTAACTATTGTTTAATCTAGCATTTTTTTTTTAAGTAGAAATAACTTAATTACAAACAGCATAGGCTCTTAACATGGATTTAATGATGATGGGAGAGGTGGGATTATTGCTCACCAAATGAATTAAAATATATTTCTTAAGGGGCGCCTGGGTAGTCGTTAAGCGTCTGCCTTCGGCTCAGGGCGTGATCCCGGTGTTCCAGGATCGGGTCCCACAATAGGCTCCTCTGCTGGGAGTCTGCTTCTTCCTCTCCCACTGCCCTGCTTGTGTTCCCTCTCTCGCTGGCTGTCTCTCTGTCACATAAATAAATAAAATCTTTTAAAAAGTAAAAAATAAAAAATTATATACATATGTATATATATATATGTATACATATATATATATTTCTTAAATTCCATTTTGAGCAACAATCCCAACCAACCCCCTATCCTGCAATGCATACATTCAAAGGTACCAACTCGGGAATGCTGTGACATTGTATTGTGTTTGTTTCTGATGGGGGAGACAACTCCACTTTGTCTTCTCATTTAAATCACTGTAAATAGAAGCAGTGCACAATATTGAGTGATAAAAACTCTCAGGCAATTAAAATTTGCTCACCTAATCAAAAAATAGGTATCAAACTTTCAGGTCCTAATAATTTTTCTTGAACTTGCAACAAAGAATACCTGAGTAACAGATAGCCCATGTACTTCATATCTTAATTTCACATCTGAAAGGAAGGAATCCAGCCTATTGCTACAACTTGTACAAATATTCGTTAATGTCTTCCCAGGACAATACATAAAGAGACATTCTAGCTATGACATGACTTTTATAACACTCCCAGTAGTTTTAGGATGAACTGTAGAATATACAAATGCAAGAAAAATAATTCATTCAATGATTTTTTTACATGACTACAATGTTTCTAGATGGTATTTTCTACATACTTGAGATACCTCAGTGAACAACAAAGAGAGAAAAAAATTGTGCCTCCATGCTACTTGGGAAAAACAATAAATATAATTTATAAAGTAAATTATGCAGTATATAAGATTGTGATTAATGCTGTGGAAAAAAATAGATCAGAGTAAGAGGGTTTGGAAGTGAGAGGGTGGCGAGGTAGTTTACAATGTAAATAGGATTATCAGGATAGTCCCAAAAAAGAAGGTGAAGATTTGAGCACAGACTTGAAGGTGAGGTCATTACAAAACAGATATTTAAGGAAAGAGTGCTACACAGCAGGAAAGTCTATTTGGTACACGGAACACAAAGGGGCCTATGCAGAAGTAGTAGGAGCTAAGGGGGAGTGGTAGAATATTAGATCAAAGAGTCATAGGGAGGGAGTGGCAGACCATGTAGATCCTTTCAGTCCATTTCAAAGACTTGGTTGATCCTTTGAGAAAGATGGGAAGCCACTGATGAGGTTTTTGGAGGTTTTTGTTTGTTTGTTTTTGAGAGAGAGAGGGAGAACACACATGCATCTGCTCACACGCACGCACACACACACACACACATGCACGTGCGAGCATATGAGCAGGGGGAGAGCAGAGAGAGAGAATCCCAAGCAGACTCCCAACTCAGTGGGGAGCCTGAAGCAGGGCTTAATCTCACAACCCTGAGATCATGACCTGAGGTGAAATCAAGAGTCAGTCGCTTAACCGACTGAGTCACTCAGGTGTCCTGCCACTGAAGTAGTTTGAACAGAAATGATAGAACTACGCACATAGCTAGTCCTACGACCCTAAAGCAGAGCAGCATGGGGTTTAGGGACATGAGCTTTAGAGTCAAGTAGAGTTGAGTTTGGATTTTTGCTCCGCCGAACTCTTGTTCAATTTTCTCATCTACAGAAAGGGGTAATCCTTGCTTCAGAGGGTGGTTGTAAATATTTACTGAGGTAATACTTAAACTGCCTATTTCAGGGTTGTGTTTTTCAAGATGGTAGCAAAAGGCTTTTCTGTCCTTTCTTCTTGTAAAAATTACAGCCATGTGACATAATAAGAGAAATCTCCTCCAGAATATAAAGATCAAAATTAGATGGAGAAAAAAAGCAAATGGAGAAATCATAACTAAGAGAGAGGATGCAGTGCAGGCCTAAGCATTTATAAAGGGAGATAATTCCCACTTTCATGCTAGTCCACACCACACTATTGTACCCCTGCCCATGTCTACTCCTAGATATTAAGAAATAAATATTAATGCAAAACCCCCAATAGTTCTTACTATAACCATCACTGTAGTTAACAGTGAATTTCCCCTATATTTACTTTTCTAATTGACAATAATGTATAGCCCCAAAGATACCTGGACTAACTCTCGCTTTCACTTATTCTTTTGGGGCAATCCACTAAATATATCACCCTCATCTTCATCTTCTATAACCCAGCCTTGAACATACATCTCTTCGTCAAACATCTTAAAGGACTTTTTTTTGCCCACAAGAAGAAACCTGTACTCCTTAAGCAGGCCCACTGGTGTCCCTCCAGGTATGTCCCTATGAGAGTTTTGTGCCAGGGAAACTATTTGTTCTTTGAACACACTTATTCCTATGCCTAAATCTGTATTAGTCCTTCTGTCCACAATTCCATCATTGACCATTTCTACTTATCAAAGCCCTACTATTCCTTTAAGAACCAGGTCACATTTTAGATCCTCTATCAACATTTGCTCACCAAACCAGCCCTCCACAGTCACTCCATCTTCAGAACTATCTAGCCCTCTTCTCTGTGCCATTCATTTATACTCAGTACCTGCTACCTTCTACTTTTACTTATCTTTGTATACAATTCTCCTTACTCTCTAGTTTCACTATAAATCCCTGACAGGTTTAAAAATCTGGGTATGTCCAAAACTACTCCTGCAGTGACCAGTTTTGCCAAGAGCCCAAGAAATCAAGCAGAGTTCAAAACAACAAAAGATTCAGAAGCCTCAGAAAAGAACAGCCAAAAAAAGTAAGGATTCAGAAAGTAATGCCATTAAGAAGTTTAGAACACTTGTCATTATCTAGCTTAGAGAAGAGAAAGCTGGGAGAGACCTAAAAGTCTCTCGCAAGTGTGAGAGGATAATTAGGTTTATGGCTATTCTCAATGTTTATTAAGAAAAAGAGAGTCTGAAGCAATGTGATTTGAAAACTTGGCAAGACATTAAGAAGAACTTTCTATGAGGATTCTGAGAAACTGAAATGTACATTATCAAGGTAAAAAGGTTTTCCTGAATTTCTTGAGTTTTTAAAAATAATGATTCAGCTTCAGAGCTGATATGTAAGGAGCTTGGAAGTTGTCACTTTTGTCCTTACTACACATAAAAGCTAAACAAACTGAAAATCAACAAATTTTTTTACCCATCAAAGAACTGAAATAACAGGGTAAAGGACCACCTTAAAATCTGGAGAGACAGGTAAATCCAGAACACCACAGCCTAGATCTATTTACCTGAAGCAAAAGCTGCTGGAGATACAAACTGGTAAGAAAACTTAAATAGTAATTTTGAAAACTGAGGTGAGCAGAGTGTAGACTAGCATAAAAATGAGAAACTCCTGGGGAGCAACAGTCTTGTTCCCCACCAAGTTTTGTGGGGCTTACCTCCAGAATGCCACTAGGTTCTCAGTCAGGAGTTGATAAAGATTACCTGTGGCTCTGGCAGAGGGAGGAGAAGTGTAATCACTGAAATACTCACAGAAGGTTCTCCACAACAAAGGGCTACTCTCCAGGGGAAAGACTTTATCAGAGCTTTATTCCTCCTTGGGAAAAGGCTTTTCTCCTACCCTAGCCCCATCTAGCCTTCTCATCTTACCTAAGAGAGTAGGGGAAGGCTAAGAAACATTTGTGAAGGTCACAGACTCACTAAAGACTAGCATTTAATCATAAGATTATAGAATGCTTTTCCTCCCTCACACCTTACCACCACACCAAAAGTCCTCCCATAAAGGTGGATTACAGCTGAAAGAAATTCAAGATGCAGATTTTCTCTGAGGAGGAGCACCTAGGGAAGCCCAGAGTCAACAAGGACATAAAAATAAGAGGACTAGAAGAACGTGAAGCCTCTGCCACCTACAGCTACAACAAAAAGAAATATAGTCCAACTCCTAACTAGACTAACATACAGCCTTACCACACAGGTCTATCTACCTCAGTTCCTATTATAAAATCAAATGCTATAAATTACCAACACTGTAAATGAAGAATGACTTTGATGGGTTCATCGGTAAATAAATACAGAAGAGGAAAGAATAAATGAGATTCTTTAAGAAAATAGTCAAAATAGCTCACTGGAAGCACTATTCACAATAGCCAAAAGGTGGAAACAACTCCAATGTCTATCAGCAGATAAATGGGTAATAAAATTTGATCTATACTTACAATGAAATATTTCGCAGCCACAAAAAGGAGTGCAGAACTGATACTCGCTATAACTGAAATGAATCTCAAAAGTATGCTAAGTGAAAGAAGCCAGACACAAAGGTCATATATTTTGATTCCACTTGTATGAAATACCCAGAATAGAGAAGTCCAAACAGAATGTAAACCAGTCATTACCAACAGCTTATAGCAGAGGGAAGTATGGAGTAACTGCTTACTGAACAAATAGTTTTGAGGTGACAAAAATATTTTTGGAACTTACTATCGATGGTAGCTGCACAATACTGTGAATGTACTAAATGCCCCTGAATTGTGCACTTTAAAATGGTTAATTTTATGTTTGTGAATTTCACTTAAATAAAAAGAAAGCTACATCACTAGAATTCCCAAACTAAAATTTAACAGAGAGAAAAACAAAATGAAAAAGAAAAGTACAGAACCATGAAATAATTTCAAAAGGTATAACATATATATATATATATATATATATATATATATATATATATATATATATATATATATATATAATTGGAATACCAGAAGGAGAAGAGAGAGAGAACATAACAGAAAATTTAAAATAATAATGGCTAAGAATTTTCCAAAATTAATGACAGGCACCAAACAACAGATACAGAAAACTCATATAACACCAAGCAAGTTAAATGCTGAAAACCCTACCTTCAATATATCTTATTCAAATTTCATACAACCAAAGACAAAGATAAAATCTTGAAAGAAGCCAGAGGTTAGGAAACAAGAACAACAAATACCTTATTTATAGAGGAACAAGGATAAAAATTACAGCAGAAGCCATGCAAGAAAAAAGAGAACAAAATGAAATATTTAAAGTGTTTTTTTTAAAGTCACCAACCTAGAATTCTATACCCAGCAAAAATACCCACCAACAGTGAAGGAAGGAAGGATTTTCTCAGATAAGCAAAACCTAAAGGACCTCATCAGCAGTAGAACTGTCCTATAAAGAATGTTAAAAGAATGTCTCAAGGAGAAGAAAATTTGGATCTGTTTTTCAAGGTCAGAAACTCGGATCGATGTAAACAAAGGACAGGCACTGGGGAAAGATAAATGAAGTTAAAATAAAATCTTTAATTTTCTTATTCTTAACTTTTCTAAAGCATAACTAATAAGGGTAACAATGTTTTGGGTATATGGATAAGTGAAATGAATGACAGCATTGTCATAGGGATGGGAAGGAAAAATTGAGACTACTCTTTTATAAAGTATCTGTACTACATGTGAAGTGGTACAGTGTTACTTGGACTTAGATCAGTTAAAAATAATAATTAAAATTATAGACAATTATTTGCCTGAGGTTGCTGAAATGTAATTCAATACAAGAAGGGAAAGACAGAAGTAAACTATATAATCCAGAAAAGAGAAGGCTTATGTGTACATATGTGTGTGACTAGGGGCAGAGGAGCAGGGAAGGGTGCCATGGTGGAGAATACAAAAATATTTGAAGATATCTTGTCAAAGAAGAATCAGGCATGGGGTGCCTCGGTGGTTCGGTCAGTTAAGCATCCGACTCTTGGTTTCAGTTCAGGTCATGATCTCAGAGTCCCATGTCAAGCTCGAGTCCCATGTCGGGCCCCTCACTCAGTGAGGAGTCTGCTTGAGATTCCCTCGCCCTCTACCCATCCCACTGCTCATGCTCATGTTCATGCACTTTTTCTCAAATAAATAAATAAAAATCTTTAAAAAGAAAGAAGAAGAATCAGGAATACTCTTCATTGTTCCTGAGGGCAGAAATGGTACAAATAATTAAGAGCTACAGAAAAGTAAATTCAGATTTTAAAAAAGATACATTTTCTAAGCATTAGACCTGTCCAAACACAGGGTGCTCGGCTTGGAAAGTAGTGATGCCTTCAACAGTAGAATTTTTCAAGCACAGGCTGAAAGATGACTGGAAATGATATTGTAGAGTACACCCTTCATTGGACCAGGAAAAGACAGAGGTAGGACAACAATGGCCTTGAAAATCACTTGGAACTTTACAATTCTATGATTCTACCTTTTGAATAAAAAAAAGAAAATCCCATCCTGGATAAATCCTATGAAACTTGGAGTTTTTCATCATTAGCACAATAAAGATGGCAGTGAAGTACCTGAATTTTAAGTGCATTTTAACATGTTTAGAGTCAGGATTCCCTGGCCATGGGCATCTAAATATGACTCTGGCTAACGTGGGACATTTGGGGAAGAACATCAGAGAAATCACAGGCTTGAATGAAGGCTAGAGAACCAACCTTGGCAACAGGATTCCTCAAGGGAGCTCCAGACAGCTAGGAAATAGGAACTATCTCAGAACAGAAAGAGTAAAGTCAATTTTCCCCTGCTGTGATGAACATACTCCAACTATTATTTATTTTCAGCCTCCTCAGGATCCAAAACCTCCAGTAAGAAGTGTTTGATTGTCTGTGCTTAGTTCATGGACACACAGTGGCTGTGAGAGGGAGAAGGACAGCCTGGACTCTAGGGTTTCTGACCTTTACTGGGGGATGCAGGCAGCTTTATCTCTATCTCAATCAGAGTCATTCAGGAAAACAGAAGCCACACTAGTTTTGTTTTGTTTTTTTAAGATTTTATTTATTTATTTGACAGAGAGAGAGAGAGAGCACAAGCAGGGGGAGCAGCAGAGGGAGAAGCAGGCTCCTCACTGAGCAAGAACCCAGATGCAGGACTCGATCCCAGGACTCTAGGATCATGACCTGAGCTGAAGGAAGACGCACAACTGACAGAGCCACCCAGGTGCCCCACACTAGATATTTTAACCAGAGAGATTTTAATATAGGCTATTGAAGGACTGAAAAGTCAAACAAGAGTGCTGAAGAAACACAGAGGTAGTAAGTGCAGGAAGCATTTACCATCCCAGGGTTGCCAGAGCAAAGGGAAGAGGTTGGGTTATCAGAATCCAAAAGCTTGGAGAAACTCTGCACTGCTGAAGTCCAACCGCTAAGAAAGAGAGCAGAGTCCAGCTGCTGCTGGTGTCTTCAGAGCTCAAAGGAAGGGCTTGCAAATCTAGGCTCAGACCTCTGAGGAGGGGGTGCTCTGCCTGGTTCCTGCTGGTAGGCCTAAGCCCAGCAAGAAGTGCTGCAAGAAGATGCACACCAGAACGAACAGCAGCTGCGGGGGTGAAATACCATTCCTGGGGCACTGAAGACAGGAAGAGCAAGTAAACCTCCTAGTCTCCACCTAGGCCCTCTATAAACAGGAAGTCAGCTAGCAAGGGAGAATTTGCATAATCCCAGCCCAACTATCACAAGCCAGGTATAGCAGCTTGAATGAGAGCTGACAGACAATTGCTTAATCACTGGTACGTCATTCCACCAAGACCAACACACTGATTGAAGGAATCGTCCGGAGGAAATTGGGTTGCTTGGAAAAAAGCAAAGTGTTTTGGTTGCCCAGCGACCAAACATGGGAATATGAGAACTCCAGAAGACTAGGAATAGCCACCTCCTAAGTATCTATTAAAAGATAGCTACCTCTCGCAGTTTCTAAAAAGGTTGCAAAAATATTCTGATTTTTTAATTTAAGAGGTTGGCTCAGTAATGGCTTTTGGGGGAAAGTCTAAAAATGATATAATGCTTCACCCACTCAATGTATGGCTCCAGGTATATGGAACACAGAGATCAAAGAGCAAGCATAAATTTGCAGAATTAAATGCTAATAGAGTTCATTCCTAAGTAACTGGTGATGGGCATTTTGCAGTACATATGAGAAGAAAGGAAAATCTCCTTAGAAATAGTCACTGGAGGGGCACCTGGGTGGCTCAGTCTGTTAAGCTTCCGACTTTTGATCTCAGCTTAGGTCATGATCTCAGGGTCATGAGATCGAGCCCTGCATCAGGCTCCGTGCTAGGCATGGAGCCTGCTTAAGATTCTCTTTCTCCCTCTCCCTCTGCCCCTCCTTGCCCTGTGCTCACTTGCTCTCTCTAGAAGAAGAAGAAGAAGAAGAAGAAGAAGAAGAAGAAGAAGAAGAAGAAGGAGGAGGAGGAGGAGGAGGAGGAGGAGGAGGAGGAGGAGGAGGAGGAGGAGGAGGAGGAGGAGGAGGAGGAGGAGGAGGAGGAGGAGGAGGAGGAAGAGGAGGAGGAGGAGGAGGAAGAGGAGGAGGAGGAGGAGGAGAGGAGGAAGAAGAAGAAGAAAAGAAAAGAAAAAAGAAAGAAAAAGAGAAAGAAAGAAAAGAAAAGAAAAGAAAAAAAGTAGTCATTGGAATTTTGTACTAAAAATATTGGCTTTGGATCAATTACAGACTGAAGTACCAAGAGTCCTCTGCAATTAATGTTAAAGGCTCAGAAAAAGGGCACAGCAAATGCAGGGCAGATAGGGACATGAGAACTGGGGACACATGGAAAAGTCGACAAGGGACGGAGACAACCAAACCTAACGAGCACAGGAGTAGCTCCTCGGCACCAAACTAAGCATTCTACTGATCACCACAGGAGAAGAATCCAAAGTTCATATCAAACTCAAAAAAATAAAATAAAAAAATCAAGTGCACATATTAAACTAAAACAAAACAAAAAAAAAACAAACTTAATAAAATCCCACAGTATGTGACTGGCAGTTGATAATATTTGTTTAAAAATTAGCTCCCAAGCTAGTGCTGGACAGATGAGGTTTCAAGAGGGGCATGTGGCTCTAAGATGTACTCTCTGAAAGGAATAGTATTCTGTGGTCTGCTGGGTGCTTCAGGATTCATATTAGCATAGTATAGGGCTTGAGAGCCTTGCTGTAAAGAGAAATGGCTTACCCTCAACTCAGCGTATCCTCCATTTATTTCAACCAAGAAGCCTGGTTTCAATCAGCATCTCCCTGAATGTTTTTTTTTTTTTCAGAACATGGTTTGCAATACATTGCTATATATTGTTTATAAAAAGCATATAATTCCCCATTTCATAGAATAAACTCATTTCTTTTCAATCCCTTGTTGTCTTAATAAAATCAAAAGTAAAACCCCTCTAGATGTCATTTTTTAAAAATGTCCAGATCTGATGGTTTCAAACTTTTACTTGCAGGCAAGATTCTGGTGCCAAAGACAGGCCAGGTGAGCAACACTCCCCTTCCCATGCTGCCTTACTGGCCCCTTGTTACTTCTGGACAGGACCCACACAACTCACATGAACTATTTCCCTCTGGTGAGACACAATACAATTGCTCACAGGCAGCTTAACAGCTCTTATGGGTACATTGGACTCTTCCTTGTTTTCCCAAAATTCCAAAATTGGTGAACATTTGGGGGAAAAAAATAGGGAAAAATAAGGATTTACTAAATCAGAATTTCTGGCCTCCCAACCTAAATATAATTTGGCTAAAATAAAAAATGGACCTGTTTAAGAAGATGAAATACCTATTGATGCATTATGAAATTAGATAAGCACATCTCTCACCGATGGCAATTTTAACATATTCCAAGGTAATTTTACTCCACCTGATTGTTTGAGGAAAGATGGGTGTCTCTCTACACCTATTTTGAAAGCAAACTATAAAATGACCCCGAGTTTCTGAAAGTTCCCAGATGGTGCTTTGTAAATGCATAAAATACACATGCTTGTTCTCTCTGCCTCCCTCCTTCCCTCTCTTCTTCTCTTCCTGTCTCTCTCTCTCTCTCCCTTCCAAAACTAGCTCTTGGCTATTATCACGTTCTGTTAAAGGGCTGGAAAGCAAACTTGCAATTTGGGTTAAAATGGAATGTAGTTTCATAGAACTGAACTAAAGTGGAGAACTTTTAGGAAATATTAAGTGGCAGAATAACATTTCAGAAATTTTGAAAGCCCAAATCAGTTAAGAATGACAAATATAACTCTGCTTTTATGGAATGCAGGCAAGCTAAATTTTGTTTCAGAAAGGTATAAGTCTTTCTTTTTTGGAAGATTGTATTTAAATACATCCCAGTTTCATTTTTTAATTTCCAAATGTTGCCTCAAGTTCCAGACATCATTGAAAGGCTGATCACCCTGTTTTCATATCAGAGAAGAAGCACTATGTGATGTGAGAATTTATGTCAGAGAACAGGATCTCTACTATCAGAAATATGTAAAGGAGGGGCACCTGGGTGGCTCAGCCAGTTGAGGGTCTGACTCTTGATTTTGACTCAGGTCGCGATCTCAGGGTCGTGAGATGGAGCTCCACATCAGGCTCCATGCTCAGTGCAGAGTCTGCTTGACCCTCTCCCTCTGTTCCTTCCCTGGCACTCTCTATCTTTCTCTTAAATAAATAAATAAATAAATAAATAAATAAATAAATAAATAAATAAAAATCTTAAAAAAAGAAATACGTAAAGGAGAGTTGTCAAAATTAGAGTAACTAACATTAATAGCAATTTACAGCTTATAAACTATTTTCAGTGATATGATTTCATTTGGCTATCCAAATAACCCATGACAGAAGTTAAGCAGATCCTATTACTATCACCTCTGTTTTGCACAGAAGGGCAGAGACTGAGAGAGGTTACATGGCTTGTCCTGGAACACACAGGGATAAGAGGCAAGGAGGACCTAAATCCAGGGCATCTAACTCCAGATCCTGTGTTCTTTTCTCACTCATTCACTGCACCCCCTCCTTGGGGGTCTGCTATGGCTCAGATTCACCCAACTACTACCAACAACTCAGCAAGTGAAGTCTTAACTAGACACTTAGAAAAAAGAGTCATGTCACTTTTAAGACTAAAGAATCATAAAATAGCAATTCTATGCCGAAAATTTTTTGTAAAGAATTTTATTATGTTAAAAAATCTTAGAAACATTAAAGATACTCCTTGCATAACAAACTTAAATACATTCATTAAATTATCTTTAAAAAAGAGCAAAAAACATAAATTATATCTCAATAAGTGGGCTTTTAAAAAGAGTAAACATTAATGTTGGATTCTTTTATATAAATAAATTTATCATATAATTTATGTAAATAATTTGGGGAGTTCCATGCTTTCTTCTTACACTCTGCTACTGCTATCAATAGAATGCTAGTTTCCATATAAAATCTTCTAAATTCTGATCATTAGTTATTATCCAAAAATATGTATCAATCATTTGCTACTTTCAACAGTACTGATTTGAGGTTTTAACAATTCTCACTGGGGGAAAGTCTCCAAGCATGCAATATCATGGTTCCAACAGTCATAATCTATAAATTCACTCAAGCTTATAGATACTACCTAACTTCTGTCAGCTACAAAACCCCACAAACACTGTGGCAAGCTTGCACTGTTAGGAAAGAGAAAGAGAGAATAGACAGTTCTTTAATTATCTCTGCCTGTTTAAGAACATGCAATTCATTTATTTCTTTACTTGATAAATATTTATTGTGTTGACTGTTAAAGATGTTAGTGACAGAAGGTTTCAGTGATAGAAGCAATGCAAAGACATGTTTACTGAACATGTTTTATGTGAGGCACTAAAAATATGTGAGTAAAACTATTCCCTTCTTTACGGAGATGGCAGTGTGGCAAAAGACAGAATAATTGTTACTAAACTTAGATGTAGAAGCTACTTAAGGTAAGTTTAAAACTCGGTTCAGGTGTCAAAATTTAGAGAGCTTTACTTCTAAACAGAAAGAACATGTAAGTCATGGCTAGGGCAGGTGTTGAAATCCAGCCCAAGACAGGCACCTTCAAGATTTGTACCTGAAATTCAACAAGTCAGTGCCCAATACGGTCTGTAATCCATAAGGCAAGATCAAGTACCCTAAGGTAGTGGGCAACAAACTAAGAATAGAAGGAAACCACCTCAACATAATAAGAGCCATATATAAAAAGGCCACAGCTAGGACGCCTGAGTGGCTCAGGAGATGAGCGTCTGATTCTTGGTTTCAGCTCAGGTCATGATCTCAGGGTTTTGAGATCAAGCCCCAAGTCAGCCTCTATGCTCAGCAGGGAATCTGCTTGAGATCCTCTGCCCCTTCCCGTGTGCATGTGCTCTCTCTCTCTCCCTCTCTCTCTCAAATAAATAATCTTTAAAAATAAAATGGCCACATCTAACATCATACTCAATGGTAAAAGACTGAAAGATATGTTCTCTAAGATTAGAATAAGGCAAGGATATCCACTCCCACCACTACTATTCAACACAGTGCTGGAAGTCCTATTCAGAACAATTAGACAAGAAAAAGAAACAAAAGGCATCGAAATTGGAAAAGAAGTAAAATTATGTCTGTTTACAGATGAGATGATTTTATAATTGGAAAACCCTTAAAATTCTACCAAAAAATTCTTGAAATAATAAATGATTTTAGCAAAGTTTCAGAATACAAAAATCAACACAGAAAAATCATTTGTGTTTCTATACACTAAAAATTATCAATCCAAAAAGGAAATTAAGAAAATAGCCTCATTTACTGTAGCATAAAAAAAAATAGAACTTAAGAATAAACTTAACAATGGGGTGAAAGATTTGTATACATAAGACTACAAAACATTTGTAGTATTTCTTGCTACTGTAAAGAAATCAAAGATATAAATTACATGCAAGACACCATGTACTCATGGATTAGAACACTTAATATTGTTAAAATATTCTTACTACCCAAAGGGATTTGCAGATTCAATGGTATCTCTATCAAAATTCCGATGGCATTTTTTTTTTCAGAAATAAAAATAAAATCCTAAAATTCACATGGAACTTCAAGAATCTCAAATAGTCAGGACAATCTTGAAAAAGGAGAACAAAGCTAAAGCCCTCACACTTATTGATTCCAAAACAAGAGTCAGACATGAAGGGAGCCAATGTTTAATTCCACCAAAGCATCTTTCTTGTCCTCATCACATATGGCAGGCTATGAGCCCATGCAATGACTCCAGGACCAATATGTAAAGATGTTGTTCAATACTGAGCAACCCAAGGGCAATTAACATGTTTGCTTTGAAAGGATGTTATTGTTTCTTGTTGTTTGTTTTTTACCATGCATGGTAGAATTTTAGAATTTTCCTGGCTATTCTAGTCAGGGATAATTTTCTTAAAGAACAGAGATCTTCTCAAAAAAATGGAAGTTTATTGAAAGAGTATAGTAAGTACTGCAGAAATCCATGATTGGGGCTCATTGCCCAACAGGGTCTCACAGGAGGTGGATGAGAATTGAGGCTCCTCTCTCCATGCCTCATTTGTATGCTATAGGTTGATGGTTTAGATTTGAACTCCAACTGAGACTGCCTGAAGTTAGATCTATCTCTTACTAACTCAGTTTCTTCAATTTCATCACCTGTAAGCGGGGCTAAAGAAGTGAAGTGTTTAAAACAATATCCAGAATGGAGTAATCTCAGTATTTTGCAGAGTTCCTTTATATATAGTCTATTTTTCTCTACTTATTAATTAGCTTCCACTTGACCCAACAGGATGGCTGCCCTCGCTGCCCACTTTCTGTGCAAATCCTGCTGTCTGCAAACGTATGTCTCCCACTTTGAGTTCTTGAGAGAGAGAAGTCAATTCACTGCCAGCTAGGTTCTATGACATGCAAAGATGCCCCTTGCTTTAGACAGCTCAATGAACAAAGCATGTCTAACACACAGGAATTGTGTTTTTTTTTCCCCTTATATACATGAGATCTTTACCGTTCCACTAGACAGAGTGAAAAAGTTTTCGCCAGAACCTATCTCCAATATGTAATATATAGTGGGGAAACAGGATTTTTAATTTACTTTTTAATTTACTTTAAATTTTACTTTTTACTTTACTTTTATTTTTTAATTTACTTATTTTATTTACTTTAATTTACTTTTTCTGCAAAGTTGTTTTTGTTGCTATTTTATGGATGAGAAAACTAAGGCAAAGAAAGATTGAGTTGTCCATGCTTCAATGAGAGTAAATAACAGAACAAGCATTTCATTTTAATTGTTAGCTCCAAAATCACTATTTTCTCCATATTGTCTCCCTACTGATTATTTAACATGAGTTTACTTTTCCATAATCTTTGTAAAACATAATTCTATTGGTTTTTTTTTTTTTAAGATTTATTTATTTATTTGAGAGGGGTGTGGAGAAAGGGACAAGCAGACTGCACACTGAGCACAGACACCAATGCAGGGCTCAATCCCACAACCCTGAGATCATGACCTGAGCTGAAATCAAGGGTTGGATTCTTAACTGACAGCCACCCATAAGAATTCTAGTGTGACCTGAATTATCACTCGGTCTGTAATAAATTTTGTTTGCTACTTGATATAAGGAACTTCTCCCATATTAACTACTTCCCCTCTCTAACCTTTTGATTGCCTATCTACTAGACTTCAATATTAATATGACTTTAAAATTAGCATCAGCTTAACAAAAGAGTATTCAGCTTAACAAAGAGTACTTAGCTGCAAATCAAAAATAAATAAATAAAAATACATTTTTTGTCAAAAAATGTCTATTTGGGAAGAAGAATTATAGATTATTTTCATTATTTTATTTCCTTTTTTACATGATATTTGTGCATGCTGTCTACAGTGTTCTCAGCAAAGGCATAAAATGACTGCCTTCAAAAAAGACGGCACTTTTCCCAGATTCCTCCTTGGTGTTATATTTTTCAATTTTCTACAGAAAAGCAATTTAGAAAGAAAAAATGGGGGGAGAGGTGTGGAAAGAAAGGAAAAGAGATACATATTTTCCTCACTCAGCTCATTCTTAGAGGTTATGAGCACTGCCTGAAAATAAAGTAGTTCTCAGAAATGCTAGAATTATTGTTCAAATACAATGTACAAGGATTGTCCACTTCAGCTTTGTGATAATAGAAAATTAGATGCAGTCTAAAGCCCATTGTCAGGATACCACTCAAGGATTACCTGCTTAATCAGATCCCTGTGAAAGCTATCCAATCTGAGCACTATGAAAGCAATTTCAGCTCCCTCTCAGATCAATCCTAGAATTTTAAACCGACAGGGACTTTTAAGAGCACCTAAATAACACTCTTCACTTTATAACTTAGGAAACATAGCCCCAGCAATATTATAAGACCTGTTCAATGTCATACCTTCAATTGGCACCTAGTTAGTAATCAAATAAAATAGAAGTCCTCTTATTCACTGAAAACAGAACCAGTAGGTGGCTGGTAAATAGAAAAGGCTAATTAAAATATACAATCATAAAAAATTATTACAGTTATATTTTTTCTTAATATATCTAAATCTATGCAAATTCCTTTTTTTTTTTTTTTTTTGGTCACTGTTGGACCAAGGGTTTCTCTGAGAATGGTCCCACCAATTGGAGTTCCAAATCTTCCTTCTTGCATAACCACACCTATAATGCATTTATGCATTGCCTATGACTTCCCACTACAATTTCTTTAAGTGAATACTCAAGGAGTTTTGCACAGCAAGCTAAGGGCAGAATCCTTTTAGAATTTTATCACCCATTTTCCTTGTTTTATAATCGTCTCATGCCTACTTTGACAGCAATTTCTTTTAGCAAACACCTTTACTGAGCCTTTTGAAAGCATTCGACTTGGTCTTAGCACTTCCATTTCATTGGTCTACGCAATATTTAGTTAAATAACATAATAATAATAATAACCATAGGGCTGGCATGCAGAGAGTTCAGGTAAACTAAGCTGGCTCCAGGTAAATATGGAAGTAGATGTGCCCAGGCATCCTAGGAAGAAACACGCTACCTACAGTTAGCTTTCAACGTATCAGAAGCAACAGTGAGTGTTATTTATTCATGGAGGGAATTGCAAGCTTCCATTAATCCAAAGTAGAAACTGGCCAAGAGAGCTTCTACTGTAGTTGAACTTAAAAGTAAGTTTTCTCAACTCAAGATTCTCTCCACCATATTCAAATTAATCTCTAGCCAAGTATGTGATAATAAATGCAGTGATATCTTAAAAGCAGACTACATGTCTTAAAGGCAAATACCTATGTTTTCTTATCCCATGCCATTTGCAAAAGGAAGTTGAAGGGAAAGCACAACACTGAAACATGCCATTGACAGCTCTGCTTATTCAGCAATTACTGTTTTCTTTTTAATCTTCCTATATGAGAACTGAATGCTAATGAAAGTGAATCAAAATTTACATCTGTATCAGTCAGGGTTCTCCAGGGTAGATAGAGTGATGATAGATAGGTGATGGTAAATTTTAAAGAATTGGCCATGTGATCGTGGGGGCTCACAAATCCAAAATCTGTATACTTGTAGGGTAGGCTACCAGGCTGGAAACTTCAGGCAGGACTTCTATGTTACAGTCTTGAGCAGAAGGCATTATTCCTTCTCTTTTTTGGCTTCTAAAGCCTTCAATTGATTAGATGAGACCCACCCACAGTATTGAGGATAATCCCCTTTACTTAAAGTCACCTGAGTGTAAATGTTAATCAAATCTACAAAATACATTTACAGCAACATCTAGTATTTGGCCAAAGAACTGAGCACCATTACCTAGCTAAGTTGACACATAAAATTAAGTATCACTATATCCTATATGGCAGAGCACATAGGGTGATTTTAAAGCAAAATTGGAATCATTGATTAAGATTTTCAGTCATTTCCATTTTCTGTATCACCAAAAACAAACAAACAAAAAACAGGTTTTCAGTCAAACTAGAGGCCAACATTTTCTAAACAATCTCTTCCTTTCTACTCTTGTCCCCTGTGCTTTTTATCCAGTTGGCCTTTAGATGGAGACAATTCATGCTTTAATAATGCAAATACTATACCTTGATTAAAACAAAAAGATGGGGGCTCCTGGGTGGCACAGTCGTTAAGCGTCTGCCTTCGGCTCAGGGCGCGATCCCAGCGGTCTGGGATTGAGTCCCACATCAGGTTCCTCTGCTGGGAGCTTGCATCTTCCTCTCCCACTCCCCCTGCTTGTGTTCCCTCTCTCGCTGGCTGCCTCTCTCTCTGTCAAACAAATAAATAAAATCTTAAAAAAAAAAAAAGGAGTCCTTGGAAATACGTGTCTCATTTGTGTTATATCAAAGGAAGGTGGGATGCTTTTTCACAATCATCTCAGAAGCTCTAGCAAACTAGAGAAAGTCCACCAAGAATCCAGTTTTCAAGATCTGTTGGACTTCCCAACAGAAATGGGGAAGAAAATTTAGAAGCTTGGTAACTAGAGGAAACAGCTGTCTCTAAGGAGGAAGGGGAGCTGATGTTTGGCATGGACAAGTTCTCCAACCAAGCCTTGAAAGAAATTAGCTCAAGTTTCTTAAGAGAGAGGATTTTAATACAATTTTAAACGCAGCTTTCTCTTTGGGGAATCTAAGAAAATAATTGTGACACAAGTGGGGACAGAGCCCTCACTCATTTCAGTGAGTGTGACATCCATAGCTCTCTTAAGTATAATAAAGAATTTGGCTGGCCTTTGGTTTCCTGGTTCCTGGGAGGTAACCCCTAAATCCTTGGAATTTCCTAGGTGATGGGAATGTCTTTGTTATTTATGGTGAGCTCCAAGGACCATATCTGAGTTTTGGGGGGGGGGGGGCGGCTAGCCATGCCAGAAAAACCAACCATGTGTATGCAATGAAGCCCTAGTGAAAATTCTGGACACCTGAAGCTTGTTGATACATATTGATGTGCCAGGAGAAATCATCAGTATCATACTTTCCTTAATTCTAGGAGTCGTTCTTGCAAATTATCAAACCTGAGATGGGTAGTGGGAAGTCCCATATTTGTAGCCAGTTGGTTGGAAGTACAGGTGATCTGGAAATCTCCAAGCTTATGGCTAGTGTCAGAAGTGTGGGCAATCATGCTGGAGAGCCCTTAACCTGTGAAGACTCAGCTAACCCTCAGTAGCTACTACCCTCTGAGTAGTTGGCATCACAATTTTATTACGCTCTCAAAGCAGAAATCACCAAGACACTAGGAGGGAAATGAGGGAACTGGAGGCATATGCAAATTTTAGGAATTTTAGAATTCAGAGATTTCATCTTATACCATATTAAACATATTAAAATGTTTTCACATCCTCAGATTAAATATCTTTTTTCTTTGAGAAATCAAAAGGCTTTTTATAAGTTTGTTTTTGAAACAATTATCCCATTTTTGAAAAATTATCAATAAATAGCTCATTTATTATTAATAATTCCTTCTCAGCAATCATTGTGATACTTGGGAAATCTTGAGAAGTGAGAAAAATCCAACCTACAAATTATTTTCACATGTAATAAAGTTGTTATGGATTCTAAATTTAGCATTTAATGAAGTTGACATGATGCCTCGAGTGCCTAATGTATAGACCAGTTCTGCTTGGCATCCCAGTGATTTTGCAGGATGGAGATAGGAAGTCAACACTAAGTACATGTCTTCGCCGGTTCAGGCTGCATTACAAAGTACCACAGACTGAGTGACTCAGACAAAAGAAATTTATTTTCTCACAGTTCTTTAGGCTGGAAAACCAAGACAAGGTTTCACAGATTCTGTTCCTGATAAGAGTCTTCTTCCTGGTCTGCAGACAGTTGCCTTCTCACTGTATCCTTTCATGGCGGAGAGAAGAGAGAGCTCTGATCTCTCTCCCTCTTTTTATAAGGATATTAATCTATTGGCTCAGGGCCCCACCTTTATGACTTCAATTACTTCCTTAAGACCCTATCTCCACATATGATTATGTTGGGGGTTAGGGCTTCGGCATATGAATTTTGGTGAGATGCAATTCAGTCCATTGTAGTACAGGGTGATTTTTTTTTGTTATTAATTTATATTTTGTTCTTTCTCATTTCACACTTTAAGCAAACAGCTAGGCCTTGGGTACCTTCTCCTCTGGGGCATTTGTGTTATGGCAGAGATAGCAGAAACTGCTCAGAGCTCACCATCTTTCCTGGCTTGTGTTTTATAGTCTTTGTTTAACAGAATTAATTAAGATAATAGGGCCAGGAGAGAAGGGGGAAAGCAAGTGGCTTCAAAGGGTTAAGAGAAAGAGGCCCTCCCATTTCTCCAGGCACCAACCACAGAAGCCTTACAGATTCTTGGCACATCAAGGAAAGAGAAGGGAGCCCCCAAAATAACTGAGGGTTTTTTAAAAAATATTTTATTTATTTATTTGAAAGATAGAGACAAAACATGAGCATGGGGAAGGAGGCAGAGGGAGAGGAGAAGCAGACTCCCCACCAAGTAGGGAGCCCAATGCAGGGCTCCATCCCAGGACCCTGGGATCATGACCTGAACTGAAGTCATACGGTCAACCAACTGAGCCACTCAGGCACCACAATAACTGAGTTTTAACATCCTACAACTATCAGGGCAGGACAGCAACTTAGAAAATAGATATATTTTTTTAGAGATAAAAGTATCACCATTTTGTTCCCAATGTGATTATTATTCAGGCCCTGGATGGCCTTCACCCTAGCTGTGTGACCAGTGAGACGGATTACATTCACTTCAATTTCATTCTTTCATTAAAATAAATATATCAAAACACCTGCTACGAGCAGAGAACTACGTGCTTGTGCTGGGGAAAACTTAATGGGCATAATGCCAGCATGCGTGGCATCTGCCAAGAAACACAACCATTAAATAACAAATTACAATAAAATGTGAAACATTAAGTGATGATACAGGAAGTCAGTGTCATGAGTGCACAAGGAGAGCTTGAAGAGTAGTTATAGGAAGTGGTCAAGATCAAAGAATGGGCAAGAGGTAGCCAAGCAACAAGGAAGAAGGAAGACTAGAATTCTACTTACCAAGTCTTGAGGAACCAGTCACTGAAGCCCTCTAGGGTCATCGATTTCAATTACGCACTCAGCATAGGAATCCTCTCCATAATACGCCGACACATTGTGGTCCACACTTTGCTGAAAAAATATGGCCCCTGCCTGACTCACAAGTAAGATATTCACCACTTCATATTTGAGGCCTTAAACTAGAAGAGCTGATGGTGGCTGGTGGACGCAGCAACAACGGATGACAAGTAAGTGACAGCTGATAGCCTGACATGAGGGGCTGTCATGCAGACACAGAGTTGTATTGGCACAAAGAACAGTAAGCCCTAATAGTGATACCAAGGATGTACAAATAGCCCCTAGAAAATGTTTTCTTAAAAATAATTATAACAGGGGCACCTGGGTGGCTCAGTTGGTTAAGCCACTGACTTGATTTCAGCTCAGGTTGTGATCCCCGGGTCATGAGATGGAGCCCTGTGACACGCTCAGCACAAGTCCATTCTCTCTTCCTCTGCCCCGCCCCGCACTCGAGACCTCTCTCAGAAATGAAAGAAATTTAAAAATGTATTTTAAAATTTATTTTAAAACATAATTTCACATTTACTTCATTTAAAATAAATTTAAAATTTATTTTAAAAATAATTAAAACATAAAAGTTAAGGTGCCACAATTGCTTAGAAAATTCACATATTTAGGGGCAGGTCGGTGGCTCAGTGGGTTGAGTGTCTGCCTTCAGCTCAGGTCATGATCCATGGGTCCTGGGATCCAATCGAGCCCACATCAGGCTTCTCCCTCTCCCTCTGCCACTCTCTCTCCCTCTGCCACTCCCCCTGCATGTGCTCTCTTGTGCACTCTCTCTCAAATAAATAAACATATTATTTTAAAAGGAAGAAAAGAAAAAAAAGAAAATTCACATATTTAAAATCTCTCACTCCTAATAATGCTAGATTATAATATAGTCATATTATACATAATCATAAAAAATATGGAAAGAGAGAAAGGAGAATTTGGGAAAATAGCTTTCATCACAATAAATGAACTTACAAAAGCCAGTAGATATGTGGCCCTCTTGGTTCCCAGCCTTACATCTGACAGTCAAATTGCAAACATGCCAAAGGGAGGAAAGGCCCTGTGCAGCTCTCCCCCTCTCAACTCAGTGATTCTTTGGTTGAAATGTAGCCCATGTGGTTCCGGCCTGACTTTTCTAACGAGTTCACCCTGAAGAGAGAAAATCATTTCAATCTACATTTGGTAAACTATGTCATCAGTATGGCTGGTTTTGTTACATGGTTTGAATTTTGCCGATCTGTCATTCCTGCTCCTATCACACTATAAAATAATTAAAACATTTTTAAGTGGACATAAATTACTAGCTTTACTCACTATGAGCTGAGCTGAGTTTATGCTTTTTTCACTTAGCTAATTCTTATTTTAGAAGCTTAACTTTATGAGTTTATCTTACACATTTTCACCACTTAACTCTTCTTATTGGAAGTTAAACTCTGGCTTGCCAAAAGGAATATAGTCATAAACTGGTACTCAATGCCAAAAGTAAGCAGCATTATGAAATTGTACTCCTAAGTCCTAGCATTCCATGTTTTTAAACTTGAACTGGCTAATAAAATATGTGAGATATGGTAGTACGTCACCCTCTGACATATGGGGAAGCACAAATCCCCAACTCCCAATTAATACAGAAAGGGAGGGAAAGAAAGAAAGAAACAAAAATCAAGAGACATCCTTCATTGCATATGCTTCTGTAGCTATCAATGTGTGTGATTTTACCAAAACGATACTCAAGCACATTAAATAACACATACAGGAAGTTCATCCCTCAGGCTGCAAGCTATAGCCTGACTCCTATTTATTAAACCAGTCTCTTGTGAAGACTTGGCCATTTCACAATGTAGAGGTCATAGTGCAATGACTCAAAACGAGCCTCAATTTCCCCTTCCTGAGTAAATTGTTGCCTGGCATTCATGGCTCTGCCGGGAGTATTTTGAATTTCAAGTCATCCTAAAAGAATTTCTCCCACCTGCCCTTGCGTATTTTTGGTGCATCCTTTCATATCAAATTTCCAAACCAAGCCAACTTCGCCCATAAGACCCATGGTAGTAGAGAAGCCAATTATTGATTATACATTTGCCTACTCCTACTTCCTGACCTGAGGCTCCACTTTACTGTATTTTCCACAGCATCCTGTCCTTCTCAGCTACTGCAGCAGAATGAAAGTTCCCCTCTTGTCAAACGAATGCAGCAGAGTCACAGAAAAGGCTCCTATTGGTCAGCATGGGCCTCTGCCTCTATACTGTGGCCAGAGGGCTGCAGGTCTCTGGTGGGCAAGTCTAGATCATGTGTCTGCACCTAGAGAAACCCAAAATGCATTGACCAAAAATGCACTGTAATCCAACAGGAAATTCTGGATAGTATTTGTGGAAGGGGAAATAGATGCTGGACCAACAATCACAAATTTTGTCTACTATAGCTGCCAAGCAAATTTATTTTATCCCAAGATATACATAAAATTACATATGATTTAACATATCTCTTAAAACCACATATTTATTTTTAAGAGGGCTTATAAATAAATAGGAGAAAACATAAATAACCTAATGGAAAAATCGGCAAAGTATACAAACATGGAGTTTACAGTGAAAAAGACAAATATAGGAAAAGCTAATCAACCGTACTCATAAGAAAAATCACAATAAAAAAGAGATAATGTTCTTCACGGATCAACAATATAAATCACAAGATGCCATTTTTTAATCTTCAAAATGCTTATGGTTGGTAGATACCTGGTATGTGCAAGTGTATAGGAAACAGCCTTTAGCAGAAGTATTACATTGGTATAAATTGGTAGAGAAGGATGTATCATATAACTATCAAAGCTAAAATGCGTCACTCAGTGACCCTAAGCTAGGAATTTACCTTACTGACATACCTGCAAAAAGTCCCCCAAGACATAAATACAGAGATATTCACTAGAGCATAATTAAATTGCAAACAAACCAACTAAAACTGAAAACAACCCAGTGTCCATCAACAAATAACAGAACAAACGAACTATGATGCATCTATCTAATGGAACACTAGGAGAACATTAAAGAGATTGAAGTAGATCTGTATGTGGAAAAGATTTCAGATATAGAAGTGGAGAAAAACAAGTACAGAACAGTATGCTTTGTACGAAATCATGTGTGAACAGGAGAAAGGTCAGTGCACATATGTGGAAATATGCATATTTTCCTGAAAATAATCGAACAATTAATAGGGATTACCTTGCAAAAAGAAAAAAGAGGTTCCTCATTTTTCCAAGGTATACACTTCTCTACAAGTTCATGTTTCTAACCTTATAAATGTATTAGCTTGTTCTTTAAAATGTCAACAGGGATTAAGTGGGAAGAACACAGATCATTTTTATATTTTCTTCTTTGTGCTGTTCTGATTTATGAAAAGACTAATGTGTGTTAAACATTTTAAAGTGTATACTTAAAAGAAGAATAACTTGATTGTATATTGGTATAACCTGATGGTACATAAGAAGATAAAAATAAACACAATATAATAATTGGGAGTTTACTATACAATAGGCAACACACTAAGCACTTTATATATATGTATGTATATTATTTCATGTAACCCTTATTATTAGGATTGAGATTATGAGATGAGTACTTTTATTATCCCTATTTTACTTTATTTTTAAAAATAGGTTTATTTATTTATTTTATAGAGAGCACACGCAAGGGGGGGCAGGCAAAGGGAGAGGGAGGGAATCTCAAACTGACTCCCTGCTGAGGGCAGAGCCCAGTGCAGGGCTCCATTCAACCCTGAGATCATGACCTGAGCCAAAATCAAGAGTCAGAGGCTTAACCAACTGAGCCACCCAGGCACCCCTTATCCTAGTTTATAATGAGAAGAATGAAGCCAAGAAAAGCTAAGTAAATTGCTTAAGGCTCCTCACTGATAGAGCAAGATTTAAACACAACCACTCTGATGGCGAATCTAGTGTCCTATCAAGGAGAAATCTACACTACAAATGTAAATATCGCCATAGAAACTCTTTCCATGGGGCTAGATTGTGGAAGAATAAGCATTGCCCTATATGTTACGAAGTCTTTAACTTG
Organism: Ursus americanus; assembly: GCF_024610735.1. Taxonomy (NCBI): domain Eukaryota; kingdom Metazoa; phylum Chordata; class Mammalia; order Carnivora; family Ursidae; genus Ursus; species Ursus americanus. The sequence goes on from NC_142135.1 coordinate 59,377,933, forward strand.
TAACATCCCTTTGAAGTTCCCTGCCCTAACTGAAGTTATAGAATTCAGGAGATAATAAATCCTGCCTTCCCCAGGATGGAGAAAATCAAATTAGAAGACTAAATACATAGTATTCTTTTAAAAATCGGAAGGCACTCCTCAAATATAACATATTGTTAGTATGAAATAAGCCTTCCAAAGGCCTGCAGGCTGACAGATTACTAACTGCTTCTGAACAGAGGGAGGGCCTTCGCATTGAAGCACCAGGTTACTGTTAGCAGTCTTCACCTGGGGAGCTCATTGGGCTTCAGCTCGTACTGAGTCTTGAGCCCAGACTATGAGGTAATAGTCTGATTCTCATTTTGAAACACATAAAACCCAAGGAGGTTAACTAATTTCCCTAAGGTCACACAGAAGTCACTGGTGCGGCTGGAATTGAAACAGAAGTTTCTTAATTCCCAGCCACGGCAATGCTCCCAAGGCAAAGCTCTTGTTGAATAATTACACAATGACACAAGGGCACTTTAAAATTCCATGGAGAGGAGTCCCCAGAAGCAAAATATTTCATTTTAAAATTGAAAAATCTCAGACTTACTGAAGACTGATGTCATCTCCAGCTGCCAAGTTATGCATCTCGAAGAATCTCTCGGGAAATTCTCCTAAATATTCTACGTAGTACATCTTGGCTCTAGCAACTTATTGGAAAGGTTGGTAAAGAACAGCACTGCTCGCTGGACTGCAAAAGTCTAAGGCTTTGTGTATAAGGTTTCCCCCTAAAAGCATTCACGTGGCATGCGGACATAAACGACCAATATACCTTTGCGGAGAGCTGTAGGGGGGGCCTCGTGACTCTCCCTGAGTTGAAATGAACTTGAGGGTAAAGTCTACAAAAGTTCCCTCAAGGTTAGCAGTTCTTCCTAATGGGTCACTAACCTCAGATCCCCAAATAATAAGACAACTTTACAAATCCTTAAAATAAGTGTTTTGATGGAACAGAATGCGAAGGAGTTTAGCACAAGCCCACCACAGAAAATCTGCATCAAGCCAAGATAATGCTGGCTAAAAAACAGAGGTCAGCAGGGTAACCTTCAGCCAACATGCAGACAGAGCAAGGAAGGAAGGAATGGTTACAAACCTGCGTGGCTACTCACTGGGTAGACTGACCCTCCCTATTCCTAACCCAGCTCTTCTAAAAGACCAGAGAGAACTACAAGTCTTCTCTCCCTTTGGTGTAAATACATGTCCCACGCTACACTAGCTGGGAATGGGAGTTAAGGGCTCTGAGTTGTCCAAATGTAATCCAAAAGTGGCCAGGCAGCCTGCCCGGCACTCTCACTCAGGACCCTGTTTGCAAAAGGAAAATACCTGCCTCACTCCAAAAGCACAGTAAGTTCTGTGGATTTTTCCCAAGGTTGTGAATAAACAGAGGAAGTGAATACCTCACACTTAGTTCTATAAACCCCTATTTCTTCCCCCCAGATTTCTACTTTCCACAGCAGTTGCTATAACTCTTCCCCTAGAGAAAGGACAGTCAAGCTCTCCTTTACTCCTCTGGGCTCTTTCTCAGCTTCTTTTCCTGCCTTGATCCTTCCTATTTACATTCCCACCCCACTGACTCACAGACTTCCCCATATTGTGAGATCCAGTAAATCAGCCAGCAAACGGGAGCAGGCAGAGCCAGGGCCTGAAGTGAGGAGAGGCGCCAGAATCCAAATCAGTGAGAAGAGTAGACCCTCAGAAACTGGAAGAACTTGAAGCTGAGGCAGGTAACACCCCACTCACCCATCGGGATATAAACCTACCCACAGAACTAGTACTTACGCCTCCCATCTCCAGTTTGCTGGAATGGAAATAATAATAGTGCAACAGAATGGAAACAGTAATAGCATAAATTAAATTGTTGATATGAATAAAGCGCTTAGCACAGAGCCTAACATTTAGTGAGCGCCCAGTTAGTGTCTGTTATCATCATTATTCTCATACACCCTGAATCTCCTCCATTCCTGTATCAAAGTTGAATGTAGGGGCGCCTGGGTGGCTCAGTCAGTTGAGCATCTGCCTTCAGCTCAGGTCATGATCCCAGGATCCTGGGATTGAGCCCCACATCAGGCTCCCTGCTCAGTGCAGAGTCTGCTTCTCCCTCTCCCTCTCCCCCTACCCCTAATTCATGCTCACTCTCTCTTTCTCTCTCTCTCTCTCAAACAAATAAAATTTTTTAAAGTTCGAATGTAGCTGAGGGGAGGAAAATGCTGAAAAGCATGAGTTGGCTGCGGTGGTTCTCATGCTGTGTCCAAGGACTAATCTCACTTTTGATTTCCGATCCATACTGGTCCTACCATTCTGTCTAGAATGCAGCTCCTGCCACCTGCAACTTTCTCTGTGAATTTGACGAGCGAACAAGTTAAACCCCATTTAATGAGATGAGTTCATGATCATGAGTTTATCACACTGGGATGTCACAGCAATGTCATATTGTTAAAAATGTTTCTAAACACTTTTTTTCAATTGTTGTCATGGACCAGTAACAAGAGCTCTCACCCACACTTTGAGTAGGGGGTAGAGATCAGCCAGAGCTTGTGAACAGGGCTCCACCAGGCTGGATTGCTCTGAGTTCCAACAACCTGAAAGTGTACTTAGCTTACAGACAAGTGATATACCTCTTCCCATGTCTTCAAGGAACCAGAGGTATGCTTACCCACCCATGACCCTGTCTCCAACCCAGGGCCAAGGCTGGTGGTCAGGCTCTCCCTGAGCCCCATGATCCTTCTGGTGCCTGTTCCCTCTAGCTCTTTCTCTCCAGCCCAATCTGGCACAGAGGGGCACTGAAGAAAAACCTACTTTCACAAGAAAACCATTCTATAAACTAATTCATATAGGTCCCCATACTGTGTTAGAGACTTGATAAGAGAAGGGAAGGAGAGGGGATAAAGACGAGATTTGAATTGCAAAATAGAAGTAAAGGAAGAATAATGCTTTATATAAAGAAACGTTAGACAGACAGTTGCAAGTTTCAGTGAAAATGGGAAGGAACTGGAACCCTCTTGCACTGCTAGCAGGAACATAAAATGGTGTAGCCCTTTGGAAAACAGTCTGGCATTTCTTCAAAATGTTAGGCATAGAGTTCCCTATAGGACTTAGAAACTCTATTTTGAGGTATCTACCCAAGAGAAATAAAAACATCTGTACACACACACACACACACACACACACACACACACACACACAACATGAACGTTTAAAGCAGCATTTTTCATAACAGCCACAAAGTAGAAACAACCCAAAGGTCCATTCACTGGTAAATGAAACTTGAAAACACGTTAAATGACAAAAGACAGGCAGAAAAGGCCTTGTATGGTATGATCCCATTTATGTAAAATGTCCAGCATCGGCAAATCTCCAGAGATTGCTAGTAGATTAGGGGTTGCCCGCAGCTGGGGTGAAGTGGGCTGAGGGAAATGAGGAGTGACTGCTAACAGGCATGGGCTTTTTGTTTTGGGAGAGACAAAAATATTAAATATTAATTTAAAATATTAAATTGTGATGAAAAAAGTTAAATTGTGATGATGATGGCATAACCCTGTAAATCCAATAGAAAACACTGAACTGTATACTTTAAATGGATAAATTGTTCATTAATTATATCTCAAGAAAGCTTTTCAAACAAGTAAGACTATTAGCGTTTAATTATATATATTACTATAAATGATGAGATGTTTAGTTTGGCAACAGTTTTGGGAGAATGGTAGAGATAATTTCAGAAGCATCACACTATGTAGGGATAATTCTTATGTAGAATATACATAAATAAAAATTTTAAACTGCATAGACAAAAAGACTGGAGAAATTTCCCTCACAATATGAACAGCACTGCCTTTATTTTGTGGAAGCAAATTTTTTCCTCTCAAACCACCTCTTCTTTTTTTTTTTTTATTAAGTTATGTTAGTCATCATACAGTACTTCATTAATTTTTGATGTAGTGTTCCATGATTCGTTATTTGCATATAACACCCAGTGCTAATTGCAATATGTGCCCTCCTTTATACCCATCACGAGGCTAACCCATCCCCCCACCCCCCTCCCCTCTGAAACCCTTAGTTTGTTTCCTGGAGTCCATAGTCTCTCATGGTTCATCTCCCCCTCTGATTCCCCCCCTTCATCCCTTCCTTCTCCTAATGTCCTCCATGCTGTTCTGTATGTTCCACATATGAGTGAAACCGTATAATAATTGTCTTTCTCTGCTTGACTTATTTCACTTAGCATATTCCCCTCCAGTTCCATCCATGTTGACGCAAATGGTGGGTGTTCATCCTTTCTGATGGCTGAGTAATATTCCATTGTATATATGGACCACATCTTCTTAATCCATTTGTCTATTGAAGGGCATCTCTGCTCCTTCCACAGTTTGGCTATTGTGGACATTGCTGCTATGAACATTGCCCCTTATTTTCATTACATCTGTATCTTTGGGGTAAATACCCAATGGTGCAATTGCTGGGTCATAGGGTAGCTTTATTTTTAACTTTTTGAAGAACCTCCATACTGTTTTCCAAAGTGGCTGTACCAGCTTGCATTTTCACCAACAGTGTAAGAGGGTTCCCCCTTCTCCACATCCTTGCCAACATTTGTTGTTTCCTGCCGTGTTAATTTTTGCCATTCTAACTGGTATAAGGTGGTATCTCAATGTGGTTTTGATTTGAGTTTCCCTGATAGCTAATGATGTTGAACATTTTTTCACGTGTCTGTTAGCCATCCATATGTCTTCTTTGGAGAAGTGCCTGTATGTGTCTTCTGCCCATTTTTTGACTTGATTATTTGTTTTTTGGCTGTTGAGTTTGAGAAGCTCTTTATAGATCTTGGATACCAGCCCTTTATCTGTAATGTCACTTACAAATATCTTTTCCCATTCCATGGGTTGTCCCTTAGTTTTGTTAACTGTTTCCTTTGCTGTGCAGAAGCTTTTTATCTTGATGAAGTCCCAAAAGTTCATTTTTGCTTTTGTTTCCCTTGCCTTTTCAAACCACTCTTCTTTATTTAAAATGTGTTCCTATGTTTTTGGGTTTTCATCTTATAATGGAAAAGCATGATCCCAAAACATATAGGAGAGTATTCTTTATGTATGACCCAAATCTATCCACATGTGTTGACCTATGTTGACATGAAAATCTAGTCCTTGAAAGTGCTGAAGACGCATTACCTTTAGCAGATGGGGGTTGTGTTATCTTCTCTTCTTGAGGTGCTCATGAGTTATAGGCCACAGGTGCTGGGCACTGGGAAATCCTAAAGAGAGAAAAAACCCATAATGCTGCAGAGTCCCCTGTTATGGAGCCAGGGCATGGCTGCCATCTCCTTTCCTGAGACAGGTTGTACTGACAGTTGGGTTTATAACTCTAGGTCTACGTAACCTGCCAAGGGAGAGACTTGGAGGGAGTGTTCACTTGGGATTCATTTTTGGGTGGCCTTTTAAGTATCTGTCCTGGCAAAGAGAGGTTCTGCTGAAGGTTTAGGTTTGTTTGCTTTTTCATGGCTCTCCTCTCCCTTCCATACTTAGTTTTTCCACATCTTCTATGAATATAGTGTCCTCAAACAAATAACACATTTCAGGTACACATAACTGCTTTGTTATTTACAGAGCATTTGCAATGTAAACACGATGAGCTCAAGAGTATTCTTGTGTAAAATGCTAACAAATATTTGTTCTGCTGGGGAGAAGCCCAGCCCTCCCAGGCTGGGATGACTCTGGGGCTGGCCAAGAACAGCCTGGGTGAGGGCCCCAGGTCACAAGCTCTGCGTTCCCCTCACACTTTGGCAGCCAAGGCAGCTGACCTCCTAACTCAGTGAAATTAAAAAAACACTTAGTCACCAATGGATATTTAAACAGCTTCATTCCTTGGCTTATCTCAGAGTCTGTGTTTCTAAAACAGAACTTAATTTAGGAATAAAATGGTTCTTTCCTTCATGTGTTTGCTGGGTCAGAGCAGCCCACACCTGAAACTGTCCTAGTGTAGCAGTGACCACTCTTTGCTGAGCCCTCCAGATCGTCTTCTAAACTCATGATGTTGAAGGCATCCTGGAGGGGGCGGTAAGGGTGCCACGAAAGTCACAATGAAATCTTGGGATGCAAAGAAATGACAGAGTTACTTTCCTGAAAGATCTCAGTCCGGGCAGAGAGACGGAAAAGTGAGGCCAAGGCAGAGGAAAGGTAAGGAAGAGAAGGGAAGAGCTTCTCCACAACCTTTTCTACTTTCCACAAAGTATCACAACCCTCCAGTGGCCTCCCGTTGCTTCAAAGATAGAGCTCGTGTTTGTCCTCTAAGCTGTGGCACCAGTCCCCCAATTCTCGATCTTACTCACTTTCCCCTTGCTCTCTCTAATCCAGCCACACTCACCACACCCCTTCCCAGAACCAGGTCGTCACTGTCTTCTGCCTGCACCTCGCTTTCCTTCCCCTCTCCACTAGATAATGCCTTACCATCCCTCAGCCCTCAGCCCATGCGTTGGTTTCTCAAGAACAGCTTTCCTAATTTCCTGTCCAGTTCAAGTCCCTGAGTAGAGGCTGTCGGGGTATCCGGCCCTTCTCCTCCTATCTACACTCGTCATGGGTTCGGTTTGTGCACCTGTGTTGGTATTTGATTGTCTCTGCCTTGACAAAACAGTAAGCTTGTGAGGACAAGAGTCAGAAATATTTTAGCTCTTATGCCTTCATCAGGGCCTGGGGCATAAGAGGCATTTAATAAGTACTGAATGAATGAGTGAATGAATGAATGAATGAATGAAGCTTAGGTCTTCACTCAGGTCTGTCCCTTCCAAAGCATGTTTTCTTAGAACATTTACTGGAAAGGGGAAAGCCCAGTCATATAAAAAGATAGAGAAAGGATAGTCAAGGTAAAGACTATCGAGTACAAAGACTCCATGTTCCAGGAAGAAAAAGGCAGGTAGCGGGGTAAACTGAGGAAAGGAGGGGTGATCACAAGCCATAGAGCCTCTCCCCCTCTACCTGAGCCTGATCACCTCCCAACCTACTGGTGTGTATTTACAGATACACTGGTGTGACCTGACATGGCCCTGATCCCACCTGCACCCCCTCCCCCAACACACACGTCCACATACACACAGAGATATACTCTGTGGCAATGTAATTCCCATAAATTCTAGGTTCCTGTGCTGTTTAGCTAGCCACTGCCTTAAAATAAATCTAAAAGAGAGAAAAACATCCTCCTTTACCTTTGCAGAGGTGTTTTTAACTTTTATCCTCAAATATCTAGAACTTCAAAGTTTCTCTGTACATTCAGTGAAGGGGGGGGGAAGGCAGGCTAAGAGAGAAAGCATCAATAACAAAAACAGTTTATCTGGCAATGTTGCAAAATTATGCTGCCTGAGGCTACTACTCATGAAAATGCACTAGAAAGAGATCCCAGAAAAGCCTTCAACTACCAGGTAAAAGGGTAAAAGTTCTGTGTTTCATTTTCAAATTTGTAAATATTCGAGGGAAAATTTTTTTTAAATTTTAATATGACATCTTAGCCTATCCATGTTTATGGGGCATGCTAGCAGCATCCTCGTCAATTCTGAGGATAGACTGTCAACACTCCATATCCTTTTTCTTAATTTAAATAGCCAGTGGCAGCAAAAAACTTCAGTTTAAAGCTCATGGATTTTCCCATTTGCTGCTCTAAGAACCCATAAACATATGTATCTTTGGAAAACTATCATGTGTTTTCAACTTCCTGAAGAATTCTTGTAAAATATAACTGAACCACATTACCCTTTGTCCTGAGCTTTTATTCCACTAATGGACAAATTGGGAGGAGGCTGAGAACAAATGTGCTATTAATTACCCAGATGGCTTTTTAATAGAACCTTGGATTATTCTTCAGCCACTAAACATTGTCCAGAAATTTCTTAATAACACTGGTGTGCAAGGCATTCCTTCCAGAAGAATAAAGATCTCATTGACTGGCAGGCTCAGTTTGGTCAGGTTAGTTTAGGAGACGGTAGACAAAGAGCGGGTATTGTATAGACCAGAGAGAATGACGTGCCATATCTGAGCTGCCCAGTCTCCTCAGCAATGACAGATTTTCTAATTCACTGCAGATTCTCACAAAACTGGGTGGTCAGCTTTGGAGAGAACCAACAGTGGGCCTATTGATTCTGGGTGGGAGCAACATAATTCTGAATTAACCTGAATTGATTCAATACAACAGAGAGTCTTGGTATCGGATTAAAATTAGGATTAATACATTAAATGTTAGGTCAGAATGTTAAGTCCCCATGCTGAAAGACCTACATGAGGTAAGTCAAAGCTAATGCAGCCAGGTATTTCAGCCAGAAGATAATTTGTGCTTTTAAACTCCAGAAATACATCACTCAAAATTCACTGGCCCAGATGAAGTTTTTTATGAAATTATGTGTTGTGTTATGGTTTTTGCTGCTTAGATCATAAACAGTCATTTTGAATGTATTCCTCTTAAGTTCTGTGTGTGTGTGTGTGTGTGTGTGTGTGTGTGTGTGTTTGTGTGTGTATAAAGAAAGAGAGAGAAGCTTTCATCTGACACAGTAATGGCTGAGAGACAGCCTGGCTCATTATTTGTTCCCCCTTTTGTAAAATCATCTTGCCAGGGGCAAACTCTGCTGCTTCGAGCTTTCCAAGTAGATGGCAATTAACTTTCTCTATGCTCTTTAGCAGACACATGCTCCTATTAAATCATGAAGGATGCTAACTATTATTTTGAATATGTTTCCCCAACTACTAGATGAATGTATTTATATTTAGGAAAAGAAGAAGAGAACTAAAGACCTTACAACTAGTTTCCTGGAGTAATTATTTTAATACAAAAATTTTAAACCCTCTGATTTTCAAACCATATAAAAAAAATCGAAATAGCTATGTCTAAAGAAAAGAATATGAGGGGGCACCTGGCTGGCCCAGTCAGAAGAACGTGTGACTCTTGATCTTGGGGGTTATGAGTTTGAGCCCCCACTGGGTACAGAGATTACTTAAATGAACAAATAAATAAAAACTTTAAAAAAATAAAAGGATATGAGCATCTGTTGCAAAACAGCCTTGGTACAACCAAGCAAAATAGTTCACAAATGAGCTGAGGTAAAAATAAAATACTGGGAAGCAATGAAACTGAATATGACATTTTGTTGGGGGATGTATTTTCTTAAATATTTAATATCACTTGGATATTTTATTGCCTATTTTGTTGTGCCTAAAAGAATGAAGTGATAAAAGATTGAAGTGGCCTTTAACAATTATCTAACACATTACAGAGTATTTTTTCATTTTAAAAAATGAGATGCTTGTGCTTACATCTTGATAATTTACAAAATACAACTTTCGGCACTCCTCTTTCTTTCTCTATTGTCCTTGTCATGTGATCACCATAAAGTGTAATCAATAAAGGAATTTTTAATAAATTTGAAAAGACTGCTGTCAGTAGCTCTCTGTGTGCTATAACCTAGTCACATTACCATTTAAGAGCATCACTTATTAGCAACCGTAACAGTAAGTACACTTTGCCTTCACCTAATCAGGATATACTTTCAGGTCTTCGGACAGACCCAATCATAAGTAACTTCTTATTTATAGTTTCAGTTTGGAGCTTAACCTCACAGGGGGTCTTTGCCAAGTCTTCCTAACTGAAATACAGTTTTCATTTCCATTTTCCATTTTGATGCAAGTTTGTTTTTCCATAGCTGCCTTGTGCCCAGAATTCTAGCACCTGCACACTGACCCCTGGCGGCAGAAACTAGACCCTGCAAAGCCTCTTGCATGGCAATTAAGCCCCTTGGAGCTAAAAAGTCCCCTTCCTGGGCCACTCCAGATTAAAACCCATCATCCTGTATTCCATGCTCAGAGTTCTGCCAGGTAATGCAGTTAACTAATTCATAATAAGTTGTGAATGGGAATTTCCATTCCTTCCCCAGTGCTGCAATGTTTCACATCAAAGGAGTTTCTCATGCCTAGCTGGACAAAGGAGAAACTTGGAAGCAGGGGACATGCACAGGCAAATAAATCATACCACAGAGGACTTCCACTCAACATACTCCCAAGATTGGCCTGAACCAGTGACACTTCCTAGAGTCATGTAATCAGAAGAACAGGGGCTGTATAATCAGGCCTCAGTTTAATCCTGATGTCTTGGTTTACTAGCTGTGTGGTCTTAGACAAGCTACTTAACCTTCCTGAGTTCTCAGTTTGCCTCTTTGTAAAACAAGAATAGTGATATTTTACTCCAAAGGATTGTTGTAAGGAATATGGATGCAGGGTAACTGGAATGTAAGTTCTCAAATAAATGTTTGGCATTATTGTCTCCAAGGGAAAGACAGAGGCACTCATATTTATGAGGATCAAATTTTTTGTTCCAAAAACTATGTATTTGGGACATGAAAAGTGTAAATGATATGGGGAGAGAAAAGGACAAAAATATCTGGGGTCAGAATTGTCTCCAAGAAATCCATATAGGCAACACATCTGCAGTACTAAACAATGTCAGTTTTTCGGTTGGAGTAAGTCTGTGGGCCGCTGGGTGTAGCCTTCCATGAGAATGCTAGTTAACACCAAATCAGATTTCTAAATAAGCCCAGAGAACAGGCAACTCTGACAAATGGACAAGTGCTCAGGAGTTGTTTACACAGACATCTTCTAACACTGTAAATAAGACAATAAGAATGCACACTCCTTTGCAGCAGTCATAAAGTCTAGGATGGAGTTAGGTAGTGTCTAGACGCCTTTGATCAAAAAACAAGGATTAGTGGTTACTGAATTTACTAACACAATTTTCTTTCCTTTTCTCCAATTATTTCTATTTTCAGCCTTCACTTTTAGGATTTAGTTACAGCATCTTGCACTGCTTAGTCAGCAGACATGTGCCATTTGGGGGATGCCATGATCCCCTTTTTCAAAATTAAATTTTGAAGCCAGAAGTGTCACGTTTCATTTCTCATTTAGTGTAATTCTATGAGACTTTACTCAGCATTAAAAGACAAAGTCAGTACCCACTGATCATCATATGTTTTCAGGCTTTAAGCATACTGACTCATGATGCCCAAGGTCTTGCCATTAATTATTTTCCCATGCACTACGTACAACAAACCTTTATCAATTAAGTAAATACTTGTAACAAAACACAGAGAGATGCATGCTCATACCCATAATGAACATAGAGTGTAGCTAGAGAGATCTAATCTATGCAAATTAGCAATGGTAAAGTATTATAGTATGAATTATACCAAATCATCACTAGAACACTGTTCAATCATTAAGTAGTCCTTAGGAAAATAATCTGTACCCAATGCCATGCTGGCAGGTATTTTTTTTCTTACTGCATTGTTTGGCTTACCCAATGTTGTATTCCCTACAGGTCAGGATTTAATAACAGACCATCCATCGTAGGTGGCCCTGCATTTGCTATTTCCTGCAGTATCAGAGAGCCTCTTTCATTACAAGACAGGCTCAACTGTAAGACAGCCTGAAAATATGGACCCAGGGGGCAATTTTACAGAGAGATTTCTGTGTATATGCTTGTATGCCAGGGGGATGGAATATAAAGGGAGAACTTAATCCCCTTCTTGAGAAGCTCATGTAAATGAACATTCCAACTGTGTCTTCTCTCCTCAAACCCTTCCTCGCTTGTTGCAGCTAACTGGTCTCCCCTTCACAGAGAGGGGGCTCCTAGGCAGAGACTTACCTGCTGTTGAGAGAAAGGAAATTCTTCATTCAACCCCAGCTGCTATAGGATGTAAACTGAGACTCATGGGGAACAGAGACCAGAGAAAAGATGAGAAGTAGTCTTCATAGAGATGATCCATAGCTGTGGTGAATTTTCGCAGCCTGAAGTAAGAACTGGAAACTCAGATAAGACCCCACACCCATATCCACTCTCCTTTCTGGGTAGTTTTCCTCTCATAACTTCATATCCTTAACATTCTGAAGAAGATCATGTTTAGGTGTTTTGTTTGTTTTTGTTTTTGTTTTTACTCAGAGTTTCCCCGTGTTTGGCAAAATTCTTTGTTCTCTAGAAAAACCCAGTTGTTTTTGTCTTAAGCTAGGCAATTATATATATTTTACACTGGGAACTGGGATATCATCTGCTTCTAAAGATGGATTTATTCTCTTTTTAACACTATGAAATAGCTCGTTCCTCAGGTGAAAATCTGGTTTGGGTGTAGGTCTCTAAGACGCAATACAATTCTTTGGGGAGAAATGATTCTCTCAGTCTCTGAGAAGTACAAGTCTGCCTGATGTATGCATGGAAGATGGAGTTGAACATTCCGCCCAAAACAAAGACTCATAGAAACATATTAGTTTTATGAATTACTGGAAGTTTGGACAATTATGAAACATTTTTATTTATTCTTTTTATGAAATACTCAGATGTACAAGCCTGAATTCTTAAAATTACTGATGTGTACTACTTAATAAGAAATTAAAGCAGAATATAACTTTACTAAAAATATTTTTCCTATTATGAGAAAAGATAAAATCTGAAGATGGCATTCACTATAGTTACCAAATTATCAAGTTTTAAAATTGGATTTTAATTTAAAAGTCCATGGTACCTGGTCCCTGGAAATTTTCGTTAAGTCTTCATCTAGAAATGTGGTACCCAAATGTTCAAGCTCCCAGTCCCCTATGTGAACAAAGGAGATTTACTTGGAATTTCTTTCCCCAAGGTCTGTTAACATATGGGAAAGAAAAGAAGAAATCAGATTTTGGTAAAGAGAGACCTATTACCTTTCATTGTCACTTAAGAAAAATATTTTGGGGGCACCTGCGTGACTCAGTAGGTTAAGCATCTGCCTTCAGCTCAGGTCATGATCTCAGGGTCCTGGGATCCAGCCCCACATAGGGCTCCCCGCTCAGCAGGGAGCCTGCTTCTCCCTCTCCCACCCCCCTGCTTGTTCTCTCTCTTCCTCTCTCTCCCTCTGTCAAATAAATAAATAAAATCTTAAAAAAAATATTTTGGCCGTTGGCAATAGTGCCTAAAACTTAAATATTTGAGATGGTATTACTTAGTATTTAGCCAAATATTTACCTTTTTAAAAAACGTCTTAAAAAATTGTCCCAGTTTTCCCTTAATTTTTGAATCAAAATTATATTTCAAGAAAAATGAAATCCATATGTTCCTAGTCTATCTCTCCCAATTCTTTAACATTTTATTTTGGAAGATCATCTGGAAGCTAAAAAGCCTTAACTGGTTTCCAGGTTTTGTCATTTAATTTTTAAATTGTATTTGACTAACAACTGTAAAATCATGAATTTGGAAAACTGAGTATTTATTACAAACCTGAACCCTTTAGATCTTAAAGAAATACTTTAATAAATGAATGAATAAGTGAATGACAAGTAGGAGACAACTCAAAAACAACTAGATATTACTTAAATAGGTTTTTAAACGCTACTAGTAAGTAATAACTGAAAATTTTACCCATGCTGCACATCTTAAATTTATACAGTGTCGTATATCAGTTATATCTCAATAAAACTGGGGGGAAAAAGAAAAAGAAAACTTTATCCCAGTGCCAGAGAAAGACTTTCTTTCCTCCAAGTATTAATTTGGCCAATATAAATACAATTTTCATACATTTTCTAGGCTCTTTTATAAATTCTCTTATGCTCTATATAAACCATTTTTGAAATGTAAATCCCTCCAGACTTTGAAATAATGCATATGTTTACTAAAAGTATGGAAAATATTAGCAAAATGAAACTTCCCATTTAAAATGGGAAAATACCAGTAAAAAGTAGGTAAGACTTAGGAGCTGGCCACAGAATGTGATCCTAGAACTGACAACAGCTACTAAGACATGTGTTGGCATTGTGCTCTGTGTACCATATACATTATTTCATTTAATCCTCATAAAAAACCCTAGGAGGTAATACTTGTATCCCCATTTTGCAGAGTTGCAAACTGAAGTTCAGAAAGTTCCACTAAGTGACCCCAGGTTACACAGTTGGTAAGGTGAGCCCTGATTTAAACCTCAGGACTATGTGTGTCCAAAGCTGGTACTCTTAAGCATTCCTAAATGAAACTGCTGTGGGAAAGGCCTTTGATATTATTAATATAAACAAGCAGTCACTTCTCCCTAATAAGATTTTCCCAACCCACCCTGCTCCATGGACAATTGCTCCCGCCTTTGCTTATGAGCTGTTTTCTGGTTACCAAGGAGGGTAAGTAAGAGATTAATGTCAAGGCTCCCATAAAACACGATGTTATAAAGGTACCTCTAATCTGAATCTACATATTACCCATAGAAAAGCTCCTGGGGAACCACAAAAGTCAAATACATTTGTCAACTATGATCACTTTTTAACTAGCTGCAAGATGAAGTATTTCTAGGATACAAGGAAACAACTCAGGTCTCTATTACCCTAGGACTAGACTGATCCCACTGTTACAGTGAGAGCTTGCTTAAGACACTTTCTTACCTTACACAGAGACTAGGCAGAATCATAAATGAAAATATAACTGTTCAATATGCATGTTACCCAAATGGAAAAGATAAAAAAAACATTTTCAGTAACAGAAATCATGATCTGAGAGCAGCAGGTATATGGTTCCTTACCTAGGGTGAGGGAAGTTAGAAGCTTTAGGAGAGAGTATCATTTCTTTCTCAGCAAGTACATTCTTATTTCCAGCCCACAACTTGTACAGTTTTATTTCTCCAGGTTGCCCTTCCAAGAAAAACAAAGTAAATATCTAATAACCATGAGCTGAAGTAGCTCATTAAACTGAAGCACCTACTCTTTTTGCAGTTAGGCAACTTATCAAAGGGAGATTGTATACTGCTAAGTCCACAGAGATGGAGAATGCTAACTTTCATCAGGATAGCCTTATAACTGCTCTTATGATATACATAAGAAGGATGTAGAAGTTTTCAGGCCATTATCAGAGACACTTTCATATCTGGTTTATTGGTTTGTTTGTTTGTCTTTTACAGATTTTATTTATTTGACAGAGGGAGAACACAAGGAAGAAGGAGAAGCAGACTCCCCACAGAGCAGGGAGCCTGACTCGAGGCTCCATCCCAGGGCCTTGAGATCATGACCTGAGCCGAACGCAGACACTCAACCGACTGAACCACCCAGGTGCCCCTCCACATCTGATTTTAAGATCTGAGACCATTTGTAAAGAAACTCTGCTCCTTCACCTGGGGTTCCTTAGCAGTAAACTCCCCCCTCAGCAGTTGAATTAGCCACAATTTCCAACCCAGATTGTACTTCTTTGTTTCCTTAAGGAAATTCATTCCCCTCTTTGGATGTGCTATCTCCATTGGCTTGTTCTGCAGTGACTGTAACCTGCTATGTGTTTTCTTTTAAGTTTTGTTGAAATGATAAGCCTGCTCAGAACCAAACTTACTAGCCTAAGTCAGGCCATGTCTTACCTGGAAATCAACCCTCATCTTCTCCTCTTTATATACAAAGCCTGCATATCTTTAAATAAAGCCCAAGTCTCCCTTTTACTGTTGAAACTTCCTCTGATAATCTCATGGAAAGTGTTTGCTTCTTCCTCTGAAGCACTCATGTGGCACAATCACACATTTCCTCAAACAGCTAAAAATCTTTTTACATTTAAGTCATAATTTCACAAAAATTACCACTCCTCCCAGTGGAGGAACTAACATATGACCAAATCCATCAAAATCATCCCCAAATTGCACTTGCGTCAGCACCCATCATGGCACCTTCCACACAGTAACTGCTCAGTAAGTCAGAACCTGAGTTCTCTACACTCCAAGGACAGCTCATGGTGCTAGAGTTTCTAGGCTAATATGAATACTCTAAAATGCAACCTGAAAGGTGTAAATAAACAGTGAAACCTCAGGGAGCCCATCTGCTGAAAGTTAACCCAGAGGATTTGGGAGGACTGGGGGGGTGGGGAGCTAGGTTAAAATTAGTTACTCTTGGGGCGCCTGGGTGGCACAGCAGTTAAGCGTCTGGCTTCGGCTCAGGGCGTGATCCCGGTGTTATAGGATCAAGCCCCACATCAGGCTCCTCCGCTATGAGCCTGCTTCTTCCTCTCCCACTCCCCCTGCTTGTGTTCCCTCTCTCGCTGGCTGTCTCACTCTCTGTCAAATAAATAAAATCTTTAAAAAAAAAATTAGTTACTCTTTCCGCCCCTCCTTGGAATGTCTCATGGATTGTTGTACTTTGTTTTTATTTCACACAAACAAAATTATCTTTACAAAAGAGATTTATATGTACAACCTTTGGTATCTTTCTTCCCTAATCCAAAGTTTTCAGGACTTGTTGGAATTGGGCTTTTTCTAAATATAGTGAGTTCCAGATCCCAGGCTTGTCTGTAGGTTTGACTTGGGCAACATTTTGAAATTAAAAAATAATAAAGCTGATAGTTGCTCAAAAAGTAAAACACAGAATTACCAAAAAACTCAATAATTCCACTCCTAGGTATATACCCAAAATAACTGAAAACACATATACAAATATTTGTACACTAATGTTCATGATACCATTGTTTTCAGGAACCAAAAGGTCAAACAACCCAAATGTCTATCAATGGATGAATGAATAAACAAAATGTGTTATATACCTACAGAGGAATATTACTCAGCCATAAAAAAGGAGTGAAGGCCTGATACACTCTATAACTTTGAAAGCTTTATTCCAAGTGAGAGAAGCCTGACACAAAGGATCACACACTGTATGATTCCACTTATAGGAAATGCCCAGGACTCGTAGACCCACAGAGACAGAAAGCAGATTGGTAGTTGGCAAAGACTAGTGGGAGGGGGGTAGGGCTACTGCTTAAGCAGTGGGTACTGCTTAATAGGTATGGAGTTTTATTCTAAGGTGTTGAAGTGTTTCAGAACTAGAGAGGTGGGAGTTGCACAACCCTGTGAATGTGCTAAATGCCACTGAACTGTACCATTCAAAATGGATAATTTTATGTTGTGTGGATTTTACTTCAATACAAAAAATAGCAACAAAGCTTGTCTGACACCAACAGCTCCTAGACCCCAAGGTCCCACAGAAGCAGAGAGAAGGGCAGCCTAACTCAGGCAGGGAACACTTTTTGGAGAGGATGACAGCTAAGCCAAGACCTGAAAGTCAAGTAGGATTTAAACTAAGCGGGAAGACAGATGTGGGTGGGGAAAGAAAAGGGAAGAGAAAAATATCTCAGGAAGATGTGTGCATAATGATTTCATAATATAGCACTGACATAAATTATTTCTTGTCACCCATAAAATCAAATTAATAAACACGTATTAATTATCTGTTATTTGTGGGAACCATGCTAGGTGCAGGGAGAAACATAAGGGGGAAAAAAGGCATGGTCTTACAAGAGAAATAAAACTACTGTTCCTTGAGCACCTTCTAATGATGGAAATTTTACATATATTATCTCTAATTCTTTAAACATATCAAAGAGATGAGTATAATGAATCCTTTGGAGTTACATAACTTGCTCAATATTGCACAGCTTACAAATGGAAGAGACAAGATTCAAATCTAAGTGTGTCTGATTCCAGAACCTACATTTTTGCCATGACAGCAGACTGTCAGTCATAATGGACATCATTACAGCTGCTGGAAGTTGAACAACGTATTGAGACATCAGTGAAGAGATGTCATGAAGTAGAGCACAATGTTCTCTGTTGGTAACAAAGGCCATGGAAAAAAACTGGGACCATATCTGGAGAGTAACAGAAATCCCAGATCCCAGATCCCAGATCCCAAATCCTAGGGCCAGAAGCAGAGGTGAGGAGAAAAAGGCTCAGCCATCACCTGCTCCCGAAACCCTTCCCCAACCCCCATTATACTAAGATGAGAGAGCCTCTTCTCTGTGCCCTGCACTTACCCATCAGAGCACTCCACAAACTCAGTGTTTGGTTTTGGATCTTTATTCATATCCCAGTTCCATCATTTACTAGCTTTGGGTAAATTACAGAAGGGTGTGTGTCTCTCTGTGCCTTGGTTGACATATCTGAAAAACTAGAATAATAGAATAATATGAATAATAATTCTGGATCAAATGAATTAATACCTACAAAGTGCTTAAGGGCCTACAATACAGAAAGTGTTCAATAAATGTTGTTTTTGTTGCTGATGTTGTTGTGTTACTATTTCCCTTATCAGGAATTCTCAGTTTCTTAAAAGCAAGGACCATATATTTTTTTTTAATCTCCAGCCTACAGTTGGTAATGGACCCAGTGGTAGTGGTGGTAGTGGTAGTGGACCCAGTACTCTATTGATGAGTGGAATTTTCACGACTGAGGCTATACTCTAAATTGTTGTAAACTCCTTGACAACTATAAAACAGAGATTGTCAGTCATCAAATATTTACTGAACACCTACTAGCTGGCAGGCCTGGCACTGGGGATACAGGGTTCTCTAAACTGCCAGGACTAAATTTAGTCCAAATGGTTGATTTATCATTCAGTTTAGATGGGGAAAAAAATAAGAATGCACACACTTGTACAGCCTCTAGAGAAATACCTGTGCAGTGTCAAGGTTTTGGCTATCATTACAAAGAAAACATTGCTACTCTTGTACAAAACAAACTATGATCCATTAACTCAGCACAGAAGTCCTTTTTGGCTCCAAAAAAGCTGGCACCCAAACAAGGTTTGTAGTCACACTGCCAAAAAATACCTGGCTGATACATTTTAACATCCTTCCTTGTTTTCTTTCAGACATACTTCAGTAATAGCCTGTCTGCAGGTACAAGATGCTTACAGGAAGTGATTAATCTTTCATGAGACTATTCTACTATTCCTCAATGCAATACGATAAGAGCTTGAAGGGACAGGCACCTTCGTGTCAGTGCATGCTTCAAGGAAAGGAAGTTTTCATGGGAGATAAATCTGATCACATGATAGAAGCCAATGATAAAAATCTCTTTTTTAAAAGAAAGCAACCTAATAGGACAAAACCACTCCCCCGGGAAAAAGAGAGGGGGAAAAAATAAAATAAAAAGAAGCCCACCTCTAAACCTAAAACTTCTTTTTTTCTCCTGGTAGGAGGCCAGATGGGATCCTTGGACATCATGAAACACTACAGCTGGAAGCTGAACGGTTCATCTATACCCCCACCCCCCACATGTAGATACTGGAGATGAGAAAGCCTCTTGTTTGCTGTCTGAAGCAGGTGTGGTTGGACTAAATGGGGAGAAGATGTCCAGCTGGAAGAACCCATCAACCAGCTGCCCAGGGCAGTCTGCTTAGATAAATACCACCTGTTACTAAACAGCCAGAGAAAAATTAGTCATATCCCAGGAACCTGCTGATTCCCTCTATTATGCTGAGGCTTTTGTGTCTTTTGACATCCCAAATCCCATGTGTCTCAGAGCGATGGTCATTTTCACTGTGCTTAATTTGATTCTGGACAATGGCAGAGGCTTTTGAAGCATTAGGTTAAAGTATTTCCTGGGGGCTGGGAGCACATACATGAGAGAATAATAAACACATAGAAGCAGAGGGAAATGATTGCAAAAGGTACCTTTTAACTCAACAATCTCAGTGCCCGATGGAGTCTGTCCACTTGGAAGGACAAGGCATGGCCCCATATTTTTCACCCTCTTCCTTCGCTCTCGTTGCTCTCAGCTGGACCAGCCCTCTCTTGAGCACTGACTGACTGCATACACAGACACAGACACACACACACACACACACACACACACACTCACACCTGTGCTCTTGCTGTTCCCATACCTGGAATGTCTTCTCCTGAACCTTCCAAACCCCTCTCTTCAAGACCCAAATGGAATCCTGCTTCTCCTTGAGTGTTCCCTAAAAACTGTAGCCCAAAATGACTGTCCCTTTGCTGCTATGGCATGGACAGTCCACATAGTATTTGTCACTATAACCTGTTGCTTTCTCCTCTTGTCCCAAGTAAACCTCACCACCCAACGAGATTCCGTGAGCGTAAAGCTTGCCCCTCTGAGGCCTACCCCCTCAACACAAAGTTAGGCATAGAGCAACCCCATAAATGGGTTCTCAACTGAAATAACACTGACCTCAAAGTTATTTTAGGATTACAGACAAAATGCTAGGTCTAAACTAGAGATCCCGTGGGAAAAAGGCCTTTACTGATTTTCACCTTAAAGCTACGGGAAGTCAATGGGCATGTAATCAGAAGGCTGGGAAGTGAATCTCGATTTTCCTAGTTATTAACTTTGTGGTACTAATTATTCATATTAATGGTATCAGTTTCCTCACCTATAAAATGGGACTCACAATGCTAAGTCGGGGTTACTATTGGAAAGCTCCCATAGGAGTCTATGACTATCACGGTTATGTGCATTATCAAAACCATGCATTAGTGACCCTTTAGTAAGCTGTACAATGCCTTCAAAATCAAACTGATCCGGGGCGCCTGGGTGGCACAGCGGTTAAGCGTCTGCCTTCGGCTCAGGGCGTGATCCCGGCGTTAGGGGATCGAGCCCCACATCAGGCTCCTCTGCTATGAGCCTGCTTCTTCCTTTCCCACTCCCCCTCCTTTGTTCCCTTTCTCACTGGCTGTCTCTGTCTCTGTCGAATAAATAAATAAAATCTTTAAAAAAAAAAAAATCAAACTGATCCAACAAAATGACTTATTATTCTAGACTGACTTTTTAGGCTTCACAAACTTGGCTGATCATCAGAATCATCTGAGGACCTTGTTAAACCAGATTGCTGCATCTCCATTTTGGAGATTCTAATTGTGGAGGCCTGGGTGGCCTCAAGTGACTTTAACAATTAGCCAGGTTTAGGAACTACTGGATAAAATCATTTTGTCCATGTTTGCTTTTCCTAGCATCTGACTAGTGAAAACTTATTGGGATTAGGAGCTTTTAGAAATACATTTTAAATGGTAAGAAACCAATTGATAATGACATTTGGTGCCATTCAACTTAAAAATACCCTAAGCTTTTCTTATAATTAAAATCTATATAGTCACATACATACACATATGCAGGAGGTTAATGTGTGTGTGTGTGTGTGTGTGTGAATTTCCTGGAGGTATGTGGTGTAATTACCCAGTATTCCGGAACCTCTCATATATCAATTTATCTCTGTAATCTGATCATTTGCTGCAGTCAGGGTATGTCCCATTTCTATTCCTCCACAAAGTTCACTCATATTTGTAAAATCATTACTCAAGCTAAGAAATAAAACAGTACATTTCAAAAAGGAAAAGAAAAGTAACATACCAAGGAAGAAGACAAAATCCTAAGTGTGTGAAATTTAGTTTTTAAAGGAGCAGTTTTGCACACCTTCCTACCCTAAAAATCTGCCAGCATCCAGCAGCCTTGAGCAGAGAATACAGGCACTCCTAAGAAAGCCCTCAGTCCAAGGCATTTAGTCCCTCAGCTGGGCAGAGGTCAAGGCAATCAACAGTAGTTTAGACTCAGGGAAGAAAACCAGCTCCATTAATGTGACAGACACAGGAAGAGTCATCCCATTTAGTAACGACAAAAGTTTGAGAAGAATTTGGTTTCTGAGAGTTGGCCGATACATGCAGATGAATAACTGTCTCGTCCATCCCTTTCAAATGTATTCGCTAAATTCACCAGATTTACAAGCACTGTATTGCACATAAGTTCCCCACGGAGAGTTCCTGAAAATCGACTCAATCTCTTTCTAAAAATTATGCCAGACATGGCTTCTGGTGCAGAGGAAACTGAGCATCCCTTTGCCTGGGCCTCCCAGTGTAAGGAAAGCCACTCACTCTCACAGGAGCAGATTGTTTCAACTTAATTGAATGAACTAAACTTGGGGAAATACCTGACATTGCCAACTTGACCTCTGCTAAGCCTTTTGAACTTCAATCACTGTCCTCCAACACAAAGCCTTCTATTAGACTTCCAGCTATTTCCCCCGCTTACACAGGTAGCTTATCTTAAGGCGTCCATGGTTTCAGTTATCATTTCTGACCTGATTGTGACACGAGTATTATTTCCGTGCTGGGTTTTATGACTAAGCCTGCAGAGGTATTTGCTGGTTTGATTGAGGAAAGAGCATCTCATTTCAGTTTCTTATCCACCAAGATCCAATAACTTATTTTAAAGAAAAAAATGTAGTTTTAATTTATGAGAACGCAAAAGAAAAAAGCTCCAATAAATTAACACTAGTCATAAACTGTCCAAGATCATAATCTTTGGTGTTTTGTATAGATTTCAAAGTTAAAAATATAATTTGTAACGTGGGGTGATAAACATGAAGATTGTTCCCAATAACAAAGTACAGATGGGAAAAACAAAACAAAAACTGCCTGAATTTCTCGAACAAGCAGAATTACTTATTCCTCATCTAGTTCCCTTACAGAAGTATCAAAAATTGAGGCTAATGTTGGAAACATTTTGAATTAATTACCCATCCTGGCAAATAAAAGGTATTTTAAATCTGAGACTAAAAATGTGAATAGTAGTTATTTTAAGTGGTAGTTAGTCCTAACTAAGCATCCGTTTTTCTTATTCTTAACTCTGGAGTACATTTACCTTTTAGAATTATACCAGAAAAAATTTAAGCATATGAAATATTCAGAATCAACCAGTTCTTTATTGCAAAGTAAAACAAAATACAATTTGCCCTCAGCAGTCAGTGATTTAGAAGACTGCTAACAGCCAGCTCTAGCAAATGTGGGGAAAGCATACAAATACAAATATACAAATACAAATCATGGGGAAAATATACAAATTTTGTGGAAAGTCATTTGGCTGGCAATATTTATTGAAATTCGAAACATGCATACCTGGCAAGGCTATTCATTGAAAAATTGTTCAAAATAGCAAAAAGAAAAAAAACTAAATAAAGGGAAAAAATAAAAATTAAAAAATTAAATAGGGGAGTGGTTCAATAGTAACAACACAAATATTAAAATGTTAAAAAAATATCCTGCATGAAGTGACCTAGAAAAATGTCTATACTACAGCAAAGAAAACTGATTCCAGAGAAGCATACTTAATAATATTCTGATTAAGGGTATCCAACGTATAAATGCATATAAAGTATAAACCTAGGAAAAGGAAGAATATCCATCAAATAGCTACCTGATAGTTTTTAACCTTGAGAGAAGAAAATGTATGGATGGAAGGGGTCTTTAACTCCTTATTAATAAAAGCCAAACATAGACAACAGGTGAATTCTATTTTGATTTTGATTTGTATTTTGATTTTGAATTTGCTGTGTATTTCAAAATATATTTAAACTCTAAAACTGTTTAGAAACCAGAAACCTATATTTAAATAAATATTAAAATAAGTCAATATTTATTCTCATCATCTGCAGAAATAAAACATCTGTGGGGGGTGCCTGGGTGGCACAGCGGTTAACCATCTGCCTTCGGCTTAGGGCGTGATCCCGGCGTTATGGGATCGAGCCCCACATCAGGCTCCTCTGCTATGAGCCTGCTTCTTCCTCTCCCACTCTCCCTGCTTGTGTTCCCTCTCTCGCTGGCTGTCTCTATCTCTGTCAAATAAATAATAAAATAAAAAATAAAAAAAAAATCTGTGAAATAATTAACCTCTTAATTTCAGAAGAACTATGTTTGTTAAAATGAGTTACATCTACTTGGACTCTTTTCCATTGCCATCTCTTATAGCCGATATCCAGTCAGTCTAAACATAATAAACATGGATATTTTATTTCTTTCCGTATATTTGAAAAGTAAATTTGTTGAAGGAATACACACATTGCTTGTGTTATAAAGTCACATGGCAATTGCAAGGGTTACCTCAAGAAGCTTTATTATGTTGTTGGATCCAATGAATGGGAATTTTCTTCTTCTAAATGAAACTGTGGAGGACTGAAGGGATGCAATATTATCATGTTCCCAATAAGTGTTTTGATTATGAGTTGTTTCATTTTGCTTCACCAAAACAAAACAAACAAACAAACAAAAAAAAAACACCTACTTACCGATTCATAGCCTACTGAGAGAAGAGATTATCACACAGTAAGTTTTTGTTCCTATTTTCCAAAGCTACATACCTTATTTCTAAAGCTGCCCAAATTTCTTATCAAACCAAAAATGTGAACATTAGCCAAGCACACAAGTCTCCACAGCCTCATAAGTGTCATAGAGGGATGTTAGTATTGGCAAGAAAAGTGCATGAAATCTATTTCTTCTGCCGCAAGTGCCTGGAATTTCCTGGCATTCCATTTCATCGGAGTATCAGCTGAACAGTATAGCTCGGCAATGCCCGAGCAGGCAAGAGCCGGGGAGTTCATGTGTATTACACCATCCACACAAGTAAGGGAATCTATAACGCTAACGTCATTTTTTACATAACAGGAAAATGTGCAAATGCTTACCAAATCTTCCTTCTCCTTTTTCCCTTTCACTCTTTTGCACACTGCTGCTTTCCATGGCCTGTTTAATCTGTTTAACTTTTCCAAGCCTTGGTTTCTCATCCGCATGATGGGAGTAATGGTAGGACCATAAAGGTTTACTGTGAAAATCAAGTGACTATGTTGCTTAGAACAGTGCATAGCTTAAAATAACTGCTCCAAAAATAGTAGTTTCTTGTTGTAATCCATAGATATTAATGGTAGCAAGAGCCAAGAGGGGTACTCTGCAGGGCAGTAAATCCCAATCTCTAGAGAATAAAAAAAATCAAATCTAAGCCTTCAAAATGAAGATTTAGGGACCCCACCCTCCAAAGACTGATTCATTCTGTCTGGGATTAGACATGGGAATTGGGAATCTTCTTTCTTCAAAAGCAGCCCAAGTGATTGTGACAAGAAGCTTGAGAGAGGAGGAACAGCAGAGGACCTTGGGAAGCAGCAGAGGGAAGGAGAGGAATAGAATCCATGACTCACCCCCACCAAAACCTTTCACTCTTTAACTAACATTAACTGTTTTCTCCTGACTCTGAGACCAAGAAATATTTTCCTAAATCTAATTTATATTTATGTCATGTCAGAAAAAAAAAAAGAATCAAAATGGTTCTCCCACTTGATCTGCACCAACTCTGACTATGTTTCCTCCCAGCTGTAATAGCACATTCCACTATCCCCGAAATGCACTTTGTGCTCCGTTAGGTTTTGTTCCTTTGGATTCCCATTAGTATTGGTTCCTTTAGACACTGGTGTGGGGTGGTGTAGGATTGCAAGATTAAGATGATGGCTGTAGACCTGCATATTTAATCTTATGTATTGATCCCCCAGTCTAAAAGTTTTCACAGCTCCATCGGAACCTGGGATTTTCACATCAGTCCCTAAGTCCTCCATGTCAAATGACTGAGGAATCTCACACTTGCCCACTTCCCCCACACAGCATCCCATCTCAGGTCTACCTCTCCTGCTGAACAGTGGACCTAATGAATAGCTTGCTCTTGGGCAGAAGGTGGACACACATTTTATGGGGCCTTAAAATCTATCCTATTTGGGGGGCACTCTTAAAGACAAAGAATACTAAAAAAAAAATCTTACTTTTCACAAAAAGCATATCGTCATGTGAATTCAAGGGCAGATCTCCTCTAAGATCCTTAGAATTGTTATAAATTATTTTGTGTCCAACCCCCTAATTCATATGTTAAAGCCTTAATCCCCAATGTGGCTATATTTGAAGATAGGGTCTTTTAAGGGATAATTAAGGTTTAATGAAGTCATAAGGGTAGGGCCCTGATCCAATATAACTAGTGTCCTTCTAAGAATGGACAAAGAAACCAGGGATGTACATGTACAAAAAAGGGCCATGTGAGGACACAGAGGAAAGGTGGCCATTTACAAGCCAGGGACAGGGGCCTCAGGAGAAACCAGCCCTGCTGACACCTGGATCTTGGATTTCCAACCTCCCAAACTGTGAGAAAATAAATTTCTGTTGTTTAAGCCACCTAGTCTGTGAAATTTTGTTATGACAGCCCTAGTAGACTTCAAAAGAAGTGGTCCATTCAATTGAGAGGCCCTGAAGCTCTTCCTGTATCCTCCACTCCTACCAGCTAAACTGAAGTTCACATCACCATTACAGCAGTTCTGACACTGACTCCAGACCAGTGGTTCTCATTGTGCCGACACACCCATGCTTAAGAATCCAGGTTAAATATTATGCTCTTCTCCAATCTCTATACATTAAATACGTATTTTCACTACCCAATATCCAATCCCACAGGTGTCTGCACCTCTTTTGCTGGTTTTATTTAATTCTCTTATATTGTCATCAGTCATTATTCATTTTATACCATCATATTCATGTTATCATTCATATTCATTACTATTTCCATTAATTTGTAAGATAACATTCATATTTTAATTAGCCATTTAAATTCCCTGTAGGAAGAGACCATGTCTAATTCCATGCCTAATAAAATATTTGCCCATAGGAAGCCATCAACAAATGTTTATTTGTTTACTTTTTTATTTATTTTTAAGATATTATTTATTTATTTGAGAGAGAGAGCATGAGCAGGGACAGAGGGAGAGGGAGAAGCAGACTCCCCACTGAGCAGGGAGCCCAACTTGGGGCTCAATCCCAGGACCCAGAGGTCATGACTTGAGCTGAAGGCAGACACTTAATTGAGCCACCCAGGTGCCCCTATTTATTTGTTTTTTAGAGAGGGAGAAAAAGAGTAAGAGGGGGAGGGGAGGAGCAAAGGGAGAGGGGGAGAGAGAATCTTAAGCAGGTTCACAGCCAGCCTGGTGCCCAACGCAGGGCTTGATCTCACAACCCTGATGAGATCATGACCTAAGCCGAAATCAAGAGTCAGACTCTTGACTGACTGAGCCACCCAGGTGTCCCAACAAATGTTTATTAAATTCACTGATAGTTGTAAAAAGCCTGGAGGTCTTTAGCAAATGGAATATGACAGTTAATTATCTAACTATCTACTTAGCTGCCTTTAGAGAATATACAGAAAATCAAAGAATTCTGCAATTAAAAAGGTATTGGAAGCCAATTATTACCAGTTTTTTATTTTACCAATTTACCAAGCATCACTCAGTAAGTTAATATCAGATTCATGACTAAAACAGAAGTCTCGTGAATTCTAGACCTCATCCCACCAAGCAATCTGGACAGTCATGCAGACTTGATCAAAAGCCATAGATGGACAGACACATCCAGGTATTTTATAATCATCTAAAGAACACTGTGCTGACACAGAGCAACCATCAGATTATGATTTGGCTTCCACTGGAGGTCTTCCTAGAAGTACAGAACACACAGATCTCATCAACATGAGCACCATAGTTTAGATTATTGTTTTATTTCTCATTGTAGTTAAATAGATTGACATTCTGGTTTTTTTAACTTAAACTTGAAGCAGATTGTGAACTTCCTGGAAACAGTTCAACTACTGTGGATATTTATTTAAACTCAAGAAAAAGAATTTCACTCCTAATTCAAACTCAATACAGCAAAGCCTACTGCTCAGAGTAATTAGCGTATACCCGCCAAACTTGGAACCAACTAGCTCAGGTCAGAGTGAATACCTAATTTAGCCTTTGTGTTTAAACTCTTCACTTCTTCACCGGGAAGGTGAAAAAGGCTCTAACAGTGATGCTACTTGGAACATGAACTACAACATTCTGAACCATATACTGACCGTCAGTTCCTTCCATGCTGGTCTCTGAATATAAGCAGTGACGACAGCCATTAGATAGACATTGCTAAAAATGAAGTGCTGACGAGAGAGGATTTACATCCCATTACCAATCCCCTGAGCCACGCCATGGACCTTTAACTAGACATTTTATCATGTTGGTTGCCGTTCTCTGAATATTCTCTAATTTGTCTCTTTTTCAACATGTGGTATCCCAAACTAAAAGCAGTTGAAATATGTTCAGGCAAGACTAGTGCCAAGTTGCTGGAAATAATTTTTCTTTTTTTTTTTTTTTTCTGGTTTAGAACATAATGCTTCCATTAACGCAGATTGATATCACTTTGAAAGGATTTGAGGGGTCTTTTCTTTTTTAACAAATCATTCTGTTTGTTGACCTTAATAGCCCTCAAATTCTGCTAAGTGATGGAGTGGCAACCTATTGCTCAAATGCCAAAGTGGTAGATAATTTTGAGAGAGATGAATTTGGCCTTCAGTAGCCATTAAGTCCTTCCAGTTGTCCCCTCCTCCCGGCCCTCCTCAGTTGGTCCACCATCCTCCTTCCCCACAGTTCAGTTAGCCTATCTCATCCATATATCACCTCATCTTACCTAGTGTTAAAAGTTAAAGTCTTAGGGGCACCTGGGTGGCTCAGTCGGTTAAGCGTCTGCCTTCGGCTCAGGTCATGATCCCAGGGTCCTGGGGTCCTGGGGTCCTGGGATCGAACCCCACATGAGGCTCCCTGCTCAGCTGCTTCTCCCTTGCCTTCTCCCTCTGACTGCCACTCCGCTTGCTTGTGTGCTCTCTCTCTTTCTCTCTCTCTCACTCTCTGTCAAATAAATAAATAAAATCTTAAAAAAAAAAAAGTTAAAGTCTTAGTAGATACAGGCTCACCTTCTCCTGCTCCACCTCCCCTACAACTTCCAGCCACTAACTTCTAGGTTTCTACATTTTTAAAGTGATCCTCAAGAATAGAAAAGAATTTAAAGCCCCAAGCAATGAAGTCACTCTATCTACTGTGAGATCATATTTTACTAAGGAGTTGGGTTCTAAAGTTAATGTGAAATACAAAAATCAAGCCTGGTAAAAATTACCATTGGAAATCTTAAGAAGGTGACTGTGGTAGGCAGAATTCTAAAGGTGGCCTCCTGAGAGTCCCATCCTCATTATTCAACCAAACTCTAATCTAAGTACCACTGTGAAGGGATTTTGCAGGTGCAATGTCCCTAACCAGTTGGCCTTAAAATAAAATAGATGGCAGATTAATCGGGTAGGCCTGACCCAATCGAGTGAGCCCTTTAAAAGCAGAGTGTTTTCTCAGGCTGATAGCAGAAGGAGAAATAAGAGTGTTTCAGTGCACTGAAAGAAATCGATAAGCCATTTGCTGGCTTGCAGATGAAAGGTGCCACGTGGAGGGACCAGAGACTGGCCACTAGTTGCTGAGAGTGACCCCTGGCCAACAGTCAGCCAGCAAACAAGCGCCTTAGACCTACAACCATGAGAAACTAAATTAGCCTATAAGCAGCATTTGCCCCAAGTCTCTGGGTAAGAGCCCAGCCCTACCAACACCTTCATTTTAGTCTTTTGAGATTTTAACCAGAGAACTCCCAGATTTTAACCAGAGAAGTATCCCAGATTTTTGATCTAAAGAACTGTGAGGTGATAAAAGGGTAAGTAAACTGCTAAGTTTGTGGTAATCTGCTATACTGAAACAGAAAACTAATACCATTCAATACAGTAAGTAGCATGAGGCTATTTCATTGAAATGAATTTTTATTAGTTTAAATTTCTCGGTCACACGAGCCGCATGTCAAGTACTCCATAGCTACATGTTGTTACTTGCTACCATACTGGACACCATAAACCATAGAACTTTCCCATCATTGCCAAAAGGTCTTTTGGACAGTACTGCTCTGGAAGATCCAAAAGAACCAGCTTTCTTACAGCTTTGGCCCAGATGACTATTTCTTTTGTTGAGCAGCAAATGATATAATAGGGTTGAACTAAAGGACCATGTGGTAAGTAAAATGTGTATCTTTAATACCGTAATCATACTCAGCTCAGTGAGATGCTCACACCATAGAGAAAAGGGAACTAAGACTGATCAAGGAAAATTGATTTCTGCCTTCCATCTCCTGCTCGTGCCCAGATGCACGATCAATTTGTGAAATGGTGGGTAGAATCTCTGCTATTATCTCCACCCGATCTCTCTGAACTCCTATAGTGGGACATGTTTTAGTTAAATGTGCACATGATGTCATTCCACAGACCCTTCCTACTCCCTCTTTGCACCAGGCTAGCAACCACATGTCTGGGCCATATTGGAACAACAACAAGCTGGGACTGACTTTGGAGTCTGACCAGCTTGGCAGGAAGCATACTTCGGCAATTTAAGACCAAGGCCAGGGAGGTATGACCTGGGCTAATGGTGTGGGGATAATACTGAGACACAGACAAAGGAAGAGCACCCAGGCTTTGAGGTAGCAGTGATTCTAGATATTCATCAAAGTGTAAATGGTAGGCCACAAAATTGTCTTCCTAAAAGGTGATAAGATTTTGGTCCGTGTTATATCAGGTACTTTTGTCATTTGTATACATTTCATGAACAACAACAACAACAAAATTCATATTTTAAGCCTTTTTTAAAAATTTTGCAACAGATGACTTCACCCCAAGGTGAAGGTACTTAGGAATGTCTCCAAGGCTATGAGAAGACTACACAGTGAAATGCCGAAATGTCCTAATAGAAATATGGAAATCAGATTTTGGTTTAAACCCTGGCAGAAAAGGAAAATGCAGGAATTAGACAAAAGGCCAAATCTAGACTCAAGTCCTTCTAGGGAAGGAAAAACCACATACCAGAGAAAATGGAGTAGGAAAACTAGGTACAGCAGATTCTGTCAGAGGGCTCTACACCTATACATAGTGCACAGCAGACCACGAACATGTATTAATGGTCAGGAAGTCTACAGCTCCAGGTTCGAATGGGCCCTGCCACTCAGTGCAGTCTAACTGAGATAAGTAGAGGATAGCAGACCATTTCCAGACCATTCTTATAAAACAGTAGAGAGGGTTTCCTATGTACCACCATATCCAGCACCCTAGGCCTATGGCCTAAGGCAGAAGGTATAGACATCACAGACAGCCAAGATAGGCTCAAGCTGACATGGGGATGATAAGTACGTGGTTAGGGCCAGGAAAGGAGGTGGAGTCGATGGCCCTCCACTCCTGGTATTGTTGCCAAGCACCCAGAGAGGTTCTTCACCCAGCAAAAGTGGGTCCATCCTTCCTTTCCCCTTAGTTAACTCCCATGTCTACCTTGTAGCACTCCCAGCTGTTACTACTTCTCAATCTGGACTGGGCACTTACCCTGTGTCCCATCCTGTTTTCAGCTTACTGTCAAACAATCTCAGCTCAGGACCTTTTAGCTTTTAAACCCAGTCCTTTGCATGCTTGTGTGCAATATATATGTGAAAGTAATATCCTGGCAGTTCATATAACTTTTGTAAACCCACACACTTAATGGAAGATTAACTGTCAAAGCCAGGCATACCAGGTCTCCTGATTCCTAGTCCAGTGGTCTGGTCACTGCCTTCCAGCAGCTGTTCTAAACCTTTCCAAAGCATTTTCAAAAGTGCTATTCCCATCATCACCACGAGTTGGTGGGGGAGAGAAGAAAATACTACCGAGAAGAAAACCGAGCTTCAAATAGTAAGTCACTTGTGCGTATTTTGTGTCTGTGGTTACTAAAAATTAAGATTGGTTGAAATCAACAGTTTCCCTCCATGTCACACTTCGGGGCCTTCTTGAAGTGAATTAGATGAAACACATATATTTATTAAACTATGTTCTGAGGAAAACTCTCATTCTTTGCTGTCTCATTAGATGTTTAATGAAAGAAGTGTTTAGTGGTTAGAACTGTCTGGGAAAAGCTGGGTTAAAAATGGGATAAATTAAAACAAAAAGGGGGGCAATAAATGCTTTTCAAGTTCCCAAAGCCTTTAATATCTAAGAGAGCAAAGTTTGGTTATAAGGTATATGTAGTATTTTTCCAATGAAACAACCATTACCATCTTGAAAACATTAGTGTTCCACAAAACATAGTTTGGGAAACACTGTCATAAAGTCTAGAAACATCAATCATATGATGTGTATTTATAACGTATAAGAAAGTGCTCTGCAAATCAGTCTATTGAAATTGGTGCCTGCAACCATCTACTCACCCACTTCAGAAATTGCTGTCATTTTTTTTTTCACTTAGTTTAGTAGCTACCTTTCTGTCTACGGTATTTGTTCCTTCCTATATTCCTGTGCCCCATCCCAGTTTCCTCCTACAGAGCCAATAGCAAGTTTCTTTATTATCACAATAGCCTCTCTGCATTTCTTTTCCACACTGCTTTTTGGTCTCTCCTCTCTTAGCTTACCACCTCTTTCCCCAGTTGGCCCTGTGCCCCCTTTTCTTAAACAACACTTAGTATTCATGAAGTGCTTATCATGTACTCACTACAGGCATGAGCTGGGCTTTAATTCTAGTAGTTTCTCCTATTATCCCAACTATGTCTTTCTCTCTCTTTTTTTTTTTTTTTTTTACTTTTTAGAATATTTTATTTATTTATTTATTTGAGAGAGAGAGAGAGAGAGAGAGAGACCAGGGGGAGGAGCAGAAGTAGAGGAAGAGACAGAATCTCAAGCAGACTCCACGCTGAGCACGGAGCCCGAACTCATGACCCTCAGATCATGACCTGAACTGAAATCAAGAGTTTGACACTCATTCAACTGAGCCACCCAGGTGTCCCCCAACTAAATCTCTTTTTTTAATGCTTAAAATTTATCATATCAAGGGGTGCCTGGGTGGCTCAGTCAGTTAAGCATCTGTCTTCAGCT
Organism: Ursus americanus; assembly: GCF_024610735.1. NCBI lineage: Eukaryota > Metazoa > Chordata > Mammalia > Carnivora > Ursidae > Ursus > Ursus americanus. The sequence continues at coordinate 59,410,283 of NC_142135.1, forward strand.
CAGGTCATGATCTCAGGGTCCTGGGATCAAGCCCCAAATTGGCCTCCCTGCTCGGCGGGAAGCCTGCTTCTCCCTCTCCCTCTGCCCTTCTCTTCTGCTCATGTTCATTCTCTTACGCTCTCTCTCTCTCAAATAAAAATGAAATCTTTTTAAAAAATTTATCATATCAAGAATAAAGATTAATTTCATAAAGATCTTATACTTATAAACATTAATAGCCATAAAACAAAGAGCTTCCACTATTTATTTCCAGAGTTGTCATTTGGTTCTATCATCCTAGATATATTCTAATTGCCACTTGTATGAATTAGGAAAAATTTATCTCTCCTTCCTTGACCACTGTCTTGCCTACTTCATCTTCTCATTCATATATCTATTCATCCATTCTTTATTCAGCACATACTTATTGAGGATTTCTACATGCTATTGAGGTCCATCTTGTCAGGCATTGAGGATATCAGGTTTAACAAGACCTGGTTCCTATTCTTGAGGAGTTATAGTCTAGCCCCAGGAGATAGGCATATAAACAGATGGTTATGTACATCCTCAGGAGTGCTATAAAAAGTATGGAAAGAATCCTGCCGAAGGACCCAAGAACCTTATGAAGTTGAGTAACCTTAACAAGGAATGCAACTGAAAGTACAAGAGATACAGAATGGTTTTGGAATGTGACAATATGATACAGGTTATCAGTTCAACAGGCAGAGAACATTATTTTAATGACTATCTCTGGAAGCTTATTTGGGCAGAAAACCTGAAGTAAACTTTTCACACTCCTGGCCTGGGATCCCAAAACCAAAGTCAGTTTCTTTGATCCTGCAATGGCAAATGATATGTTTTAGAGCTGTCAATGAAAGAGTGGTCTCATTTAGTGGGACAACACTATGGTATTGTTTGGTGAGATACATAAGGAATTTGGGGAAATGTAACTTCTGATATGGAGATATTTCATTCTTTTGTTCCTCTTTTTGTCTTGGGTCTTCAAGTGAACTTTTGTGAATTTAATGAGTCCCCACAGAAGACATCCTTCAGGTAGCTGTCATGCAGAGAAACTTTTTCACAGTCTGAAAAACAGACCAGTGTATAGACATGTGCATGCATAGGAGTTTGCCAAGCAGAGAAAGGAAAGAAGCAGAATCCAAGCAGAGGCACAGCATGAACAAAAGCCCAGAAAAGTGATGGTTTCAGCATGTTTGGGAATTGTTGAGTTCACTCAGGAAGCTCCAAGGCTATGGAGGGAGATGAGGCCAGATGATGTGTAAGAGCCAGAACATGAAGGAACTTATAAACAAGCTTGGGAATTTAAATTTTTCCCCCATGGATAATGGGGAAGCCAGAGGAGGATTAAAGTGAGAGGCTCAAATGGTGAAATTTGCATTTTAAGAAGTAAATCTAGTGGTATTCTGGAAGGTAGACTGTGCTCACAACAGCTAGGTAAGTGAAAACAAGATAAGAAGCTGTGGAGAATGGTCTTGGGATGATGGGGTTGAGGAAATCTGAAAGTCTGAACTAAGGTAATTAGAAATGAAGAAGAGAGGCCAGTTCATAAAATTATTTCTGAGGAAGCAGTAGTGGCATATTGGAGCCATGTTGTACCAGCTTGCAATGGTCAGTTGTTACATATTCAGAAATACCGGGAGGCACCTGGGTGGCTCAGTGGGCGAAAGTCCAGCTCTTGAACTTGGCTCAGGTCATAATCTCAGGGTCCTAGGATCAAGTTGCATGTCAGGGTCCATGCTCAGCGGAGAATGTGCTTGAAGGTTCTCTCTCCCTCCTCCTCTGCCCCTTCCCCTGCTCACTCACACTCTCTCTCTCTAAAATAAATTAATTAATTAAAAAAAAAAGAAATGCCATGAGCTGGTTGTTAAACTATTGGTAGCTTGGTTGCTGTGATGGAAATTGGCCACAGAAATTAGCACACGCTATAAATCAGAGCTTTTTATTTTTTGAGAACCAGTTGAGCAGCATACTGCTAGATGGAATGGACGGGATTTGGTGACTAGATATAAGGTGCAAGTGGAAGACATCAGGGTTTTGGGGGCTAACAACTTTTATAATTTAAAGGATCCTCCTTAAGAATATAGAACTATGAATTCAAAATTAGACATAAATAATGGACAGTAGGGAGTATTCCTGGAAGCCAGCAATAACTTAAATATACACGGAAGTGACTGCAAACCGCATAAAAATATCCCACTAAACCCAACCTAAATGTGTCCCCAACTCAGCTTCCCCTTAGCCAGACACTAAAAGTGCCCACAACCACCCCAACACCACATCACATGATGGGAAGTATGTCAGAGGAGAAGTCAAAGTGGAAAGAAACAGCAGTCTTAACCCACTGTGGTTAAAATGTCTTACTTTTGCACATTTTACAAAAATATGTAATCATGTGAACCCCTTGTGAGGGCAACTCTCAGAACCTGGGAAAGAGCCCATGCAATTGCAAGAATTTGAAGCCTGAGCTTCCTCGGCTTCACGGTAAATTTGGCTCTGAGATGAGAGAGGTATCCTGGGCAACAGGAAGACCAGGGGGCCCAGAGATTGACTCACTGATTTACTTACTTATACTTCTACCTAGTTCAACCACAGATTCAAGATGGCTGGATGGATGGTGACACTATTATCTGAAGAAGAGATGAGGGTTGAATATACCTGTGAGATCACAGAGCTCTCTCCCTTACTCTTGGTGGAAGCAAACATTGTTCATATTATCACTGTTAACTGTTAACAAGAACTAACCTTAACTGATAGCCTTGTCAGGCCCAACATCCCAGAGCGATTTTCAAAAGCACGTGAGTTTCTTCCCTCTATGGACCCTTGCAGAGAGCCACCTGGTCTTTGGCAGTGATGTTCCTGGAGGATGTCACAGTGAGGAAAGGTGAAATGTTTCTAACGCAAGCCAGAATAATCCATTCCAGACACATGTGTAATGCAGGGGAAACAGGTGCAAACAATTGAACCAGCTGTCAGCAAGCTACAGGGATCGCTTTTGATATCTTAATCGTTAGTTGATCCATGAGCCACGTTGGCAGCATCACTGTCATAGCTGACTGCACATCTGTAAACCTTTTCGAGTCTCTTCAGATGTCCATGTGAGTCTGTGAAAAGCCTGACATCATGGGAGACTTAAATTGAGCATGATTGCTGCTGTTTCCGTTTTCCTGCCACAGAACCAGACTTGACAAATGCCAATAATCGCTAATTTTTCACTACTGTTTGTCATGTGCCACACAAGGCAAGAGCAGAGAGAGGGATCCTGCTGTCCCTGGGAGCATTCTGTCATTGTTGGTTTGAGGGACTGCATATCCTTTCTCTGTCGGATAAGCTATTTGCCTAGCAGCCGGGGGGGGGGGGGGGGGGCGGGTGTTTATGATGAGTTTATCTTGGCCTCTTTATTGCATCAACAAAGATAATACTCCATAATCCACCGGGAAAAGATTTTAAATGGATGAATGTTTACATTGATAAATGTCTTCATTCTCCTTTCTATTCAAGAAAAAATGTCATCACTATGATTACCTCAATAGGTAATTATTCCCAATATAGGGATTACAAATCAGTGACATTATCTGTAGTGACCCATTATCTGAGATAGATATAAAAAAATTTACATAAAAATCTTTTCATATAAGCCCCTTTTATGAATTGAACACCTTAGAAAATAAGTTGCTTGGTTTTGTTGAATTCTTTGATTTCTGTTTAGAATTGAAAATTATATTTTTCATGTTAACAGTTTTAGAATCTTAATTTGGAAGATATAACATATTTTAATGGAAACTTAGGTCTGAGTGAAAATTCAGGCTGTTCATACTCATTGGGTGACCTTGGGCAAGCATCAGTTTTTGCATCTATAAAAATAGGAATAATAATATCTGTAACTATTTTGAAGACAGAGGGAACATATTTAAAGGACTTGGTCAATGCCTGATGCACAACAGAGGGTCAAAAAATGGTAGCTAAAGAAAGCATGTAGAAATTGTTTATTTCACTTACTCCGGTAAGAGAAGTTAAAATGTTTTTTCTTGCTTGCTTCACTTCAAGATAATGGAAACAATTACTCAAAAATGTAGACAGTTACTAGGAAAACATCGAAATCATATCTTAACAATTTGAGATAGGTAAGTGCAAAAATTTTCCTTAAGTGACGACCTCTCATGCATTCTTTTCCCTGAATTATTTTCATTTGGAAACTAGTGAACTCATTTAATTCCACATCATTATTTTTGGTGTTCTACCAAAAAAGAAGATGTCATATTTCATATCCACTCTCCAAGAAAAACCTTTAGCTATTCAAGTTTAACAACCTACATTTTTTTGCAAATACAAAAAAAAAAAAAGTTCTGGTAAATAAAGTGTTGTTTAATTTTCAGATTATTGTTCATGATCAAATAAAAAAATCTTAATAAAAGTTAATATGGGAACATAATTTATTGTCAATATACTTTTTAATGTGAGAATTTATATTTTCATTCAACAAGTCTCATACTTAATATTTTGACAAAATTTTGTTTATCAGTAATGTAATATCCACTATTAATGTGATGTTTAACATTAATGTAATTTCATAATGAAATTCTACTCTTAGTTACTGTAATGAATATTATTTTATTGATGGGGAAAAAACACACATGTATCCCTAAAAATAGGTGGGAAAAATAAATATTGTTAATATATTTTTTCTAAAAATTTATCAAGGTATAAACAATCTTAATAATTCATTCTCTTCTTTGAAACACCTACAAGAGCCATAATGAATAGCTGTTGCCTCATAAGCATTACATGCACTGCTGCTGATACCAGCAGACATTTTATAAGTATAACTATATCAAGATCTTCCAGAAAGTGGTACCCATGATGTGGATAATAATAAGAGTTTCTAAATCTCCAACATCTCTCAAGTGAATCATAATATCCGTACAGCATTCTAACAATTCTGAAAGCCCTGGGCAAAACTATAAAGAAAGAAAAGTTAAATTATCTCAACACTTTCAATATTTGAATGTTCCTCTTCCCAATCATGGTGCCCCCTGCCTATATGCTCGGTGCTGTCATGGTCATTTTGCATACTGTGGGCACACTGCATACAAATGCGTTGCCTGCCTGCATGGAGCAAGCAGCCCAGTGAGGAAGACAGCTGGTAAGCAAATAATCACAAGAATAAAGGTACACTCTGTAATCACTGTAATACAGCAAGGAAATAAGGAAAGAGAATACTTCCTTGTGGAAGTAAAGGATAAAATGAGCAGAATTAACTGGAGTATATGCAAGCCACTCTTCCAAGCTGCTAAAGCATATCAGTAGTACCCCACTGGATACCCATCCAGGCCCGACCGTCAATATTATTACTTCTTCCTTTTTTTTTCCCCACCTTCCCCTAATCAAACCATTCACTGCTACAAATGTTTTTGGCCTTGGCAGACAAAAAGAACTATTATTAATAGAGAAAATGTAAAAACATTCATCCCAAAGTATAAATGACCAGTAATAGGGAGAAAAACTATCATTTATTGAACTTCTATGCTGTACCCAAAACTCTACAGAATGCTTTCACATGTTAGCTCACTTAATCTTCCCCAAAAACATCTATTAGAACCATATTATTATGTTCTTTTTTCATCAGGTAGAGAACCTGAGGCTCAGAGAAGTTACGTAACCCACTCAAATTAAGACAGATGGTAAACAGCAGAGCTGAAATGTAAGTGTCTGACTCTAGCCCAAGTCCTTGTTACCATACGAACCATGCTTCCACCATAAAGATCCCATGATCTGTTTGGATGCTAGCTCTTAAATACTTCTAGTTTTATTATAACCAAGTGACTAAATCTGAGACCAGTATTGTTCCTTTTACAGGAGCTCTGTAAGACCTTTTGGCTGGGACTGAGGGCAACTGAGTTGTTCCCTAGTTGTATTAACTATCTTATATTCCAGTCCAGGAACTAGAGATCATCCGTGACCTAACCTCTGACTTGGCTCCTAGATCCAGTTCCTGGGGCTTTATTTTATATTTTATATGTATTATAAAAATATATATATAATATATTTATATATATAATATATATAAAATATATTTTTATATTTATATTTATATATCTGAGGGCTTTATTTCCTGCAAGTCTTTCCAAGGACAGGAGCCCTGCTTCTTATGTACAGTCCCTCACCTATGTTCTCACCTTCTCTGGATCTCCCTGATACAATCTATTTGCTACCTGCACCCATCTTTGTTGGTTTCCTTCTACATTGGTCTCTCCCAGTCTCTGGGTACTCTGTCTTCTCTCTATCAATCATTTCTTGTCCAACCTACGTAACTGCTTGGTAGGGACAAACAATGACTAAATACAAAGGAAAAATCTCCCAAAGATAAAATGTCAAGCAATTTAGCAGACATTGTAGAAGATTCTGAAGCAAGAAAATTTTCCCACTGCCCCTAAAGCTTACCCTACAGATGACGGCTGGTTCTACCTACATTTAAGGCAAGATCTCCATGTAACTCCCTATACGATAATTAATATCTAATGTTTTTGGAGCACTTATGTACCTGGCTTTGCTCTAAGTATGCTGCATGGATTATCTCATATAATCCTCGTCATAACCTTGAGATAGATAGTAGCTACTATTATCCCCATGGTGGGGAGGAGGGTGAAGAAAGAGGCTTACAGAGAGAGATGTAACTTGTTCACTATCACATAATTTAGGAATCCAAAAAGCTAGTATTTGAATCCAAGCAATCTAGCTTAAAAGTCCACATGTTTAACTGTTATACTTTTAAAGATTATGATAATCAATGTTTATAAGATGCTAACATTTGGAAAAAGTTGACAGTTTCAACTGTGTCATTTATTTATTCTTTGAATAAATATGTATAAAACCAGAACTATATGGGGTGCCTGAATGGCTTAGTCAGTTAAGTGTCTGCCTTTGGCTCAGGTCATGATCTCAGAGTCCTGGGATCAAGCCCCATGTGGGGCTCCCTGCTTAGCAGGGAGTCTGTTTCTCCCTCTCCTTTCTGCTCCCCCACCCGCTTGTGCTCTCTCTCTTTCTCAAATAAATAAATAAAATCTTTAAAAATAATAATAATAAATAAAAATTAAAATTAAAAAATAGGAACTATAACATTCTAGGAACTAGACACAGAAGTGAACAAGATAGATAAGGGATCTGACCTCCTATAGATGATATTCTACTGGAGTGAAATAGATCATAAGCAAATAACAAATTAGGAAATTTCAAATAATAAAAAAACGATATAAGGGAAATATGATTAAAAGAGGAAAACTACTTTTGGTAGAATGATCAGCGTAAGTCTTCCAGAAAAGGTGTTATTTGAACTGAAAGGTAACACTGACCCAGCCAATGGTCTGGTGAAGCATTCTAGTTAAAGGACTATAAGGATAAGGTCCTGAGGCAGAACAGGTGGTGTTAAGGAACAGGCAGACATGAAGTGAAGGGGAGAAGAATAGAAGATAATACCAAAGAAACGAGCCTAACTAGCTCATGCAAAGTTTGGCTGGCCACATTAAAGTCTGGACTTTATTCCAAGAGCAATGAAAAACTATCAAAAAGTTTTATGTAAGGGATCTTAAAGGATCTCTCTGGTTTCTTTGTAAAAAGTGGATTGACTGGAAAAATATTTTAAAGGATTCAATTATATCTCAATAAAAATTTTTAATAAAGGATTGGTTGGTGAGAGGAAAGAATGGAAGAAGGGAGAACAGTAGGGAGTCTCCTGCAGTTGTCCGAGCAAATGATAACAATGGCTTGGACTAGGGTGTTGAATACAATACGTAAAGAAATAGCTAGATAGAGATATGAAGGTAGGACTTCAAATACATCTGGATGGATTGGATGTGGGGAATAAGGGAAAGGAAGTATCAATAATGGAATCAAGGGTAAAAATAAATGTAGTACACTGCATCCTACAATAAACTAAGTTTGTGACAACTATCCCATTTTTCACTGATTCTAATCAACTAAATCAGTCAACAACAATGAACACATTCTTGGGCATTACAGCGTGATAACCTTTCTGAATGATATGAAGATAAAAAACTACAAAGGGAAAAATTAAAGTACATTGTTATTTCAGGTTGGATTCTCTGGAAGCAGATATCGATGAGGAATTTGGATGGCTAGATGTTTATTAAGGATCCACACCATGAAAGAAAAGAGAAGGAAGCAGGATTGGGCAGATGGAGAATTTAAACTGCAATTTAAAGATGACTAATTCTTGGCCAACCTGGTAGGGTGCCCTGGAGTGAGTACTGCCCATCAGAAATAACCTCCACCTCTCAGTCATAGGACACAAGATGCCTGGGAAAGGTATGACTTCTAGCAAGGCAGCCCTCAGTCGTTGAAGCAACTCTTTAAAAGCTGATGCCCGAATTCAACCTACTGATAACACTCTCCACAGGTGAGTGGCAAGCCCTTCCTTAAAGGGGGACTTAAGTGGAGTATCCGCCACAATTCTACTTTATGTCTTGTATACTTAACAAATTTTCCAAGACAGCCCCTTTACAAATATTTGGTGATATTATATACCATGTATCAGATAATAGATTCCCATTATTAGTTCAGAAAATGCTTTTGTGGGGGGCCACCTGGATGGCTCAGTCAGTTAAGTAGCTGACTTGATTTCGGCTCAGGACAAGATCTCAGGATCCTGAGATGGAGCCCCGTGAGAGGCTCCATGCTGGGTGTGTAGCCTGCTTAAGATTCTCCCTCTCCCTCTCCCTCTCCCTCTCCCTCTGCCTCTCCCCTCCCACTCATGCTCTTTCTCTCTCTGAAAGAAAAAAAGACAGACAGACAGAAAGAAAGAAAGAAAGAAAGAAAGAAAGAAAGAAAGAAAGAAAGAAAGAACATGTTGTTTGTGGTACATATACTTGAAGAGGGGAGAGACGGCCAATTCAGTCTCTATTTATCTTCCTTCATCTTCCTGTTATGGGTTGCCCTATAGCAGATCTCTTGTGCAGAATGCTACCATTTGAGTACTGTATCTGAAATAAATTTCTATTGTAGGTTTTGCTGAAGTGGGTTGGGGCAACATAGCCAGGAGGTCATTAATTAACCTTAATGGTTCAGCTCAGAGAGTGAGTAGCTTGAAAGAGCATCACTCCTACACCTAAAACAAGAAAAAAGATGGACATGTTGAAAATTAATTATTTTTCTTGAAGCTGTCATAGAACTGAGGTCACAGAACAACTAATTGCAAAGTAAGAGAGACTGGCACCTGCAGGGAGAAACTGGAGCTGAGCATTTGCTTATCTGGAGCAGATGCAAGTAAAAATCATATGAACAACTCTATTAGTCGTCTTGGATTTCAATAACAAAACGCCATAGACTGAGTGGCTCGAACAACAGAAATTTATTTTCTCACAGTTCTGGAAGCTAGAAATCCAACATCAAGGTGCCAGCATGGCCGGATTCTTGCAAACAGCTGCCTTCTCACTTTATCCTTACATGGAAGGGAGGGAAGGAATGAGGGAGAGAGAGAGGGAGAGATCTTTCATTCTTCATGGTCATTTCTGGAGAAGGGAATAACAGCCGCTACCAAAACATCCAGACCTATCTCCCTGATCTCCCCTACGGAACAAAAGCTTAAACATCAGGGGAAAGTATATAAAAACTGGCCAGAGAGCATTGGTAGAAACCCACTGCATCTAAGAGACAGAAACAAGGGGGATAGGGGCCAAGAAGCTCTACTCCTGAGAATGGAGAAAGGATTCAGTCCAATACCACATCTACAGAAGATGCAGAACACCAGTGAAGGCCATACCCCTAAAACCTAGGTTTTCGGTGCCTGCCTAAAACTGAGGCCTAATCAGAACACAGAGAATGCTCTACTATCTTTCTTCCCATGCACCCAAGTAAAAATGACAATGAAATAAAGGTAAGAGAGCTTCAAAAAGACAGACTCTCTGGGGAATAGTGAAATATTTAAGACACAAAGTCAAGCAAAGAGACCACTATAACCTTAATATCAAAACTGAATTTTTCAAGGAAATAAAATGTATGGTCTAATCTCTTTCATGAACAAGTCTAAATATATATATGGTAAAATATATATGTATGTATATACAAACTGAAGCCAGTATTGTGTAAATAGACTATTATATCATAACAAAATTGGTTACATTTCAGGAATTCAAAGATAACCTAACATTTGAAAATCAATCAATGTAATTTCTCACATTAAAAGAATAAAAGAAGAAAAAAAACCCATATAATTCTCGTAATAGATGAAGAAGAGAAAATCTGGTAAAAGTCTACAAGATAAAGTATATCTACAAAAAAAGTATAACAAACATCATCTTTAATGGTGAAATGTTGGAAACATCTCTCTGAGATCTACATCAAAATAAGAAGGCCCTCTAGCACCATTTTTATTTAACAGTATATTTGAACCTTAACCAAAGCAAATAGGACAAGATAAAGAAATAGAAGTTACAATATGGGAAAGAAAAAAATAAAACTCTCATTATTTACAGATGACATTATTATATAAATAAAAAATCCCAAAGAAGTTACAGGTTACTGGTTAGAATTAAGTGGATTTAGCAAGACTCTTGGACATTAGGGGAACACACACACACAAATGAACAACACATCAATATATCAGTAGTAAACAACTAGAAAATAAAAATGTTTAGTAATACCAATTAACATCAGCATCAAAAACATCAAATACCTAGGGGCAAGCCTCATGAAAGATGCACAAATTCCCACTCAGGAAACTGCAAACCATTACTGAAAGAAATTAAGAAAGACCTAAATAGGGCTGGATTTCTGGGAAGATGGTGGAATAGAAGGATCCTAAGCTCCCCCCATCCCACAGACACACCTAGATAACAGCCACATTAGTGCAACCAACCCAGAAAATACCCAAAGACTAACAGAACAGATTTCCACAGTTAATTATAGAGAGGAAGCCACATAGCAAAGGGTAGGAGGGGTGGAGATGCAGTTGGAACCAAACTCCTTGAGAGACTAACCACAAACAGGAGGGGTACCACAAGCACAGAGAAGGGAGAGGAGCAGACCCTACGCCAGGCACCCCAGACATGGGGGACCTACACTGGGAAGATGAGTACCTTAGCATTTGGCTTTAAAAACAAGTGGGTCTTAACTTCAGGAGGTTTTACAATCAGTAGGGCTTAACTCTGGGTACTTTAAAAATCATCAGGCTTCACTCTAGGAGAACCAGAGGGTGACAGGAAACTGAGTCCATGCCCTTAAGAAGGCAGCATAACAAATAACCCTGTCAGAGATATAGTATAGAAACAGAAGTTTAAAAAGTACCTGGGGTATATGAAAAGATTTGTTTATTAATTTCAGAACATGTGCTGTAGGGGCAGGAAACTTTAGGATACTTCTCAAAAAAAAAAAAAAAGAGTTATTAGCCGTTATTACCGTATCTCTCCCCTACCCCCAGCCTAGATAGTGGGACACTTGCAGAAACCAGTATGAACACCTACCTTGCTAACACTGCATTCTCTGTACTCACATTCTCCTGCAGATCCAACCACTTAGCAGGAGTAAGTCCCTCCAAAGGGGCTCCTGCCATGTCACAATCTGCAAGCAGCCCCATTAGGGGCCAGCACTACTCCAAAGAAACCCTTGCCCTGAGGAGAGTGAAAGATAACCACATGCACCCATTCCACTGAAGCCCCAGAAGACAAACTGGGGCCAGACATATGATCTGACTGCTGGCCCTGCCCCCCCAAAAAAATCTCTCAGAGGGCAGCACAGAGAGAACCTATAGTTTGGTGTGACTACAGCTCCAGCAAACAGGCTAAGGGCAGGCATCTGATCTACTGCTGACACTGCTCAATGATAAGCCCATGGAAGCCTCAGACTCGCCCCTTAACAGAACAGGGACCAAACCCTGCCTCATGCACTTACAACATGCAAAGTGGGCCATTGCAACTGACTGGACTGGAGGCAAATGAGTCTCAGCCACAACACTAGGGTGCATACAACCCACATAGGAGACACCCTGAAGTACCTGGTTCTGGTGAACAGGAGACATTGCACTACAGGGCACCACAGGACTTCTTATTCATAAGGCCACTACTTTCAAGATTTGGAGATGTAGTTGACTTTCATAATAAGTAGAAATAAACTCAGTGTGTTAGACAAAATGAGGAGACAAAGGAATATGTCCCAAATGAAAGAACAGGACAAAACCGCAGCATAAAAGTTAAATGAAATGAAGATAAGCAATATGCCTGATAAAGAATTCAAAGTAATGGTCATAAAGATACTTACTGGACTTGAGAAAAGAGTGGAGAATCTCAGTGAGACCTTCAAAAAAGAGATAGAAAATATAAAAAAGAACAAATCAGTGACAAATAACTCAATTACTGAAATTAAAAATACACTAGAAGGAATCAATAGCAGATTAGAGGAGGCAGAAGACTTGGAAGACAAAGTAAGGGGTAGCATCCAAGCTGAACAGCAAAAAGAATAAAGAATAATAAGAAATGAAAATAGGTTAGGGGAACTCAGTGACATCATCAAACATAATAACATTTGCATTATAGGGATCCCAGAAGAAAAGAGAGAAAAGGGGGAAGAAAATTTATTAAAAAAAAAAAAAAAGCTGAAAACTTCCCTAATCCAGGGAAGGAAATAAACATCCAGATCCAGGATGCACAGAGAACCCCCAATAAAATCAACACAAAGAGGGCCACACCAAGACATGTAATCATTAAAATGGCAAAAAGTAGTGACAGAATTTTTAAAGGAGAGAAAAGAAAATAGTTACATAGAAAGGAAACTTTATAAGGTCATCAGTTAATTTTTTTAAGATTTTATTTATTTATTTGACAGAGAGAGACAGCGAGACAGGGAACATAAGCAAGGGGAGTGTGAGAGGGAGAATCAGGCTTTCCCACCAAGCAGGGAGCCCAATGTGGGGCTCAATCCAAGGACCCTGGGATCATGACCTGAGCTGAAGGCAAATGCTTAATGGCTGAGCCACCCAGGCGCCCCAACTCATCAGTTAATTTTTAGCAGAAACTTCATAAGCCAGAAGAGAGTGGCATGATATATTCAAAACGCTGAAAGGAAAAAACTGCAACCAAGAATATTCTATCCAGCAAGTCTATCATTAGGAATAGAAGAAGAGATAGAGTTTCCCAGATAAATAAAACCTAAGTTCATCAACACTAAACCAGTCTTACAAAAACATTTAAGGGCATTCTTTAAGCGGAAAGGAAAGGCTATAATCAGCAGAAAGAAAATTATGAAAGGAAAAAATTTCAAAGGTAAATACAAACATAATAAAAATAGTAGATATAAGACCAGTATGGAGGTTAAAGCACAAAAGCAGTAAAATCAATTCAATCTATAAAAATCAGTCAAGGGATTCACAAAATTAAAATATGTAAAGTATGATATCCTATACATAAAACATGGTGGGGGGAGATATAATGTGTTTAGAATGGGTATGAAACTGGAAATAATCACAAGAAAAAAATCTGGAAAGAACACAAATACATGGAGGTTAAATAACATGCTACTAAACAATGAATAGATCAACCAAAGAATTAAAGAGGAAATAAAAAATACAGAGACAAATGAAAATGAAAACACAATGGTCCAAAAATTTGGGGATGGAGCAAAGCTATTCTAAGAAGGCAGATTATAACAAGAAGCAAGAAAAATCTCAAATGAACAACCTGACTTTATACCTAAAGGAGCTAGAAAAAGAACAGACAAGCCCAAAGCCAGTAAAAGAAAGGAAATAATAGAGGTTAGAGCAGAAATAAATGAAATAGAGACTAAAAAAACCCAATAGAAATGATCAATGATGAGAAATCGTTCTTTTTGATGGCTGAGAATTAAACATGGACAGGACTGGAGGAGATAACGCTAAGCAATATAAGTCAAGCAGAGAAAAACAATTATCATATGGTTTCACTCATTTATGGAACATAAGTAGGAAGATTGGTAGAAGAAAGGGAAGAAGAAAGGGGGGTAAACAGAAGGGGGAATGAACAATGAGAGACTATGGACTCTGGGAAACAAACTGAGGGCTTCAGAGGGGAGGAGGATGGGGGAATGGGATAGGCTGGTGATGGGTATTAAGGAGGGCATGTATTACATGGTGCACTGGGTGTTATACACAAGTAATGAATCATGGAACTTTACATCAAAAACCAGGGATGTACTGTATGGTGACTAACATAATATAATAAAAAATATTATTATAAAAAAAAAAGAACTGATCAATGAAACCAGAAGTTGGTTCTTTGAAAAGATCAACAAAATTGATAAACCTTTAGCCAGATTTATTGCAAGAAAAGAGAGGACTAAAATAAATAAAATCAGAAATGAAGGAAGAGAGATAATAACTGACACCACAGAAATACAAAGTATTATAAGAATATTATGAAAAATTATATGAAAACAAATCGGACAACCTAGAAGAAATGGATAAATTCCTAGAAACATAACCTTCCAAAACCGAAACAGGAAGAAATAGAAAATTGAACAGACTGATTACTAGAAATGAAATTTAATCAGCAGTTTAAAAATACCCAACAAACAAAACTCCAGGACCAGACAGCTTGACAGACAAATTCTATCAAACATTTAAAGAGTTAATATCTATTATTCTCAAACTATTTTAAAAAGTAGAAGAGGAAGGAAAACTTTCAAATTCATTCTATGAGGCCAGAGTTACCCTGATACCAAACCCAGATAAAGACACTACAAAAAAAAAAAAAAAAAGAAAGAAAAAGAAAAGAAAAGAAAACTACAGGCCAATATCTCTGATGAACATAAATGCAAAAATCCTCAACAAATTATTAGCAAACTGAATCCAACAATACTTTGTAAGAAATAATTCATTCACCACAATCAAGTGGCATTTATTCCAGGGATGCAAGAGTAGCTCAATATTCACCAATCAGTTAACAAGAGAAAGGATAAAAGCCATAAGATCATCTCAATAGATGCAGAAAAAGCATTTGACAAAGTACAACATTCATTCATGATAAAAAACCCTCAACAAAGTAGGTTTAGAGGGAACATACCTCAACATAATAAAGACCATATGTTAAAATCTCATAGCTAACATCATACTTAATGGTGAAAAGCTGAGAGCATTTCTTCTAAGATCAGGAACAAGGATGTCAACTCTCAACACCTTTATTCAACACTGTACTGGAAGTCCTAGCTATAGGAATCAAACAACAAAAAGAAATGAAAGGCATCCAAATTACTAAGGAAGAAGCAAAACTGTCCACTATTTGCTGATGACATGATACTATACAGCAAAAACTCTAAAGACTCAACCCAAAAATTACTAAAACTAAAAAATGAATTCAGTAAAGTGATAGGATACAAAATTAATATACAAAAATTTGTTACATTTCTATACACTAATAATGAAGTAGCAGAAAGGGAAATTAGGAAAACAATCCCATTACAATTGTACCAAAAATAATAAAATACCTAGTAATAAACTTAAGCAAAGAGGTGAAAGATCTGTACTCTGAGAACTATAAAACATTGATGAAAGAAACTGAAGATGACCCAAATAAATGGAAAGATATTCCAATTTCATGGATTAGAAGAAAAAATATTGTTAAAAAATCCATACTATCCAAAACAATCTACAGATTTAATGCAATCCCTATCAAAATACTAACAACATTTTTCACGAAACTAGAATAATACTAAAATTTGTATGCAACCACAAAAGACCCCAAATAACAACAGCAATTTTAAGAAAAACAATGCTGGGGGTATCACAATCCCAGATTTCAAGATTGTACTACAAAGTAATCAAAACAGTATGGTACTGGCACAAAAAAAACGGACACACAGATCAATAGAACAGTATAGGGAGTCCAGAAATAACCTCACACTTTTATGGTTAATTCATCTATGACAAAGGAAGCAAGAATATACAATGGGAAATTGACAGTCTTCAATAAGTAGAGCTGGGGAAACTGGACAGCTATAGGCAAAAAAGTGAACCTGGACCATTTTCTTACACTATACGCAAAAATAAACTTAAAATGGATTAAAGACCTACATGTGAGACCTGAAACCGTAATAGTCCTAGAAGAAAACATAGGCAGTAACTTCTTTGACATCAGCCGCAGAAACATTTTTCTAAATATGTCTCATCTGTCAGGAAAACAAAAGCAAAATGAAACTATTAGGCCTACAAAAAATAAAGCTTTTGCACAATGAAGGAAAACACCAACACTGAGCACAAAGCCCCACAAGGGGCTCAATCTCATCACTTTAAGATTATAACCTGAGCTGAAATCAGGAGCTGGAGGTTTAACCAACTGGGCCACCCAGGTGCCCCAGAAGATTTCAACATTTGAAAAGTTATTGTTTCTTGAAGACCGTTGGTTTTCAGTTGATAAACATACATAAACATCACATGGGAAACTTGTTTAAAACGCATGCTTCTTGTTCACAGCAGAAATTCTGACTAAGCAGGACCTGGGATAGACATTGGGAACATTCATTTTCATACATACCTCAACTGGTTGTAATGCAGTTGATCCTCTATCACTCTTTGAAAAGCACTCTTATGAACCATTCATTTCGGTGATTTTTAATTTTCCATGAGTTCTTACTTTTTGTGTGTACTACAAAACTTTCCACTGGATCTGTATTGTTATGGGAAAGCAGAGTAAGAAGTCAGGGCAAGGATGGTATTCTTTGTTACTTGAATTGCTTAATCTTTGTTGCTTAATTATTTTGTCATGTCAGAAGATATAGTAGATTTTTTAAGGTATTAAAAAGAATTATTGAAATTTTCTCAGCTTCTGTGATACTACTTACCTCTTAAGTCAATTCTTAGTTTCCCTTGCAGGTTCTTTTTCCCCTCTCTCTTTAGCCCATTTTCTCTCCCTGTTCTGTACATTTTCCCTGGGTGATTTCATTCATGTCTGTGGTTTCAACTACCACTAATATGATGACAATCTCTAATTTTTTCAGTCTGAGCTCCAAACAAGAATATCCAATTTTGCCTGTTGAAAGTGTTCATTAAATTAGCCCTTGAGAGGGGCACCTGGGTGGCTTAGTTGGTTAAGTGTCTGCCTTCAGCTCAGGTCATGAACCCAGGACCCTGGGATGAAGCCCAGCGTCAGGCTCCCTGCTTAGCGGGGAGTCTGCTTCTCCTTCACCCTCTGCCACTCTTCCTGCTTGTGCATGCACTCTCTTGTTCTCTCTTCAATAAATAAACAAAGTCTTTTAAAAAAATTATCCCTTGAGAACCCAGATTCAAGATGTCGAAAACCAAACTCCTTAACTTTGACCCCAAGTTTATTCTTCCTCCAGTATTTCCTATCTCCATGAATTACTATAACAAATCCACGATGACAGACACTTAATTCCATTCTTTTCAGGGTCCACATCCAGAAGACTTTTAAATCCTATTGATTGCATGCCCATGTTATCTCAAGATTCTGCCACTCCTTTTATCCCCATCAGAGCCACCTTGGTCTAGTCTTCATATAGTGTGGCTGTAGTTCTCCCTTCCTTTAGTCTTGCCATTTCCATATTTGTATTTCACACTGCTTCCAGCGATGTTATAAAACCACAAGCTACAAGCACAGCCATTCTGAACCATATACAATTTTCTTTCTGCCTCTTCTAACATATGTTTTCCCATGTGCTGCTCACTTTGCCTTGAACATGCTTTTCCTCCATGCAAGTGTCTTACTAATTCACACCCATCTTTCAAGTGTTGACTTAGGTATCAACTCCTCCTCCAGGCTTCCCTGGACTTTGACATAGATGCTAGCCCTCTGCATGCCCCTATTCTCTCATATATATCTTCACTTCTCTCATAGCATTTATCTCACTGGGTGGTCACCGTTGGCCTTTTTCCTCTCTTCCCAACTAAAATTTTCTAATACTCGAGTCTCTACCTTTAAAAATCTTCCCTGGCTACCCTATCTAAAACAGCACTCTACAACTCCTCTACTCCCCAATCTTATCACTCTCTATTCTTTTACTCTGCTTTACTTTTTCTCATGGTATTAAAAAACACCCAACAAAGTATTATCTATTCATTTGTTCATGTTTAGTTTCCGATTTCCCACATATGATATACTCTCCATGAAAGCAATGTGTCTTATTTCACCATAGTATTTCCATAACCTAGAAGAGTCCCTGACACATAAGTCCTAGATAAATATGTGATAGACAAACAAAAGTATGTGTCCTTTGTATGTAAAATTTCCAACTTTTATATCATTGTATCCTCAGCACTCAGAACCTGTGTTACTGGCACAAAGTATATATCTAATAAACATTTGATGAATTAACAGAGAGATGGCCCTAATAACTTCTCTACCAAAAAGATATTTTAAATATGTATTATCTAATATATGAGGTGTGTGTGGTATGTCTGTAAATTATGTAAATAAGGGATGTGTTAAACATTACTTAATACCAAGAAAAACAAACTTGTATTAAGAAATAAATAATGATAGCTAGCATCTTTGTTTAAAAATCAGGTAATTTGGGCTTTATGGTAGGCATAATTCTAAAGATGTCCCCCAAGATTCCCATTCCCTGGCTATTCAATCACATACTATTCAAGGCACTGCTGTGAAAAGACACTGTGGATGTTACTTTGAGAAGCAAGAAAAATCTCAAAAAAACAACCTAAACTTACACCAAAAAAAAGCTAGAAAAAGAACAACAAATGAAGCCAGCAGAAGGAAGGAAATAATAAAGTTCCTAGCAGAAATAAATGATATAGAAACTGAAAAACAACAGAATAGATTGATGAAACCAGGAGCTGTTTCTTTGACAAAAAAATAGTAAAACTGATAAACTTCTAGCCAGACTTATCAAAAAAAAGAAAGGACCTAAATAAATAAAATCACAAATGAGAGAGGAGAAATAACAACCAACGCCATTGATATATAAACTATGAAAATATAAATATGAAAATACAAAATATGAAAACTATATGCCAACCAATTGGACAACCTGAAAGAAATGGACAAATTCCTAGACATGTGTACACTACCAAATGAAACAGGAAGAAATAGAAAACTTGAATAGACCAATAACCAGCAAAGAGATTGAATCAGTAATCAAAAAACTCCCAACAAACAAAACTCCAGGGCCAGATGGCTTCACAGGTGAAGTCTACCAAACATTTAAAGAAGAGTCAATACCTATTCTTCTCAAACTGTTCCAAAAAATAGAAAAAGGAAAACTTCCAAATTCATTCTGAGGTCTGCATTACCTTGATACCAAAACCAGACTAAATCTCTACTAAGAATGAGAACTATAGGCCAATATTCCTGATGAACATGGATGCAAAAACTCTCAATAAAATACTAGCAAACCATATCTAACAATACATTAAAAAATCACTCACCACAATAAAGCTGGATTTATTCCTGGATTGCAAGGGTGGTTCAATATTCACAAATCAATCAACGTGATACACCACATTACTAAAAGAAAGTGTAAGAACCATATGATCATTTCAATAGATGCAGAGAAAGCATTTGACAAAATACAATATCCATTCATGGTAGAAACCCTTAACAAAGTAGGTTTAGAAGGAATATACCTCAACATAATATAGGCCAGCTATGAAAAGCCCACAGCAAATATCATCCTGAATGGGCAAAAACTGAGACCTTTTCCTCTATGGTCAGGAACAAGACAGGGATGTCCAATCCCACCACTGTTATTTAACATAGTATTTACTTTAAGTCCTAACCTCAGCAATCAGACAACAAAAAGAAATAAAAGACATCCAAATGGGTAAGAAAGAAATCAAATTTTCACTCTTTGTAGATGACATGATACTCTATATAAAATAACCAAAGACTACCAAGAAGCTGCTAGAACCAAAAAACAAATTCAATAAAGTCTCAGGATACAAATTCAATGTACAGAAATCTGTTCCATTTCTATACACCATAATGAAGAAGCAGAAAGAATTAAGAAAACAATCCCATTTATAATTACACCAAAAACAATAAGATACCTAGGAATGAGATGAGAGAGACCTGTACTCTAAAAACTATAAAACATTGATGACAGAAATTGAAGATGACACAAAGAGATGGAAAGACATTCCACTGGAAGAACAAATATTGTTAAAATGTCTATACTACCCAAAACAGTCTACAGATTTAATGCAGTCCCTATCAAAATACCAACAGCATTTTTTACACAGCGAGAACAAACAATCCTAAAGTTTGTATGGAACCACAAAAGACCTCAAATAGTCAAAGCAATCTTGAGAAAGAACAACAAGACTGGAGGTATCACAATCCCAGATTTCAAGATATACAACAAAGTTTGTAGTAATCAAAACAGTATGGTACTGGCACAAAGGTACACACATAGATCAACAGAACAGAATAGAAAACCCAGAAATAAACCCACAATTATATGGTCAGTTAATCTTCAACATAGCAGGGAAGAGTGTGCAATGGGAAGAAGGCAGTCTCTTCAACAAATGGTGTTAGAAAACCTGGACAGCAAAAGAATGAAACTGGACCACTTTCTTACACCAAACACAAAAAGAAATTTAAAATGGATTAAAGATCTAAATATAAGACCTGAAACCATAAATATCCTAGAAGAGAACACAGGCAGTAACCTCTTTGATATGGGCCACAGTGAATTCCTTCTAGATATGTCTCATGAGGCAAGGGAAACAAAAACAAAAATAAACTATTGGGACTTCATCAAAATAAAAACTTCTGCACAGTGAAGGAAACAATCAACAAAACTAAAAGGCAACCTATGGAATGAGAGAAGCTATTTGCAAATAACATATCTGATAAAGGGTTAGTATCCAAAATATATAAAGAACCTATAAAACTCTACATCCAAATAACAGATAATCCAATTTTAAAAAGGGCAAAAGACATGTGTAGACATTTTCCCAAAGATATCCAAGGGCCAACAGACACATGAAAACTTGCTCAACATCACTGACCATCAGAGAAATACAAATGAAAACCACAATGAGATATCACCTCATACTTGTCAGAATGGCCGAAATAAAAAATGCAAGATACAAAAAGTATTGGCGAAGATGTGGAGAAAAAGGAACCTTCTTGCACTGTTGGTGGGAATTCAAATGATACAGCCACTCTGGAAAACAGTATGGAGTTCCTCAAAAAGTTAAAAATAGAGCTATGGGGGTGTCTGGGTGGTGCAGTCCTTAAGCGTCTGCCTTCGGCTCAGGGCATGATCCCAGCGTTCTGGGATCAAGCCCCGCATCAGGCTCCTCTGCTAGGAGCCTGCTTCTTCCTCTCCCACTCTCCCTGCTTGTGTTCCCTCTCTCGCTGGCTCTCTCTTTCTCTCTCTCTCTCTCAAATAAATACATAAATAAACCTTTAAAAAAAAATAGAGCTACTCTACGAACCAGCAATTGCACTACTTAGTATTTACCCAAAGAATACAAAAATACTAATTCAAAGGGATAGATGCACCCTGATGTTTATAGCAGCATTATCTACAGTAGCCAAATTATGAAAGCAGCCTAAGTGTCCATTAACTGATGAATGGATAAAAAAGATACACATATATGTACGTATACATATACATATATGTGTATATATACATATACATATATATATATAATGGAATATATATATGTGTGTGTGTGTGTATATATAAAATGCAATATTAGCCATCAAAAAGAATGAAATCTTGCCATTTGCAATGACATGAATGCAGCTGAAGAGTATTTTGCTAAGCAAAATAAGTCAGTCAGAGAAAGACAAATACCATATGATTTCATTCACGTGGAATTTAGGAAACAAAACAAATGAGCAAAGGAAAAAAAGAGAGAGAGAGAGGCAAAGCAAGAAACAGACACTTAACCATAGAGAACAAACTGATGGTTACCAGAGGGAAGGTGGGTAGGGGGATGGGTGAAATAGGTGATGGGATTAAAGAGTGCACTTGTGATGAGCACTGGGTGATGTATGAAAGTGTTGAATCATTATATTATACACCTGAAACTAATATTACAGTGTATATTAACCAATTAAAATTTATGTAAAAAAGAAAAAAAAAGGAAGATTTCTATGAACTGTATAAAGCGATTTCCAGGAGGTATTAAGTTAAAAAAAAAAAAAGACACCCATTGTAATTAAGGTTACCAATCAGCTGGCCTTAATAAGTGGAGATTATTCTGGATTAACCAGGTAGACACAATATAATCACATGAGCCCTAAAGAAGAAAAGAGAAAGGCAGGAAAACAGAAGAGACCCAACAGAAGAGATCAGTGAGTTTACCCCTGTTGCTGGTTTTGAAGGTGAAAACAGAGAGCCACAAGCCAAAGCATATGGGTGGCCTCAGAAGCTGTGCACAGCGTCTGGCAGAGAGCTAACAAGGAAACAGGCTCCTCAGTCCTACAACCACATAGAATTGAATTCTGCCAACAGTTTGCGTCACCCTGAAGGCTGATTCTGAGAGCCACCAGATAAGAGCCCAGGCCAGCTGCCAGTTTTATTTCAGCCTCATGAAACTAAACAGAGAAGCCAACTGAGCCACCCAGAATTCTGACCTACAGAACCGTGAGATAATAAACTTGTGTTGGTTTAAGCTACTAAATTTGTGGTAATTTATCAGGGTGGCAACAGAAAAGTAACAGGTTCATTTCCTATTCTACCACCAGGTTGCAGGGACTCTCTGAACAAATTACTTCACATTAACGTTTTAGCTTGGTATCAGGTTCTAACTAATAAACGGGCTTGGAGATAAATTAAGTAAAAATAACTACTTGACAGAAATTAATTTTTTTAAGAATTGAGAACAATCTTAAAATTATTCTAATTGAATCTCCTTATTTTTCAGACTAGAAAACAGGGGTCCATATCCCTAATTAGTAAAAAAAGCTGCAATTTGGGGCCAGTTCATAACTACCAGCCTAGTGTTTATTTGACAACCTCATGTAACTGTCACATCCCCAGATGGCCTGCGGCTGTATAAAGAAGCATCTGGAATGGCCTGCAGGGAGAAGGGGGAAGGCCTGCAGATGGCAGTAAGAAACCAGAAACTCCTTGGCTCCCTGACTTAGTAGTTAGGTGAACCCTGAGGATGTCATTCATTGCCTCAGAGCCTCAGTTCTCTTATCGTACAATGGGAAAAATATTACCTGTCCTGCTTTCTTTACAGTGTTCAGATCAATAAGCATTTCTTGAGCATCTACTACATGTTAAGTACTGCATTAAGTGCTATGATAAAAAGATATACCTGGGTTCCCTATCTGAAATTATTTATTTATAAACAGATTATTTCAATGTTATGTGATACATATTAGGCAAAAGTTAAACAGATGGGCCATGAGAACTCCGGGAAGGGTCATCTAATTCAGACATCTAACCCAGACATGAAGACAAAGGAAATGAAGAATACTCCCATATCTTGAAGAACAAGTAGATATGGTGCCAGCAAAAGAGGGCTTTCCAGGCAGGGGGACCAACATGAGCCCAAATGTACCAACAAGAAATAGTGCCATGTGAACTGCAAGTAGCCCTTTTTCCAAGAACCAAGAGTATGAAGACAGAACTTCATGAACGAAAGCCAGATAATAAAAACCATTGTATGACTTGCTAGAGAATATGAACTTTGTCCTGTAGGAAGCAGAAGCCATTGGAAGGTTGGAAGCAAGAGGTAAAAAAAAAAAAAAAAATGTGACAATGAAGAAGATAAATTAGTGAGCATGAAGACTGGAAACATAGGTAGATGCTATCACCATAGTGCAGGTGCAAGGTAATAAACACCTGAAATGGGAAAATGGTGGTGGAGGCTCAGAAGAGAACCATACAATGAATCTTTAGAACAGGGATTCTTAAACCCTGCTTACCCCATAAAATCCCCTGATCCCATCCAGACCTCCTGAATTAGAATCCCCAAGAGCAAGGCCAGGCACTTTTATAAAAGATATAGGCAATTCTGATGAGCACCTTGGTTTCTGAGCTGTTCTAGGGCAGGGATTAAAAAACTACAGCCATAGGCCAAATCAGACCCACTGCCTGTTTTTGTATAGCCTATGGACTAAGAATGGTTTTTATGTTTTTTTTTTGTTTGTTTGTTTTTTAAAGATTTTATTTTATTTATGTGACAGAGACAGCCAGCAAGAGAGGGAACACAAGCAGGGGGAGTGGGAGAGGAAGAAGCAGGCTCCCAGCGGAGAAGCCCGATGTGGGGCTCGATCCCAGAACACCGGGATCATGCCCTGAGCCGAAGGCAGACGCTTAACGACTGCGCCACCCAGGCGCCCCGGTTTTTATGTTCTTAAATGGTTGAAAAAACCAAGAAGAATATTACATGACACATGAAAATTACATGAAATTCAAATCTCAGTGTCCATAAATAAAGCTTTATTGAACACTCATATGTTCATATATTGTCAATGATGACTTCAGTACTCAAATGGCAGAAGTGAGTAGTAGCAACAAGGATCATAAATCCTAAAGGCCCTGAAGCCTAAAATATTTACTATCTAGTCCCTCGGAGGAAAAATTGCTAAGTCCTGATCTAAAGCAGTCATTCTTACTCTTGGCTGCACATTGTAATCATCTGCAATTTCCAAGTCATATCTCTGGGGGTACAACCCAGGCATCAGTATATTTTTTTAAGTGCCCTGGTAAGCTTTAACCTGTGCAGCCAGTGTTGAAAATGGCTGACTTAGAGAGTTAAATTGACAGAGCTTCGTGATTGTTTAGATGTGATTGGTGAAGGAAAGAAAGATTATATGGATTTAAAACCATGTGTTTTAGAGATTGTTATTATGAACTCTTTGAATGCAAAGAATGAAATCTCCTTTCCATATCCCCAGTACCTAGTATTGAATCTGATGCAGTAAAGATATTCAGTAAGAGTTTACTGTGTGAATACATGACTAAGTACTCCTCATTTAAGCAGTCTCCATACAAGGTACTTGAGAAATCGTTTATGTTCATTTCAGTGCCACAGAAAACTTTGGAAAAGTGGGCCTTATCTACCTGCACAAAAATATAGGTTTCACTTCGACTGGACTTCCAGAGATTAGCAATGTTAGAGAAAATTATAAATAAATTACAAGACAATTGCCATTAAAAGTCAATTTTTAGTTACTCAATTTTCTGAAATAATAGTTTCCTTTTAACTCTGGCAGAAATTGTTTTATAAATCTATTTTTAGCATTTACACTAATTCAAATAGTCAGATAAGATGAGGTTATATCAGAATATTATTTTTTTGGCTAAGGGTCTGCAAAACTTACAAAGCAAAGAATAAATATGATGTGATATTTTAAATAAATAATAAAGATCAAAACAGACTTAAGTTAGAGGTCATGTTTGAATATAAGAAAAAGTAACAACTGGGGCGCCTGGGTGGCTCAGTCATTAAGCATCTGCCTTTGGCTCAGGGCGTGATCCTGGAGTTCTGGGATCGAGCCCCACATCAGGCTCCTCTGCTGGGAGCCTGCTTCTTCCTCTCCCACTCCTCCTGCTTGTGTTCCCTCTCTCGCTGGCTGTCTCTCTCTGTCAAATAAATAAATAAAATCTTTAAAAAAAAAAAAAAGAAAGAAAAAGTAACAACCATTCACAAATTATTATTGTGGTGTCTAAAGTAGATCTAGATATCAATCATAGTTAACTATTTCTATATTGTACAAGAATTGATACTAATTAGATTATGTCCCCCTCCCAACTCTGCTATGCTCATCAATATTTTCCACCTTCCTTCAGTGTGCATATGCTGTTGTGGAGACAAGAAGAGAAAGAGAAGGTGGAGAAAGTGGGAGGAATTCTACATATATGGGTACATTACTCTATAGAAAATCCTTAGTCATGTCAGTGAGTGTGGCATCAGTCCAGACTGTCATAAAGGCATGTCTGAATTTTGAAAAGCAGTGTAAAATAAGAAGTGTAATCTATTCTATTACTATTTACTGTTTTTAACTGCACCAACTTTTATACAAAACAGCATTACAACAATACTTTGATCAAAGATCTAAGATGACTGACTTCTTGAGAAAGCATTTGAGTTCACAGAGATTGGCCAGAGATGAAACAGTCCATGGAACTTCAACTAGAATCCTTATAGGTCTCAGGCAGGCAGAGCATAGTGACTTTCATGGGAAATGGTGACTGAAACGTGTTAGCATGTTTCACATTTCCATTTTTAAATGTTGCACGTGATTCTGGAAAAGGCAAAGCTGTAAGATGACAGATCATCAGTTGCTGAGGTTTGAAATGGGGAAAGGGTTGATAACTAAGGGGTAGCACAGGGAAACATGCGGGGGTGAAAGAATTACATCTTGATGGTGGTGGTAGTTATGCAAACTATACATTTATCAAAACTCACAGAGTTGTGCACTGAAAGGAACTCATTTGATTATATGCAAAATTTTTAAAATATATATATTGTTAATTGTTTTTAGAATAAATTGAGTTGATATACACAACAGATGAGATGATAAGACTTGGTTAGATAAGCAGTAACTTTCTAATATTACATAGATAATCCATGTTATTTTCTAATTGTTAACTAAAAGCTCTAATTGCCAAATGAAATGCACTATTTTTGATTAAACGTACAAATGAAACCTAACCAGGGCCCTTAGAAGAAGTAAAAATTAAGAAAACTTGACATAGAGAATATAAAGGTAAGATAAAAAATAGGTAAAATAAAAATAAAGTATATAAAGGGAAGCACGTTTTGAGGACAATTTTGATGGTAAAAAGTAACCAAACAAAAAAAATCTTTGTTATAAAAAGTCAGCTAAGAAATGTAGTTCTGATGGAGGCTGAGACTCCAGTTTCAGTTAAGAATATTTAATGCCGGAGGGAGGAGTTAAGATGGCGGAGGAGTAGGAGACACCTTTTTCAGCCGGTCTCCCAAGTCGAGCTAGATAGGTACCAGACCAGCCTAAACAACCACGGAACCAGCCTGAGACGCAGGAAGATGCATCTGGATCTCTACAAATGAACATCTCCAGCGCTGAGTATTGAGGTACGAAGCGGGGACCCATGAAACCGTGCACAGATATCGGAAGATAAACAGAAGGAGGAGGGAGCCGCCGTGTTCGGGCGCCGGGAAGCGGTAGCCACTTGCACGGGGGAGCGGGCGGGGCTCGCGGACGGCACCCGCAAAACAGCAGACTGAGACCGTGAGCCGGGTGCGCGCCACCAGGCATCTTGAGGAACACCGGAATCCCGGTGCGCTCAATGGATCCAGACTGAGACCGGGAGCTTCCAGAGTGGAGTGCGCGGGGCGGCTGGCGGCTGGCGGCGTTAGAAACACAAAGGACAGAGACGCCGGCCCTGGAAGTGAGGGCTGGGACGCCGGGTGTGGGGCGCACATCCCGGGACGCTGCAGGGTTGAGGAGCACCAACAGAAACAGAGTTAAAGTGGCCAGAACATCAGTGGAGAACGGTCCGCAATCCCTCTGTTCTGAAATAGAGGCTGAGATTCGGCCACTGCTGCTCTGACTCTCAGAAGAGGCACAGCAAACCACCAGGGAAAGCCGCCAGAGAACAAAAGCCTGGAAATACCGGCTCAGAGAGTGCCCATCCCCATCCCCCCTCACAGGGGACACGGAGACTCTACCCAAACAGGGTTGCCTGAGTATCGGCGCGGCAGGCCCCTCCCCCAGAAGGCAGGCTGAAAAATCAAGAAGCCCACAACCCGGGCGCCTGGGTGGCGCAGTCATTGAGCGTCTGTCTTCGGCTTAGGGCGTGATCCCGGCGTTCCGGAAAGGAGTCCCTCATCGGGCTCCTCCGCTGGGAGCCTGCTTCTTCCTCTCCCACTCCTCTGCTTCGGTTCCATCTCTCACTGGTTGGCTGCCACATAAATAAATAAATAAAATCTTTAAAGAAGAAGCCCACATCCCTAAGATCCCTATAAAACAAGGGGCACGGCCTGGGACTCAGTCAATAAATTGGGCTCTGGACAACCCCGCAACCTCTCCTCATCAGAATGACAAGAAGGAGAAGCCCCCCTCAGCAAAGAAAAGACAGTGAGTCTGTGGCCTCTACCACAGAAATAACGGATATGGATGTAAGCAAAGTATCAGAAATGAAATTCAGAGTAACGATGGTCAAAATGATGAGTAGAATTGAAAAAAGTATTAACGAAAAGGTTACTGAGAATATAGAATCCCTAAGGACAGAAATGAGAGCGAATCTGACAGAAATTAAAAATTCTATGAGCCAAATGCAGGCAAAACTAGAGGCTCTGACGGCCAGGGTCACAGAAGCAGAGGAACGAGTTAGTGAATTGGAGGATGGATTAACAGAGGAAAAAATAAAAATAGAAGATGGTCTTAAAAAAATCCACGCCCACAAATGTAGGTTACGGGAGATTACTGACTCAATGAAACGATCCAATGTTAGAATCATCGGCATCCCCGAGGGGGTGGAGAAAAACAGAGGTCTAGAAGAGATATTTGAACAAATTGTAGCTGAAAACTTCCCTAATCTAGCGAGGGAAACAAACATTCGTGTCCAAGAGGCAGAGAGGACCCCTCCCAAGCTCAACCACGACAAACCTACGCCACGTCACGTCATAGTGCAACTCGCAAATATTAGATCCAAGGATACAGTATTGAAAGCGGCCAGGGCAAGGAAATTTCTCACGTACCAAGGCAAAGGCATCAGAATTACGTCAGACCTGTCTGCACAGACCTGGAATGAGAGAAAGGGTTGGGGGAGCATATTTAAAGCTCTTTCAGAGAAAAACATGCAGCCAAGGATCCTTTATCCAGCAAGGCTGTCATTCAGAATTGATGGAGAAATAAAGACATTTCAGAATCGCCAGTCATTAACCAATTTCGTAACCACGAAACCAGCCCTACAGGAGATATTAAGGGGGGTTCTATAAAAGTAAAAAGGCCCCAAGAGTGATACAGAACAGAAAGTCACGGCCAATACAAACAAAGACTTTACTGGCAACATGGCATCATTAAAATCATATCTCTCAGTACTCAGTCTTAATGTAAATGGTTTGAACCATCCCATAAAATGACACAGGGTTGCAGATTGGATAAAAAGATATGACCCATCCATTTGCTGTCTATAAGAGACTCATTTCGAACCCAAAGATGCATTCAGACTGAGAGTAAGGGGATGGAGTACCATCTTTCACGCAAATGGACCTCAAAAGAAAGCTGGGGTAGCAATTCTCATATCAGATAAATTGGATTTTAAACTACAGACTATAGTTAGAGATGCAGAAGGGCACTATATTATTCTTAAAGGAAGTATTCAACAAGTGGATATGACAATTATAAATA
This sequence comes from Ursus americanus, assembly GCF_024610735.1. Lineage (NCBI taxonomy): Eukaryota > Metazoa > Chordata > Mammalia > Carnivora > Ursidae > Ursus > Ursus americanus. Next base: position 59,439,541 of record NC_142135.1, read on the forward strand.
TATATGCCCCCAACAGGGGAGCAGCAAGATACACAAGCCAACTCTTAACCAGAATAAAGAGACATATAGATAAAAATACATTAATAGTAGGGGACCTCAACACTCCACTCTCAGAAATAGACAGAACACCCTGGCAAAAACTAAGCAAAGAATCAAAGGCTTTGAATGCCATACTCGACGAGTTGGACCTCATAGATATATATAGAACACTACACCCCAGAACCAAAGAATACTCATTCTATTCTAATGCCCATGGAACATTCTCAAGAATAGACCATGTTCTGGGACACAAAACAGGTTTCAACTGATACCAAAGATTGAAATTATCCCCTGCATATTCTCAGACCACAACGCTCTGAAATTGGAACTCAACCACAAGGAAAAATTTGGAAGAAACTCAAACACTTGGAAACTAAGAACTATCCTGCTAAGGAATGACTCGATAAACCAGGAAATCAAAAATCAAATTAAACAATTTATGGAGACCAATGAGAATGAAAATACAACAGTCCAAAACCTATGGGATACTGCAAAGGCAGTCCTAAGGGGGAAATACATAGCCATCCAAGCCTCACTCAAAAGAATAGAAAAATCTAAAATGCAGTTTTGATATTCTCACCTCAAGAAGCTGGAACAGCAACAGAGGGACAGGCCTAATCCACGCACGAGGAAGCAGTTGACCAAAATTAGAGCTGAAATCAATCAATCAGAAACCAGAAGTACAGTGGAGCAGATCAACAGGACTAGAAGCTGGTTCTTGGAGAGAATCAATAAAATTGACAGACCACTGGCAACACTTATCCAAAAGAAAAGAGAAAAGACCCAGATTATTAAAATTATGAATGAAAAAGGAGAGGTCACGACGAACACCATTGAAATTGGAAGGATTATTAGAAATTTTTATCAACAGCTATATGCCAATAAACTAAGCAATCTGGAAGAGATGGAATCCCTCCTGGAAACCTATAAACTACCAAGATTGAAACCAGAAGAAATTGATTCCTTAAAGAGGCCAATTAATTATGAAGAAATTGAGTCAGTGATAAACGACCTTCCAAATAACAAAACTCCAGGCCCGGACGGTTTTCCTGGGGAATTCTACCAAACATTCAAAGAAGAAATAATACCTATTCTCCTAAAGCTATTTCAAAAAATAGAAACAGAAGGAAAGCTACCAAACTCATTCTATGAGGCCAATATTACCTTGATCCCCAAACCAGGCAAAGACCCCCTCAAAAAGGAGAATTACAGACCGATTTCCCTAATGAATATGGACGCCAAAATCCTCAACAAGATACTTGCTAATAGAATCCAACAGTACATTAAAAGGATTATCCATCACGATCAAGTGGGATTCATACCTGGGATGCAAGCGTGGTTCAATATTCGCAAATCAATCAGCGTGATACATCATATCAACAAGAAAAGATTCAGGAACCATATGATCCTCTCAATCGATGCCGAAAAAGCATTTGACAAAATACAGCATCCTTTCCTGATTAAAACCCTTCAGAGTGTAGGAATAGAAGGTACATTTCTCAATCTCATAAAAGCCATCTATGAAAAGCTACTGCAAATATTATTCTCAATGGGGAAAAGCTGGAAGCCTTTCCCTTAAGATCAGGAACTCGACAAGGATGCCCACTCTCGCCACTATTATTCAACATAGTACTAGAAGTCCTTGCAACAGCAATCAGACGACAAAAAGGGATCAAAGGTATTCAAATCGGCAAAGAACAAGTCAAAATGTCTCTCTTCGCAGATGACATGATACTTTATATGGAAAACCCAAAAGAATCCACTCCCAAACTATTAGAAGTTATAGAGCAATCCAGTAACATGGCGGGATACAAAATCAATACTCAGAAATCAGTTGCATTTCTATACACGAATAACGAGACCGAAGAAAGAGAAATTAGGGAATCCATCCTATTTACAGAAGCACCAAAAACCATACGTTACCTTGGAATTAACTTAACCAGAGACGTAAAGGACCTATATTCTAGAAACTATAAATCACTCTTGAAAGACATTGAGGAAGACATAAAAAGATGGAAAGATATTCCATGCTCATGGATCAGAAGAATTAACATAGTTAAAATGTCCATGCTACCCAGAGCAACCTACACTCTCAATGCTATCCCGATCAAAATACCGAGGACATTTTTCAAAGAACTGGAACAAATAGTCCTTAAATTTGTATGGAAACAGAAAAGGCCCTGAATCGCCAAGGAACTGTTGAAAAGGAAAAACAAAGCTGGGGGCATCACAATGCTGGATTTCGAGCTGTACTACAAAGCTGTGATCACAAAGACAGCATGGTACTGGCACAAAAACAGACACATAGACCAATGGAACAGAATAGAGAGCCCAGAAATGGACCCTCGGCTCTTTGGGCAACTAATATTTGATAAAGCAGGAAAAAACATCCAGTGGGAAAAAGACAGTCTCTTCAATAAATGGTGCTGGGAAAATTGGACAGCTACATGCAAGAGAATGAAACTTGACCACTATCTCACACCATACACAAAAATAAACTCCAAATGGATGAAAGACCTCGATGTGAGACAGGAATCCATCAAAATTCTAGAGGAGAACATAGGCAGCAACCTCTACGACATCGGCCAAAGCAACCTTTTACATGACACATCCCCAAAGGCAAGAGAAACAAAAGATAAAATGAATTTATGGGACTTCATCAAGATTAAAAGTTTCTGCACAGCCAAGGAAACAATCAGAAAAACTAAGAGGCAGCCCACGGAATGGGAGAATATATTTGCAAATGACACTACAGATAAAGGAGTGGTATCCAAGATCTACAAAGAACTTCTCAAACTCAATACACGAGAAACAAATAAACAAATCAAAAAATGGGCAGAAGATATGAACAGACACTTTTCCAATGAAGACATACAAATGGCTAACAGACACATGAAAAAATGTTCAAAATCATTAGCCATCAAGGAAATTCAAATCAAAACCACACTGAGATACCACCTTACGCCAGTTAGAATGGCAAAAATTGACAAGAGATAACAATTGTTGGAGAGGATGTGGAGAAAGGGGATCCCTCCTATATTGTTGGTGGGAATGCAAGTTGTTACAGCCACTCTGGAAAACAGTGTGGAGGTCCCTTAAAAAGTTAAAAATTGAGCTACCCTATGATCCAGCCATTGCACTACTGGGTATTTACCCCAAAGATACAGACGTAGTGAAGAGAAGGGCCATATGCACCCCAATGTTCATAGCAGCAATGTCCACAATAGCCAAAGCGTGGAAGGAACCGAGATGCCCTTCAATAGATGACTGGATTAAGAAGTTGTGGTCCATATATACAATGGAATATTACTCAGCCATCAGAAAGAATGAGTTCTCAACATTTGCTACAACATGGACGGCACTGGAGGAGATAATGCTAAGTGAAATAAGTCAAGCAGAGAAAGACAACTATCATATGATTTCTCTCATCTATGGAACATAAGAACTAGGATGATCGGTAGGGGAAGAAAGGGATAAAGAAAGGGGGGTAGTCAGAAGGGGGAATGAAACATGAGAGACTATGGACTATGAGAAAGAAACTGAGGACCTCAGAGGGGAGGGGGGGTGGGGGAATGGGATAGACCAGTGATGGGTAGTAAGGAGGGCACGTATTGCATGGTGCACTGGGTGTTATACACAACTAATGAATCATCAAGCCTTACATCGGAAACCGGGGATGTACTGTATGGTGACTAACATAATATAATAAAATATCATTAAAAAAAAAAAGAATATTTAATGCCAAGACTCTAAAATGACTCAAAAAATCTAAGGGTAAAGAAACCAACCTACTGTATTTAAATTTTAAAATAAGAAATGTTAAATACTGTATACATATAAATTCATCTTAGAAAACTTTTCATACATTCATCAGAGAAAAGGACATATTTTATATAGACATCACCACAGAAAAGCATGTCTGTTAAAAAGAACACATTTATTCTCCCCATTTCTCCTGAGCCAACATTTCAGAATGAACACAGAAATAGTAATAGTTTTCTCTACTTCTTTCCTCGATTCACCATTCAAGGTGAATGGTAAATAATTTATGTAGATAAGTGTTTACTTTGCAGCCAATGGCTTCTGTAGCCAATGTTCACTATAGCCATCAAGTAGATTCAGAAATCCCCTCAGGTCAGCAGATGGAAAAAGCAGCATGGCCTTGAGAATACACCCCACCAGTGTCCCTTCTTTTAGTCCTAGAACCAAAAGGACTACATGCATGCACAGAAGTTAATGTGCTTTTATTTTTTTTTTCCATCTTGCTTTGTCAGCCCTCATGGGATGTTCTATAAAGTTTAATAATATGCTCAAGTCTGGGAATCACATAATCGAGTTCTTTTTATTCCAGAATTATACTTAGACCTATCAGACAGGTATAAAAACTCTACTGACAGATGCATGAGCCAAGTATGCTAACATGCTGGGGTTTCTTTTTCGTACACCATTTTTGCATTGGCTGCCAATGGTGAAGAATGTAGTCTGAATAAAATCATAAAGAAACCAGAGGAAGGTCTGAGTGACTTTATTTAAAATCTGGGTGGGGTTGAGGGTGGGGAGGAATTGACCCTTCTAACTAAACACAAACCCTTAGCAGTTATCAGAAAAAGGCACACAGTGGTGTTATTGTTCTTATGAAAGAATGCTCAGCCTTGACCATTATAAAAAGAAATGTAAATCAAAACAAGATAGCTTTTTCATTTATCAAACTGCAAACATTTTTAAGTTTCTAGTTGAGCATGACTGTGGAGAAATAGGCAGTCTCCAACTGTTTGTCAAGGTGTAGGCACATATTCTTCAGACTATGATTCCCTAACTAGCAATTTACCCTACAGATATACTCACAAAATATTCCAAAATACATGTGTAAAAGGTTGTCTTAGCTTTGTTAATAGCAAAAAATGTATAAACAACTTCTTAAATAAACTATGATACATTCACAAAATGTAGTATTCTGTCACTTTAAAATGAACAAACAAATTGGTATGTGTTGATATAGAAGTATCTGCAGGATGTAAATTTTTAAAAATCAAAGATGACAATTCCAGCCAAAATGGAGTAACTCTACTACAGCTCTCTCTCCCACTGGTGTAACTAAAAACGCTATACAAATTAAAAAGCAACTACAAGGGAACTGTGAAAAAGTAATATTTGGAGCCAAATTGCACAAGGGAACCAAAGCTTAGAGAATGATCTATAATAGGAGTGAGTTTTGCCATCTTATTTCCTCCTTTATCATCCAGCTTTGACCCAAGGGTGACCCCAATGCAAAACTGAGCAGTGGATACAGGCAGCAAAAGCTCTGAGAAAAACTATCTTTCTGGGGAGAGGACTGGGAAAAGGGATCATAGTGAGTTGAAGAGTATGGGAGACACCCACTTATTCTTTTTTATTGTTCTGTTGTTTTATGTCATTAAAGTCCCTGGAGGAGAGAAGAAGGAGACTGATGCAGAAAGAAATATTTGAAGAAATTTGTTGAAAGCCATAAATTTAGAGATTCATGAAGCTCAGCAAACCCTAAACAGCACAAACTCAAAGAAAAGCATGCACAGACACATAGCAACCAAATAACTGTACGACAAAGATAAATTTTTAAAATCTTGAAAGGAGCCACAGAAAAATGACATATTACATATAGGAGAACAAAATTTTGACTCCATAATTCTCATTAAAAGACGTGGAAGCCAGAAGACAGTAGGACATCTTTAAAACATTGAAAGAAAATAACTGTTGAGTTCTACATCCAGTAAAAATATCCTTCATGAAGGATGACAAAATAAGGACATTCTCAACTAAGGAAAAAATAAGATAATCTAAGACAATAACAAATTTAAAAGGATAGAATTCTTACAAAGTATGTTCTTGAACCATAATTAACTAGATATTAAACTAGATATCAAAACAGAAATAGGAACGCCTGGATGGCTCAGTCAGTTAAGCATCTGCCTTCAGCTCAGCTCATGATCCCAGGGTGCCGGGATCAGTCCCTCATCAGGCTCCTTGAGCAGTGGGGAGCCTGCTTCTCCCTCTGCCTGCTGCTCCCCCTGCTTGTTCCCTTTCTCTCTATCTCTCTGACAAATAAATAAATAAAATCTTTAATTAAAAAAACAGAAATATATCTGAAAAATTCCCAATTTGTAAAATGTAGACAACACACTTCTAAATAAACCATGGGTCAAAGAGGAAGTCTCAGGGGAAATTAGAAAATATTTTGACTGAATGAAAATGAAAAGATAAGATACCAAAATTTGCAGCATGCAGCTACAAGAGTTCTTAAAGGGAAATTTATAACATTAAATCTTATGTTAGGGAAAAAAGATCTTAGGGCACCTGGGTGACCCAGTCAGCTAAGCGTCTGCCTTCGGCTCAGGTCATGATCCTGGGGGTCCTGGGATCAAGTCCTGCATCGGGCTCCCTGCTTCTCCCTCTCCCTCTGCCTGCTGCTCTGCCTGCTTGTGCTCTCTCACTAGCTCTCTCTGTCAAATAAATAAATAAAATCTTAAAAAATAATAATAATAAAAAGAAAGAAAGAAAAAGAAAAAAAGGTCTCAATAATGAAAGAAAGTGGAAAAGGAAGAGCAAAGTAAACCCAAACCAAATAGAAACAAGGAAAAGACAAATGTGAGAACAGAAATCAACAAAATTTTAATAAGAAATTTGATGAAACCGAAACATGGTTCTTTGAAAAGATCAATAATATTTGTAAACCTCTGGACAGACTGACCAAGAAAAAAGAGAATACATAAATCACCAGTAGCAGGCATAAGAGATCCTACGGACATTAAAAGGATAATAAGGAAATAGAACAAACAACTCTATGCTCATGAATTCAAGAACTTAAATGGGCCGGTGCCTTGAAAGACAGAAATTAACAAAACTCACTGAAAAAAAGAAATAAATAACCTGAATATTCCTATATCTATTAAAGAAATTGAAAACCTTCCCACAAAGAAAACTCCAGGCCCAGATGGTTCCACTGGAGACCTCTACCAAACATTTCTAGGAAAAAATACCAATTTTATGCTATTTCTTCCAGGAAATGAATTGAAAAAATACTTCCCAACTTATTTTATGAGCCAGCATCACACTGATACCAAAACTAGAAATAAGACTCTGTAAGAAACTTCAGACCAATATCCATATGACCACAAATACCTAAATCATCAACAAAATTCTAGCAAATTATATTCAACAACATATAAAAATGTAATACATTATGAGCAAACTGGAATTTATCCATGGAATATAAAGCTGGTTCAATATTTAAAAATCAATCAATATAATTCACTATTAAGAATTTTTTTTAATTGTAGATTATCCGAATTAATGAAAAAAGGAAGCCTTTGACAGGAGTCAACACCCATGCATGGTAAAAATTCTCTGCAAAGTAGGAATGGAAGAGAACTTCCTCAACCTGATAAAGGACATCTACAAAAAATCTGTAGCTAACATAACACTTACCCAAGTTTCAATCCAAATTATCCAAGACTTAATCATCTAGCCTGTAAAATGAGGATATAAATATTTGCGTCCTGGATTTATTATGAAAGTTAAAGTTATTAGCATAATATGTAGCACATTAAAAATAGTGAAAATAATCCTCTTTTCCAGCTGGAACCATAAGGGTACAGAAGAGAAGAAAAAGAAGGTTCCTACTGCGCCAGAAACCCTTAAGGAAAAGCAAAGGAATTTCACAGAATTGAAGATCAAGTGTTTGAGAAAGAAGTTTGCCCAAAAGATGCTTCAAAGGGCAAGGAGGAAGCTTATCTATGAAATAGCTAAGCATTACCACAAGGAATATAGGCAGATGTAAGGAACTGAGATTCAAAGGGCGAGGATGGCAAGAAAAGTTGGCAACTTCTACATACCTGTGAAACCCAAATTGACATTTGCCATCAGGATCAGAGGTAGCAGTGGTGTGAGCCCAAAGGTCTGAAAAGTGTTACAGCTCCTTCACCTTTGCCAGTTCTTCAATGGCACCTTTGTTAAACTCAACAAGGGTCCAGTTAACATGCTAAGGATTGTGGAACCATATATAGTATGGGGGGACCCAACCCTGAAGTGGTGAACAAATTGACCTACAAGCATGGTAACAGCAAAATCAACAAGTGAATTGCCCTGACAGGTAACACATTGATTGCTCGACCTCTTGGTAAATATGGCATCATCTGCATGGAGGATCTGATTCACCAGATCTATACCGTTGGAAAATGTTTCAAAGAAGCAAACAATTTTCTATGGCCCTTCAAATTATCTTCTCCACGAAGGGGAATGAAGAAAAAGACCACCCATTTTGTAGAACGTGGAGATGCTGGTAACAGGGAAGACCAGATCAATAGGCTTATTACAAGGATGAACTAAAGTATCTACCACGATTATTTTTGTAATCTACTCAGTTAATAAATGACTACTTTCCCATTGAAAAAAATTGTGAAAATAGTTATTATTATATATGCAATAATAATAAAATTTATATTCATCACACATCAGTACTGCATTATTGGTTGGAATGTTTCATAGTCCAGAATTCATAATGTCTGCAATATTACCACACACCATACACACACACACACACACACACACACACGCATGCACACACACACACACACTGCACACTTTATAAAAAGCACAAGATGATTTTTTTTTAAGATTTTTTAATTTATTTGACAGAGAGAGAGAGACAGCCAGAGAGAGAGGGAACACAAGCAGGGGGAGTGGGAGAGGAAGAAGCATGCTCCCAGCGGAGGAGCCTGATGTGGGGCTCGATCCCAGAACGCCAGGATCATGCCCTGAGCCAAAGGCAGACGCTTAACAACTGAGCCACCCAGGCGCCCCCACAAGATGATTTTTAAACAGTCAAACAAAAAGGAAATAAAACTGGAAAAGGAAAATAATATCCTATGACTGATTATTCTTTATGATAATGAGCACTAGCAGTCATTTCCTAAAATCTACTCCGTTGAAAAACAAAATGGAAAACACTGCAATGGATTTGAGATGAAATCTCTGACAAGGTTGTCCCCGTAAGAGAATCCAATGCAAGACATAGTTTCAGACTCACCAAATCAAAGTTTCCTAGTAAAGGTGTTACTTGTGGTTTTCTTAAATCACAGTTCTCATTCATGAAATTTCCAACCAGTCTTCTGGAATCTGTGTCAGTTATGGATTTTTCTTTTAGGGAGTTTATATAGTAAGGTTGTCCAGATTAGTTCACAGCAGAAATTTTTATTGATATAAACTAGGGACCATTTTTCATGCCGGTGGGATTAAACTAAGAGCCAAATCTATGTGAGAATTAAGAGAGGAAAAGGGTACTTGCCCACCTACTCACTTGCTAAGAATAAATCCTCTGATAAACAAAAGTAAACTTTCTGAGGTTCCTACCCCCCTGCATCCAAGACTTAATGGACTCCTCAGTAGTTCTAAAAGTAGTAGTATGGTAGTATGAATGCTTCAGATACTTTATGCTTTATTTCAGAATATGGAATTCATAGCACTCTAAGAGTATTACCTTTATATTGTGTTGTAATTATTTCTGTGCTATATATTTTGGGGTGTTTGTGTGCCTATTATGCTCTATTTAAGTCCTGAGTTTTTCTTCCTCTATGTTTATGGTTTACTGATATACTAGGAATCTAGCTCAGTTTCTACCACCTCCAATAAGCATTTTATAGTTAAAATTAAATACTGAGGTTTTTTTAAAATCTTGGGTGTCTCACGCTATAACAAGGGCTAGTTTAACTAAAGAGTTTTAGTCTTTGGGACTGCAGAAACACATACAGAAATAAATTACTGATGGGTGGTCAGCAGTATAATGAAACTTCATTGAGTAATTCCTTATATATTCTTTAACGGAGTATACTGATCTTGCATCCTCATGGGAAGTTAAACTTAACAGATTCATACTGTTCTGATTGTTATGATGTATAGATTCCTTTATGAGTCTGCTGGCAGATGTTACTATTTTAAACACTCAGAAATCCATTAGATTAAGTACAACCATACAGTTGGATGCAAAATCTAATTTTCAAATGAAAAATGATTTCTAATGTAATTTATAAAACTTCATGATGTTTTTTCTTTGAGGATATGCACTATTAAATGTTCTTTGTAAAGCAGATACAAAATATGTATCCTGCTCTATAAAAGTTGATTTTATATCAATATCAAGGGATTTTGATGACATAAGAATACATGTCTTCACACTAAGGCAGTCCATATGGCCAAATAGCACGGAGCAATTTTTTTGCTATAAATGGAAACATTCACTACTTAAGGATTTCGCAGTCCTGAAAATCCCTGGTTGTAAACCATGGTCTCATAAAGACACTAATGAGCACACCCAAATGTGTAAGATAGGGAAAAATTTGTGCACTGGGGTGAGACAGAGGCAGCTAACGGTGGAATCCTCTTCTATGATATAAGGCAGAGAACAGATAGGATCTTTCTAGATACTACATATTGCTAAAAATAAGGTAATAGACAACTGTCTTCATGCCCTCTCCTCTAGCAACAGAAGTCTGATATTCCTCATTCTCAGCTCATGTGGTTTGGGTGAGACTAACACTAAACAGCTCCAAGGATGAGCATCTCAAGACAGATAAACCAGAGCCAATGAAACTCAATCAATCTTTATACTCTGCTTGGAACTATTGGGGGAAAAACATTTTCTTACACTTGAATTGTTGGCAAAATAGGACAGAAACCTAGAACTACTGACAGCTGTTTTATCACCATGAGGGAAGAGCCTGCTCAAAAAAATGGGGCCAATACAGAGAAGCAGAGCCAAGAGAGAAAGACAACCTTACTGACATCATTTGAGTCCCTGAATCAGACCATGTGAGTGAAGGTCTTGGGTTTTCAGATATGGAGTCAATCTTTTATTTTCTTTTTTTTATAATAATTTTTTATTATGTTATGTTAGTCACCATACAGTATATCCTTAGTTTTTGAAGTAGTGTTCCATGATTCATTATTTGCTTATAACACCCAGTGCACCATGCAATATGTGCCCTCCTTAATACCCATTACCGGCCTATCCCAGTCCCCCACTTCCTCCCCTCTGAAGCCCTCAGTTTGTTTCCCAGACTCTGTAGTCTCTCATGGTTCATTCCCCCTTCTGTTTACCCCCCCTTCATTCTTCCCTTCCTTCTCCTACCTATCTTTCTATTTCTTATGTTCCATAAATGAGTGAAACCATATGATAATTGTCTTTCTCTGTTTGACTTATTTCACTTAGCATAATCTCCAGTCCCGTCCGTGTTGCTGCAAATGTTGTGTAATTGTTCTTTCTGATGGCTGAGTAATATTCCATTGTATATATGGACCACATCTTCTTAATCCAGTCATCTGTTGAAGGGCATCTTGGCTCCTTCCACCATTTAGCTATTGTGGACAGTGCTGCTATGAATATTGGGGTGCATATGGCCCTTCTCTTCACTACGTCTGTATCTTTGGGGTAAATACCCAGTAGTGCAATGGCTGGATCAAAGGGTAGCTCAATTTTTAACTTTTTAAGGGACCTCCACACTGTTTTCCAAAGTGGCTGTACCAACTTGCATTCCCACCAACAGTGTAAAAGGGATCCCCTTTCTCCACATCCTCTCCAACATTTGTTGTTTCTTGCCTTATCAATTTTTGCCATTCTAACTGGCGTAAGGTGGTTCTCAATGTGGTTTTGATTTGAATTTCCCTGATGGCTAATGATTTTGAACATTTTTTCATGTGTCTGTTAGTCAATGCTTTGAAACTGGAACTCAATCACAAGGAAAAATTGGGAAGAAACTCAAACACTTGGAAACTAAGAACCATCCTGCTCAAGAATGATTGGGTAAACCAGGGAATTAAGAAGAAGATTAAACAATTTTTGGAGACCAACGAAAATGAAAATGCATCGGTCCAAAACCTATGTGCGACACTGCAAAGGCAGTCCTAAGGGGAAAATACATAGCCATCCAAGCCTCACTCAAAAGAATAGAAAAATCTAAAATGCAGTTTTTATATCTCATCTCAAGAAGCTGGAACTGGAACAGTTCCCACAAGTTATAATGGGCATTAACTCATATATTTTCCAAGTTATGGAGGTCTTACAGAAAAAGATAAGAAGACTACATTTGCTTTCCTTTTAAATAGTTATGATAACTTTTATTAATATTTTGCATTCATCAAATGCCACAAATGTGTCAGGTACTATAGAAAAAATAGAACCTTCCTAACAAGTTAATAATCTCACAAGTGGGATTCATCCCTGGGATGCAAGGCTGGTTCAACATTCACAAATCAATCAGTGTGATAGATCATATCAACAAGAAAAGAGTGAAGGACCTCTCAACTGATGCAGAAAAAGCATTTGACAAAATACAGCATCCTTTTCTGATTAAAACCCTTCAGAGTGTAGGGATAGAGGGTACATTCCTCAATTTCATAAAAACCGTCTATGAAAAGCCTACATGAATATCATTCTCAATGGGGAAAAGCTGAAAGCCTTTCCCTTAAGATCAGGAACACGACAAGGATGCCCACTCTCGCCATTATTTTTTTCTTTTTTTTAAGCTAGTTATCAAATAAAAGAAAGTTCTCTCTAAAGGATTAGTCTAAGATACACTCATGGTTTACACTTAAAAATATTTGAAGAGAGTCAATACTACAGTCACATAGCTCATGTTTCAATATTAAAATATTCTTTTGTTTGCAATGGGGAGAGTCTCTAGCAAGCACCATACTTTTGTGTTAATATTTTATTGTTTATTTCTTAATTTGTGTATATTTCTCATTACAGATACTTCAGAGTATTCAAGGCTTTCCCCCATTCATCGGGATCTCTGGCAGAGAATAAATTTCTTCATTAATAAAGAGAAACGTGCATATTAACAGAAATACCAGGATAGCTTATTTTTAACTTTCATAAGTTATTTATCGAAGTAAAGGTTATAAATAATAATAAGGAACAAATTAAGTGAAAAAAACATGAGACTAGTTATCTTTTTATCCTCATCACCTAGCTTAGTACTGGGAACTTAATATTGGTTAAATGAATAAATGTATGGTTGAATAAAGAGATGAATAAATGAATTTTTTAAATTAATGGAAAATCATTACCCAACATCTGACTCTTGTATTTTTCCCATATAACATTATTTTTGTTGATTCAGTTTCTCTACAAGTAAAGTGTAAGGTATACATGGCAACTTGGAATCACTGTATGTTATTAGTACAAATCTGGGAAATCCACTAACACTTTTACAAATAGTCCACTCTTGTGGCTGAAGAAAATACCATGCTTTCAGGAGATTTTGCTAATGACACATTCTCATTGCCAGCAGAGAAACAGTCTTCCCCTTATTTCCCTTTTCTTTTCTTTTGCTCATAAGGCTTTAGGAAAGAAAAGTGAGTGATAAAATCATATGGTCCAAGTTCCACTTGGAACATTTTAGTAAATATGAGCTTCTAATTTATTTTGATCTTTCAGAGGCTTGGCAAATATGTAATATCCATATAGTTACCATAGAAATAGAACTTTCTCAGATCATTCTATAACCATTATCAATCTCCACAATAAATTGATGGTGTAAACCTTACTATCAACTTTTCAAAAATGAATAAACTGAGAACCAAGATGGATGATTGACCTTCACATGGCAAATTACCAGGCCTAGAGCACAAAGCACCTGGCTTCCATATTTTATGAGACCACGCACTAGTGGCTACCATTCCAAACCACAAAGACAAGAAGCAATGCAAAAGTCCCACTAATAGAACAAGCTTTCGGACAATTCTCTTCCTCCTAGCCATGTCTGGACTGATGCCAGTCTAATTTTTTCCTGTGCTACAGTATATGTGACCATATTCTCTCAAACACTGGCATAAAGTCACTTTTAAACTCAGTCACTGGGCGCCTGGGTGGCTCAGTCGTGTAAATGTCTGCCTTCAGCTCAGGTCAAGGGATCGAGCCCGCATTGGGCTCCCTGCTCCGTGGGGATCCTGCTTCTCCCTCTCCTCTGCCCCCTCCCCCTATTCATGTTCTTGCTTGCTCTGCTCTCTCTCTCAAATAAATAAATAAATTTTAAAAAATAATAAATAAACTCAGTCACTAGTACTAGTGCCATTACTCGTGTACTGAGATTATGAACTTGTTAGGAAGGTTCTATTTTCTCTATAGTACCTGACACATTTGTGGCATTTGATCAATGCAAAATATTAATAAAAGTTATCATAACTATTTAAAAGGAAAGCAAATGTAGTCTTCTTATCCTTTTCTGTAAGACCTCCATAACTTGGAAAATATACAAGTTAATGCCCATGATAACTTTGCAAAATAGATTGGCACAATTTTCCTCTTTGAAAGAGTAAAGAAACCAAAGTTACTATGCCTGAGTAACAGAATTTAGAACTGAAAGAATTCAAAAAAAAAATAGCAATCTGAGCTTCTTCATTTATATAATGTATCATTTTCATTCCTACTATGTGCCAAGCACTGAACTAGGAGCTGAGAATAAAACAAGAAAGACATGAGAATTGGGACCCAGCAAGGTTACATGACTTGTCTAAGGCGGCTCAGTTACTTCAAAGCAAAATGGTCCACCAAGGTTTCCACCACTGTTTCCAGACCACACTATCTTAAGGTACCAAAGCAAAGTCAGAAAAGTTTTCTCCTCTCTAAGATCTACTCTATCCCACCTAACATGCTGGTGGCCTTACCAGTACCTCCAATCTGATATGCAAAACTGGTCACTCAAAATATGGTTTTAAAGTTTTTCTTCTCAGTTTTCTTCTGCAATGGATAAGGAAGTGTGTCTTTCTCTCCTTGGAGAAAAAGAATGCAGACTCAAGATCAAGATGAACCTATTTGTCAGCCTAAGGGGACCTCCTCGATACTTGATTTCTTTGTTTTTCTCCCATCTGTACAACAGAAATAATAAAATGTACATTACAAGGGTGTTCTAAGGTTAGAAAATAATACATTTTTAAAAAGCTTCATACTTAGGATGTGTCTCATAAATGGTAACTACCGTTCTTATTATTTAAATGTCACACTCCAGTGTTAGCAGGGAGTAGTTCTGTTGTTGGAATGCTAAATTTCTTCCCATTATTCCATTGGTCTGAGACAAGGTCCAACCAGTCTTTAAATTAATCTTTCTAATAAACTGTGCTCCCAAGCTCTATGGAAATTCCTCTAGCTAGTTTAACTGGCTCATCCTCTATTGCCTGGCCACAGCTCTACACATTATCCAAATATGTAACTCTTCAGTGAAAACACCACTGTACCTGTAATCACTTCCATTCTCCATCCCCATATTCTGGCCTTCCCCCTTAACCTCTCCAGTTTCATCCTCAAGAAGATACAACAGGAGGTAACCAAGCATTTTGTAGGCATGGCGCATGGTGGAAAGAACATGGGCTTCAGGTTACAATGGCAGCTCCTCCACTGCAGAATTTCAAACAAGATAAGTGAACTCGGGCAGGTATCTTGGTCTCTTGAGTCTCAGTTTTCCTCCTTTATAAAATGGAGATGATAATATATAGTTTTCAATGTTGTCAGGATTGATGAGACTATACATGCAAAGTACCTAGCACAAAGGAAAATCTCAGGCAAATAGAAACTGTCATTATTTTGAAGTGTTTCTTTCCCTTCTAAGGTTAAACTGTTGGATCTCACAACTTGATCAGTTCAAGCTATTTTATAAAGTAAACCAACAATAGGATCTTATTTTTTGAGCACAGACAACATCAATACTTTCCTTCACCCTATGTTTAAATGCACCCTAATCAGATTAATTTTAGAAAAAAAAAATAAGCATTGGGTAAAGGTATATAGACACCTCACTTTCAGAAGGACAGGCCAGGTTTCAATATGGAAAATGCAAAGTGATTTTTTCCTTCTATTATCCTTTCAATTGAGACCATGAGTACTCTTATCTATTCCAGATATGACATTAATTTTATTAGCCACAGCTACTCTGGTCTACCTCTTTAAACTGATTCAAATGCGATGAATATTTTCCGGAAAAACTGTTGTGAATCACCTGGGTCTGCACTTTCTAAAAAGCAGAAAAATAAAATAAATTCATAATTGTAATTTCTATTTTTCAGTTCTGAGACAGTAAAATTCATAGTCTTGTACTAGAACTATAAGCTCTAGCTTTATAATATTAAAAAGTAATTATGAACATACTTAAATTTCACAAAAGCAAGCTTAATTAGGATGTAGAGGTCTTGAGTGGGACAGAATTTCAGGGTTGATCCCAGCTTCAGAAGGCATCTGACTTCCCTCTTTCCTTAAAAAAAAAAAAAAAGTCCAGAAGGACTTTTGATCAATACACATAAAAGATTCTTTCCGTTGCCTGTCCAAAAGACAAATTCTTCCTTGGGGAAAATTCTTCACTCCTTTAAGTAAATTCTCTCTACCAGCAAATAAACTAACGAAAGCACTACCCCCCCTTTTTCAGGTAGTCAATTTCAAAACCTGGACAAATAGGAGGAGTGAGGCACATCAATACATAACAACTGTCTCATGGAAAAAGTAAACAGAGGAAAATGTCAGGTTGCCCTACTTTCTAAATAGAATTATTAACAGAAAGTATTATGTTTTCTTGCCTGACTGAAGGCCACATCAGACTAAAAGGGTTGAAGTAAGCCTGCTTGGATAGTTTTCAATGAATTTCTGTTGAGAGTTTTTTGATAAAACATGGTGCTGGGGTTAAATTTTAGGATCTGGAAAGGTTATTCTGGAGATCATCCACCCTGGGTAATGTAGTATCAAGAGACCCGATAAGGTTAATCCAAATTATCCGGGAGATTACCCCTGAGACAGCAAAGGGTTCCATAAACATCACCATTACTATCTCAAGCAGAGAAATGATATGCTTCACTTTTGTTAGCATTTTCAAGGAGACTAAACCTGAACATATCAGTGAAATGAAGACTTGAGTTTATAGGCAAAGCTGTCACTGGATCTCTGAGTTATGAGGCCAGACTTCCAGTAGCTGCCAAGTTATAGGTCAAGCCCTTCTAGGTCAACTTTCACCTCTTTCACAAAACCCATGATGAAATTTCAAAGGCTTTCATGGGAAGTTTTATTAACTTAGGTTAGTTTGAAAGAAAAAGGCAGAGCAAAATGTGAAATCCCATTATCTTTGTCCATTGTTTTCTGCCCTTTCTGCTGCAATGCTTGTAGGATCACACATGGATAATCAATTATTGTGGGCACACAGTGGGAAGGCAGGGTGAAAAGGCTAAAAGGATTCTTAAAACATTTAGGACATTTGGCACACAATAGTCAAGAACTAAAAAACATAACTTCTTTTTCCCTTTACGTTTTTAATATTTTTAACCTCTAAGCTATTTAAAACGAAGTTGAAATGGTTTAAATTTTTTCAGAATTATCATTCATGTTATAAAAGTATGGGGGTGGGGATACAAATTTACAGATCATAAGCTAAAACCTGTTATTACCTGGCACATAGTAGGTGCTCAATAAATGTTTGTTGGCAAATTTTAAGTTCTGCATTAAAAACAAAGCCAAAGTGTTAGTATGTGCTAGGACTGACATGTGCAAATGTTATTTCCATACCCAAGTGATTATTTATCCATGCAAATAACTGTTTGGAAAATGAAAAGTTTAAAATATATCCAGATATGTAAACATAAAATGACATTTTTATGTGGAGGAAAAAGAAAGCATCACTATATTGGTGTCATTTAGTGATTTTTGTTTACCTTTCAGTCAAGTTCCCTAATTTTAGCACTAATTTGGGGATTTGGTTCTATGAAGTCCAAAACTGTGGTTGTTCTCTATGGTTCATCCTAAACAATGACCAAACCAAGCCATTTGTGTGTTTCCAGCTCCACTGCCATCACTTACAACATGCTTCTAGCATCTCCTGTTGGGACCACTGCCATAGTCTCCTAAATGATCTCTCTAAATTCTCAATGGCCCCTCTAAAATCAGGTCCATTTATATTGAGCACTTGTTTTGTTTTGTTTTGTTTAAATTCAATTAACCAACATATAGTACATCATTAGCGAGTTTTTTTTTTAAATATACATGTCTGCCTGCATCACTTTCCCTTGCGTATGACATGTCAATAGTTCCTTATTCACAACCTGTCACGGAGACCACGTGAAAAGCCACAGATTGAAATTTGGCCCTACCTCCAAATGAGGATATATACAGTCACAAAGATACAGTGCCAGGATTGAGAGAAAATACTCATCATACAACTTTAAATTGGTGCCCTATTACCAAATCATACCACCGCAGTATACTTTAAACTGATCTTTTGTAAATACTGTAAATTTCTTGTGAATAACAGGCTTATACTGAATTGCATTTTTATATATTTTGAGAGTATTAAAATTAAAGCCCTAATTATTAGCCTTTTCTTTTCTTTTTTTTTTTTTTTAGCATTTCTTCATATCTTTCCATCTACCAGAATCCATGGCCTAAGCTTCCCTCAACATCTGAGGGGTCCTTTCCCAGAGAACTTGGAATAACATGGGTACTCACAGGCCCTAATTGCTCTGAGCTCCTACCTAACTAATTCTATAGCCTCATTATTCCACTACACTCCTTGCCTCTGAACTCTGGCAACTCTTACCTTCTTCGGACTCTTCAGACAATCCATGCTTCTTCCTGCCACAACTTTTGCATACAGATGCTCCTGTCTGCAATAATGTCCTTAACTCCCAGACTCTTCTGCAGTGTTATTCTCTGCTCAAGTCTCACTGCTCCAGGAAGCCTTCTTTGGCCTCTCCTAATATACAGTATATTCTCCAATACCATGTTTTTAATGCCAGTTTTAATTATTCTTTTATTTACATGATTCTTAGATTAATATTTGTCTGTCCATCAGATGTAAGTTATGAGAGAAGAAATATCTTTTCATCAGGAGCAGGAGGGGGCGGCAATGTGTGTGTGCACACATACTTTCTCTTCACCCGGCACAGTTGGCTGACATTTACTAGAAGCTTTAAAGATATTTGTTCAATGAATGAATTTTTTTTATCATTCCATGCTGCCTCAAAAAAAAAATCTGAACAGATGTTAATTATAATCTATGTTTTAAAGAGCAATTATATCCAAAGCCTAATCTGTACTGGCCCAATTTATCTAAAACAAACAACTTTTCAAAAAATAGGTATTATACCAAAATATTATGATACCCATTTAAAAAAAAATCTCTTTTGCTAGTGACTTTGAGTCTAAAATATAAAACTCCAGGTACACTAATCAGCTAGAAGAAAAAAGCACCAGAGATTTAAGAGACTGTGTTGAGTTTTATGCCACAAACAAAATGGACTGAGCCAAAACATTCAGTTGACTAAGTTCTCCATGCCTGTTTAAGCATCTGAGTACGTGGAGGAAGGGAGAGACATCCATCACTGCTTCTCAGCCTTCTAGACATCCTCCAATGAATCACATCAGTGATGTGCTTTGCTTGTTCATCTTGCTTGTTCATACAGATAGAGGCTAAAGAGAAAAAGTCTCTCCCACACCACAATCAACCAGATTGTAACAGTAAAATGGTTAAGTAAAAAAATTATCATATAAATTATATAATATGTATGTCATTATAATATATATGTAACATATATCCTACAAAAATTTAACTTTCTAAATATAAAGGAAAAGAACATTGAAATAATTGGAAATAAAAATGATTTGATTGTGGTCACAGGAAAACCTCCTATGCTAATGGAAAGGTCATTAAAGATCAGTAGTTGAAGAACTAACATGTGTACAGTGCTTACTAAGGGCTAGACCCCGCTACTTTTACATATTTTAGCTGACTGAATTCTACAACAGTTTTACAAAATAACTGTTTAATAAATAACTATTTATTAAATATTTCAAATATTTCAAACCCATTTTATAGATGAAGAAACTGATGTACAGAGAGGTTAAGTAACTTGCCCAAGGTCACACAAACTAGTGAGCAGAAGAACTAGGATTGAAATCCAGGCTGTCTGGCTCTAGATTCTACCCTCTTAAAAACATTATACTGGCTCTCAATAGTTGTTAGCCTTTTACTCCACAATCCTAAATTCACAGATCACTCTAAAACATCCAGAATTTTAGTTTTTTCCACAGACACTAACCAATAACTTTTTCAAGCTGCATATGTTCATTTTTCTCAGCATTAGAACTAATATTTAAGATCTGGAAGAAAGACATCAAGGAAGAGAAGAAAGTTAAAATAGAGAAAGCTACAGAATCAACTCCCCCAGTTTGGTATCATAATCATAATCATTGCTAACATTTTTTGAACATTGTGTTAAGTGCTTTATCAAATTGTTTCATTTAAATGACACACAACACACATAGAGCAATGGAACAGAATAGCAAGGCTAGAAATAAACCCACACTCATATGGTTAATTAATTTATAACAAATAAGCTAAAACTATACAATAAAGAAAGGAGTCTTCAATAAATGATGTTGGGAAAACTGGACAGCCACATGCAAAAGAATGAAACCAAACTACTATCTTACACCATAAATAAAAACTAACTCAAAATGAATCAAAGATTTAATGTTAAAAATAAAAACATAAAACTCCTAGAAGAAAATATAGGCAGTGAGCTCCTTGATATCGATCTTGGCAATGATTTTTTAGATTTGAAATCAAAAGCAAAGGCAATAAAAGCAAAAATTAACTAAAAAGTTTCTGCACATTAAAGGAAACCACCAACAAAATGAAAAGGCAACCACCAAATGGGAGAAAATATTCGCAAATCATATATTTGATATGGGGTTAATATCCAAAATATATAAAGAACTCACACAAATCAATAGCAAAAACTCAATCTGATTCAAAAATGAACAGAAGATATGAATAGATGCTTTTCCAGAGAAGACGTATTGATAGCTAACAGGTACATAAAAAGGTGCTTAACATCACTAATCATCAGACGAATGCAAACCAAAACGACAATGAGATATTACCTCACACGATTAGAATGGCTATCAAAAAAGATAAGAAATAACAACTGTTGGTAAGGATGTGATGTGGAGAAAAGGGAACCCTCGTGTACTGTTGATGGGAATGTAAATTAGAGGATCCACTATAGAAAAGAGTATGGAGTTTCCTCAAAAAATTAAAAATAGAAATACCATATGATTCAACAATTCTACTTCTGGGTATTTAACTGAAGAAAATGAAAACATTAATTTGAAAAGATCTATGCACCCCCATGTTCACTGAAGCACTATTTGCCATAGCCAAGATATGGAAACAACTCAAGGGTTAGATGAATGGATAAAGAAGTGTGTATATATAGATACACACATACACAATGGCATATTACTCAGCCATAAAAAAGAATGTTAAACCTTGCCATTTGCAACAAGTTGGATAGAACTTGAGGACATTATGCTCAGTGAAATAAATCAGACAAGAAAAAGACAAATCTCACTTGATTTCATTTATATGTGGAACCTAAATAAAACAAAACAAAACAAAAAAATCGAGCTCATGGATACAGAGAATAGATTGGTAGTTGTAAGACCTGGGGGCGGTGGGGTAAGTGAAATGGTTGAAGAGGGTTAAAAAGTACAAACTTCCAGTTATTAAATAAATAAGTCATGGGAATACAACGTACAACATGGTATAGCTAACAATACCATACTGTACATTTGAAAGTTGCTTAGGCTGTAAATCTTAAAAGTTCTCATCACAAGAAAAAAATTGTAATTATGTGTGGTAATGGATGTTAACTAGACTTATGATGGTAATCATTTCACTATATATACAAATATCGAACCATAATGTTGCAGACCTGAAATTAATTTACATGTCAATTATATCTAAATTTAATTAATTCACCAATTAATTAAATTAGTAACCCATGAGGTAACACTGGCCCTATGAGGTAGGCCTATGAGGTAACACTACTTAGTTTCATTTTATAGTTGAAGAAAACTGGGAATCAAGGTATTTGAGCAACTTTCACAAAGCCACACAGCTGAGTTCAGAGCCCACAACAAAAGTACTGTTAAGTGATCTTCTGAAGTTCTAGATTCTACAAAGCCCCCAGAACTCAGGTAAGATATTTATGTACAAACAGGATACAATGGGTAAAAACAAAGCAGATTTGAGTTGTAGGGATGAGTGACACAGATTTACTAATTTCCAAGACAACGCCTAATGTAGAAGGAGGAAAAGGAGGAAATCTAATCATTAGTTCATGTAGAAAACATTGCAGATTAAGTTTAGAGAAGGTTTTGAGGGCTTTTAAAGAAGTTAGAGATATGACAGTAAAAAATGAAATAACAAATATTTGTATAAAAAAGGATTTGTCAATATAAACAATAATAATAGCAACAATTATGATAATGTTTACTAAGTCTCAGACATTATTCTAAGGTCTTTATTTATCAACTCATTTAATCCTCAAAATCACTCTGAAAGATAAATACCATTACTATTTACATTTTACAGATGAGGGAACTAAGGAACATAGAGTTTAGTGCACTTAATCAATCATACAAAAGGCAACTCAGGCAGTTTAAGACAGAACCCATGCTAAATTTACTTCTAAGATATTCATAGTGGGAATTTGTCTGCATAGTGCTGCATTTGTCTATTGTATTAGATGTATGTGTGACTTCATATGCCAAATCCAGGTCACATGCAATCATTTTCATTGTGCTTTTTTAAATAGTATTTTAAGTCTGTATATTTCTTTTTTAAAAACAGGATTAGGGGTGCCTGGGTGGCTCAGTCATTAAGCATCTGCCTTCAGCTCAGGTCATGATCCCAGGATCCTGGGATCGAGCCCCATATCGGGCTCCCCGCTCAGCGGGAAGCCTGCTTCTCCCTTTCCCACTCGCCCTGCTTGTGTTCCCTTTCTCACTGTCTCTCTTTCTATCAAACAAATAAATAAAATCTTAAAAAAAAAAATAAAGACAGGATTATGCTAATTTTCTGTTAAAGTACACTTTAATACGAAATTTAAAAGAAACTAGTAAAGAATAAATAGCAAACCATGGGCATGCATCCTAATTTTAGTGATTGTTAAAATCCTTGTTAACTATTTTGATCTATAATTTCTTCAGTCTCCATTCTTCCTTCCCTCCTTTCTTCCTTCTTCAGTCCAAAATTCATTAGGCAGACTTCATTAGGACAGTAATGGTGGCCTGCAGGACAATGACATCGAAGCTGTGGAGAAAAGGCAGCCTAAGCAGTTCAGTAATGGCACCTCTTATAGATGGTGTTGGAACCACATGGTGAAGGAAGCCTAGTTACAGCTGGTAATGACAGCCCATGTGAAGATGGTGTTGGAACAGGGCAGCAAGCATAGTCTGACAAGATCAATAGTTGGCTATATAAAAAGGCTTGAGCAAATGAGTATATATATTGGGATAATGAAAACCAAGAACCCCATGGTATCGGAGTTACTAATATGAACTTATAGCCTCAGAATGTATAAATATAGATGCAAATGGATGTGTGTACTTGTGTGTATTTCTTAGCTCTGGCCTGGGAACAACAACACCCCAATTGCAATGAGCACTCTAAATTCCACTTTACACTAAAAGGAACTAGGACTTCTTGGGGGAATGGCTGAATCCAGGGCTAGGCAAGGGAAGTACAAGATGAGCCTAAAATATTTTTTGGCCCCCAGAAGTAAGGAAATGCTAAAAGAATGGTGAAGACATGTCAAAAGGACACAGAAGCCAGTTTAAAGGAGCAACTTAAGGTCAAGTCTGGGTCAATTTGAAAGTCAAAATAATAATGACAATAACAGATTGTAAGCTATTGAATAAAATAGGAATCAATGAGTCTACACTGATATAAGTAAGGAAGTGAATAAATAAACGGAGAGGAAAGAAAGCTCTGTTTATAATAGAACAATAGCTAATAAATGTGGAAGAAATGACAGAATTAGAAAAAACACCACTTAGAAACCATCATACTGATAATTAATTCAAGCATGATAAATCAACGGATGCTAAAACTTGTGGGTGAAAGTGAGGTGAGTAATATATATTTATATAGTTTCAAAGTATTTCCACCAAAAACACTTAATTACAAAGAAAAAAAAAGCAACCTTACAGTGGAGACTCCTCTGGCAATCAAATGGTCAGAATTTACACCACCAATGAGGGCGTAAATCAACATCATGTGCCATCCAATTGGAATGGAGCATCACTTCTGTAACATTTTTGCCAAAAACTGCATAACCCGATCATAAGGAAACATTTTGAAAACTGAAATGGAGGGACATTCTACAAAGTGACTGATCTGTGACCTTAAATTTGAAAAGGATATGAAACTCAAAGGAAGACTGAGGGACCGTTCCAGATTGAAAGAACCTGGGGAGACATGACAATTGGTTGCAGGGTGTGATCCCGGAGCCTTAAACTACAGAGGATATCACTGGGGCAATGTTAAAACTTCAATGGAGGCTCTAAGTGAAGAATATACAGATTTTTGTGCTGTTCCTGCAATTTTTCTGTAAGTTTGATATTATTGCCAAATAAATTGCTTCTTAAAATCTCAAATAGATAATAATGTTGAATATGACACAGCTTAAGACTAAATAGTAATTTGTACATTAACCAGAAAGTTCATAGAAATCTGATTAAGTACTTAAATAGGCAGAAATAATGTATTTTTAATTATATCCTTATTAAAAACTAAGAAATCCCCCGTCCTTCTTTTATGCAGTTGGAAACTGAGGCCCAGAAAATAAAGAAAAATTGAATGCTCTGATTTCATCAGATTCACAGAATATTATCCATAGGTAATGTTTTCTTTTAAAAATTTGAGGTTATTCTCTCATGCTTTAAAATTATTAAAGCAAAAGCCCATATTCACAGCAAATAATGCCTCAAGTAATTTCCATAAAGATAGAATGATACACATTTTTCATCTACTGACCTATCCTAAACTCTGTGAATTTAGATTCAAAATTTTTTACTCACATAAAAGGCATTTATTCTTTCATTAGAAATGACTACTTTAACACTTGTTCCTCAAATTTCCTAGGGACTAAAAGAGTGTATAGATCAACTTCTAAATAGATTTGAGAAACAAATGAATTCCACAGATACTGTAGTAAACGTTTCGCCTTAACCTTCGTTCCAGTCCAAAGAATTACTGTTAATCAAACATACTAATCTCTTATCCCCTTGCCAGTATTTGGTTCAAGGATGCATAGGCTTCTCATGGGGCTTGGGATTACAGAAGTGAGTCTTTTCTCCGGATGATGCTGGCCTGCTAACAGTTATAATATGACCATTAGAAGGAGCCTAAGGATGGAGCAGAAGCTATGAATGACAAAGTAGAGATACAGAAGAATCTGTGTCCAATAACAGTGTTTATCCACTGAATTAACCAACCCTGCAAATTGTTTTACTTCAGGATTTTCTGTTATAGAAAATAACAAATATTTTTATCTTCAATTTAATTTGAGATAGGTTTTCTGTTATTGTCAAACATATTTCAATACATAAACATCAATGAAAAAAGCATAAGATCAGAGAAAATCTCCTACAAAGGGAATAAATCTTAAAATACGTATTAAAATAAAAGAAAATATCAGCCATAGGCCTCAAATTACTTAAGAGTTTCCATATCTCAACCAGTTTCTGGAATGGTACAGTATTGCATAGGTGGATTTTGTAAGCAAGAGTACAGAGGTCCATAGAAGACTAAGGAGGGGCATGAAGAGAGCTAAACCACCCAACTGAATTCAAAAGCCTTTTTGTTGTGGGGAAATCTCCAAGTTTCTTATTTATATAAAACATCAACAACATATTCTGTCTCAAGGTTTGCTCACAAGTTATGGTAACTCAATGCTTAGCATCCCAAAACATGGTTTAGCCAAGCCCAGGAGATTGCAGAGGTGAGTACAGCAAATAGCCCCATCAAGGTCACTGTGGAGAGCAGTTAACATAAGTTGCTTGTTAAAAATGTGTTCGAAGACCAAACCCAGGGGCCACATTCAAAGCACCCACCCCAATAGCCATGTTTGACCTTTAGGATGGCATACACAAAATGCTGAGTTGGAGAATTGTCAGATGGAATGGAGAGATGAGATGATAGCTGAGAGATAATGTTAAGTGGGGTCCTACTCAACCAAAGCTATCAGGTTTCTCTGAAATGGCATGTGACTTCCCTGGGATATCAGTTTACTTAGGTACTTGCCATGAGTCTGGAAGGAGATTCCATGTAGGGGGATTGCCATCTGCTGGTGACTCTCTTCTTAGGGACAGATACCCTTGAAATTTAGGGACTGTGCCTTACTTAACCCAGAATATACACGACCATTCAGCAAGTAGTAGTTTCTTTTTCATTGTTAAAATTAGACTGTCTTGTTAATTAGACAGATATAAAATTCTCCTGAGGAAGTTGAGCAGGATATCTCAAAATACAAAAGAGAAAAAATAATAGATGACAAATGCATTTTTGTCTTTGCTAACTAACAGTTTTTGTCCAAGTGGTACACTAAAATCCTGCAGATAAAATTGTCTTCATGTTTAAGTAAGTATTATCCAATTTTTATAAAACGGATGGTGACTCCTATGTTTGGAAAAGTAGAGATAGTACATTGATTTATCTGACCATATATTTAAAGACCAAGTCTTAAAATCTTCTAAGAGTCCTAATCTCCCAGGGAATATATTTTCCATGTGGCATATAAAAAGAAAAGAGAAACATTAGCTTCCAAGCACAAAGGTGCAGATTCAGCCTTCAAAACAGAGGTTAAAATTCCCATTTTTTAGTGAAATTCCTTGGAAGCATACTGCTTTGTATTGTAAATACAGTTGTACAGGCAAAACTCAGTCCTTCAGGATATAGAATATGGGTTTGAGACTATGAAATTTCCCTCACTATCTGTCCAATATATCCCCAAGTCACATAAGTGTAAGAAATATGGAATTAGGTCATACTATTTCACCCACATTTTATTCTTCAGAACAACACTCTTCTCTTTAACAACATTGCAGGGCCTCTATATCAGGAAACAGCCCCTCAGAACAGACAAGTTTATGCCATTTCTTTAATGTTCAGTAACAGTATAAAAATCAAAATAAAAGCAGAAACAAATCCTGTCACAGGCTACAACAGGGATAAATCTCGAGGATGTTGCGGTAAGGGAAATAAGCCAGTCACAAAAAGACAAATACTGCATGATCCCACTTACATGAGATATCTAAATTGGTCAAATTCATAAGAACAGAAAGTAGAAAGGTAGTTGCAAAGGGCTTGCAAGGAAGGGGTGGTTAGTGTTCAACGGATATAGAGTTTCAGTTTTGCAAGATGAACAAGTTCTGGAGAGCTGCTTCACAACAACGTGAATATAATTAACCTGGCTGAATTGTACACTTAAAATGGTTAAGACAGTAAATTTTATGTTCTGTTTCATTTTATCACAATTGAAAAAGATAAGCAAACATGATCTATAAGCGAAGGTTAAAGTCACAGTATTTAGTCTAGCAAGATGGAGTATACGCAGTTGCTTAATCACACGGATTTGAAAATGTCTTCTAAAGAGCAAACCCTTGACCTGTTTTCTCTACCTCTGCAAAGGACATAATGATGACACACACTAAAACCAGAGAACAGCTGCAGGACGGAGTAGAAAGAACCACCAAACTTTGAGTAAGAAATTCCACCCTACTTCTAATTCTGTGACCTCGGACAAATGAAGTATCAGAGAAGGAACATCACAACTTTGAGGTAACGTGGACTTTGGGAAAAGAAGTGACTGGTTTTGACTTTCAGTTTGGTTTTGTTTCTGTTCACTGAATATATGATTTGGGGCCAATTATTTAAAGTCCCAGAGCATCAGTTTCCTCATCTATAATTTGGGGGTACAGGTACCTGACAGGGTTGTTATGAGGCTGTGAAGTCGAGCTAACAATGACAAGGCACTTAGCATGCCTGGCTCATCGTAGGTATTCAGTCAGTGCTCATTCCCTGACTGTCCTGTGGTCTGTTTTCTTTTCTATAAAATGGAGGGCGATGGTAAGTGCCTAACAAAATAACATCATAAAATACCCGATATGTGCTCTTTCTTTGCCTTCTCTGAACTTCAACTTTGCCATCTATAAAATATTGCACTAAAACAACATAAAAGGGTTGTGAGAATAAAGAGAGATAATAAATATAAAATTGTTCTGTACTGAACATGGCACTTAGTACTGAACAAATTTGTTATCATTGTTATTCTTATTCAGGAATATATTCAACAGTCATCTCTTGAAAAATATTATCTATAATCATGCCTGGTACTAGATCAGCTGGTCTTTTCAGCATTCTTTAAGTCTTCTCTAAAGGAACCAATATTCTTGTCAGACCATTAACATCAAACCACTGAACTTTTGTCTCAGCGGTGATACCAAGATTTCAAGCCCCGACTAGGAAGGTGATTTTCCGTAAGAGTGAAGGATCATGAACATTTAAACAAGAGATACTAGTTAAAAACCTCAAGACATTTCATTCACTATCAACATTAGTTGATTATTGTTTTCGTCACCCTCACATTAGCTGCTTCTAATTAGTTCAATGTTGAAATAGAGAAACAAAAAGAGAGAATGTGCATTCTTCATGGCCTGGAGACCCTAAGAGAACACTGCTTCTCTCTCAATTTATAGGAGCTACTGAAATCCAAGGGTAACAATAATTCAGTTAGGTGTTTTTGTTGCCTCCAAACCATTATTGAGACCAGTACAAGCAGGACTTGACTAATTGTGAAGTTTGCTGTTTGTTTCTCTTGATCCATTCCTCTGTTTTCAGTTCTTTACTCTATACCTTGTACCTTTGAGTCCCTTTGCCAGGGCTCAGGATCAATGACCTGCCTCCAGGGCAGCCTTCTATTTTATATCCCACTTCCAAAAGATTTCTCTGTCCTCTGTCCCATCTCTTCAGCTCCCTGCTTTGTGCACTATAATCTGACAAATTCACAATAATATGATACCATGTGTTTATAGGGTTTCCTACTTCAAAGTTTCTCATTTAAATTCTTACAAATCCCTGAGGTGCCTGCGTGGCCTAGTTGGTTAAGCACCCGCCTGTTGGTTTTGGCTCAGGTCATGATCTCGGGGTCCTGGGATCAAGCCCCGCTTTGGGCTCTGTGCTACACATGGAGTCTGCTTGTCCCTCTCCCTCTGCTCCTCCCATCACTCACACACTCTCTCTCTCTCACTCTCTTTGTCTCTGTATCTCTCTCAAGTAAATAAGTGAATAAAAATCTATTCAAAAAATAAATACCTACTTGGGGTGCCTGGGTGGCTCAGTCGTTAAGTGTCTGCTTTCAGCTCAGGGCGTGATTCCAGCGTTCTGGGATCGAGCCCCACATCAGGCTCCTTTGCTGGAAGCCTGCTTCTTCCTCTCCCACTCCCCCTGCTTGTGTTCCCTCTCTCGCTGGCTGTCTCTCTCTCTGTAAAAATAAATAAATAAAATCTTTAAAAATAAATAAATAAAAATAAAAAATAAATACCTACAAATCCTTGTTGAGAACTATGTCCTAACCCCAAAAAGCTGTAGTAAGTCATTTATTCACCAAACATTTACTGAGCACTTGCTATTTTCCCTGTAGTAAACTTTGTACTAGCATTATGTACATAAGTGAAATACATATGTGATTCAAGAAGGCCACTGTCTAGTAGAGGAAACAAATACATGTGCAAATAATTGCAATAAAACTAAATGAGTGGCAATAGAGGTATATACAAGATGCTATAACAGCAGGTATTTGGGGGATAAAGTTGAATAACCTATTCCAGGTCACACAGCTCTGAGTGGTAGAATTAGGATTTGAACCCAGGTATTCTGGCTCCAGAGCCTGTGGGCATAACCACTATGTAGTAGTGGGAGTAGTCTCTAATGAGGCCTATTACTTTGAAATTAAAATCACTAAATAATTTAGAAAATGTACCTGATCAATTTCATAAAAGAAAACCTTAAAATGATATGTTAACCCAATAGGGGAAAAAACATGATGCACATTAAGATATCAACTAATCTTGACTGTATCCCCACTGCCTAACACAGTGCCTGACATATTAGGTATCCAATAAATATTTAGTTTTTAAACAATGAAATAATATTTATAAAACCAAATGTACATTTACCTATAACCCAGCAATTCCACACCAAGATCTTTACCTAAGAGATACAAAGACATATGTCCACAGAAATACTGGTACAAAACTTTATTTGTAATAACTAAGAACTGGAAAAACCCAACTATCCATCAATATTTGGCTTATAATGGATTTTAAAAGCTGTGGTGCATTTACTTAGTAATGGAATACTAGTAAGAAACAAAAGAGACTACCAAGACAGGCAACGATACTGATGAATCTCAAAAATAGTGTGCTGAATAAAAGAAGCCATCACAAAAAAGTAGGTAATGTACTTCTATTTATATGAAGTTCTATAATGGGCAAACTAATCTGATGTGAAGGGAAAAAAAAGAGAACAGTGGTTACCTTTGGGAAAGAACAGGGATTGATTGCAAAAGGACTTGAGGGAAATTTCTAGTGTGATGATAATGCTTTATCTAAGCGAAGTTTAGGTTACACAGGTGTATTCATGTGTCAAAATTCAGCAAATGTCCACTTAAGATTTCTGTATTTTTGTGTGAAAATTTTACCTAAAAAAAAAGCTAAACAAATATTGAATTTACCTATATATTACGCATACTGAAATGGTTAAAGGGAAACATACTGATGTCTATATTTTACTTCGCAATGCACCAAACAATAGGATAGATATGATAGGACAAATATAGCAAAATGTTAGTGGTAGAGTCTGTGTGGTGGGTATATGAATATTCATTGTAAAATTCTTTCAACTCTTATGTATGCTTAAAGTTTTCCATAATAAAAATATTTTCTTTAAATGAGAATAGAATGACACAAAATAAACTAAAATCTTGCAGTTGAAAAAAGTCTTTGAGATCATCTATTCTAAAATCACATTTAGTGCAGGAATTTCCTCGATAACCTCCTGAAACAAGTGGATGGTCCCAGCCTCAATTAACATATGGACAGTGCATGGGAGCTTGCTACACCCCAAGGTAGACTACTGCATCTCTGAACATGGCTAAAAGTAGTTAACTTCATTTAGACTGTACTTAAGCAGGCCATACAAGAGGGAGAGCGTGATTTTGTGTAAGAAGTATAATCCAAGGAATTAGAAACCTGGGATTTGGTGTGATATCACTTCTCTTCCCAGACCTTTACTTTGTTGGCTGACTACTTGTTTGCTCATGGTCAACTTAATTAACCTATCTGGCCTACAGGTTTTTATGTCATTCATTCAGTAAATAATTATTGACCCCACATTATGTATCTTAAAACCTTAATACCTGAATGCTTTAAGGTGAAGGGGTAAACCAGATGATGCTGAGATCCCTGTCCATTCTGAAGCCTAATGGTTCTGGATGAAGAACTAAAGAATTAGCTAATTGGTCTATTCCATGTATCTAATCAAATGAAAAAGAAAAGGAAACTTACTCTTTTCTTGGTAGAGGGATTATATTAGAATTACATATAGCTGTCTTGTTTCTTTTTCCTTTGAAAACAAAGACTAGCTTATGCGTTTAAAATTTCCTATATAACTGTCATTTTTAAGAAAGATCATTTTCCAAGATATGGCCTCTTTTCTAGAAGATTAACTTTGAGCTGCCACTCCCAATCAGAAGCAAGTTTCTTCCTTATTAGACCATAGCTCCTCCTTGTGGTTGACAGATGTAAGACCCTTAAATTCCAACCACAGAAACAGTTAAAAAAAAAATTTGGTGTCATCATGTTAGGATTAACTCCGAGATGAAAAACACCAGTATGACTTTTGCTTTTATTCCATTTCCATAGGTGCTCACTCATTCATCTTATTAACTATGAGTGTCAATGAGTGTTACTTGAGAGATAATCCAGAGTAGGATTTTTAGTCTCGGGATCTTTCTTGAATCTGTGGTGGTTTGAAGTAGCATGACTTAGCTACTCAAATCTAATTCTCAACAATAAACTCAGTGTTTTTGCTTTGATCCATGCTAAATCCATACTCTAGCATGGTAAATTATACACTCTGCTTCATTGGGTAATAGGTCCTATCCTACTAACATAATTCTTATCAATGGCTTAAATAATACAAAGAAGGATTTTTATCAAATTTGTGAATAACACTAAGATGAAAGGGGAGTTAAAATACCAGGTAACCAAATTAATCCAAAAAACAGTTTGACAGCTGAAAACATCGGACAAAACTAACAAGATAGATTTTTAAGTGAAAACTCTACCTCAAAAATTTAAACATGAAATATAATTGAGACAAAATACAAGGTCTTGCATTAAATTTTTTTCAGAAAATGAATTGCAACAGGATGGGTAAATCATAATTAGCAGTATCATATGTAAACATTAATCACCAGTGGGAGCTGGTTATTCAAAAAGTAGTATGAATGTGAACATTAAAATAAATGGAAACAACTTTAATGTCCATCAGAAGAGAAAGGATAAATATTGATATAGCTACTACAATAGAATATGATGTAGCAGTGAAAATCAATGGACAAAAACTTCACATAACAACATAGTTGAATCTCACAAACATAACAGTAAATTGCAAAAGAATATATATATAAAGCTTCAAAATTTTTAAATGCATAATGATACTATGTATTGCTTAGCAATACATGAGTATATGATTAAAAAAAAGAAAAACACATGGTTACTTTGGGTAAGTGAGCGCATTTGAGGGAGGTACACAGGAAGTTTCAACTAGGGCTTGATAATATGCCATATCTTTAATCTGGTGGTGAATCTACAGATATCCATTGCATTATTCTTTATATCTCTTTGTATGTCTTAAGTATTATATGATATTTCTTACTTCTTAGATTGCATTTAAAGAAAGAGGGTAATTAAAGGTCTCTGCATTACACTAATGAGACCATATATTGACCTCTATGATCTTTTCAGGACACTAAGTGTCCCTGAAAAGATATAGAAAAAAGGAAGTATAGTGAGAGGGAAAGGCACTATGAAGGTATTCAAATCCATGTTGTAGTGAAAATAGTTTTTAAAAACCTGTTTTTTGATTTTTTATTAGTACAGCTTTGTGGTATACGTTGAAATCTGGAACTGCAATATCTCCAGCTCTATTTTTCTTTCTCGAGATTGCTTTGGCTCTTTGAGGTCCTTTGTGGGTCCATACAAATTTTAGCATTATTTGTTCTAGTTTTGTGGA
This sequence comes from Ursus americanus, assembly GCF_024610735.1. Classification (NCBI taxonomy): domain Eukaryota; kingdom Metazoa; phylum Chordata; class Mammalia; order Carnivora; family Ursidae; genus Ursus; species Ursus americanus. Next base: position 59,472,786 of record NC_142135.1, read on the forward strand.
AAATGCTGTTGATAATTTTGATACAGATTGCACTGAATCTGTAGACTGCTTTGGGTGATGTGGACATTTTAACAATATTAATTCTTCCAATCTATGAGCATGGAATATCTTTCCATTTATTTGTGTCCTTTCAATTTCTTTCATCAGTGTTTTATAGTTGTGAGTGTACAGGTCTTCCACCTCTTTAAGTTTATTCTCGGGTATTTTATTACATTTGGTACAATTTTAAGTGGAATTGTTTTCTTAATTTCTCTTTCTGCTACTTCACTATTAGCGTATAGAAAAGCAACCAATTTCTGGCTACTAATTTTGTATCCTGCAACTTTACTGAATTTATTTATTACTTCTAGTTTTTTGGTGGAGTCTTCAGGATTTTCTATGTATAGTATCATGTCATCTGCAAATAGTAAAAAATTGTTGTATTTTTTAAACATAAAATGGCCTAGCCCCAGATATTCTGATATAATGGTCTAAGATAGGTCCTACGCATATTTTTAAAACTCCCCCGTCTCTATTGTACAGCAGAGTTGAGAACACTGGGCTAGAGTTTGGGGACTATACCTTCTACAAGACACTTCACATTTCTCATGATTTTTTTGCTATCTAACACATCCTAAATCACAGAGTAATATCTACATATATTTTACCTTTTATTTCTGATACTTAAAATGTTTTTGCAAAATAGTTTGTCCTGCATTAAATTAAATTCAAAAATTAATGAGGATCTGACAGAAATCTCAAAACTAATAAATAAACAATAAGTTCCATGCAGGCCCAGACTGTCCATCTCGGTCATTGCTGTGACACTGTTATTCGCCCATTCACCTGAATTTCATGAAAATTATAGAAAATAATTGCTATAAATCATAATTCTGAGAAATCCAAATTTCTGATTTGATTCAAATTGGTAAAATTCTAAACATTCTCTCCACCATATCTACATGGAGGGAAGCTCAATATTTGGGAGCAGGAAGGAATCCTATATTGATTAGCTAAACCTTTCCCCTGAATCTACAAAAGCTTCAGGGAAATTATACAAAGGGATGAAGGAAGATATGACTAACTGATGAGAAACTTTTTTATTAAGCTTTTCATTTTAATTCCAGTATAGTTAACATATAGGGTTATATTAGTTTCAGGCATATAATATAGTTATTTAACAATTCTATACATTACTACACATTATTTAACATTCTATACCTTACTCCCCATCACCTATTACACCCATCCCCCACCCACCTCCCCTCTGGTAATCATCAGTTTGTTCTCTAGAGTTAAGAGCCCATTTCTTGGGGACACCTGGGTGGCTTAGTCAGTTAAACATCTGCCTTCAGTTCAGGTCATAATCCCAGGGTCCTGGGATCAAGTCCCACATTGGGCTCCCTGCTCAGTGGGGAGTCTGCTGCTCCCTCTCCCAATGCCTGCCAATCCCCTTCCTTGTACTCTCTCTGTGTCAAATAAATAAAATCTTAAAAAGTAAGTAAATAAATAGTCCATTTCTCGGTTTGTCTCTCTCTCTTTAATTTTTCCTTTGTTCGTTTATTTCTAAAATTCCACATGAGTGAAATCATATGGTATTTGTTGTTCTCTGACTGACTTATTTTGCTTAGCATTATACTCTCTAGCTCCATCCATGTTGTTGCAAATGGCAAGATTTTATGGCATAATAATATTTCATTATATATATATATATATTCTTTATCCATTCATCTAACCAATGAGAAACCTTTTACACATTATTGCAAAAGTATTAGTATGGTTCTGAGATTAGAATGATTTTACTCACTCATTCATTCATTTGTTCATTTCATAAATATGTATTGAGCAAGCTCTAAGTGTCTGGCCCTGAGCCAGGCACTGGGGATACAGCAGTTTTTGAAAAGACAGATACTGGTTTCCCCTCATGGGGCTTACATTCTGGAAGAGAAAGTGGACAGTAAACAAGTGAATAATAACAAAGCATGGGAGGTGCTATTCAGTTTGTGCAGCAGGGCCTCTACTGACCTGTTCTGTGATCCTGAGCCAAGTTGTTAACCTCTCTAAATTTCATTTCTAAAACAGATATCAAAGTGTACCTTGCTCACAGGTTGTTTTGAGAAGTAAATGAGTTAACTGTCTAGCACATTTAATAGAGGTTAGCTAGTAATATTAATATGAATATCCCAGTGATTTCACAGCATTCCAAGTTTTTATATTTTTTTATGTTAAAAACTGCTACAACTAAATTTCCTTTCAGCTCATTCTCTCCTCAACGTAATTCCTTTTTAAATATCCTATAAGTAAAGACTCCCCCCAATTATCTTTGGTCTATGTTGTGGGAATTCAGCTCCTTTCATCCTTTTTTACAAATCTTTTCTTCCACTCTAACAGCTATTCTCGTCTTTCTTTGCTAAGTACTTTCCACTTTTCTTTTAGTTGTACCCAAAAGAGAGAAAAAATTCAATGTCCAGGTCTAATGAATACCCAAACCTAGTTGTTTACAGAAATTTGAAGACCAAGAGGGTTTGAAAACTGTAGGTCACTATGTCCTCATCTAGTCTGGAACAATAATGCAAATGTGATACTCTATAAGAATGAGCTCATAGAAGAGTGGGGCAACGTATTCATTTATAGAAAGGAAATTGCACTCAGGATACCTGCTTTCTAGATCAGTGAATAGATGGCTATCAAGCTAAAGTAAACCTCTTAAAAGTTAATTTTTATGTGTAAGTCAAGCTGTGCAGAATGACCCTGAGATGGAATTAGGTTTATGGGATGGGAACCAAGAAGTGCATTTACAGCTGCTCAGACACAGAAGAAAAACTGCTTCCAGTATCATAACAGGTGAAAAGAATTTCAATCATCCCTGCCAGGAGTCACTAGGATGCAGCAGGAAAACACCTGAACTCCAAGCATGGCTCCAGTATTTACCAACTGTGAGGCCTTGGGCAAGATGGTAACTTCTAAGTTTGTTCATCACCAACAAAAAGGGAAAAAATGATAATAACATCTACCTTATGAACTACTTTGGAAATGAAAGGAGATAATGATGAATGCATAGCATCCTGAGTCTAAATATTTATGGGAACCAAACATGGGTTTTATCATTGACAGAGAAAGAAGTGTGACTGACTTGGCAGATCAACACAGGTTGCTACAGGACTAAAAATGCAGAGCCTCACTGAAAGGTGATTTAAAAAAAGGGGGGGGGCTTATAAAATGGAGATGAGATAAATGAGAAGGAGTCATTGCAAATAAGACATGATATAGTTCCTGATAAAGGGAAAATGAAAAAGGGCGTGCCTGGGAGGCTTAGTCTCTTGATTTCAAACATCGGTCTCTTGATTTCAGCTCAGGTCATGATCTCAGGGTCCTGGGATGGGGCCCCACCTCTGCCTCTGCACTCAGTGGGGAGCCTACTTGAGGATTCCCTCCCTTTGCCTTTGCCCTTTCCCCACTCACTCACTTGCATGCGTTCTCTCTATCTCTAAAATAAATAAATCTCTTAAAAGGGGGGAGAAAAAAGGAATTAAAGGATACTTTAATCAAGTAGATGGCCCAGAGTAAGTATTTTAAAAATAAATATTAGCTCAACAAATGTTGTTTCCTTTCCTCTAGCAAGGTATCTGGAGCAGCAAGAATTGAAATTTTCAAACCCAAAGAAGTTAGACCCTTAAAAAGTTACTTGGTATACATACAGATTTTCAAAAACATGAAGACAAATGAGTGAAACACAGATTTGGAAGTGGAGGATCTGGGTTCAAGTTCAAACTCTGCTATATACTAGTCGTATAACCTAAACTCTTTACGTATAATGTAAACTCTTTCTGAGAATTAGATAAATAATAATATAATAATTTCATCTTATTCCACTCCATAAGGTAGTTGTAGGATATGAAATAAAATTACAGAATGTATGTTAGAAGTGTTTTGTAAACTGTAATGTGCTATATCAACAGATACTGGATACCTAATTGGTTTATATAAGTATATAAATATATAAATTTACATATATTGGTTTATATAAATTTATATTTAATAAGAGTCTTTTGCTATGATTATTGATGATAAATTTCAATTACAGGAATAGTAAGTGACTTCTTAGGCTCACACAAAGACATGATTCCAAGTCCTTGAAGCTGACGAGTAAATTACTCTATTAATCAGGACTTGGTCTGAACTAGCAGCTGTTTTCATAAATCTTAAGAATCGTGGCTTTTCAGTGGAAGAAATCCCAAAGGAAAAAGATCAAGAGATTTCATTATATAATCACTTAAAACTTTTGTACATGAAATATAAAATTAAAAGGAAGAAATATTTACAACAAATATGATAAAGGGCTAATGTCCTTAATAAACAAAGGCCTCATAAAAATAAATAAGCAAAACAAGAAGACCTCAAATAAAAATAGGACAAGGATCTTCTATAAATAAGTTCATTTTTTAAATCAACCTATTTAATCATCAAAGAAATAAAAATTAAAGCCATAATAGTATCATGTTTGAGCATACTTTAATAAAGATTCATATTATTAATAATGGTGCGCTGGTGAGGTGAAATGGGAACTTTCCGAGGTATCTTAGAAACACAAATTAGTAGAACCTTTTTGGGGAAACAGTGAATATTACATATCAAGAGGCTTAAAGATAGTCAAAACTTTCATCCAAAAATTCTACTTCTTAACACAGAACTAGGTCCTAAAGACCCCCAGAAGTTCTGGGAAACTAAAGTATGTAATAACAAACAACAACAATAATAGTTGTAGCCAGCACTCACTTTGTACTAATTGTTTTAAGCGTCTTACTTATATTTTCCTGTTTATACAGAAACTCTATTATCTTCTTTATCTCAAATAAGAAATTGAGCCAGAGAAAGATTAAATGATTTGCAAAGGTTACGCATTTGGTAAGCAGAGGAGCTAGGATTTAGTTCACACTTGGGCAATAAATTCCACTCTTTTTTTTTTTTTAATGATGAACCACAACACAAGCGTTTGTGACAATACATGCCAAAGAAATATCTTATGTGCCATTTATTTTGTTGGTAAAAATTATTATGGCTTTCCACAGGAGAATTTCCCTTTCTCTTGACAATGAAAGCAGTTTATTTCTTCTACATGGTAATAACGGAAAATTGTTGGGGAAGTAATATGTAGAGATGGAAAAAAATAATGTATGTAAAAATCTTAGAATGTTTATTCTCAGGACTCTTAATGACCCAACAGATAATATGACTAGGCATAATTTAATCTTCAAGGTCATTATATACTCTATTCTCCTAAGTACCATTTCCTCCCTCCACCCTCACCAATCCTTCTTATACATTAAATCAAATCGTTAGGTATTCGACCCACAGCCCCAAACCTTGGAAGTCCTTGTCCCACTACTCCCCATATGGTATCCCCACTACTGGCTTTCTCCTTATATATTCATAAGCTGCAACAGGGAGACCAATCATATGATATCACTGTGAACTAAGGGATGTATGAATTGATAAACCATGCATCTAAAATCCAAAGTTTACTTGGAATTTACTTCTTTTTTCACTGAAAACTTTTCATTAACCTTTATCTTCTTTGAAAATGGAAAACTCCTCCATAAAATGAACAGTGTACTGTTTGAAATTCTAAAAGGAGTACTGAACTTAATCAATTCTTTCAAAAAGTGCCATGAAACTAAGGGAAAATGCCAATAGCCAAGTTGAAATAAAAACCTAACTTTGTTCAGCCCATTGTTCCTATGTCATATATTATAAAGTATCCTACATAATGTTCAGCACTCACGTTTTATGACATTGTTAATAATGAAAATATTGTGCAAAAAGCATTATAAAAGGTTTTATTTATAAATAAGGTGTTCACTGGATTTATAAAGAAATATTAAAACAGGGTGGCTCAGTCGTTAAGCATCTGCCTTCGGCTCAGGGCATGATCCCAGCGTTTTGGGATCGAGCCCTACATCAGGCTCCTCTGCTGGGAGCCTGCTTCTTCCTCTCCCACTCCCCCTGCTTGTCTCTCTCTCACTGTCTGTCTCTCTCACTGTCTGTCTTTGTGTCAAATCAATAAATAAAATCTTTTAAAAAATAAATAAATAAATAAATAAATAAATAATAAAACAGAATCACAAAATTTGATATTTTAACAGATATCTAACTAATAAAAATGGAAACTTCCATTTAAATTCTAGGTTAACTATGAATTAAGCAATATTTTTATTTCACTTGCTTAAAACCTTTCCTTTCTTGGCATATTTTCATACATAATAACAATATGAAAATGACCTCCTTTTTTCAAATAAATACATTAATAAACAGTGCTGACATTTCCCTGGACTTCACTTAAACTGCCAGAGACTTTTGGCATGTTGCCAAAAGTCTAATTGCAGTGTACATGGATGCCAAGGAATGAATTTTTTTGCTTTAAAAGAAGTATCTGTAACTACTAAAGTGACATGTAAAAATATGCTACAGCCTAGATAGAAGGCTTGAGGAATATTTCCAATGTCTCACAATATAGGTAACAGATTTTTTCAACATCACAAGCTTTCCGTCCTTCCTTCTACCCTTCTAATTAAATGAGGTACATATGTAAAAAGCCTCTACACAATAGCCTCTCAGACATTAGTTCTCTTCTTTCTACCTATGGCTGGAGGCAGGGAGAAGGACAGGGTGGAAGTTAAACGAGCACTGGATAATCTCAAGTCTCTGTGTTTGGTAACCACCCTCACATCGAGACTTGACTGACATTTGTTTGTGTCATACTGTTTCTCCTTCCTGCCTATCAGTTTTTCAAGAACTAAATTTTATAATTATTTATGAAAATAAACAATACAAATCACATATACACATACACATACATATATATGTATGTATATAAAGATAGATTTTAATCATGGAATAAATATTCCATCAAAGAGATTTTTATGTTCTACAGAGGCAGTTCTCAAATGACTTTCATGGTATCATGTTAAAAACCAGAACACGGTCCATTTTTACAGTAGATTTACTCAATCACAGTTACTAATCAGATTAGCACCGCTTTTATGTCTAACAAATTTTAAAAGTTAGGGGATCATTAGAGAAGCTACGTATTATGAGCCTATAGCCTGCGTTGTGTTTACTTGCTAATCTTTAAAAAAATGATCTTCAAAAAATAGCTTCAAGGAATTCTTTTTCTTTTTAAGCTATACTCAGAACAGGAAACAAATACATCACCAAAAATTTATTCATTTTTAATGTTATAAGTACTTTTATTTTAAAAGTAATTAGCCCTTTATTAATATTAATATATTAAACAGCTAAGCTCCATTTCTACATACACAATATTTGAGGCTAGGACAGCAGTGTTACCTGAAGAGTTTCTCAAATTAGCTGTAACAGAAAAAGACCTTCTAAATATAGACAATGGAAAGCCTACCAGACTGAGACAATGTCCAGTATGGACAATGGAAAATCAACCAGACTGAGGTATTATAATTCTTAAAGGAAGTAACATAAATCAATATAAAAGACTTTACGTGGATAAAATAAAGTTTCCATGCCTCTAAATTTCCATGCCTCTAAATTTCTCATAATTTAAATATAAGAACCATTTAGGCCATTTTATCTGACTTAAATTAGGCTAAACTGATGTCTTTTACCCAAAAATAGGCAAAATTTATGTTATCTAGTTTTATCATTGGATGAAATTTGTTTAACAATGAAAAAACGTAGTAGACAAACCAAAAGAAGTCAGTATTTGATTTTTCTAATAGAACAAAAGCAAATAGAACTTTTACAAAGGCCTTCTGACATATCACAAACTAATTAGTTCAAATTTCATCTCCTGATTTCTACAGTCCACTTCAGGGGATATACCAAGATCCAGTCAAAACTTGGGAAACCAAAGTAGAATTTCAACATCTGAGAGTTTATTGTACAAATGCCTTGACCCAACACACAGTTAATATAGTTTTTCTTTAGAAAACAGAGACCCAAAATAAGCTGTAATACAACCTCTTTTATCAACATACATTTATCTACTACTTTGAGGTCTCTGAGTCTAATTTTTCCTAATGAATTATTTATTCTAACTACATACCCCAATTTAAAATCAATTACAAAATAAATTATATATATATGCTATACATAAATACATAATTTATAAATATATGTGTACATATGATATCATCAAAAGAATAAACTGGACCTTTCTGAAGGAAACATAATTTGTTTTTAAATTTCTTTGCAGCAAATTCCTTTTTCTAGCATAATCTTTGCAGGAGTAGAGGAAAGAGGAAGGAAGTTGGATAGTTAATAGAGCGTGTCCATGGATCCCCCAAATGAATGATCAATTTTCAAAGGATTCTTAAGTTTCCAGGTGTCTGGTAGATTTCCCCATGGCTTGTCTATTAAAATTCTAGATGACGGCAATGACATTCACAGACATGGCTGTACAATGTGTTTGGGAGACACAGAAGTGACTGAATCCCCATCAAAAGAAGCTCTTCAGGGTGGTCCCATGAAAGAACCATTGGAACCTGGTGTTTCCAGGAGCTGAAGAGAGAACTACTAAGCCGGTCCTCAAGGAAATGTCCTTTTTACTAGAATATGAAGATAAGTTTTCCAAGATATGATATCTTGTCAAGATTCTGTGAAAGAATTGTATGAGTTTAAAATGTTCTATTATATCCAGGAAAACGTTGAGGGAAGGCATAAAAAGAGGAAATAAACCTCCCAGGCAATGGGATTTAGAGAAGAATTCAGGCTAACAAATTTTCAAGATATCTGAGCAGGCTACTTAATGAAGTCAGGATGAGAAAATCACCCAAGTCCAATTGAGAACTCCAGCAGGAAGAAGAAAGCCTGAGATATGATCAGTATGGGAGCAGAACAAGGTGGGAGGGGTGGGAGGAAGAGCTACCGACTACAATTAATCATTCACCAAATAACTCAAACAGAGCAAAGAGAACTTCTAGAAAAACTTCAGTCAAAGATCAGGCTACCATGTTTCAAAGAGTCCACACAAAGGAAAAACCAGAGAATCATGATGAATATGGAACATCATTCAGCTCAGAATAAAATACTCTTGCCACTGAAACTCTACCAGACCTTTTAACCTTAACTGAGGATTGAGAAAGCCCAGAAATCTTGCAGGACCTCTGTGATATTATTATTATTAACATTTCTATTAATGCTAGTGAGTATTTGCTGCCCTAATGAGCTTTTGTAAGTGATAGTTACAGCTCTCAAGAAGTGCTTTCATTTAAATTGAGCCAAACAAAATCTAAGACCATATACCACAATTCAAGAAGATTATAAAATAGTGTTGATAATATAATCATAGCTATTCACTAGATGCTACTTTTTGCCCTTCCTAATGTTCTAGGGTATAAGTGTCTGCCCATAACTCCTATACAGAACTTGAAAGAGAAAATATATAAGGTTATTTAAACTTAGTGTCCAATTTCTTTTAGGTCTTAAACATATTGTTGGCAAGAGGTTACGATCCCCTTAAGATTTTCAAATAAACATAGTCTCATTTGAGTTTTTTACATATACCTATTTTGGAGGTCTATCTAAACTGAAGCAGTAAAAAGCATTTTTCTTAAGGTGGTTGTTATGGGGGTGCCTTGGTGGCTCAGTCAGTTAAAGTGTTCTGCTCTTGGTTTTGGCTCAGGTCATGATCTCAGGGTCCTGGGATCAAGCCCCGCACCCGGCTTCTGCTCAGCATGGAATGTGCTTGAGGATTCTCTCTCTCCCTTTCCCTCTGTCCCTCCTGCTGCTCATGCTCTCTCTCTCAAATAAATCTTTTTTTAAAATGTGCTTGTTATGGGCTGAAATGTGTTCCCCCCAAATTCATATGTTGAAGTCCTAACCCCCATTATTTTAGCCTGTGTTTGGAGATAGGGCCTTTAAAGAGGTAGTTAAGGTAGAATGAGGTCATATGAATGGGCCCTAATCTAATGTGACTGGTCTTTATCAGAGGGAGAGATTAGGACACAGACAACACACACAGAGACTGAGGGAGGACCATGTGAGGACACAGCCAGAAGGCATCATCTGCAAAGCAAGAAGACAGGCCTCAGAAGAAACAAATATGCTGATACCTTCATGGTAGACTTTTAGCCTCCAGAACTGTGATGAAACAAATTTCTGCTGTTTAAACCACCCAGCCTGTGGTATTTTGTTATGGCAGCCCTAATAAACTACTATGATGGTAATGAAAAAAACTTAAAATATGATTATTAGGCTAGGAAATAGAAAGCTGAGTAAGAAGCATCAGTCCTGAATAAAGAACAGAGCTATAAAACCTAATGAAGAGAAAAGCAAACATAAGTCTCAGTTTCTCTGAATTTTAGATTGAAAACAATAATCTTGTGTCATGTTGTGCTAAAAACAACGTACAAGTGTTGTGTGCTTACTATGTGCCAGACACCATACTAACAACATTTAAAACAGGTACAATAGAGGATAAAATTAATGAAGTGTTCAGATACTCCTTTTCTAAAAGACACAACGGCTGAAAATTATCTGTTTTTCCTAAATGAAAATAGCCTGTTTTATATTTCCTTAGTCACAATCTCAGAATCAGTGTATACAACTCATTTTTTCCAGTATTCTCTGCACAGTATTCTATTTAAGCTAATCCACTTCTAAAGATATTATGATCTTTTTTCATATAAAAATTCTCAAAAGACTACAAATTATTTTGAAAATGTATTCCAGTGATTCATAATTACCTTGTAAGAAAGTTTTGATATAAAAACTAGATTTCACATTCTTTGAGAATGGAGACTTTATTTCTACTTAAGATGGACAGTGAAATGGACAGTCTATCTTCAGTGTTCCAAGTGCCCTTCCTTCAGCATCATCCCCCAACTCCTTTATATAAACCCCTGTCCACTTCATCAAGGACTCAAGAGCTCTTGCTCCCCATTCTTCCCTAAGCCCCAACCCTACTCCATCCCCACCCAAAACTTCTCTCAAGGAACAATCTCATAAACCCATCTAATTGAGAAAAGAAAATACTAAAAAAATATTAAATAAAAACATGTCTCCCCGAGCACAAAAATCTTTTTCCAACAGCAATTTTCTCTTACCAGAAATTCTAGTCTCCTGCATACCTTTTTCAGCAACCATGAGCAATTGAATTCCAGAGTCCATAAGTTATAAGTCATTCCTATGAGAGATAAGTAAAAAAAGAAGAAACTAGTGATTGGGATTAGAAAAAACAGAATGGATGGCAAAGCAGCAACAGAAGTTTTCTCATCGGCCCTTCCTCCAGAGATAAAGGAAGCTGAGGAAAAGTAACCTTGGGCCTTGGAATTGCACTTCTACTTCTGTAAGGAGGGAGAAAGGTGAGTTACACATAAAAGCTGGTGGTGTGTTTTTATTCACATCGCAACAATCAGAGCCAAGGATATAGAATCTTGGGTTGAGGACATAACTTAGGAAGTTTCTATTTAGTTATGCCAAATATGTAAAATAAGGTTACACAAAGGTTGGTAAATGTAAGGTCTCTAAATTATGCTGTATTTCTGGGACCACAGTGGAAACCGGAGACTGGAGTCAACAATTCTGGGTCATTAAAGTTCAAAAGGCATTCCAACAGGACATCAGACACACAAAAAATAGCCCTTTAGTATTTGTGCTATCTCCCATAAGGCAAATTGGACATATTTTTACATCTCACTGAAACTCTGATAGAGGTCCTGAAAATTTTCTAAGAAGCGAGCAGTTGAGGGGAGCCTGGGTAGCTTAGTCAGTTGAATGTCCGACTCTTGATTTCAGTCCAGGTCATGATCTCAGGGTCCTGCGACTGAGCCCCGCATTGGGCTCCATGCTCAGCAGGAAGTCTGCTTGGGTATTCTCTCTCTCCCTCTCCCTCTGCCCCCCACCCCACTTGCACTCTCTCTCTCTCAAATAAATAAAAAATCTTAAAAAAAAAAAAAGCAAGCTGTTCATTGATAGAAATTAATTGTAAAGAGTCTATTATTATTAATATCAAATGGTTAAATGTTACTGACTGTTCTCTATTTCATGTACTATATTGTTTTATTTTCTTCACTTTAAGATTATTTGTAAGTTTTATAGGATCCTAAAATCTTCAATTTTTCTAACTCTATTTATCTGATAATGTCTTATATCCATTAACTGTGAATTTTCCTACCAAAGAATTTTTTAGGAACTTGGCCATCAGTGTGTGTGTGTGTGTGTGTGTGTGTGTGTGTGTGTGTGTGTGTGTGTGTTGGGGATGGGGTAAGGACTCTGCTCTTTTACATTTTCAGAGTAGGTAAAGCCTTAAAATGGGGCAGGGAGCAGGGATGGAAGGAAACAAGCTACAGCTTGTTTGTTGCCAACAACTAAAGCTAACATGATTGCTCAGAACCAACTTTCACAAAGTACTGAAAATGTCCATTTCACTCTCCTGGACAGTTATTAAGTTAAAGTGATTATCTAACCCATATCTCTGCTGCCAGAATTTGAACCTATGCCCCTTTTCTTTCCTTAATATAAATTATTATATTATTTATCATTATTAAATTATTACAAAAATATAATCAGTAAGTTATATTTCTAAGTTTTGTGGCAAATGTAAGTAAGTATAATAGTCTGGGGGAAAATAGCAAATTCAAATGTTAAGAAAGAATCCTTTGTCTTCTACTTGTATTACTCATGGCCACAAATATTCCTATTCTTCCCAGACTAAAATAATGTTGACAAGATCTTCTTCTATGACAATTAGGATAAATGAACAAGACCTATAATTAAACCACTAAAACTGTACTGATGAAATTTAGAGGATGAAAATAAGATTGGTTTTAATAAAAAATTGTTGCTTGGGAAAAAATAGTTTAAAATATGCCATACAATGAATTAAACTGATTTTTAATTATAATTAAGCTGATTTTAATTATGTGTATTTTAATATACATAAATAGATACAGATATATAGATACATATGTGGAGAGTGTTTGTTTTCCTTTACAGTGAAGTAACGGTTTAGGTCTACTAAATTAATGCATCTAGAATTCCCTTTAATAAATACATGTTAATGATATTCTTCCAAGTATAGCTATCTGAAGTTTGTACTTCCATAGGGGCCTTGCTAGAAGAGACATGACAAGAAAAAGGGTTTTATATGAACCAGCCTTCTTTTTAAAAGCTGGCAGTTCACTTAAAAGACTCTAGGGTTTCCTTTCCACTTTCCTCCAAATCAAATCATAGAGGCTGACACCTGCTCTATCTGAAGAAAAAAAAAAAGTGGCCTTAGAGGAATAATTAACTAATGGTTGGAAAATGTTAACATTTTCTTTAAAGAAAGGAGAGGAAGAAAGCTTTGGTAAGGACAAAAGTACTTTACATTTGCAAAGAGCTTTACAGCATACAAAGTATCCTCACATCCATTATTTTATTTGATTTTTAAAACGACACTATGAGTTAGGTAAAGCAGCTGTTATTTCTATTTTACATGAGGAAATTAAGGCTCAGAGATGTTAAGTGGCTTTCCTAAAGTGCTCGCATTGTTAAGTAACAGTGATAATTTGAACTCTTCTTTAAATTCCGGGAACACTACATCAAATAATAAATAATAATATAATATAATATAATATAATATAATATAATATAATAATAAAATAAACTCCAGGAGCAACACTCTTTTCATCACTACTCAGAGACCGAATACTAGAATGCTAGCGGACAGCTTCCTAGAAATATGGTCCTGCCTCTCAGAGAAAGAATGGCAACTCTTTATGTTATTAACATACTAAAGACTTCTAAGAGGTATGATTTTTTTTCTCAATTTTCCTAAGTTATCACTAAATCTTTTCTTTCAAGGAAGCAACAGAGAAACAGTCATGTTATCTCAACTAAGACATCTACAGGCATCTTATCAATAAGTCAGACTCAGAGAGGAAGCTGGAGGTATAATAAACAAAGCAGGAAATCAATTTCTATGCAATACTAAACAAATGGCTCAAGGGGTGAAAGAACAGATCCAGGCTGCTGTTCATTGGGCAGCCAGCTCTCTTTCTTTGCAGCTTCCTGGTGTACGTCTCTGCCCCTAAGCAGTATTATGAAATAGTGTGATTTTAATCAGCTTTGACTGTACCTTGCTCTAAAGGTTTACTCAGTGCAGTCCTTAGAGGCACATTACAATTCGGCCCCATTCCAGGGAAGAAGTCTGTTCTTCATCAGCTTTAGAAAGACAGGAGTGCTTTTGTCTCACCACTCCAGAGCTACCAGAAGCACCTAAGACACAGATGGCCAGCCATAGATCTGGCCTTGCCAAACTGCAACCACACTGTAAATAGGCCAGTGTAACTCAATTCTCTAGTAATAACTTAGGAGAGGTATGTCAAAATGGCACAGTCTCTAAGACCATTCAATCCCTAGCAACTTAGTACAAATGAAAGTCCCAGACCATCAAATGTATTCTCTACAACACAGCACAAATATTGTCTAATGCTACCAATATGTATGGCCATTTGCCCCCCAATTCATAGATTGCTTCAAAATCTCTGAGAACCTTCAGATACATTCATTCAATCATTCATTTAACAAAGTTCCAGACACTGGTTATATAGTGATAAACAATCACAGTTTAAGATTTGGTTATATTACAATAAATAAAAGTTATAATCACTATACTCATGAGCATTTCAGTGTAGGTAAGAGATAGTCCATAAACGATTAAATAAGCAAATAAACAGAATGTAATTATAAGGTAAGAAAGATGCTACAAAAGAAAAATAAACAAGGCACTGTAATAGGAAATAACAGTGCCTGAATGGGAAATGATTTTTAGATAGGGTGACCAGGGAAGGACTTTCTGAAAACTTTAGCTCAATTCTGAAAGATGAAAATGAGCTAATCATGTAAAAAATCACATTAAAAAGCACTCCAAACGTTGCAGGATTATTGAGCACAACAGTTAAGAAAGAACTCTTGAGATGTTTTACGGTATAACTTAGCAAGTTTATTTAAGTAGCACAGGGACAGGACCCATAGGCAAAAAGAGTTGCATTTTTGCTGTGTGAAGCTGGTGGTTATATGCTTAGTGCTCAAGGGGGAGGGGGCGTGCAGGGAATATTAGATGATAAATGGTTTTTTTTTTTTTGAACTTCTACTCATAAAACCACTTTCGCAAGATTTTTCTGGTGCTTATCATTCAGTTCAATATTAACTACCAGTGACATGTACAGGCTGTCATGACACCCTTTAAGAATATAGCAACCAGCATGTATTTGATCCTTATCGAAACTATGCAGGCTATAGCTCAACATTTTTCTGCTTCTATCCCTTATCATTTCCCCCTGACCAATATTTGGTCCTTAAATCTTTAAGGTTGTTGAAGGGCAAAGGGCCCATCCTCTTGAATTTCTTCAAGCTGACAGTGGCTATAAAGATGCCCCTATCTGTCACTACAAAATTGGTCACTACTGTCCCTACAAGTAACTATTACAGAAGACCATTGCTGCAGAGTACAGAGTGGACATAGGGTGAATTTGTTTCGAGTCATAAGGATTATCTGTCAGCTGGATGAAGGAGTCAGGAACTGATTGCATGTATCTCAACAATAGGAGAGAACAAAGTAAAAGAGACAACATATTAGGATTAATACTACAATAAAAATAAGAAATATGACAAAGAAACCCTTTAGGGTAGACCACAGTCCACCTCCCAACCAGGAATTTAACCAATCATTAAGTGCTATGTAGGGCTTTTAAAAGTACCAATTTGGTTATTTATATCAGTAAATAATCCTGTTATACTTTTGTCATAATCTAAAATGTAGATGCAACATTCCAGTTTAATAATAACACATGTTCCTCCTTGTCCTGCTGTTAAGAAATCTAATGCCATTCTATTTTGTAGAATTGTTTCACACATTTGAGTTACCTTAGTGTTTAATAATGTAATGCTATTTGAGTCATTTAAGGTCTTGTGTATTTATTAAGGGCCTCCATATGCCATATGCCATTTTCTAAACCTACGATAGAAGAAAAATCAATGTCAGATAGATGGTCATACCAACAGAACATGGATCTTGTCCATCATTGTTTTATATATGGAAGATCAGCTGGACTTATGGTAGTCTTAGTGCCACAGCCATGCATCCGGGCATGACCTACAGTACACGTTCCAATCCAACCTGGTGGAATCCATGGCCACAAATTTGGCCTACATTACCACTGTGTTCCATTACGTGCTAACCATCTGATGTCTGGTTCCCTTGTCCAGTCAGTAGTAAACCAATCAGCTGCCTATAAAATAATGGTATGGTCACAGGCTTCTGCAGGGAGCTCTCCCAGTTGGCAAGTATTTTTGGGCCATAAATCAAGGATATGATTTTTCTGTTTCCAGCATTAAAAATAAATAAATAAATAAATAAATAAATAAATAAATAAATAAACCCTTTCTCTTAGTTGTCCTATTGTAGGATTAAGCCACATATATACATTCCATATTTGATATAATCCTTCCTGGGTATATTGATAGGAAAGACTACATAGTCACAGAATTTGTTGTCTTGAGCCTATCTGTGGGTTGGCATATTCAGTTAAAATTTTGATAGTCTGAGGATTTAAAAAAAACAAAAAACAAAAAAGCCTCTTATGGCCTGAAAAGTCTCATGTAACATATACCATAGGCCAGCAAGAAACATTATTTTTAGTAACAGAAATATCGCTGTATGTGCTGGTATTGGGGTGACTTCATTTTGAGTTTGGTTAAGGTATGCTTGGCTAAAGCCTCTATTTGTAATCTTACATCAATAAAGTCGGCTCCCAGGACAAATATAGCTAAGGAATAAAACCATTAAGAAGCTTTCTTTGCCTGATGTCTAGCCTTAACAATATCCTAATTACAAGAAATTACTGGCAAGTAGAAGAGGATGTGTCCTGATAGATAAGGGCATCCCCAAGTGCATTTTCCCAATCCAATTATAAGGAAGGTAGGGCCATCCATTATCTCCACAAGTTCATAGTTAACCCCATGGAGTGGGTTATACTCTGATTTTTAAGGAACAATTTTGTTATCCCAGCCACATAGAATTCATAAAGGTGACAGCTGGGTTACACAATTGTTGGGGAACCCATCCTATTGTCCAGCTGTTTAAATAATCATATGTCCATGGTGTTCCTTTTATCGTCCCCACAGAGTAACAAGCAGGAACATCGTCTATATATGAGCTATTGTGGCAATCTCTCTGAAGTTTACCTCCAGTTGTCTAGCTTAGGTAAACAACAAATATTTAAAGACAATCAAATCTAGAATTTAACATCCATAAGGATGCATTATTGAAACATAATTTTTCTCTCTCAATTCACCCTTATTTCTAAAGATAACCAAGTCAAGACTAATTAATTTGTAAAACAAATCCAATTTTAACAAACTTGGCTTAATTATTTATATAAGCTCAGAAGGGTAGTGATTGATCACTAAAATCACTTAAAATCTGCTTTGCTAGAACTTTTTTTATAAAGAACCTCTAGATTGAACTTCTAACTGCCTCTCAAGGCCAGAGCCAAGCCAAATATTTGTTGCCAGACTTGCCCGCAATACCTGTGGATTTGGGGATATTTCTCTTCTCCAGGTCCCCAAAATATCCTAAGGTTTCCTGCACCTGCCATGAAGTGACATTCTTTATTCACCTGGTAAGGCTGGTGGGGACTCTGTAAGCTAGGTATCAGGCCAACATTCTCAAGGGGCTTTTGTTGGCTCCATAAAGTCAACCTTAATTCCATACCTGAGTCTATGCATGTCTCTCTCAAATATGACATTCCAGTCAAAGCCTTAGTAATATAACCAAAGTTTCCAATGGTGTCCTGTTATAAGGAGAACAGATTCTCATTGAACTTATGAAAATAATCATAATTGCCATGAAAGAAAGGAATACTCATTGACAGTTTCTGAATTCTGGAGGGTTCAGGTAGGGGGAAAAGTAAGAAGTTTCAATTTATTCACAAAGGAATATTTTATCATATTTCTGTAAGTCATGGATATATTAAGAAAAAGTTTCCTTATATCTGGAAGTGCAAACATTAAAGAACCAGCAATGTTTCCAACAAGAGTCATTAAAAAACAATAATCATTTTCCTCAATTCATTCAGTCCTGTGTTACTAATTTTTGCTCTGTTTGAATGAAGCTTTCCCATTAGTTCTGGAAATTCTTACCCAATTCAGCATAACGATTTTACAGATATCAAAAACCTATATTTGTGAAAAGTCCACTTTATGAATCTCCTTGAAATGAAATACATTTTGCAAGAGCATCAGAACAATGACTATTAATGACAAAAAAAAAAACCTCAGAAATTGACATGGTTAAAGATCTGATATGAGAATTCATTATAATGAAATTAACAAAGAAATTTGGTTATTTCTGTGACATACATTTCAATAATTCAAGTAATGACCTTATACCAGGACATATTAAAACTTCAGGAATTTCATATATTTTCCAGAAGAGTTAGAGCATTTACCCTTACAATACAACCTAAGGCTTATCATTATTGATTTGACAGTGCTTTCCAAGTAGCTTAACATACCAAATAAAACAAAACTAATCAGTCAAAAAGATTTAATTTACCATTTAAATCTTGGGAGGCTTGTTAAAAACCTTAGAAAGTTTTAAAGCACATACCTAAACAGGATTACAGATCATTATAAATTCAATATTTATATTTAACCAAAGTGTCAATAAGAAATTCTACAGGAAGCTATTTGGTTGTTAGCAAAACTTAGCTCATTAAGTTTTAACTTTCTTAAGTAATCAAAGACCTGATAAAGACAAACCATAGGAACTTTTGTTTTTCTGAGCAGATAAGGAAAAAAACTTTGTTTATATTTTCTTATCAAGAGATCAACAATCCAAGAAAATTAAGTAGTAATCAATTGTGAACTGTTACACCAGAGCTCTTTAGACCTGAAATTCATGAATACATTTCATAATTTCAATAAAACATGTTTTTCCATAGTACAATCTTTCAATAAAACATAAAGCATATTTACCAACAAACCCAAGTATCCTCAGTTTCTCCATGAAAGAAGCCAAAAGAGATAACCCTTGTTCAATAACCAATGCTTCAGTATTTTATCTTATTTGGAAAAGACTTAGATATCCAATGAATTCAATACAATTTTTCATTTAACTTATCAGAATTTCAAAGGTTCGGGTTACTAAAAATTTTGAAAGCTATTTAAAAGTTTTACTGATAAAACATTTTTATTTATTCAACCTATTTGTTAACAATTACCATGAAGACAGACAAAATTAACCATCATTTAATTGCTGACAAATTGCAACAGAGATAATGGGAGCTTATTTGATTGATGTTTAGTAAACTTTGGAAGAATAAAAGTTTTATAGTAAATGTTGATAAATATAAAGACATGTATACCCCAGTTAAACTAACAAACTTAAATTAGTTCAAATACTGAATATGTTGCACCTGGATCCACTGAAGTCAATCAATTTGTTCCACACTGTCAATCTTTATCAGGGGCACTTGTGGGGAAATGAAGTGGAAGTTTAAGTCCAAGGGAACCCTTGGACCCTTTCATGTTGATTCAGGAGGTGCTCCAATTTGAACCTATAAGGAGGTGGTCCAGCAGCTTGGGGTGCCCTTTGTTCTGTGATAGTGATAGTAGTAAGAATAGGAGTCTGTCCCAGAGGCACAGAAGATGGTATAGGAGCCAGTTAGGCAAGCCATACCTATGGTAATGCAGAAATAGGAGGAGGGAGAGGAAGAAGCAGAAGAGTTGAGGTGCTGCTAGCTAGGCTGGAAGCAGATAAAAGCCCAGAGAGCAAAGAAAGACAACTGCCAACCCTAAAGCTTATCAGATCAGACAGATGAACAGATACATTTTCTTCCCACCAACAAAAAGTGAAAATAGGCAGTCCATGTCAGGCCAGAAAAGACAGGGAACCTCCCCAAAACAAAAGGAATTTTGGCAGATGCTTTAGAATATTCCTTCAAGTCCCTATTCCAAGGTAGACTAACCAGACAATTGGCTCCAATTATCATAGCCATTAACCCAGGAAATGAATGAGGGAGAAAACCCCACATATGACGAGAGTCAAGCAACAATTCTTTCAAGATATATTCCAGATCTGACACACACAAAAAAAGAAGGAAACAAAGAGGAGACACATGACTCAGGAAAAAACAGAGGGAGACAAGTACAGGATCTTTGCAGCAACCTGTTTACAAGACAGTTGTACACCCTGGGGGGGTCGGTTTCTATCTTTTATAGCCCAACAGCTTGGGGTGCTTTTTCTCTAAATCCAAACTGACTCCAATGTGCTAGGAGACAGCCCAAGAAGTCCTTTGAGATCAAGAAAGTTGATCCCATAGTTAATTCTTATAAAATGAGGAGAGTACATTAACTAACCAGGAGTCCATTATCAAAATTCCCCTTCGCTTCTAAACGGCATCCCATCAGGAATATTGCTGAAGCTTCCTGAGGTTCAGAGGGGCAAGAGGATCCTCTTTCCTGACCACTCTGACACCTCTGTACTACCTCCCTTCAGTTCCCCATTGCATTCTAGACAAAATAGGTGCCAAAGAATGGACTGAAATGCCCCCAGAGATTGGGGCTGCCTCTTTCTATTTGGGGGTAATTGATATATTTGGTGACCAATAATAATATCCTTTGTAAGCCTCTAGATCTAGTTATTAATGGGGTAGATCCTGGCCTTTGTTAAGAACAGGCAGCTATTTTATATCATATTAAGTATCACCTATCTAAGTTAGAAGTCCTTTCAATCTGAAAGCAGGACCGAGAACACCAAATAGCCCATGGGTAAGGACAAATGAAAGACATGAAAAAAAGGAAGGTATGGAACTCCTATCTAATCCAGACAACTTTCTTGTGAGCTTTATCCATGATCCAGTCGCAAGGGAGTGGCCCCCAGTTGGATGAGTGCCCCAACTAGGTAATAGCTCCAGCTGGTGCCTTTTGGGAAGCATGCAGTCAGACTATCTTGGATGTTATGCTCAGCAAGAGATCCCACTGGGTTTTTCAGGAGGAAGCCTTACACGGGAGTTTTAAGATCGGCGACTGTCCTAATGACATCTGTGTCCATCCAGTGCCTGAGAAGAATACAAATTTGAAAGAACAAGTAAAAAGAGGGAGAGCTGATTTCTGAGCCCAACACCATTATAGCCAAGGTACTGGTGTCCAGCTGTGTGGCAGGAGTTTGTCCCTCTCCATAGGGTAGCCACAAGAAAGAAATTCTTTTCTGAGCACTCAGGCAAGACATATTTTGAAATGTTGTACTATTCAGGACATCTCTAAAAAAGAGAAAAAACAGTTAAGAAACAAAGATGGCAGTAAAGAAGACTTAACAAGTTGCACTGACACTCTTGGATTCACTCCATTGTCCCTGTCTGGGCCACTAAAAATGTTGTGGGACTGTTGAGCACAATGGTCAAGAAAGAATTCTTGAGACATTTTACGATGCAACTTAGTAAGTTTATTTAAGTAGCACGGGAATGGACCCATGGGAAGAAAGAGCTTCACTTTTGCTCTATGAAGCTGGTGGTTATATGCTTAGGGCTCAGGGGTGGGGAGGGTACAGGGAGTAATAGATAATAAATGTTTTCTTTGAATTTCTACTCATAAAACAACTTTTACAAGATTTCTCTGGTGCTTATCATTCAGCGTGATATTAATGATCAGTGAGATGTACATGCAGTCATGAGACCCTTTAAGAATATAGCAACCAGCATGTATTTGATCCTTATTGAAACTATACAGGCTACAGGTCAGCCTTCTGGGCTAAAAGTGAACATTTTTCTGCTTCTATCCCTCATCACAAGCAGCTGACCTGAAAAAAAATGCTAAAGCATAAAAGAGTATGACACCTAAAGACCTGAGAGGAGACCACTGTGGATAGAGTAGAATAAGGAAAAAGAACATTTTGAAATTAGAAAGGTATGTATCATAGCGTAGAACATGTAAGACTTGTAGTCACGAAGTTTTGATTTTATTTATAAATACAATGGGAAACAAGTGTTTTAAGCTGAGAACTAACATAAACCTATTTACATTTCTAAAAGCCATTTGCTCTCATTAGTATGCAAAAATAGATTGGAAAGAGATAAGACCAAAAAAACACCAGTTGGACTGTTGTTGTTCATTCAAGAAATGATGTTGACGTTTATGCAAGAAACGATAGTGGTCTAAGAAAATGGCAGCAGAGATGGAGTAAAATGTAAACAGATTCAAGATATATTTTGGCAATTACACATACTAGATTCAGCTACCGTATGAAAACTACCATTTTTAGAGAAAAGAGTATGTTTTATTATTCCTTGTCCCTGTTTATCTGTGGATAACATATCTACCACCTGCCTTTACTAAACCTTATATATTCAAGTTGTTTCCCAATTTTTATTTAATCACAACAGCAATATACCAGGTGTGTATTTACATACACAATATCATTTAATTCATTTAACAATCATCCCATTTTGGTGCAGCTAATGCAGTCCTAAGAGGGAAATATATTGCAATACAGGCCTAACTTAAGAAGCAAGAAAAGTCTCAAATACACAACCTAACCTTGCACCTAAAGGAGCTAGAAAAGGAACAGTAAATGAAGCTTTTAATTATAAAGAACTTATCAAGCTCAACACCCAAAATACAAAGAATCCAGTTAAGAAACAGGCAGAAGACAAGAACAGACACTTTTCCAAAGAAGACATCCGGATGGCCAACAGACACATGAAAAGATTCTCAACATGACTCAGCATCAGGGAAATACAAATCAAAACCATGATGAGATTCCACCTTACACCTATCAGAATGACTAAAATTAACAACACAGGAAACAACAGGTGTTGGTGAAGATGAGGGGAAAGGAGAACCCTCTCGTACTGTTGATGGGAATGCGAACTGGTGCAGCCACTCTGGAAAAAAGTGTGGAGATTACTCAAAAATGTAAAAATAGAACTACCCTACAATCCAGCAATTGCACTACTAGGTATTTGCCCAAAGGATACAAAAATACAGATTTGAAGGGGTACATGCACCTCAATATTTATAGCAGCACTATCAACAATAGCCAAATTATGGAAAGAGCCCAAATGTCCATCAACTAATGAATGGATAAAGAAGATGTAGCGTATACATACAATGGAATATTACTCAGCCATCAAAAAGAATGAAATCTTGTCATTTGCAGTGATGTGGATGGAGCTAGAGTGTATTTTGCTAAGTGAAATAAGTCAGTCAGAGAAAAACAAATATATTATTTCACTCATATGTGTAATTATAGAAACAAAACAGATGAAGGCAGAGGAAGGCACTTGTTATGATGAACCCTGGGTGTTGTATGTAAGTGATGAGCCAATGAATTCTACTACTGAACCACTGAATTCTACTATGTTAACTAACTAGAATTTAAATTTAAAAATTGGAAAAAATAAAGACTGTGGTTCAAGAAAAATGTTTTTGGAGTTATTGCCACTTGCTATATCTTTAATTTCTATTTGCCTGTGTACAGTAAGAAAGTTTTAGGCATACCATCCTTCAATATTAATGGTATTAATCAAATAATGTATATATTAATTCCTTATCACAGCATACAAAAGCTGATCTTTACATAGTAATTAATCTGTGCCAGGAAGTGTCCTAAGAAATTTATATATATTAACTCATATTAATCCTGTGAATAAGCACTATCACTCCCATTTTATAAGTGGTAAAACTGAAGCAAAGAAATCACGGAGTTCCCCCAAGATCACACAGCTGGTAAACTGGAAAGCTGAAATTTAAATCCAGGCAACATGGCTCAAAAATCAGAGCTCCCATGTTTATGTTTAATACTGTAGTGTGTGTAGTCCTTAATTTCCAAGACTCTGAAATTAGAAATAATATACTGCTGAGAGAATCAAAGAAGTCCTAAACAGATGAAGAGATACACCTTGTTCATAGGTCCAAAGACTCAATATTGTTAAGATGTAAACTCTCCTCAAATTGCTCTATATATTCAACACACTCCCAATAAAAATCTCAGCAAGACTTTCTTGTAGAAATTGACAAACTAATTCTAAATTGCATATAAAAATGTTAAAGACCTAAAAAGAATGCTAGACCTAGAATAGCCAAACAATTCTGGGGGGAAAAAGTGATAATAAAGTTGAAGAACTTATACTACTTATTTCAAGAGTTATTATGAAGCTATAGTAATCAAAACAGCATGGTACTGGCATAAATATAAGACAAATAGATCAAGGGAAAATAATACAGTCCCAGAAATAAACCCAAACATAGACAGACAACTGATTTTTGACAAAGGTGCAAAGACAATGTAGTGGAGAAAAGCAGCTATTTCAATAAAGTGTGATGGAATAACTGCATATCCATATAGAAAAAATGAATGTGGATCCATATCTTACAACAACAACAACAAAAATAACTCAAAATGGATCATAGATCTAAATGGAAAACCTAAAACTATAAAACTTCTAGAAGAAACATAGAAGAAAATCTCTGGACCCTGGATTAGACCAGAGGTCAGCAAACCTTTTCTGTAAAGGGCCAGATAAATATTTTAAGCTTTGGACCAAGAAGAAAAAAAATGAAAATATTATATAGCTCCTTATATAGCAAGAAAGAAAACAAATTTCCACAAATTTTTTGAAGAAATTTAAAATATAACCATGATAACTTGAGTGCAATTTTTTTGTAGTAGTGGTCCACAATATGGATATGAATATGAATAATAGAACTTGGAGTGAAGGGGTTAATACTTCACTTAATTGGATGTCAAAGTTAGTGTTTTCTAAGATCAAAACTGATTGCAGGGTGACATCAACAAAACTGGCAGACTAAGTACCTCCAAAAGTTTGGCCCTCCATAAAAGCAACCAAAAAATGGCCCAAAAAACTGTCAAAATTAACTTTTTCAGAACTCTGGAAATTAACAAAAGGTTTGTAGCAATCCAAGAAACATCTAATCAGGAAAAAAAGCTAAATCTCAGTAGAAATTGAGCTTTGTTTTAACTTGCACTAGTCCCATACCCCAGCCCAATTAGTCTGAAGGAAGTCACAGCTCAGTCTGAAGGAAGTCACAGCTCACATTCCCAGTTACAGAGGAAGTAGAACAAAATATCTATTTAACACAAAAGACAGCATTAACGAAGGAACTGAGGGGAAAAAGGAAATATAAAAAAAAAAAAAAAGTAAAATGGGAAGTATGAATTTTAACCTTAACAGTAATTATATGTAAATGGATGAAGATCACCATTTAAAGGCCAGAAATCGGCAGACTTGATTCTAAAAATATAATCTAGGGGCACCTGGATGGTTCAGCCAATTAAGTGTCTGACTCTTGATTTCAGCTCAGATAATGATCTCAGGGTTGTGAGATGGAGCCCCAAGTCAGGCTCCACGCTGGGCATAGAGCCTGCTTGAGATTCTCTTTCCCAGGGCGCCTGGGTAGCACAGCGGTTAAGCGTCTGCCTTCGGCTCAGGGTGTGATATGGGATCGAGCCCCACATCAGGCTCCTCTGCTATGAGCCTGCTTCTTCCTCTCCCACTCCCCCTGCTTGTGTTCCCTCTCTTGCTGGCTGTCTCTATCTCTGTCAAATAAATAAATAAAATCTTAAAAAAAAAAAAAAAGATTCTCTTTCCCTCTTCGTCTGCCTTTCCCCTTCCCTCTCCCTCTCTAAAAACAATTAAATAAATAAATAAATAAATAATGATCTAACTATATACTGACTACACAACACTTTAAATTCAAAAACAAAAATATACTTAAAGTAAAATGATGGAAAATATATACAATGCAAATTGTCAGCAAAAGAGAACTAGAGTCAACATTAATATGAGACAAATTAGACTTTAGGGCAAATATTATTACTAGACTCAAAGAAAGACATTTATAATGATAAAAGCAAGAATCCATCAAGAAGCTATAGCAATTATAAATATATATGCACCCAATAACCATCCCAAATTACATGATAAAACTGCCAGAATTAAAAGAAGAAATAAACAATTCAACAATATCCCACTTCCAAAAATGGATAGAAAGACTATACAGAAAATCAGCAAAGAAATCACAGGCTGAACAATATAAACCAACTAGTTTCAACAGGCATCTATAGAACAGCAGGATACACATTCTCCAATGCTCATGGAACATTCTCCATTGTAGCCATATAACAAGTCTCAATAAATTTTAAAAGATTGAAATCAAACAAAAATAGTTTGAGAGGAAAAATCTGGAGAAGAAAATATGGGAAATTTACAATATGTGGAAACTAAACAGTGCACTTTTAACCAATGGATCAAGGAAGAAATCATAAGGGAATTTTAAATATAGTTTGAAATGAAAGAAAATGAAGATACAGCATGCCAAAATCTATGGAATGTAGCAATAGCAGTGTTCAGGGGTAACTTTATAGCTGTACATGCCTATTTTTTAAATTTTAAATCAATAATAATAAAAATTATAGATAAAATAATGAAATAGAGAATAGAAAATAATAGAGAAAATCAATGAAATCAAAAATTGGTTCTATGAAAAGATAAACAATATTGACAGATCTTTAACAAAGGGAAAAAGAAAGAAGACTCAAATTACTAAAATTATGAATAAAAGGGGAAACATTCCTGCTAACCACACACAGATATAAAGGACTGTTGGGGAATATAATGAATGCCAACAAATTAGATGAATAAAATGGGAAAATTCTTAGAAAGACATAAACTACCAAAACTAACTCAAGAAGGCATTAAAAACCTGAATACACATATAACAAGATATTTAGTTAGTAATCACAAAACTTCCCACAAAATATTCCCCTAATATCTATGAATTATCAAAAAGAGAAATGAAGAAAACAATCCCATATATAATTGCATCAAAAAGAATAAAATACCTAGAAATTAATTTAACCAGTGATATAAAAGACCTATACATTTTTTTTTTTAAAGATTTTATTTATTTATTTGACAGAGAGAGAGACAGCCAGCGAGAGAGGGAACACAAGCAGGGGGAGTGGGAGAGGAAGAAGCAGGCTCATAGCAGAAGAGCCTGACGTGGGGCTCGATCCCAGAACGCCGGGATCACGCCCTGAGCCGAAGGCAGACGCTTAACCGCTGTGCCACCCAGGCGCCCCAGACCTATACATTAAAAACTATAAGACAGTAATGAAAAAAATTGAAGACACAAGTAAATGGAAAGATATTCTATGCTTATGGAATAGAAAAATTAATATTGTTAAAGTGTCCATTAAAGTAGGCCAGTTTCAAGGCAATCTCTATCAAAATTCCAATGGCATTTTTCACAAAACTAGAACAAATAATTTTAAAATTTGTATGGGACCACAAAAAATCACAAATAACCAAAGCAATCTTGAGAAAGAAGAACAAAGCAGAAGGTATTGTACTTCTTGATTTTGAACTATACTACAAAGCCATAGTAATCAAAACAGTATGGCATAAAAACAGACACACAAATCAATGGAACAAGAGAGAGCTTAGAATCAAACCAACACATATATGGACAATTAATTTACCACCAAGGAGCCAAGAACATACAATGGAGAATGGACAGTCTCTCCAAAAAATGGTGTTGGGAAAAATGGACAGCAACATGCAAAAGAAAGAAACTACACTATCTTCCATCATATGTAAAAATTAACTCAAAATGGATTAAAGACTTGAATATAAGACCTGAAACCATAAAATTCCTAGAAGAAAATATAGGCACTAAGTTCCTTGACATTGGTCTTAGTGATATTTTTGTGAATCTGATTCCAAAGGCCACGGAAACAAAAGCAAAAATAAACAAATGGAATTACATCAAGCCAAAAAGGTTCTGAACACAAAAGAAACCATTATCAACACCAAAAGACAAACTACTGAATGGGAGGTGATTTTTCCAAATCATGTATCTGACAAGGGGTTAATATCCAAAATATATAAAGAACTCATACAACTCAACAACAACAAAAACTGATTAAAAAATGGGTAGAAGAGCTAAATGGACATTTTTCCAGAGAAGGCATACAGATAGTTAACAGACACACAACAAGATCTTCAACATCACAAATTATTAGGGAAATGCAAATCAAAAGCTCTCACAATGAGCTATCACCTCACACCACTTAGAATGACTATTATCAAAAAGAAAAGAAATAATAAGGATTGGAGAGGATGTGGAGAAAAGGGAACCACTGTACATGGTTGATGGGAATATAAATTGGCATAGCCACTAAGAAAAACAGTATGTAGATTCCTCAAAAAAATTATGGTAAGAATTACTATATGATCTAGCTCTTCCACTTCTGGGGATTTATCCAAAGAATAAAAAATGCTGATTCAAAAAGATCTATGCACCCCTATATTCATTGCACCATTATTTGCAATAGCCAAGAAATGGAAACAACCTAAATACCCATCAATAAATGAATGGAGAAAGAAAATGTGGAGTATAGGAGCATCTGGGTGGCTCAACTGGTTAAGTGTCTGCCTTCAGCTAAAGGTCATGATCCTGGGGTCCTGGGATCAAGCCCCACATCGAGCTCCCTGCTCAGCAGGGAGTCTGCTTCTCCTCCCTCTGTTCCTCCCCCTGCTTGTGCTCTTCTTCCTCTCTCTCTCACACACACACATGAATAAATAAAATCTTTAAAGAAAAAAATGTGGAATAGAGAATGAAATACTTCTCAGCCATAAAAAAGAAACAAAACCATTTGTGGCAACATGGATGGACCTTGAAGTTATGCTAAGTGAAATAAGTCAGAGGAAAAAGACAACATGATTTCATCACATGTGAAATCTAAAAAAACACAAAAAACAAAAGAACAAATGAAACAAAACAAAAAATAAACTCATAGATGCAGAGAACAGAATGGGGGTAACCAAAATGGGAGTGGAGAGTGGGTGAAATGAATAAAGGGGGTCAATTGTATAGTGATGGATGATAACTAGACTTTTAGTGGTGATAACTTTGTAGTATATACAGATGTCAAATTATAATGTACACCTGAAACATAATGTTATATAACAATTTCACTTCAATAAATAAAAAAGAAAAGAAAAAATCTCTTAGAACTAATAAGTAAGTTTAGCAAAGTTTCAGGATACATGATCAACACACAAAAATCAGTTATACCCTGTCAATGAACAGTCTGAAAATGAAGAAAACAAATTCATTTACAAAAGCATCAAATAAAAACCAAATATTTAGGTATAATTTAACATAAGAAGTGTAAGAATTTACACTGAAAATCACAAAATATCATTGAAAGAAATTAAAGACACAAGTGATAGATGGACATCCTGTGTTCATTGATTGGAGCATTTAATATTGTTAAAATACCAGTACTCCCCAAATCGATCCAGAGATTCAACACAATCCCTTTTAAAATTCAAACTGCCTTTTTTTTTTTTTACAGAAATATCCAGCTGATCCTAAAATTCACACGGAATTACGGACCCAAAATAGGCAAAACATTTTTTTTAAAGATTTTATTTATTTATTTGATAGAGAAAGAGAGACAGCCAGCGAGAGAGGGAACATAAGCAGGGGGAGTGGGAGAGGAAGAAGCAGGCTCCCAGTGGAGGAGCCCGATGCGGGTCTAGATCCCAGAATGCCAGGATAATGCCCTGAGCCGAAGGCAGACACCCAACGACTGAGCCACCCAGGTGCCCCTAGGCAAAACATTCTTGAAAAAGAAGAGCAAAGCTGGGAGATTCACACTTTCTGATTTCAAATCTGCTACAAAGCAATAGTAATCAAGACAGTGTGATACTGGTATAAAGACATATATAGATCAAAGGAATATAGTTGAGATAGAAGTAAACACATATATCTATGGTCAATTGGCTTTAGATAGAAGTACCAAGATCATTCAGTGGAGAATGAAGAATCTTTTCAGCCAATGGTATTGGGACAACTGGATATCAACGTGCAAAAGAATGAAGATGCTGAACATCATTGCTCATTAAGGAAATGCAAATCAAAACCACAATGAGATAGCACTTTGCACCCACTAGAATGTCCATAATTTTAATTAATTAAGAAGGGTGGGGGGGAGGGAGGGAGAGAAGAAGGGAGGAAGGAAGAAAAGAAAAAAAATTCGTTGGTGAGGATGTGGAGAAACTGGAGCCTTTAAACATTGCTGATGGGATTGCAAAATGGTGCACCTGCTATTGAATCAGTTGGACATTTCTAAATAAGTTAAACAGAATTATCATATGACCCACTGTATTAGTCTTCTAGGGCTTCCATAACAAATTAGCATAAACTGGATGACTTAAACAGTAGAAATTTATTCTTTCATACATATGAAAAAAATCAAAATCAATGTGTGATTTCAGACCATGCTCCCTCTGAAGATTCTAGGAAAGAATCCTTCCTTGTCTCTTCTAGTTTCTGGCCGATGTCAACAATCCTAGCTTCCTTGGCTTGGAGTTGCATCACTTCAATTTGTGCTTTTGTCATGTGGCTGCCTCCTCTGTGTATGTCCGTCTCTCTTCCCAAATTTCCCTCTTCTTATGAGGACATTCATCATTGGATTAGAGTTCACCTTAATCCAGTATGACCTCATCTCCATTTGATTACATCTGCAAATACCCTGTTTCGAAATAAGGTCATGTCACAGGTACCAAAGGTTAGGACTACAAAATATCTTTTGGGAAGGTACAATTTAACCCGCAACACCCAGAAATTCCTCTATGAAGTATATACCTAAAAAATATTGAAAATAGGTACTCAAACAAAATCTTGTGCATGAATGCTCCTAGAAGTATTATTCGTAATAGCAAAAAACATGTAAACAACCCAAATGCCCATCAACTAATGAGTGGATAAATGTGATACACACATACAATGGAATGTTATTCAACGAGGAAAAGGAACGTAAGCACTGAAACTGGATACCACTGGATAAATCTTGAAAACATTATACTAAGTGAAAGAAGCCAGACACAAATGGCCATATTTATTATTTCATTTATATGAAATGTTCAGAATAAGCAAATCCATAGAGACAGAAAATAAACAGTGGTTGCAAGGGATGGGGGAAGGGGAAAATTAGTGACTACTAATGGGTAAGAGGTGTTTTTTTGGTACAGAAGTAAATGTTGTAGAATTAGATAGTAATTGTACAACCTTGTGAAAATACTAAAAACTACCAAGTTGTACACTTTAAAAAGATGAATTTTATGATGTGTGCTTTATATCTCAATATAAAAAATAAATTTTAAAAAATAATTGCAGTGTACACCTGTTAATGTTGACCTGTAATGAGATTTTATAGATTTTTTTACCTTTGAAAATGTCTTTCACACAGATAGGCACTACCAAATACTGATGCTGATCTAGAATTATATGATTTTAATTGAGTGTATTTATCATTATACATTTGCATCATAGTCCAAAAAATGCTGCTGGAAAAAATATCTGCTACAAATGTGTGTAGGAATGAAGATTGCATTTCTTGTTTTAACTTTCAACAGTACAGAAGGTATATAAAGTAGCTTAACATTACTTGTGATTCAAACAACAGAAACGAAGATGACTCTGCCTTCTACAAATTACTCATGTAAGCACTGCTTTCCTTGTAATTTTAGACTGAACTCACTAATAAACTTTATTAAGTTGCAGCAAAAGCCAATTTGCAAATTCAGCACTTGATAATAGTAATCCAAAGAGATTCTTCTCTTTCAGAAAAATTTCAATCTTGGCCTTGAGCTCAAAAACATCACAATAAAACATTACCACTGCTAAATCATTGAACTGTTATGTGGAAGAGCAAGCTAGGATATTTCATTTCTGTTTCTGACAAAAAATTCACAGAACTCAGTGGCTAAGTCACAAGAGTGAATGAAGTTCACTCTTAACACTACCGGTTCAATAACAAATGATAGACTAAAATATTTCCTGTGAAGTACTACTGAATAACCAAAGGCTTTAAACAGATTTGCTTTCCAAAAGCTTTGTTAATTTGTTCAACCAAAACTTTCCTGCTTCACACGTATTTTTACCACTATCAGTTGTTAATACATTTTTAGCAGATACCACCTTCAGTTTGTACTGATTAGCATTTCATAACTTATTTGAAAATATTCTCACCTGTAGCTATTCCATGCAGACTATTCATAGGGTTAATACTTTTATCACTTCAAACTTGGTATTTAATCTTTGAATAAACAGAAATGATTGAGAAATACCAACAACATTTTCAACTCATCAGGAGCCAAGGAAAGCCATTTGAAATAATTTGCCTTCTTTCGTAACTGACTACTGATGTTACTCTTAATGTCCTCAAGTCTTTGAGAAATTGCTTTTGTCAAAAGACTAATTATCTTAAACAAATGTTTTCTCTAGACACATTTTTTTTTCAAATGTTACAAACATGATTTAATTAATCACCATCAGAAATCCTTGTTTGGCTAACAAATGGGCCACTCAAAAACTTATTTTGGTTGCAGCCTTATTTTTTATTTTTGGAAAGAAATTTTAACATGATGAGATATTCCACATTGAGTTTTCTAATTTTTCTTATTTCTTTCCTGTGAGTTGGGAATATTGTAATGGTCTGAGAGTGTCAATGTATATTGCATTCTTTCGGCACAGCTATGGTGTCATTGCACGATAAATACAATGCTTTACCATCCAGTTTGTTAACAAGATAATTTAACCTCCATTGTGCCTTATAGACATGGTATTCAAAGTCCACTTTTCTCTTCTTGCTGTGACATGATCGGAATGCACTGATAATTAAAAAGTAAATATAATGTCAATTTACAGTGATACATGGTACACAAAATGCTGTCAAGTTATAACTGCATCACTGCAATTTATAGTCCACTAAGCAGCAGTAGAAGGCAATGAGATCACCACATACGGTCTCAGTCACAACTACTCCATTCTTCTATCATTGGGCAAAAGCAGTCATAGACAATACATAAATGAATGAATGTAGCTATGCTCCAATAAAAGTTATGGACACTAAAATATGAATTTCATATAATTCTCATACATCAAGAAATATTACTCTTTTGATTTTGCTCAACCATTTAAAAATGTAAAAACTGTGCATAGTGCATGTAACTCTTGAGGGTCATTAGTTCGAGCCCCACATTGGGCTCGGAGTTTACTTAAAAATGTAAAAACCTTTCTTACCCAAATGAGTACAAGTAAAACTGGAAATCTGCATAAGGTTTGTGGATAGTGTCAATGTTAATATCATGGTTGTGATATTAAATTGTATAGTTTTAAAAACCCTTACCATTGGGAGAAACTAGAGTAAGTGCTCATGGACACCTTGTTACAGTTTGTTACAACTGCACATGAATCTACAGTTATCTCAAAAATTTCAATTAAAATAATTCTTAGCACACAAATCATACAAAAACAATCAGCAGGCCAGATCTGGACTACAGGTCACAGTGTGCTGATTCCTGGGTTAGGCTAAAATTTCTTAAAGATAAAACAGAAAGGACAATTCATTAAAAAATAAATTGACTAGTAGTACATCATCAAAATTAAAACCTTCTACTCTAAAAGACTTTGATAAAGAGAGGAAGATGGTGGTGGAGTAAAAGGACCCTAGGCAAATCTTGTCCCACCAACACAACTAGATAACTGCCAAATCATCCTAAATACTCCAGAAATCAACTGAAGACTGACAGAACAAACTCCACAACTAAAGTGAGAGAAAAGGCCACATTAAAGAAGGTAGGAAGTGCAGAGATACAGTTTAGGAGAGAAATGGATCACAGGTGCTACAGAGGGGAGGGAGCTGTGGTCATAGACAAGGGCAAGAGAGAGAGGAGCACACAGGGAAATGCACAAGGAGAACATTTTCCAAAGCCACTGGCTTGGAAAACAAAAGGGGCTGAATTTTGTGGGTTTTTGCAACTAGCAGGGCTTAAAGCCTGGAGTTTTTAAATGTTGGCAGGTTTGGCTGGGATAGAACCTGGAGGGTACTGCCCTGCTTCTTGAGAGAAGGCAGGCAAACATTGCACAATGTGGAAATAGTGATCAGAAAAAAGCCTGTGGCACACAGTGGGGAGATTATTTGCTCTTCTCTGAGCATATCCCTAAGTGGCAGTGTTCCCGAAGATACCTCTAGTGCCATTCCCCATCCTCTCCCCTCAGCATAAACATAGAGCCACCTGCAGGAAGACAGTGCTGACACTGGCTGCCTAACTTGCTTACACCAAGCCCCACCACCCTGTGCTCTGGTGGGACTGCCCTTCCCAGTCAAGCTTGCCTCAGTCCCAATGCAGTGGGCCCTTACCCCAGTAGACTAGCACAAATGCCTGCCCAAACCACATCTCTCAACCAGAATTCCACAGGTTCCTGGTGGAGTTGGTGTCAGGTCTCATTTCACAAGCAGACCAGAGCACACCTAGTTAAAACTCACCACATTCAGGCCAGGGACCAAACACTGCCCACAGCAGGCAAGGAGAGCCTCCA
The DNA here is from genome assembly GCF_024610735.1 of Ursus americanus. Taxonomy (NCBI): domain Eukaryota; kingdom Metazoa; phylum Chordata; class Mammalia; order Carnivora; family Ursidae; genus Ursus; species Ursus americanus. The sequence goes on from NC_142135.1 coordinate 59,507,199, forward strand.
CAGATGACTGGCCTGGAGGACAGAGAAGCAAAAACACAAGAGCAGAGTATACATAGCACACACCAGAGACACTCCCTGAAGGGCCAGGCCCTGGGCACTACATGACCTCTTCTTTACAAAGCCATTACTTTCAGGAGCAGGAGACATGCAGAGACTCAGACAAAATACCAAGACAGAGGAATTTATCCCAAATGAAAGAACAAGATAAGGCCAAGGCCGGAGATCTAAGCAAAACAGATATAAGTAACATGCCTGATGGAGAATTTAAAGCAACAATCATAAGGATACTCACTGGACTTGAGAAAAGAAGACATCAGTGAGACTCTTACAAAGAGATAAAGGAGTTAAAAAAAAGAATCAATCAGAGATGAAGAATGCAATAAATGAGACTGGAAACAGGCTTGATACAATGAACAGCAGGCTGGAAGAAGCAGAAGAATAAAGTAGTGACCTCAAGACAAAATAATGGAAAATAATGAACGTGAACAAAAGAAAGAAGAACCATGAGAAAAGACTTAGAAAACTCAGTGACTCCATCAAACATAATATTCATATTATAGGAGTCCCAGAAGAGAGAAAAGGGGTCAGAAAATTTATTTCGAGAAATAATAGCAGAAAACATCCCTAATCTGGGAAAGGAAACAGACATCTAGGAGGCACAGAGAATTCCTATAAGATCAAAAAAAGCAGGCCAACAACAAAACATATTGTAATTAAATTTGCAAAATATAGTGATAAAGAAAAAAATCTTAAAAGCAGCAAGACAAAAGAAGTCCTTAACTTACAAGAGAAAACCCATTAAGCTAGCTGGAGATTTCTCAACAGAAATTTGGCAAGCGAGAAGGAAGTGACATGATATTCTCAAAGTGCTGGATAGGAAAAATCCGTAGTGAAGAATACTCTATCCAGCAAGGCTACCATTCAGAATAGAAGGAGAAATAAAGAGTTTCCCAGAATCACAAAAACAAAAGGAGTTCATGACCCTAAACAAGCCCTGCAAAAAATATTAAAGGGGCCTCTTTCAAAGGAGAGACCAAAAGTGACAAAGACAAAAAAGGATCAGAGAAAATATCCATAAACAATGACAAAACAAGTAATAAAATGGCAATAAATATGTCTATCAACAATTACTTTGAATTTAAATGGACTAAACAGTCCAACCAAAAGATATAGAGTGTCAGCATGGATAATTAAAAAAAAAAAAAAAAAAAAACGCAAGACCCATCTATATGCTGCCTACAAGAGACTCATTTTAGACCTAAAGAAACCTGCAGATTGAAAGTGAGGGGATGGAGAAACGTTTATCATGCAAATGGATGTCAACAGAAAACTGGAGTAGCAATACTTATTTCAGACAAACTGGACTTTAAAACAAAGACTGTAACCAGAGACAAAGAAGGGCATTATATAATCATAAAGGAGACAACCCAACAAGAAGATATAACAACTGTAAATATTTATGCATCCAACATGGGAGCACCCAAATATATAAAACGATTAACAATGAACATAAAGGAACTCATTGATAGTAATACAATAATTTTAGGGGACTTTAACACCCCACTTACATCAATGGACAAATCATCTAAACAGAAAATCAACAAGGAAACAATGGTTTCGAATAACACACTGGACCAGGTGGACTTAACAGATATACTCAGAACATTCCATCCTGAAACAGCAGAATACACATTCTTTTCAAGTGCACATGGAACGTTCTCCAGAACAGATCACACATTACATCACAAAACAGGCCTCAACAAATTCAAAATGATTGAAATCATAATGTGCATCTTTTCTGACCAAAACACTATGAAACTAGAAGTCAACCACAAGAAAAACTTTGGAAAGACCACAAATACATGGAAGTTAAATAAGATGCTACTAAAAAAATGAATGAGTCAACCAGGAAATCAAAGAAGAAATAAAAAAAATACATGGTAACAAATGAAAACATAATTGCCTAAAGCCTCTGGGATACAGCAAAAGCAGTCCTAAGAGGGAAGTATACAGAAACAGAGACCAACCTCAAGAAACAAGGAAAATCTCAAATAAACAACCTAAATTTACATCTAAAGGAGCTAGAAAAAGAACAGTAAAAGAGGCCTAAAGCCAGCAGAAGGAAGGAAATAATAACCTTACAACCAAAATAAATCATACAGAAACTAAAACCGAATAAACAAACAATAAAACAGATAAATGAAACCAGGAGCTGGTTCTTTGAAAAAAATAGTAAAATTGATAAACCTCCAACCCAACTTATCAAAAAGAAAAAAGAAAGGACCTATATAAATAAAATCACAAATGAGAGAGGAGAAATAACAACCAATACCACAGAAATATAAACAATTCTAAGAGAATATTATGAAAAACTATATGCCAACAAATTGCACAACCTAGAATAAATGCATAAATTCTTAGGAACATATAAACCACCAAAATTGAAACAGGGAGAAATAGAAAACTTGAACAGAGCAAAAACCAGCAAAGAAATGAATCAGTAATCAAAAAACTCCCAAGAAACAAAAGTCCAGGTCCAGATGGCTTCACAGGTAAAGTCTACCAAACATATAAAGAAGAGTTAATACCTATACTTCTCAAACTATTCCAAAAAATAGAAAAGGAAGGAAAACTTGCAAATACATTCTATGAGGCCAGCATTATCCTGATACCAAAATCATATAAAAACTCCATTTAAAAAGGGGGCACAACAGGCCAATATTCCTGATGAACATGGAAAAATTCCTAATAAAATACCAGCAAACCAAATCCAACAATACATTAAAAAAATCATTCACCATTGTCAAGTGGGGTTTATTCCTGTTGTGAGGGTGGTTTCAATATTCACAAATCAACCGACATGATACACCACATTAATAAAGGAAAGGATAAGAACCAAACGATCATTTTGATAAATGCAAAAAAGGCCTCTTAAGTACAACACCCATTCATGATAAAAACCCTCAACAAAGTAGGCTTAGAGGGAACATACCTCAACCTAATAAAGGCCAATTATGAAAAACCCACAGCTAATATCATCCTGAATGGGCAAAAACAGAGAGCTTTTCCTCTATAGTCAGGAACAATACAGGGATGTCCACTCTCACCACTTTTATTCCACATAGTAAGAGAAGTCCTAGCCATAGCAAGTAGACAACAAAAAGAAATAAAAGCATTCCAATTCAGTAAAGAAGAAGTAAAAGTTATACTATTTGCAGATGACATGATACTACATAGAGAAAATCCTAAAGACTCCACACACACAAAAAAAAACGTGAAGTAATAAATGAATTCAGTAAAGTTAAAAGATACGAAATTAATACTGAGAAATTGGTAGCATTTCTATACACTTAATAATGAAGAAGCAGAAAGAGAAATTAAGAAAACAATCCCATTTATAATTGTACCCCCCAAAACATACCTAGGAATAAACTTAACAGAAGAAGTGCAAAGACCTGTACTCTGAAAACTATAAACAATGATTAAAAGAATTAAAGATGACACAAATGAAAAGATATTCCATGTTCATGGATTAGAAGAATTAATATTGTTAAAATATCCATGTTACCCAAAGAAATCTAGAGATTCAGTGCAATCCCTGTCAAAATACAAACATTTTTCATAAAACTAGAACAAGTAATACCAAAATTTGTATGGAACGACAAAAGACTCCAAATAGCCAGTATAATCTTAGAAAGAGAAAACAAGTTGGAGGTATCACAATTCCAGATTTCAAGTTATAGTATAAAACTGTAGTAATCAAAATGGTAGTGTACCAGCAGAAAAATAGATACATAGATGAATACAAGAATTTACAACAGATTCTCTCAATAGATGCAGAAAAATCATTTGACAAAATACAGCATCCTTTCCTGATTAAAACCTTTCAGAGTGTAGGGATAGAGGGTACCTTCCTCAATCTCATAATAAAAACCATCTATGAAAAGCCTACAGCAAATATCATTCTCAATGGGGAAAAGCTGGAAGCCTTTCCCTAAGATCAGGAACACGACAAGGACTCCCACTCTTGCCACTATTATTCAACATAGTACTAGAAGCCCTTGCAACAGCAATCAGACAACAAAAAGGGATAAAAGATATCCAAATCGGCAAAGAAGAAGTCAAAATGTCTCTCTTCGCAGATGACATGATACTCTATATGGAAAACCCAAAAGAAGCCACTCCCAAACTATTAGAAGTTATAGAGCAATTCAGTAACGTGGCGGGATACAAAATCAATGCTCAGAAGTCAGTTGCATTTCTATACAAGAATAATGAGACTGAAGAAAGAGAAATTAGGGAATCCATCCCATTTACAATAGCACCAAAAACCACACGTTACCTTGGAATTAACTTAACCAGAGACGTAAAGGACCTATATTCTAGAAACTATAAATCACTCTTGAAAGACATTGAGGAAGACATAAAAAGATGGAAAGATATTCCATGCTCATGGATCGGAAGAATTAACATAGTTAAAATGTCCATGCTACCCAGAGCAATCTACACTTTCAATGCTATCCCGATCAAAATACCGAGGACATTTTTCAAAGAACTGGAACAAATAGTCCTTAAATTTGTATGGAAACAGAAAAGGTCCCGAATCTCCAAGGAACTGTTGAAAAGGAAAAACAAAGCTGGGGGCATCACAATGCCAGGTTTCGAGCTGTACTACAAAGCTGTGATCACAAAAACAGCATGGTACTGGCACAAAAACAGACACATAGACCAATGGAACAGAATAGAGAACCCAGAAATGGACCCTCAGCTCTTTGGGCAACTAATCTTTGATAAAGCAGAAAAAAACATCCGGTGGGAAAAAGACAGTCTTTCAATAAATGGTGCTGGGAAAATTGGACAGCTACATGCAAGAGAATGAAACTTGACCACTCTCTCACACCATACACAAAGATAAACTCCAAATGGACAAAAGACCTTGATGTGAGACAGGAATCCATCAAAATCCTAGAGGAGAACATAGGCAGCAACCTCTACGACATTGGCCAAAGCAACCTTTTTCATGACACATCTACAAAGGCAAGAGAAACAAAAGATAAAATGAACTTGTGGGACTTCATCAAGATAAAAAGCTTCTACACAGCCAAGGAAACAGTCAAAAAAACTAAGAGGCAGCCCACAGAATGGGAGAATATATTTGCAAATGATGCTACAGATAAAAGACAGGTATCCAAGATCTACAAAGAACTTCTCAAACTCAATACACGAGAAACAAATAAATCATAAAATGGGCAGAAGATATGAACAGACACTTCTCCAATGATGACATACAAATGGCTAACAGACACATGAAAAAATGTTCAAAATCATTAGCCATCAGGGAAATTCAAATCAAAACCACACTAAGATACCACCTTACGCCAGTTAGAATGGCAAAAATAGACAAGGCAAGAAAAAACAATTGCTGGAGAGGATGTGGAGAAAGGGGATCCCTCCTACATTGTTGGTGGGAATGCAAGTTGGTACAGCCACTATGGAAAACAGTGTGGAGGTCCCTTAAAAAGTTAAAAATTGAGCTACCCTATGATGCAGCCATTGAACTACTGGGTATTTACCCCAAGGATACAGACGTAGTGAAGAGAAGGGCCATATGCACCCCAATGTTCATAGCAGCATTGTCCACAATAGCTAAATCATGGAAGGAACCGAGATGCCCTTCAACAGATGACTGGATTAAGAAGTTGTGGTCCATATATACAATGGAATATTACTCAGCTATCAGAAAGAACGAGTTCTCAACATTTGCTGCAACATGGACGGCACTGGAGGAGATAATGCTAAGTGAAATAAGTCAAGCAGAGAAAGACAATCATATGATTTCTCTCATCTATGGAACATAAGAACTAGGAAGATCGGTAGGGGAAGAAAAGGATAAAGAAAGGGGGGGTAATCAGAAGGGGGAATGAAACATGAGAGACTATGGACTCTGAGAAACAAACTGAGGGCTTCAGAGGGGAGGGGACGTGGGGGAATGGGATAGACTGGTGATGGGTAGTAAGGAGGGCATGTATTGCATGGTGCACTGGGTGTTATATGCAACTAATGAATCATCGAACTTTACATCAGAAACCAGGGATGTACTGTATGGTGACTAACATAAATAATAAAAAAAATTAAAAAAATAATAATAAAATAAAAGGGACAAAAAGAAATGGAAAAAAAAGAGTGGAACAAAATAAAAACAAAACAAACAAAAGGAAAAAGATCAATGAAATATAAACCAGTTCTTTGAAAATTCTGATGAAATTGAAAAGAAATTCTAGTTTAAAGAAAAAACTCAATTATTAATATTAGGATCAAAAGAAGGAAAATCATGAAGATCCTACAGACACTTAAAAGAGAATAAAAGACCACTGCAAAGAAATTTAAGGAAAAAAATCTTTGATCACTTAGACGGAACAAATTCCTAACGACACAAATTACCAAAATTGATTATAGTAGAAATAGAAATTCTAAATAGCTGCCATATCAATTAGAGAAATTGGTTTAGAATTAAACCCTTCTTAAAATAAAATTTCAGGCCCAGATGGCTTCACTTATTCAAGTGAGTTATTATTATCTCAAATATTTGAGAGAGAAATAATATCAGTTCTTTAGAAAGAACTTAGAAAATAGAGGAGGAGGGACCTCTTCTCAGCTGATTTTATGAGACAATTCTTTCGCTGATAATAATAAGAGGCAAGGACATTATAATAAAATAAAATTTAAGACTAATATTTCTCATGTACATAGAGGTAGAAATCTTAATAAAATATAAGCAAATTAAATCCAGTGATACATAAAAAGTATAATACATTATGACCAAGTGGGGTTTTCCCAAGAATACAAAGTTAGTATAATGTGGAAAAAAAATGTAATTCACCATATTAACAGAATAAAGGAGAAAAGACATCTGAGCATCTCAATAAATGTAGAAAATGCATTTTACAAACTTCAATATGCATTCATAATTTTTAAATCTCAGAAAACTGGGACTAGAAGGAAACTTCCTCACCTTGATAAAGGGTATCTACTAAACCTGCAGCTAACATCATACTTAATAATGAAGACAGTAGTTTTCCCCCAACAATCAGGAACAAGGCAAAGATATCTGCTCTAACAACTTCTGTTCAACATTGTGTTTGAGGTGCTACTAGTGAAATCACGCAAAAAAAAGAAACAAAAGACATACAGTTTGAAAAGGAAAAGGTAAAACTGTCTTAATTTGTGAAAGAAATTATCGTGTACATAAAAAATGCTAAGAAATCTATGAAGAAAAAGCTACTAGAATTAATAAGTGAACTCAGCAAGTTCACAGGATATATAACCAATATTTAAAAATTAGTTGTATTTATATAGCCTAGCATGAAAAATTAAGAAAATAATACCATTTGATTAGCCTGAAAATTAAATACTTAAGGATAAATTTAATAAAATATGTACACTGAATTTATAAAATATAGCTGAGAAAAATTGAAGACCTATACAGATGAGGACATACTGGAAAACTCAATAGGGTTAAGATATAAATCATCTCTTCCTAAACTGATCCAAAAAGATTCAAAGCAATCCTAATTAAAATCCGAGAAGGCTTCTTTGTAAAGGCTGACAGGTTAATTATAATATTTATATGGAACATTAAAAGACCTTGAACAATGAAAATAATTTTGAAGAACAAACTTGTAGAACTTACACTACTTATTTCAATACTTACAGGTACAGTTATCAGAACAGTATGTATTGACCTAAGGACAGACATACAGAGCAAGAGAACAGGAGAGACCAGCAGCTATGGGCGTGTGTGTGTGTGTGTGTATGTGTGTGCTGAGTGTGTGTGTGTGTGTGTAGTCAATTTATTATTTACAAAGGTGCTAAGATAATTCAAAGGGGAAAGGACAGTCTTTTCAACAAATCGTGCTGGAACAACTGGAAAGCCATATGAAAAAAAAAATGAAATTCAATCCTTACCTCATACCATACACAAAAATCACCCAAAATAGCTCACAGACTTGAACATGAAAATTATAGAGCTTCTGGAAGAAAATACAGGAGAATATCTTTTGAGACTTTGGGATAGGCAAATATTGACTTGCTTTGGTCAATAAAATGTGAATGGATACGAAGTGGCAGCTTTAAGTGCCAGGGTATGATATAACATGTTCCTTTTCCCGTGTAATCATGAAAGCATCTGTCAAAAGGGAATCTCTGTCAAGCTGTGCAGAGATCCTTTGTGGATATGTAGCATGAGCGAGACTTAAGTCTTTGCTATGATAAACCACTGATACTTGGGCATTGTTTGCTACTGAAGCATATTCTAGTCTAGTCTGTAATAAATGTTTTGTATACACATTTCATAGGCTATTTTTCTTAGAAATATAAGGTCTTAAGTGGTACTTTTAATCTAGAAAGCTGGCAACTCATCAGTTGAGAACTTCAATCAAGCATGAAATTGGAGGTATGACCTCAATAAACAAATGTGCTGTTAAAGGTGACTCGTGTCTATCCTTTGGGCAAAGAAAAAAAAAAGTAGAAAGGTATTATTAAAAGAATCCCAAGAAGGGCGCCTGGGTGGCACAGCGGTTAAGCGTCTGCCTTCAGCTCAGGGCGTGATCCCGGCGTTCTGGGATCGAGTCCCACATCGGGCTCCTCCGCTATGAGCCTGCTTCTTCCTCTCCCACTCCCCCTGCTTGTGTTCCCTCTCTCGCTGGCTGTCTCTATCTCTGTCAAATAAATAAAATCTTTAAAAAAAAAAAAAGAATCCCAAGAAAATTATATGAAATAATTTCTAGTGAACCGCTGCTCTAGATTTTAAATCTCCATACTTTTGTTCTACATAAAGATGACTCTGTACTAACAGCCAACCTCTGCTTTCTTACTAAGCCTAACAAGGATTACAAAGAAATGAAGAGTCCATTGCAACCAACTGGCTTAAGGACTAATTAAATAGCTTGACTTCATGCTGGACTTTAATTCCAAATATTACAATGACACACTCACTTTTTCCATTCATTGTCTTTGTAGGTAGCGAATAAATCTGTGTTTTTGACTTTGAATACTTCCTCTTTTTAACTGACAAATGGAAGTTAGAAATAGTATGCCAAATTTCACCATGAAGCTATCAATTTCCTTCCCAGAGTCTGATCCACACACATTCCAAAAAATTAACACACAAGATTCAATCCAAGCACTTCTTCCTTTTCCCAAAATGTACAAGTTGAGTCCATTTTACAATAATCAGGATCCCAATTTTGCATGTGGAGTTTGTTAAGTGCTGTGCCAAAAGAAAAGTCAGCCTGCTGGGAAGAAGAAAAAAAGCTGTGTTGCTCTATGACCATGGCCAGTAGATCACACTCAGTTAACTTCTTTCAGGCATAATTCATCATGGACAGAGCCAACATGTTAACGCATGTTCTCTGGCTGAATTAGGCCATAGCCCTGTTGCCCTGCATACCATTATATCCATAGACATGCCAAATAATACTCCTTTTTCAGCTGGGCAACCCAAATTAAAAACCCCTCAAAGACATTTATAAATTGTTTACCTCACCATATCTATTGGTTAGATCTGTTTATAACCTCAAGGAACATTTCTGAGCACTCAGTAATCATAATATTGGGGCTTTTTACAAAGTAACAAGACCTCTCATAGTAATTACTGTGTAGTAGGTTTATTACAAAAATACATTTCCCTTGGGGCACCTGGGTGGCTCATTCAGTTAAGCGTCTGCCTTCGGCTCAGGTCATGATCCCAAGGTCCTGGGAAAGAGCCCTGTGTTGGGCTTCCTGCTCAGTGGAGAATTGGTTTCTTCCTCTACCTCTGCCCCTCCTCACCCCCCTAGCCCCTGCTTCCCCCACCTCATGCTTGCGCACATGCTCTCTCTCTCTAATAAATAAAATCTTTTAAAAAAATACATTTCCCATACATGCATAAATAACCTTTAATGTTCTCATGATTATTAATTTCCTATCAAACTTATGGACATAACATTAAGAAAATAATATCAATTCTCAAAACAATTATTCAACTGGAGCCAATAATTCTTTGTCCTTAAAAGTCTTTAAACTTTCATACCAAACTATCCTTTATTTGATACCTGGCTAGAAATGGAGAAATTTGAAAGATTTTTCAAGTCCTAAAAAGTGAAAGCTTACAATTCATAAATTAGAAATCAAAGGACTAATTTTTCTGCTCACCTTCTCACAAGATCTTTTTATTTTTATTTTTGTAAATATTTGTATGAATAAAAAGAAAGAGTTGCCATGGTATTTCAGTATGGTATTATATCCAGGAGATATCACCATTCAGAATATTTGCAGTCCATCAAATGAAACCTTACACAGCATACGTTTTTAAACTCTTATCAGTGTCATAAATGTTATAGGATTCCTGGCTTGTTAGCTTGTGGAGGCTGTGATAACCAAAGCATTTCACAGTGTTTTATACTATATCTGATTGCCAAGAAATCTGTTTCTCCCTACTATCCCTGCCTATCATTAAACTGGGCCATTCAAAATCCTTTCAGGGCCAACACAAGTTGAAATTTGAATCATTAGGTTCCTTCATTATGGGGTATTATCTCAAGCATATAACACTAAAAAGAGATGTACATCATTTCTTTTGTGTTCTCTTTCACAAGTCTTTTGTTCAGAGATCAAGAAAGATCTACACAGATAGCAAACATACCTTAAGTATTTACAATGTTCCAGTTATCACACTAGACTCCATAAATACAAGAGTAATTAAGACACAGTTCTGGTCTCAAGTTGCTTATAGTCTAACAGAGAAAAACATCCTTTAATTACACAAACATAAGAGACATTCTCAGGGTGTTATGGTATTAACTTTCCCATGTATAACGAAAGTTTGGTACTTAGCTGGACCATCTTAAATAAACTCTAGCTATAAAAGTGTTCAACAGTACATTATATATGGCAAGCAAAACATTTTTATTTTGTATATTTTATTCTGCTTAAAACCCATTTAGAAAATTATCTTGGCTTTTTTATAAGCCAATTTTTATTTATTTTTTAAAAGATCTTACAAATACCTGTCGATATCCAAAATTGTCTTTTTGCCAGGTCTAAAAGTTTCCTGCTATAGCAGGACTGGACCATCTGCTTTACTCAAATCTCAGGACACAGGGCTTAACAAGTTTGAGTGGGTTCCCTCAAGGTCTAAACACAGCATACCATTAGTGGACACAGCCAAGGAATATTTTATGTATTACCAGTCTACTATCAATAGCCATAGGCCACATTTTATTCTGACCTCATCTTCATTTATAGGCTAATGTCATGAGCAAGCCAGATTAACCAAAATAGTCACTTGATCTACAGACAGCAAGCATAATATTTTTTGAAGTATATCAACAGCTTTTCTCTTTTATATAGCATAAAGACATCCTAAATTATCTATCTTCCTTGTAAATTGGGGTGATATTAAGGTTGTTGCAGCATTAAAATAAAGAGAAATAAAAGTTAGTAATCACTTGGACCACAAAATAGAATTTTCAAGTCAATGTGGATAAGAAATAGTCCTTAAAGTCAGGCTTTATATGAGAGAAAAGGATTTTCTAAATTCCTTTATGTCTGTTTAACAAATGAAGACACAGATCTGACTTGATCACACATTTTTCTATAAAAGAAGTTCAACCACTCTCACCACTTTTATTCAACATAGTACTGAATGCCCTAACCACAGCAATTAGACAACAAAAAGAAATAAAAGACAACCAAATCATTCAGGAGAAAGTAAAACTTTCACTATCTGAAAATGACATGAAACTATATGCAGAAAACCCTAAAGATTCTACCAAAAAAACTACTAAAACTGATCAATGAATTCAGTAAAGTTGCAGGATACAAATCAATGTAAAGAAATCTGTGGCATTCCTATACACTAATATTGAAGCAGCAGAAAGTAAAATTAAGAAAACAATCCCATTTACAACTGCACGAAAAAGAATAAAATACCTAGGAATAAACTTAACCAAAGAAATGAAAGACTTGTACTCTGAAAACTATAAAATATTGATTAAAGAAATTCAAGACAACTCAAAGAAATGGGAAGACATGCTAATGGATTGGAAGAACAAATATTGTTAAAATGTCCATACTACTCAAAGCAATCTACAATTTTAATGCAATTCCTGTGAAAATACCAACAGCATTCTAGTTCACAGAACTAACTAAACAATCCTAAAATTTTTATGGAACCACAAAAGACCCCAAATAGCCAAAGCAATCCTGAAAAAGAAAAATAAACCTAGAGGTATCATAATTCCAGACGTCAAGATATCCTAGAAAGCTGTGGTAATCAAAACAGTATGGCACTGGCATAAAGACAGACACATAGATAAAGAGAACACAGCAGAAAACCCAGAAATAAACCCACAAGTATAAGGTCAATTAATCTTCAACAAAAGAGGAAAGAATATGCAATGTGAAAAAGACAGTCTCTTCAACAAGTGGTGTTGGGAAAACTAGACAGCTACACACCAAAGAATGAAACCAGACCACTTTCTTAGAAAATACACAAAAATAAATTCAAACTGGTTTAAAGAGATAAGTGTGCGACCTAAAACCATAAAAATGCTTGAAGAGAGTACAGGCAGTAATTTCTCTGACACCAGTTGCAGCAACATTTTTCTAGCTATGTCTCCTGAGGAAAGGGAAATAAAAGCAAAAATAAACTACATCAAAATAAAAAGCTTCTGCACAGAGAAGGAAACAATAAAACCAAAAGGCAACCTACTGAATGGGAGAAAATATTTGCAAATGACATACTCAATATTTAATATCTAAAATATATAAAGAACTGATACAACTCAATACTCAAAAAACAATCCAATTAAAAATGGGCAGAAGACATAAACAGACATTTCTCCAAAGACATACAAATGTCCAACAGACATGTGAGAAGATGCTCAACATCACACATCATCAGGGAAACACAAATCAAAACCACAATGAGATACCACCTCACACCTGTCAGAATGGCTAAAATCAAAGCCACAAGAAACAAGTGTTGGTGAGGATGTGGAGTAAAAGGAGCTTTCTTGCACTGTAGGTGAGAATGCACACTGGTGCAGTCACTGTGGAAAACAGTATGGAGATTCCTCAGAAAGATAAAAATAGAACCACTCTATGATACAGTAATCACACTACTGGGTATTTACACAAAACTTACAAAAACACTAATTCAAAGGGATCCATGCACCCTTATGCTTATTGCAGCATTATTTACAATAGCCAAATTATGGAAGCAGCCCACACATCCATCAACATATGAATGGATAAGGAAGACGTGGTATGTATGTATGTGTGTGTATATATATATATATATACACACACATATATACAATAGAATATTATATTCAGCCATAAAAAAAATGAAATCTTGCAATTTGCAATGACATGGATGGAGCTAGAGAGTATAATGCTAAGTGAAATAAGTCAGTAAGAGAAAGACAAATACCATATGATTTCATTCACATGTGGAATTTAGGAAACAAAACAAATGAGCAAAGGAAAAAAAAGAGAGAAAGAGAGACAAACCCAAGAAACAGACTCTTAATCATAGAGAGCAAACTGATGGTTACCTGAGGGGAGGTGGGTGGGGGAAGGGGTTAAATAGGTGATGGGATTAAGGAGTGCACTTGTGATAAGCACTGGGAATCACTATATTGCACACCTGAAACTAATACAACACTGTGTGTTAACTAAGTGGAATTAAAATAAAAACTTAAAAAATCTGGTCAAAATGGTAAATGTTATGTACATTATACTACAATAAAAAAAGAAGATAGTAACTATTAAACATTAAAATAATGCTTTATATGGTGCTTTGTAATAATGTACTCTACGAAGTGAAGTCTCCAAGGGATACATGCTGTATAAATTACATATCTTACTTATCAGTGTGAATTTTCAACAGAAACAGACTAATCTATTAATGAGTAAACAAGTAAAACTGCTAAAATATTTAAAATAAAGATCAGTAATAATTTCCTCATCAGAAGCCTTAGCAATTTGCAAACTAGTTTGCATATATATTTTGTTCTTACTTAATACACAGAATAAGAACAGATAAAAATATGTTGTAACAAAATTTGAAATAGCTATAGAATAATACCTGCTACAGACATGCTAGTTTCACAACTGAATAAATATTTTTAAAAGTCACTGTATTCATTCTGGAACAAGTACCTTAACAAGTGAATATTAAAATACACATTATTTGAAAGTAAAAACATGAAAGTATATGGTGAAAACAAGCAAGCTAGGACACTAAGTCCTCTAAAGAGTTAAAATAAGCTGTAGTCTGTGAGCGGTCACCCTCTAGAACCGTGTCTTCATAAATTTGATTCATTTATAGAGTGTTTTTGATATAGGCAATTCTTTGTTGAAAGTTAAGTGCTCTTTTATATGAATAAATAAAGAAGGCTTTGGTTTGAACTAATACATTATTTTGACAAATGTTTATTGGAAACCCAATTATAGGTTCATAAATCAGGCTTCTTTGTGTTCCATCAGGTGAGCTCACCAATGCCACCAGATGTCACGGTGCATACCAACAGGGTAATTAAAACAACTCCATGGAATGCTGTCCTTCTACACAATGACAGTAGCCAAAACAGAGGAAAAAATAGATTATCTTTAATTTACTGAAAATGCTTTTGCAGTATGTTGTGGCCATACCTTAAAGGAAAAAGAAACACATTCGTTTTCTATTTACTGCTAAATTAAAATGACAAGGTCAAAGGGCGCCTGGATGGCTCAGTCAGTTAAGCATCTGACTCTTGATTTTGGCTCAGGTCATGATCCCAGGTTTGTAAGATCAAGCCTCACATTGGGCTCTTCACTGGGTGTGGGGCACGGAGCCTAAGATTATCTTTCTCCCTCTCCCTCTGCCCCTCCTCACCTCTCTCCCTCTCTAAAAAAATAAATAAATAAAATGACAAGATCAAGAATGATACATGATCTGTCCGTTGATTTTCGAAATTCTTCACAAAAAGGGAAAAAATCCATCTGCATATATCCCATGTCTCAACTATGTCCTTAGAAGAATTGCTCTTTTTTCCTTCTTTTCCTTCCCTTCCTTGTCTTCTATCCCCCTTTTAAATAGCTGTTATTTCCTGAAGAAGTGAGTTCTATTAATAAGGCCTAGTATACGTGGGCCAATACACCACAATTCAGCTATATAGTGCATGGACCTGAGTTGTATGAGAAATTCCATGATAAAAGTTTACATTCTTCAATGTCAAAAAGAAAACAGTTGGCAAGACAATTCTGGCAAAACCACAAACTCATTTCAACTGAAAACTGGAAAAACTTTTAACTCTAAAGTTTCTCGAAGTCACTATATAGGCTAAATGTACCAACCATGAACAGGGAGGGGAATGAGGTATATAATGAAAGCACACGTTTGTATATTATAACCAAGAGTAAGATATTTTCTTGACATTAGCTTATCTAAACCTAGTGAAAGATGCCAAAAAATCAGATCTGAGTGATTAGCATGATAAATAAAATAAAACGTAAGAATTCTGTCTCTTAATATTGCAAATTTGTTACAATTATCTGTAAGCATTTTATTTTTTTATAATAATTTTTTATTATATTATGTTAGTCACCATACAGTATATCCCTAATCTATAAGCATTTTAAATCTTGCCTTGTTGTCTGTTAATGACTCAGGTTTGCTTTCTATGTAGGTAAAGTATTTCTTCCTTCATAGAAGAATGATACATACAATAAAAAGATATTTGAGTATTTTCTGGGATGGAAATAGAAATTTTATGCTTTCCTTGGAGCGCCTGGGTGGCTCAACCAGTTAAGCATCTGCCCTCAGCCCAGGTCATAACCCAGGGTCCTGGAATCGAGTCCAGGCTCCCCGCTTAGCAGGGAATCGCTTCTCCCTCTCTCTCTGCTCTTCTCCTGCTTGTGCTCTATCAAATAAATAAATAAAATCTTTAAAAAAAAGAAATTCTATGCTTTCCCATACAATAGAGCTAAAAAGGGCTTCTGCTCTTTGTTTACACATTACTACTGAGCAGTAGAAAATGAAGGATCTCTGCCTGTCCCTAATAATCACAAGTAATACAGGCCAACATGTCAGAGATTTGCCTCTAGATTAGCCAGCCAAATCCACATAAAGTACCAGTTGAGTAAGAGCACAAATGCAGAATTCTATTTTACTCTATAACTGCACTGCCCAAGCCTGCCGGCTTGACTGTTGCTAGTAACATAAACAAGGGGGTGAGTGACAACTTAAAATGCTAGCTGTTCAGCTACTCCAAACTTAAACCCAAGAAACCACGTCACCAAGACTGACTTAAAAAGGTCAATGTCTAAACACAACTATTATTTGAGAAAGACAAAAATGTTACCATAGTATCATAAGAAAAGTGTTTAGAAAGAACTGAACTGGGAGTTGGGTCTCCAAGCATCACTGATTTGATATTATCTGGACAGTTTCATATGAAAAAGTTCTATTTAAATGGGCGCCTGAACGGCCCTGAATTCCCATAATGAATTAAGAGACTTTTTCATTGTCTTGAGTTGAATGAATCTTCACAATATCAGGTTAGTGGACAGTTGTCAAGAGCAACAGACTGCTATGAAAGTGTCATAACAGTACAAAGAGCGCCACTGACTCACTCCCAGTCAAACTGGAGAGAATTATTAAAAAGCAAGCAATTAAAGCCTCTAGAAATGGTCCTATGTGTAAACAGCAAATGAAGAAACATCTATTCAACAAAACCTAAGAAATTTCCTATAAGATAGGTGAGAGTCTGTGGTATTTGAATTAAGACCACTTCTTCCACCCCACACCCAGCACAGTGAGGCAGACACTCCACTCAAGACTGCTGTAGCTAGAAACACGTGGCTCCTTCTTTCCCTAGTTGTCTCCCAGAGGGAGGAACTTTCTTCCTGGAAGCTAGCAAGATTTCAGTGTTTTTCATCTTGTCCCCAGTTGCCTATTGCTGGAGGTAAGTCCCAGGAAAGTACGGTCAAGAGGTGGGAGCTCCCTCCTTTCACCAAACTCCTACTTGTGGAACTGAGGCTCCTACAGTGGAGTGTCACTAATAGAGAAGCTTGCCATTGTTCCCACTCCCAGCTACAGTCCTAGCCCAGAGATTTTGCCTGAGGAAGAAGCAGCCATAAAACAGATAGCTCCTGATCCCTCCACAAAGAAATTGAGTTCATTTGCAAAAGATCTTGGAGAAGTTTAACCTAAGAGCCCTCTCAAGAATAGGAGAGGCTGTGGTAAAAGGCAATTGGAAGGAGAACTGTGTATGTAATAAAGAAAAGGCCTAGGCTGTGGGCTGGTTAGTAGTTTAGAGAACTGAGGAATAAGACAGCTGGGAGGAGCCCTCCTGGGGTCAGAACAAATATCATACTGATCTCTGAAACTATTCTGTCTAAAGAGCCACAGTTCGATTAGATTCATTTGTAGAGGAATTTATGCCCTAGGACATTTTTGTAAAAAAAACAGAGCAATCAGGAAGCAATTACTGGAGTTTTAACAGCTGAGTATGGTCAGGGAAGGATGAAGGGCCCTACCACTGCTGGATCATCCCAAAGTGACTGTGGGCACACCTAAAAGCTATGCCTCCCAGAGGAGCAACACCAGATTCTTAACCTTGGGGGGGGGGGGGGATAGATTGCACTAAAATGATCCAGCCAATTACTAAACAAATAAACAAGTAAGTAACAATAACAAGCTCCAGAATAAGGGTACCAGTGCCCAGAGTTACTAAAATACATTATGTAAATTGTCCATAAAAATTACCATATCAATAATACCAACAAAATTGAGAAGCGTGCAAAGAGACAGAAACGTATGACCCATACTCCAGAAAAAAATAAAAGCAGGCAACAGAAACTTCCTGTAACAGCAACCAGAGGTGTGATTTAACAGAAAAATATTACAAAGTAGCCATTATGAATATGTTCACAGAAATAAAGAAAACCATGTTTAAAGAAGTAAAGTAAGGTATATTGACACTGTTGTACCAAATAGAAAAATCAAAAAAAAAGATAGAAATTGTTTCTTAAAAGAATCAAGTGGAAATTCTGGAGTTAAAAATGCAATAACTGAAATTAAAAATTTACTAGAAGGGGATCAACAGTAGATTTGAACTGGCAGAAGAAAAAATTGATAAACCTGGAGATAGATTGATAGATATTATGTAAACTAAAGAACACAGAGGAAAAAGAATGAAGAAAAATAAACAGCCTCAGAGAAATGTGAAACACCATTAAGCACAATATACAGATAAAGACAGTGCCAGGAAAGAAGAAAAAAAAGATCCATAACCAAGTGGATTTATCCCAGGAATTCAAGGTTGGTTTAGCATCAGAAAATCAGGTAATGTAATACATCATATCAACAGAACAAAAAACAAGTCATCAATAATCATCTCAATCACAAAATCATCTCAAAAGAATTTGAAAAAAATCCATCACCCCTTCATGATAAAAAACATTAAATAAATCAGGCATATATAGAAGGGTATTTCTTCAACTTGATAAAGAGCATTCATGAAAACGCACAACTAAAATCATGATTTATCGTAAAAGACTGAAAGCTTTCCCCCCTAAGATGAGGAACAACACAAAGATATCTGTTCTCATCACTTCTAATTCAACACTGTACTGGAAGTTCTAGCCAAGAGAACTGAATATGAAAAAGAAATAAAAGACATTCAGATTGTAAGGGAATGAGTAAAACCATTCCTACTTGCAAATGATATGCCCTTTTATATAGAAAATCCTAAGGTACCACTAAAAAACTATTAGAACTAATAAATGAGTTTAACAAGTTTGTAAGACACAAGATCAATACACAAAAATTAGTTGTATTTCTATACACTGGCAGTAAACAATCTGAAAATGAAATCAAAACAATTTCATTCACAACAGTATCAAGAAGAATAAAATACTTAGGAATAAATTTAACAAAAGCAGTATAAAAAATTCATACTCTAAAAACTACAAAGCCCTACTGAAAAAAATTAAAGAAGATCTAAATAAATGGGAAAACATCCCACAAACATGGACTGAAAGACTTAACATTGTTAAAATAATATTACTGCCCAAACTAATCTATGGATTCAATCCCTATCAGAACCCCAGCCAACTTCTTTGTATAAATTAACAAGCTGATTCTAAAATTTATATGAAATTGCTAAGGACCCAGAATAGTCAAAACAATTCTGAAAAAGAAGAAAAAAAACTAAAAGGACTCACACTTCCCAATTTCAAAACCCACTACCAATTTCAAAGCTTACTACAAAGCAACAGTAGTCACCACAGTGTGGTCCTGGCACAAAGACAACATAGACCAAAAGAATAGAGTTGACAGTCCAGAAATAACCCCATACTTCTGTGGCCAACTGATTTTCAACAGGGGTGCCAAGACCAGTCATTGGGGTAAGAATAGTCTTTTCAACAAATGGTGCTGGGACAATTGGATCAAAAGAATGAAGTGGGATTCTTCCCACCATATACAAAAATTAATTCAAAATGGATTGAAGACTTAAATGTAAGAATAAAAACTATGAAACTCTTAATAGAAAACATAGCGGCAAATATTGATGACCTTGGGGGCGCCTGGGTGGTGCAGTCGTTAGGCGTCTGCCTTCGGCTCAGGGTGTGATCCTGGCGTTCTGGGATTGAGCCCCACATCAGGCTCCTCCGCTAGGAGCCTGCTTCTTCCTCTCCCACTCCCCCTGCTTGTGAATTCCCTCTCTTGCTGGCTGTCTCTGTCAAATAAATAAATAGAATCTTTAAAAAAATATATTGATGACCTTGGATTTGGCAAAAGATTCTTAGATATTATGCCAAAAATATGAATAGCAAAAGAAAATTGATAAATTATGCTTCATCAAAATTAAAACTTTTGTGCTTCAAAAAACACCATCAAGAAAGTGAAAAAAATAACCCATGGAATGGGAGCAAACATTTGTAAATCATATTTGATACGGGACTTGAATCTAGAATATATAAAGAACACTCACTAGTCAGTAACAAAAAGATAAATAACCCAACTAAAAAAATGAGCAAAGGTTCTGAATAGACATTTCTCCAAAGAAGATATACAAATGGCCAATAACACGTTTATGAAAAGATGCCTGACATCATTAGTCATCAGGGAAATACAAATCAAAACCATAAGATACCATCACTAGGCAGCTAGAATCAAAAACTCAGATATAAGTGTTGGTGAAGATGTGGAGAAATTGGAATCCCCATACACTACTGATAAGAATATAAAATGGTGCAGCCACTTTGGTGAAGAATGGCAGTTCTTCAAATAAACATAAAGTTACCATATGACCTAGCAATTCCACCTGTAGGTATATACTCAAGAGAAACAAAAACACGACTACACAGAAACTTGTACAAATGGTTATAGCAGTATTATTTATAATAGCCAAATAGCAGAAACAACCCAAATGTCCATTAATGAACAACCAGATAAACAAAATATAATCTATTCATACAATGGAATATAATTCTGCATAAAAAGAAATGAAGTACTAATACATGCTACAACATAAATAAACTTTGAAAACAACGTTAAGTAAAAAAAGCCAGTCACAGGGCTACATACTATATAATTCCATTCATATGAAAATTCAGAATGGGAAATCCATAGACAGAAAGTAGATTAGTAGTTGCCTAGGTCTGGGAGCAGCGGAAGGGAAGATGGGAATGGAGGGTTGTATTACTGTTCTCCAGAGAAACAAAATCAATAGGATATGTGTATATATAAAGAAAGACATTTATTTTAAGAAATTGACTCATGCAATTGTGGAGGCTCTTAAGTCCAAATTCCGCAAGGTGGCTAGCAGGCTGAAGACCCAGGATAAACTGATGATGTTGTTCAAGTCTGAAGATCAGAAGTCTTTCCTGTTTAGAAGAAATCAGTCTTTTGTTGTATGCTGGCCCTGAAACTGATTAGATGAGGCCCACCCATGTTATAGAGGACTAACTACTCGAAGTCCATATATTTAAATATTAATATCATCCAAAAACACCTTCATAGAAACATCCATAATAGTGTTTCACCACATTTCTGGGCCCTGTGTGTGGCCCAGCCAAGTCGACATACAAATTAACCATCACAGGACGGATAGATAAAGGTACAGGGTTTCTTTTGAAGTGATGAAAATGTTCTGAAATTGCTTGTGGTAATGGTTGAAATGTTTGTGAATACACTAAAGAACACTGAACTGTATACATTTTAATAGGTGAATTGTATATGAATTATACCTCAATAAAGCTATTTTTTTCAAAAGGAGAGACTACCACAATAATCTTTATATTTTTGGAAAATGCAAACAAGTTTTTTTACCCAAAATTTTTTGAAAAGGACTTTTCATCCACTGACTACCACAAAAACACAAATCACTGTCTGGAGGTGATCGATCAATTAAGCAACAGATATTTACCAAGCCCTCTCTTAGCACCGTGCTGAACACAGACAGCCCTCAGAAGTAAACACTGATAGTTTGATTCATTGCCCCCAAAAAGAATCAGATGATTTTCCTAGTGCTCTATGGAATGAAATTTATTCTATTGGTTTTTCCAGGGAATCAGAAAAGTAACATAACTACGCTGCTATTGCAAACTCTATGCAAAGTCCTCTGAGGGTCACAGAAATATAATCCCTGATCTATGTAAGCTTATAATCTACTTAGCAAGACATACTACTAGACAAAAAACAAAAACTGTAAGTAAAACTAGTGTTTAATCTTAAAGCAACCATACCTAAGAGATTCTGTGGTCCATAAAAAATTAAGAGAAATAATACTTACCAACAATTATTTAATGAAATCTTACCATTCATATAAATGCATTATAATAGGCATGATGGCTTCAAGTTTCTTTGTGGAGCTGGAGTGCTGGTCACACAAGCCCTCGGGGCCCATGGTCCCAATGCAGTCCCTGCAGTCCATGGCATCTGGAAGTGGTGTTCCTGTTGATGGCAAGAAGGTGGATGGGCTAGACAGGAAGGTTATGATGGCTGAACAGAAGGGACTGGACCCATACAATATGCTAGCCCCAGGCAGCTTCAGGAACCAAGGAAGTCCCTAATTTAGTCCCACCTATCACCAAAAAACAATAGTGGGCTGCATCTGTGAAGAGTAAACATCATCTGGTGTGGCTGCATAAAGGGGAGACCTAGCAATGCCCTAGCTGTGGAACCCATTACTAGCTAATGCCCCCACCAGTTGGCCCACTGAGCCTTTGCACTGACTTACTCAAATTGTAAAGTTTCTTCTTTCCAGTAAAGACCCTTGGCTCCTTCCCCCATTAAAAAAAAAAAAATGCATGTTCACATATATACACTACATGCACATATTCATGCATATTTCCAAAGGCCAGAAAGTGATTTGCAGTTTAAGCCTTAATCCTGATCTCATCAATAACTAGTTGTATTTAGCAGTCTCTATAGATCATACTGTCTACATATGAGAAACAATACACACTACACAAGAAAAAAAATAATGAAAAACTAAGATGTTGTTACACACAAAAGGGTTAAACTTCTTTGTGATATAATTCCAGGTTTTTTATGTGAGTATTCATATTTTGTACATGTGGAAGCAATTTTACAAAGGTATAATGACATCAAAACCAAGTTCCAAATATACTGCATACTGGGGGAAGAATGTCAAAAACAGAAAATTTCAGAAATGGTTACAATCTATAAAACACTATCATATATGGTATTTCGCTGATTTTTCACAATAGCCCAGGAAGATAGTTGTTGTTACTGCAGAATTCTCATTCAACATACACAGAAACTGAGAGATTAAATGATACATCACAGTCACAGAGGTAATAAAGTCAAGGCAAGGAATCAAACTCAGATCTTTGGGCTTTCAAATCAAAATTTCTGCAACAGAATGAAAATCAATTGCTGGTTCAAGCCAAGATGTCAAGATACTCAGAAAGATGTCTATGACTCTACAGCTACTATCTATCAAAATTAATTTTTAAAAGTAATAATAGCCATAATAAAGGTAGCTTTCAAGCTCTGTACTAGGTCAGGCAAACAGAAAATATAACAACCCTGCAAACTACATCTTTTGATTTTTCTCTAATCCTTGTCTACCATCAAAGCAACATATCTAGAAGAAAAAAAATTACAAGTCCCCTACACCATGTAGATCTTTATGTTCTACCAATTGAGGTTTAGTATAAACTTAATCTACTAAGTTTATATCTTTAAAAATTACTTAGGTCTACTTTCATAAAATAAAATTTGCGTCTTAAAACAATAAATAACACTTAAGTGTAGAATTATCTCCATAACAAACTAAACCTATTATCAAAATGTAGTCTCTTTGGGAAACCACAAACAGTTCCTGTTAACCTCAAAGACGACTAGGTATATTTGCAAATGCCCACTTAGAGAAGTCCTAAAATGGGCTCCAAAGATACATTATACATCTCTGACCCCCGCAATCATAAGGACACGTTTTGATTTATGTAACAATTAAGAATGAGCCTCAAGATACTGTACAGGAAATTAATGTTTGGCTTTGGTATTCTCATGGCTTGTAGGAATATTGTAGTTGATAGCATAAACCAGGGAACCTATTAAGCAGCACATCCAATTTGTCCATGGTTCCATTGCCCTCTAGTGGCTATTTTGAAACTAGTTATTAACAGCATTCCTAGCCTTTGAAAGTGAGCAAGGGCTTCTCAAAGCACATAAGCAGACACAGCATCAGCAACATCTGGGAACTTCTTAGTCATACAAATTTCAAGCCCCACCTAAGATCTAGTGAAAAGAAACTGTGGATGGTGCACAGCAATCCGTTTTAATGTATCCTCCAGGTGATTCTGGATGCACAGTAACTTTGAGAACCACTAGTCTAAGGGAAGCATTTTACTCATATTTGAAGTAAACGTGAATGCAGATAGGTGCATGTGATGATTAATTCTGTGTATCAACTTGACTAGACTAAGGGATGTCCAGATAGCTACTAAAACATTATTTCTTGGTCTGTCTGTGAGGATGTTTCTTGAAGGGATTAGTATTTGCATTGGTGAATTGAGTAAAGCGAATGTCCTCCCCAATGTAGGTAGGTATCATCCAATCTATTGGGCCTAAATAGAACAAAAAGGCAGAGTAAGGGCAAATTTGTTCTTTCTCTACTTGAGCTAAGACATCCATCTTTTCCTGCCCTCAGACATTGGCACCTCTGACTTTAAGCTTTCAAATTCAGATCAGTAAATACCCCAATAGCCCCAAAATTCTCAGGCTTTCAGACTTGGACTGAATTACACCACTGGCTTTCATGGTTCTCCAGCTTGCAGACAGCATATCATGGGACTTTTCAATGTCCATAACCACGTGAGCCAATTCCTATAATAAATCTCCTCTTACATATATAAGAACCCTAATACAGTATATGTGAGTGTTCTTTTATGAGTATTGCTCATAATTATTCCTATGCTTTTTCTGAATTTCAAAAGGCCTTTTATATGCACAGAATACTCTAGGAAAAGCTTACATTTATTTGGGGAGACCTAAAAGTGCTATAAAGCCATGACTGGATGATATAGAAAACGATAGGATAAAATGAATAAAAGTAAATTCACTGAATATTAAAAATTCATTTTAAGAGCTTGCTGACTAACCAAAACATCTAACCTATATAGGATCCACCTATTTGTTCCTTGTCTATAAAATCAGTGGAAAAATGTTTGTTCAATGAATTGAATATTCAATCCAGGTTTGTGGGGGGAGTTTAATATTCAAGTTCTTTAATGTATGCATATTATTTTCTACCCATTTTTCCATTACATAAATTGCTACTTCCCATTATATATATTGTTAATTGAATTATTCAAACTACCAGTGACAGAACCTTAGCCACATCCTGAGCTAAGACCAAAAACTATCTATTCTTTTAAATAATTTATTATGTTATGTTAGTCACCATACAGTATATCCTTAGTTTTCGATGTAGTGCTCCATGATTCGTTATTTGCGTATAACACCCAGTGCACCATTGCAATATATGCCAAAAACTATTTAAGCCAGACTTTTTAAAAATTGTGTTTTGGGTAAATAATTTATAATTTTTAAATCATGTGTAATTTAGAGTCATCTCTAGGCTGCTGATGGTCACTTAATCTGTTCATCAGATAAAGTTAGCATGGTTCTACAGAAAGTAAACTAGAAGTCACAAAATATGAGATTTGATCTTTTGGCAAGTAACTTGCCAAAAGCATATTTTTCCCAGCTAAAGAGTAGTGGAAAAATATAATATCTATATTACTGGGGTTTTGTGAGGGTCAAGCAAGTAATAATAAGGGAAGATTAAATGTTAAATAAAAGGAATTTATACCTCATGTTTAAGCAAATACCCAGAAAGGATGGCATATATTACAGAGTACTGAAACTATTATTGATTAATAAAAAGATGGCTGTAGCTTCTACTGCACAAAGCCCTTAAAAATAACCACTATAAACTCTGGACAAAATATAAGAAAAAAAACTACCTGAAAGCACTTGAGAGGAAAAAAGCAGGCAGACATTGAAGAGGTCAACATTTGTAAGAAAGAATGGCACTGAGTGAGGACAGACTCCAGTCAACATACTGAGTACAAAAACACAGAAAACCTGCAATCTTAAGGTGCAGAAGACAGAATATGGAGTGACCACAGTAGCTGAAAAGTAAGGGTGAAAATCTGAGAGGGCCAATAGAGAGTAAGTCTTATTCCATATATTAAGTCTTCCTAATTCTCTGACACTGAACTATACATATGAGAGGCAGAATCCAAGCAGCACACTGAAGCTAAGCAAATAAACACTTTTTTATAGTTCGAAGTTCAAGTTAGTGGTCTGCTAAAAGAAAAAAATTTATATTCTTCTCAATAAAAAAAGGATCAAGAGAGATCTAAAATATATCATTCATAACATGCTGGAACAGACACATGAGGAAATAGGAAAATGTGACCTGTGCTCAAAAGAAAAGGCAATCAATGAAGACCAAACCTGAGATGATGCAGATATTGAAATTAACACACAAGGATTTTTAAAACATCTATTATAGTTACAATAAAGGATATAAAAGAAAATATACTCATAATGAATAAAAAGGATACAAAATTTTAGCAGAGAAATAAAAACTATTTAAAGAAATGGAAATTCTAGAACATAAACATAAAATCTTTGAAATTTTTTAAAAAGCCATTAGATGAGCTTACAGTAGATTGAAGATGAAGGAAAAAGTCAATGAACTTGAAAATAAATCCAATAACTATTGAAGAACAAAAAAAATAAATAAACTGGAAAAAAATGAACAAGCCCCTCAGAAACGTATGGGATAACATCAATAAGTCTAACATATATGTTAACGGAGTCCAAGAAGAGAGGCAAAATGATAGTAAGAATATGTGAAGAATAATGGCGGAAAACTCTCTAAATATGGTAAAAGACTAAAATTTATAGATTGAAGAAGCTCAGAGAACCTCAATTAGGAAAATACAAAGAAAAACTGCAAACATAAACACAGTAGTCAAACTATTGCAAACAAAACATGAAAGGTAAAATCTAAAAACAGCCAAAGAAAAACAACAAATTACATATAGGGGTAATGACTTCAATGATCACTAGCTTCTCATCAGAAACGATGGAGGCCAGAAATCAGTGGAATGAACTTTAAAATGCATAAAGCGGGGCGGAGGGGGGGAGAGAATGTCAACCCAGAACTTTATATCCAGCAGAAATATAAGAATAAAGGAAAAATAAAGACATGTTCAGATAAAAGAAAAAAACCTCAGCAACAAACTTAAACTACAGAAAATGCTAAGAGACATTCTCTATGCTAAAGGGAAATAACATAAACATTTAAATCTTCAGAAAGGGATGAAAAGCACTTTCTTTTTATTATTTAATGTCTTTGTCCTTAATGACTCAAAGATTCTGATTAAAGTGCTACTAAGTGAGCCTAACTTCTTCTCCCATCTTCACTCTCTCAGTGTGTGAATATATACACATACCACCAAACATGCAGAGATAGGGAGATATGCAATAAGTGAGATTCACACTACAAGGATCAGGTGCCCAAAGGAAACTGCAGAGTCCCTAGTTCCTGCAAAGTTTTTCCATGCCACCTAACCTTCTCAAAGAGCAGCACAGGAGACATCTTATTGAGTTTATATACTCTATAAATATAACCCTTCTGTTATTCAATATTTTGTTTCATTTACTATAAAATGAAAATCACAAACAGTAAACATTCTGAAAGATAGATGGTCAGTTTCTATAAATGCTTCAGTAGATAACCTTTTCAAGGAACAGAACTCTATTATACATTTGTTTTGTACCCACAACAGTACCTAACCTAGCAGAGAGCTGGGCACAGAGTTAGTGCTTAACATTTACTTATTGCTTTCAAATAGGGTTGATAGTTAAAATGCATTATATCTAGTAAGTTTACCCTTCATTCTGAAAGCTACAGTTTTACATTAAGTTATAAGACTAAATGTGGAAATGGAAATTTTTTCTCCTGGTATTAGAGAAGGCTATCTTTTGAGGACTCATTCATTAAGACCCTACCCAAGGGAAAGAAAGGGTAAGAAACTGAAAAAGATACGAGAATTTGATGGGAAAACTTCATTATTTCCAGGAGTTCAGCCTAATCCACTTGTCCTCCCTATTTACTCCTAGGACCAAAATTTATTACTTAGTATAAGGAATAATGCAGAAAACCATTAATATATGATTTGGTTACTTAAAGTCCTTTCCCTATTTTTTTAATCACTTTATTTTAGTTTTGTTATTATTGAGCTATAATTCTTTCTACATTCTGGTAATAACACCTTATCAGATACAGACATTTCCCCAAAGAAGATATACAAATGGCTAACATCACTAGCATCATTAGTGATGCTTAACATCACTAATAGAGAAATGCAAATCAAAATTATTGTGAATTATCAACTCACACATTTTAGGATAGCCACTATCAAAAATACAAAATATAGCAAGTGTTGCTGAGGATGTGGAGAAACTGGTACCATTAGTGGGATTGTAAAATGGTGCAGCCACTATCAAAAACAGTATGGAGTTTCCTCAAAAGATTAAAAATAATTTACTATATGATCCAGCAATCCTACTTCTGAGTATACAACCAAAAGAGATGAAAACAGGATCTCAGAGAAATACTTGCAAACCCATGTTCACAGACATTACTCACAACAGTCAAGAGGTAGAAGCAACCCAGCAATGGATAAACAGAGAAAATGTGGCATATACATACGACGAAGTATTGCTCAGCCTTTAAAAAAGAAGGAAAATCTGTCACATGGCACAACATGGATGAACCTGTGGGCAATATGCTAAGTGAAATGAGCCAGTCACAAAAAGACACTCTGTGATTCCCCTTATATAAGGTATCTAAAGTAGTCAAATTAATTAAACACAGAAAATAGAACTGTGGTTCCCAGAAGCTACAGAGTGGGAAATAGGAAGTTGTTCGATGGGAGTAGTCTCAGTTTCGCAAGATGAAAAAGTTATAGAGATGAACAACAAGGTGAATGCTAGTTACTGCTATTAAACTGTACACTTAAAAATGGTAAACTTGATGTTTTGTTTTCTTCCTCTTCCCTTCTTTTCCCTTTTGCTTTACTCAATCTGCCCCCAACTCAAAATATATGCACTGAATCAACAAAATAGAAGAAAGAAAAATGAGCTTTCTGCTCTTCTCTCTTTGCAGTTCTCCACGAGCATTAGTTTTAGTTCAGAAACAATGAGGGAATGAAGGATGGCACGTATTGGGATGAGCACTGAGTGTTATATGCAACCAATGAATCGTTGAACACTACAATAAAAACTTATGACATACTATATGCTGGCTAAATAAACATTAAAAAAAAAAAAAGAAACAAACAAACAAACAAACGAGGGAAAAGTTGAAGGGAAGCTCAATTCCAGGCTTCTAATTTGGGGGAACCAGAACATTTCTTCCAATTCAGGTTCAAGCTGGCAACTCTACTAGGCAAGAAGGAAATGTATTTGAGTACCCAAGATCTTTAAAACCAAATGAAAAATTAATTTAAATAATAAAATATTACTATGCTCTCCCACATTCATAGTTAATATACTAAAACTGATCTCAAATTAAAGGCAAAAATAAGGAAGAACACATACACATAACATTTTCTTTATTAACCAATGAAACAAAAAAAAATAAAAGAGATCTCACAAATGAATAGCTATTCCATTAGAAAATACTTCATTCTACAATCTCTTTGAGCTGCTTTTCCATCAATTTCATCAGGTTTTGTTTCTTCATTTCTGTTTGGGTGCAAAGTCCCATAATAAACAATAAGAAAAATAATTCCAAGGACAAGAGTAAGACCTATAGTGATACTGATAGACATAAAATAGTCTGAGTTAAAAATAGAGACTGGGGAAACCCAGAACACAACCAATATCCCCCCAGTGGCCAGTACTCTTACAATATAATAACAAAACATTGGACATTTGGTATTCTGTCCCTTAATATTAAAAAATGTAAAAGTAAGAATGAATCCAACAACAATTCTGTATAAGAATTCCATACTTATAGAAGCACAAAACTGAGTTTGCTTTTTGAATGCCCACAATATTCCTAAAAACCAAAGAAATAACAACAGAAATAATGCAATATTAACATTTAAGAATAAAAGAAGTACAACACTCAGCATCCAAGATAATAATGTAAACAACTTGTAAAAGAGGTATGTGAATCTGGGACAGAATCCACTAAGGAGATTTTTATCAGGCAAGGATTTTCTTAAAGCTACTTGATAATCAACAGTTGACCAAGAAATAGCACAGCAAGAAACCATAATGGCTGCATCTACAAAACAAAAAATAAAAAATAGATATACTGTTATAGGAATAGTAATAGCAATATTAAATTACTATATGCCATACACACTTTATCTGCATATACACACACCCACAAACACATCAGGTACTTTATATATTCATCTAATCCTTTGAAATAGATATAAATATTCCCATATTACATATGGAAGAATTGATGCTTAGAAAATACACATATTACTTAAGTCACACAGCTAGCAAGTTGCAGAGAGTTGAGATCTCAACTAAATCTGCCTGATTTCAAAGTTGGTGTCCTTAAATGCTATTATAGACTGCTTTATATGATTTTAATTAAATTCACTGTACAAATTTTATTGAGCAAGTGGTATAATGGAAACTGCACACTGTGGAAGTCCTCTAAGAGACTACAGTTACAGTCCTAGCTTCTCCAGTCTCTTTGGCTTTGACCTTGAACATATATTTAATTCACCAAGAGACAGCATAATGGGGGGCAGCAGTAAGAAGGAAGGAAGAGAGGGAGTTAAACAGAAAATTTAATGTAAGGATATAGATACTTATCTACAAGCTAAATTTCCCATTTCTTTAGATGATGAATCAAATAAATATATTCTAAAACTTACAAATTTCTATAGACTTGACATCTTTACTCCTTTTCTTCCCCAACAAATAACAGAAGTTCATTACTACTTTGAAAAGGCATGCCATTAGCCCCACTGTCAAAGCTGGGAACTTTTATAAAACTGAAAGCAAAGACATTAGAGGATTAGAAAGAATTTAAAGAAGAATACAGAATGCTATTCCTTCCCATTTAGTCTCATTGAAGGTCTATATATTAGGATAAAAAGGCAGACAAAATAAATTGACCTATTGAAGAAGATTATAATGATTTTAAATGCTTTGTCTATGCTCCTGGTTTTAGCATATTCCATTCTGGACCATACAATTAGCTGGACTTTTTTCTTTCTTCTTTAATTCAAACATATTTTAATTAAAGCACTACTTTCCCCTAAATTGTCCTACGATTTTTTTCTCTACTTAGTTTTAACTTCTACCAAACTAATACATATGCATAACGATTGAACAAATAAACAAAAACAAATTAACAGATATATATAATTTAAAAGTCACTAAGCTCTATCTCGCCTCACCTCTCAGTCACAACTCCCAGAAGAAATTACTAAAACTCTTCTATCATTTCTTCTGACATTTATCGCTGTATTTCTAACTAAAACAAATATTTTTACTTTATCTGCTTTAGACACTGCTTCTTGATTTCCTCTTTGGAAAGAAGAAAATTTAGCAAATACACACATAAATACACACCTTCCTTGCATTTTCCTCTCCCTCCATCTGCCACCAGAGTAACATCAATATTTTTGGTAAAAGTCAGTATTTGGTGTTTACCTTATTATAACTACATAAGTACAGATTTTTTTACTGCTCAGCCAGGTATTACATTGATATATTTCCTTTCTTTTAAAACTATTCATTGTTCCTTTACATGCTTAGTTTTTCATAATCCTATCAATATTTCTTAGGAAAATCTTCAAATTATTAATTAGTAAAGCTCCCCTATATACACATCTATTGGTTCGTTCCTTTCTTTTTTTTTTAAAGAATAGGATCCTATTGATCTAAGGTGGTTGTTCTCAAGGTTTGATTCTTGCCGTCCCAGAATTTCCCTTCACTTAAGTCCTTCTTGCTTTATTCTCATGTTTGATCAAGCATTCTCCAGATATTCCTGAGAGGAGTTGCACCTAAGCAAAAATTTTTGAGACGATTATGTCTCAAAATGTCTTCATTCTACCTTCACATTTGATATACAAGTCTTGCTAGAAACAGAATTGAAAGCTAAAAAATGTGGGACACCTGGGTGGCTGAGCTAGTTAAGCATCTGACCCTTAATTCTGGCGCAGGTCAAGATCTTAGGGTCCTGAGATCAAGCCCGGAGTCAGCTCTATCCTCAGCGTGGAGTCTGCTTGTTCTTCTCCCTCTGTTCCTCCCGCCGTGTGCTCTCTCTCCTCCCCTACCACCCCCGTCCCACAAATAAATAAATAAATAAATAAATAAATAAATAAATAAATAAATAAATAAAACCTTAAAAAAAATAAAGCAAGTGAGTTAAAAATATTTTCGGGGCTCAGTCAGTGAGCATCTGCCTTCTGCTTGGATCAGGGGTCCTGGGATCTAGCTCCACATCAGGCTCCCTGCTTAGCAAGGGGGGCTGGGGGGGGGCGTTGCTTCTCCCTTTCCTCTCCCTCTACCCCTGTACCCCCCACCCGGCTCGTGCACTCTCTAATAAATAAAAACCTTTAAAAAAAATTTTTTTAAATATTTTCCATTGAAACTTTAAAGTCATTGCTCTATAAGCCCTAATCTCGAGTATAACAGTTAAGACTTTCAGTGCCATTCAGTTTCTCTCACATCTTATAGAATATGATCTTTATCCTTGCTTCTCTGAATGTTATAATGATGGGCTCAGTATGGCCATTTTTATTCACCCTTTCAATCTAATAACCCACATGCTTCGGTGATACGCTGTTTTATTCTTTGGTGGTTTTGCTAGAAACCACAACATGCATATTTATTTATTTTTTTTAAAGATTTTATTTATTTATTTGACAGAAAGAGACAGCCAGCGAGAGAGGGAATACAAGCAGAGGGAGTGGGAGAGGAAGAAGCAGGCTCATAGGGGAGGAGCCTGATGTGGGGCTCGATCCCATAACGCCGGGATCACGCCCTGAGCCGAAGGCAGACACTCAACGACTGTGCCACCCAGACGCCCCACAACATGCATATTTAATATCTCAAAGTTCTACATTAATGTTTTTCCTTATAGAGGAATTTATAACAAAAATAATGAAGCTTAAATTTCAGGGACTCACACTTGCCCAAGTTCCTTCCAAGCCAGCAAAGCCCTAGTAATGTGTTCATTCTGTCATATATTTTTATAAGATTTGGGAAAATAGGATATATTTTTTTAAAGATTTTATTTATTTGACAGAAAGAGACACAGCCAGCGAGAGAAGGAACACAAGCAGGGGGAGTGGGAAAAGAAGAAGCAGGCTCCCAGCAGAGGAGGGAGCCCAATGCAGGGCTTGATCCCAGGACCCTGGGATCACACCCAAAGCCAAAGGCAGACGCTTAAGGACTGAGCCACCCAGGCACCCTGGGAAAATAGGATATTTTAAATGCAGTTGATTAAATGCCCTGTCACTACTCCTACTTACTCTCTCTTATATTTTGCCTTGGTGTGTTGAAGTGGCTGTGGTCATTTTGGAGCTCTAAGGGAAACTGAGTTGAGAATACATTTAGTTTAGGTTTGAGGGATATGTTTATAAGATCTGTTTAAATAATTAAGATCTTACTAAGTCACAGAGCTGAGATTCTCCGCAGTTTGCCTGATATTAACACTTCACTATATTGCCATCAACAGGCCTTTGATTACTTAACATTAAGACATAATGGTCTAGCCTTATCCAGTTGACATTATTAGTTTGACACTATTTCCCATTTCCCACTCATCTACTGGCTTTAATATATTTTTCTGATCATTTAGCTAACATAACATCAAACCATACTCTATCCAAACTGAATCCCTTGTCTTTACCAAACCACATCTTTGCTTATGTATTTCTTTCAGTCTGAAATGACCTTGTCAAATTACTGATTTTTTTCTTTCTGAGTTGACATTACTGACACCAGTGGTGAAAACCTAAGACTACCAATATATTACTAAATGAGACATCAATAATAAACTAGTGTTGAAAACAGTATTGAAAATTAGTTACTTCATCAAAAAAATGTGATTCTGATCTTACAGCACATTACTAAAGAAACTGCCAGTGTTTTTCCAAACTTAACAACAATCCAAAAAATATACAGGATATTAATAATTCGTGAAGGTGAAAGAAGCTTTTCTAAGTTAAAATAAAAAACAAATTTCAATCAACTATGCTAAAAAAGATTGAATTTTTCTAGTCTCTCTATAAAATTATAAAATTATCAAATCAAGTCAATCAGTATGCAGCCAAAAAAAATAGAGTGTCAAAATAATATATTACTTTTCTTCTTGTAAAATTTGTGTTATTTGTCAGCTTTTTTATATCCGTAATTTACTGTAATTTATTTTTTTTAAATGTTTACTTTCATACCTTCTATGGACTGAACTGTAATCCCCCAAAATTCATGATGAAGCCCTAACCCCCAATGTGACTCTACTTTGAAATAGTGCCTTAAAGAGGTAATTAAAGTTAAATAAGGTCATAAGGGCAGGGCCCAAGTCTGATAGGACTGGTGTCCTTATACGAAGAGGAAGAGACACCAGAGATCTTTCTCCATACACAGAGGAAAGGCCATGTGAGGACACAGCAATAAGATGGCCATCTGCAACCCAAGGAGAGAGCGCTCACCAGAAACCAACTCTGCTGGCACCTTGATCTTAGACTTCCAGTATCCAGAACTTTAAGAAAATGTATTTCTGAGGGTTAAGCTGTAGAATTCTGTTATGGCGGCCTACACAGACTAACACAATATGTAACTTGTTTTCATATTATATTCTTTTTCTTAAACAGGGTCTCTCTAAATGTTTTAGTTTTACACTTCAAAAAACCCATATCCACCTTTGCTTTACCTTTCTTCTGGACTATACAGGGAATTTAAAACACTAATTCTATTATCTTCTACCAGACTTACATGTTATCACTGTCATACTTTCCTTCTATCTTTTTCTTAACCACATAGTATTATTTTTATTTTACAGTCAATCTTCATTTAGATTTACCCACACATTTACTATTTTCCTTCCTCTTTATTCCTTCTTGGAATATTCCTCTGTTCTGTATAAAGTACATTCTTTGGAATTTCCTTGAGTAGTGATATGCTAAGGCATGGATTTCTTTCTACTTGGTTGCTTGTGAGATGAAGGGCTTCCTGAATCTGTGGGTAGGTGACTCTTGTCATTTCTGAAATTTTTTCAGCCATTAACTTTTCAATATTACCTCTGTTCCATTCTTTCTCTCCTGTCCTTCACAGACTCTGCTCAGATGTATATTAGACCTTCTCATCCCACCTTCCATGACTCTTAATATCTCTTTCATACTCTTTCAAAGTATAATCTGAATAATTCCTTCTGATGTAGCATTGAATCACTGTCTATACAGTTATGTCTTATCTGCTAAGTTTTTAATTTCAACTTTTAAATTTTTTCATGCTCATAAATTCTTCTTTTTCAAATATACAATTCATTTTTTATAGTTTCCTATTCCATATTTTTAAGTTCATCATTTACCTCTTTCAACAAAATAGGATGCATATCTTATACTTTGCAACTGTTAATTTCCAATATCTAAAGGCTTACTAATTTTTTTCTATTTCTGCTATTCTTACTCATAATGCCTTATTTCTTTTGGTGCTATAAATTACTGTAAACCATTCATTTTCCTTGGAAAACTATTTGTGAAAATTACTTGAGGTCTAAGAGAAAGTGAATTCCTCCAGGGAGGATTTATACTTGTTTGAGCCAAATTGATAGGGTCACTATCAGTCTGGGACCACTTTAAACTATATTCATAGCCTGGCTTTTATTAGTTTGTATTTGGGTTTTTTGTTTTGTTATTTGAGCTAAAGATGAAAATTTTGATTGCAAAATTGTTATACTGTTATGTTTCCCTGTTCTACTCAGCAGCAAGGCGATAATCCTTGCTATCTCTTGAAAGCAGATAATGACTTAGGTAACTTCACACTTTTGCCCTGAGGAGGGTGCCTTTTGGAGTACCAGCTTTACAGATTAGAACTCGCTATCAGACATCCCTCCCTTATGAGGACTGAGTTTTGTCTTCAGTCCACACACTGGAAGCTATCAAAACTGAATCTGCTATTTATAGGTTTAGTAAAAAAAAAAAAAAAAAAAACACAATCTCTCCACGTATAAATGCCTTCAGAGTCCTACCTAACCCTGCTGTGTTCCCACTTTCACGTATATTTTGGCCTCTCATATCAGATTGTTTTATGGTTTTATGAAGACTTTTGAAAATATCCAATTATTTTACATATTTTCAGAGAGACAATTAATTCAAATAATTATTATTTGATTTTTAATTTGATGATTAATTCAGAGAGAGGATTAATTCAAATGCCTTTCAGTGGTAGAATTTATCTAAATAATCTGTTTTCCATCGCTTTCCATCTTCTAAACATTTGTTGATATTCTTTTTTTTTTTTTAAAGGAAAGGAATGACTTTTTTTTTTTTAATATTTTTTATTTATTCGACAGAGATAGAGACAGCCAGCGAGAGAGGGAACACAAGCAGGGGGAGTGGGAGAGGAAGAAGCAGGCTCATAGCAGAGGAGCCCGACGTGGGGCTCGATCCCATAACACCGGGATCACACCCTGAGCTGAAGGCAGACGCTTAACCGCTGTGCCACCCAGGCGCCCCCATTTGTTGATATTCTAATCTGCTATTCTACTCTGCACTCTCTTTGTCCTTGTGGGTTTATACTGTTTTTACTCCTTTACTCTCCTTTTTAGTATAATTTCAGGAAAGTGCAAAGAAAAAAGAATATGTTCAGTCTTCTAAAGTACTGCTATATATAACCTGATTTTTTTTACATTTTACTCTTCCTGATTGTCAAAACAATATGAGTATCATAGAAAATTTTCAAATTCAGGAAACCTTAAAGAAGATGAAATAAAATCATTCATAATCCTAATACCCAGAAGCAGCCACAGTTGATATTTTTGCATGTCTTCTTCCAGACATTTTATATAATAATTTCTCTGCATCCTTAAAAGTATGATAGAAAATTTGGCAGTGAACAGCTCTGCATTGTGGGAACTTTTTCCTTTCTTTCTTCTGACCTTTTTGGCAGCTGCTTTTGGTTGGGACTGTCCCACATCTAAGACAACAAGACGGTGGCCTCAAAGAAGATGAAAAAGTCGCTGGAGTCAGTCAACTCTAGGTTTCAACTCACTACAAAGATGGAAAGTACAGGCTGGGGTACAAGCCAACTCTGAAAACGATCAGACACAGCAAAGCGAAACTGGTCATCCTCACCAACAACTGCCCGGCCTCAAAGAAATCTAAAATAGAATACTACACCATGTTGTCCAAAACCGGTGTCCATCACTACAGTGGCAATAATATTGAATTGGCCCTGCATGTGGGAAATACTATAGAGTATGACACTGGCTATCACTGATTCAGGTGATTCTAATATCATTAGAAGCATGACAGAACAGACTGGTGAATAGTAAATCACGCAAATTTTTCTTTAATAAAACTGACCAAAGTTTTTTAAGAAAAAAAAATATGATAGAAAATATCACAAACTTTTTGCCTAAGTTTTATTTTAGAATTAATTTCCTATGTCATTAAAAGTTATCTATAAATACTATTTCTAGGGGATACACCATTTTTTATACTAACAGCCTATAATTAGATTTCTCATTTTTTGCTATTTTTAACTAACACCTCAACTTCTTTTAGGTCCAAGCCCACAAAATCTTTGAATCACAAAGAAAAAAAGGTCTCATAACTACGTTCTCTTCGATGTATTACTAACAATCAAAGTAAAGGCAAAAATATTAGGACTACAGTCTAGAAGTTTACAACAAATTGGAAACAGGAAGACTGCTTGAGGGAATGAACTGATCTCACAGGTGACTCTAGCACAGAAGGAACTCCAGGGAAAATGATAATTTGTTCCTCTGAGATGAATCCAAATGTACACAGAACCAGAGTCATTAATGAAAACTGGGGCTATTATTTAGCAAATAGTTTTTTTTTTTAACATCTCAAATTAAATACCTAAAAAGGTTTTTTAATGAAAATACCAACTGTCCTTAAAAAATGAACACTTTACCCTAATGAGGAAATCTGCCATAGAAGAGCAATATATTGACCAACTTACAAAATTTTCACTATTTTGTGGCATTTGCACTTTCACCCAATGATTCAATTGAGAATTTACCCTATGGATATAATTCACACACACAAAATGATTCCTGCATAAGATTACTCATTGCAGCATTTTTTTACAAGAGTAAAATATTAGAAACATTCTAAATTAACATAAATATGGGGCTTATTAAATAAATCATGGGTACATCCATAACTTGTAATACTATGCAGATAAGTAAATGACTGAAGGAGTTCTTTCTGTACTGATATGGATAAATCTCCAAGATATACTGTTAAGTACAAAAAACAGAGACAATTTTTATGTTACCATTTCTGTAAAAGAAAAAAAGAGGGAAAAAAGCATATAGGCTTTTAAAAATTTTTCAGAAAGAATCAGTAAAAAACTGTTAATAATAGTTTCCTTTCTGGGCAGACAAAAGAAGGAATGGGAAGAAGGGAGAGGGAGACAATATATCTACATATACTTTCTGATATTTCCATAAGTATACTTCTTTTTAAAAATATGAATAATTCTTGGGGCGCCTGGGTGGCACAGCGGTTGGGCGTCTGCCTTCGGCTCAGGGCGTGATCCCGGCGTTATGGGATCGAGCCCCACATCAGGCTCCTCCGCTAGGAGCCTGCTTCTTCCTCTCCCACTCCCCCTGCTTGTGTTCCCTCTCTCGCTGGCTGTCTCTATCTCTGTCGAATAAATAAATAAAATCTTTTAAAAAAATTTTAAAAAATTAAAAAATGAATAATTCTAAAAAGAAAAAAAAACTGTAAGAAAACTTCTAAAACCTTTCAAAGAATTGTGTAGTTGAGAGGTGCCTGGGTGGCTCAGTCAGTTAAGCGTTTAACTCTTGATTTCGACTCAGGTCATGATCTTAGGGCTGTGAGATTGAGTCCCACGTTGGGCTCCATGCTGGGCGTGGAGCCTGCTTAAAGATTCTTTCTCCCTCTCCCTTTTCCCTTCCCCCCTCCCAACAAAAAAATTAAAGAAAATAAAGATCTCAGAGCATCCATTTAACACAGGGTGTTAGGAAAGACTTACACTGACTGAAATTTGCTTGACCGTGTTCGAGAAAGGTGTAGAGCTGCAAAACAAGTTGTGGGCAGCCTTCCAGGTAGGTCTCAAATAGCCTGAGCATGCTCAAATCAGTCATTCTATCTATAACTTCTTTATGTGGATCAATTTGTTCTTCCATAAAGTTATCAGTTTTGCTGCTATTTTTGAAAGCCACGTGATAACCCTTTTTCAAGGCAAACCAATACCTGTAAACACAAACATTTATCTTCAGTAAAATATTCTTTATAACATGTATATTAATATATATAATAATTTTGGGAAAAGTAACATGTATTTAATAAGTACAGAATTTTCTGGAGTGCCTGGGTGGCTCAGTCGGTTAAGAGTCTGACTTCATTCAGCTCAGGTCATGATCTCTGGGATCAAACCCTGAGTCAGGCTCCTTGCTCAGAGGGGAATCTGCTTGTCCCTCTGCCCCTCTCCCCACTCATGCGTACACGTGCATGCTTTCTCAAATAAAATCTTAAAAAAAAAT
The DNA here is from genome assembly GCF_024610735.1 of Ursus americanus. Classification (NCBI taxonomy): domain Eukaryota; kingdom Metazoa; phylum Chordata; class Mammalia; order Carnivora; family Ursidae; genus Ursus; species Ursus americanus. Next base: position 59,546,534 of record NC_142135.1, read on the forward strand.
AATACACACTTTTCCCACATACTTTCTCCACTACAAATTTCTTTCAACTCTGTGAATATCTCATGGTGGCTTTATTGCAATTCAAACTCCATAAACTTTGGGGCAGCTGGGTGACTCAGTGGGTTCAGCAGTTGCCTTTGGCTCAGGTCCTGATCCTGGGATCCAGCCCCACATTGGGCACTCTGCTCAGCAGAGAGTCTGCTTCTCTCTCTCCCTCGACCCTTCTCCCTGCTCACGTGCACACTCTCTCTCTCTCTCAAATGAATTTTAAAAATTTAAAAAAAAACACTCTATAAACTTTAATTGCATATTTGATAGGAACTGTATGCTAGCACTGTTAAGCATACAGGATCTCAATTCATCTTCATAGTAATTATGAGAGATGAGTAGGTATTATTTCAATTTCACAAATGAGAAAACTAAGGATGAGAATGGTAAAGGATTAACTAAAAGTAAAGGGCAGACCAAGACTCCAAACTTAGATCTTATGATTCCTAGTCTAAACCACTACTTTCTGAAAGAAAAATTGCATTTTCAATTCATGCAATTTATCTTAACTACAAGATAGTTGCTCAGGCTCTTCTTTAAAGAATTTTAAAATGAACATGAGTTATCATCATACAAGTAAAACTAATAATAAAACATACTGAGACACTTATTTAGAAGACATCTGGGGCTAGCAACGAGGCAACCCGGAGTCTAGCTCAAAGTTTATCAAAACTCTTTATTCTTGGGGCGCCTGGGTAGCGCAGTCGTTAAACGTCTGCCTTCGGCTCAGGGCGTGATCCCGGCGTTCCGGGATAGAGTCCCACATCGGGCTTCCCCTCTGGGAGCCTGCTTCTTCCTCTCCCACTCCCCTGCTGTGTTCCCTCTCTCGCTGGCTGTCTCTCTGTCACATAAATAAATAAAAAATAAAAATTTTTTAAAAAACTCTTTATTCCTCAGTTTCCTCATATATAAAATAAAGGCAGTGATATATACCTTGTTTCATTTGGCCCTTTCTGTCAATGTTTCCCATTTCAGTAAATGGTACTAACATTCACCATGTTGCTCAAACCAAAAACATGGAAATAGTTTCCAGCTCCTTTTTTTTCTCATACCCTAAAAAAAATTCCTCAGCAGGTTCTCTTGGTTCTGGTTTTATCTTCAAATATATCCAAAACTGAACACATCACACATCATCACTTCTACTGCCTCAGTCCTAATTTAAGCAGCCAACATCTCTGGTCTAGACTACTTCAGTAGCCTCATAACTGGTCTTTGATTCTACTCCTGCTCCCTATGCATCCTATTTTGTACATAGCATCTAGACTGAACCTGTTAAACATAATTCAGATGTCACTCTGCTCAAAATGTTCCAATGAACATTTTGTTCCATCAAACTTAGAATAAAACCCAAAGTCCTTACCATTTAAAAGGTCCTTCATAATCTGCCTTACACACACAATATCCCCACTACCTTTCCATCTCATTTTCCTCACACATTCAATATACCCTTCTTGCTGTTTTTCCCAACTTAAAGGCATTTATCTTTGCTAGTCTCCTTGCCTGGAACTCTTCTGGGTCTGATGTGGTAGATGCTGGTCCAGGAAGTTATGCACATGCATGGCACCATCTCCCATGAATACAAATGGGAGGTCATGCCTGATCTCTACTTCTACAGAGATTCTGAAAAGATTGGGAGGAAAAAAAAAAGAGCACACTGTTGCTAAAAAGGCTATGACCAAGGAGGAATTTAAGGGTGAAGGGACTGCTCCAGCTCCTGAGTTCACCACTTTCAACCTGAAATAGCTGACTGGTCTAAAGGCATGCAGGGGTCCTTGGTGCCTATTTAGCAGTTCCCTACTGAAGACTGGAGTGTTCAGCCGGCCACTGAAGACTGGTCTGCAGCTCCCACTGCTCAGGCCACTAAATAGGTAGGAACAACTACTGAGTGGTCTTAAGCTGCTCTTCCACAAACTCTTAAACAAAATGGAAATAAGGCTGACAGAAATTAAAGTTTCTTAAAAAAATGAAAACTCAAGGGGTGCCTGGGTGGCTCAGTCAGTTGAGCATCTAACTCTTGATTTCAGCTCAGGTCATGGAATCAAGCCCTGCATGGGGCTCTGCACTCAGCGCAGTGTCTACTTGTCCTTCTCCCTCCCCCTGCTTGCACATGTGTGCTCTAGCTCTCTCTCTCTCAAATAAATGGGTAATCTTTAAAAAAAATAGAAAATTTAAAAAAAATTTATATATTTACTCAACTTCATTCATATCTCTACTCAAATGCCACTTGCTCACAGAAGTCTTTCCAGATCACACCATCTAAAATAATAATACTCTCCACCATATTCTCTTTATCCTGTGTTTTTTTATTGCCACTTGACAGATTATTTATTTTTATCTTACCTCCTCATAAAAATGAAATCTACACGAAAGCAGGGACTTTGCTTTGTTCATTGCTATATCCTAATCAACTAGAACAATAGCTGGTACATAGTAGGTTCTCAGAAAATATTTACTGAATGAATTAGTAAATGAAAGCTCATATTTCTTCCATTAAGATAAAAAGACGTAGATAGGAAAGAATTTTGAAAAGTTGGAAGTAAAACAAAAATGTAAGATATTCCTATTTTAAGCAAGATATATACAAAAATGGATATACAAAGATTCATTATGTGGCAAACAGAAGTATATTTTTAGGGGAAGTGGGCGGGGAATGGGGTAATTGGGTAATGGACATTAAGTAGGACACTTGATATAATGAGCACTGGGTGTTATACGCAACTGATGAATCACTAAATTCTACCCTTGGATCTAATAATATAGTATATGTTAACTAAATTGAATATAAATAATTTTTAAAAGATCTATATTTTTATCACAGTTTTAAATAACATGGTCTATTATATTCATTGTGGGTTAGATGCCAAGGCAGGAAGTCTACAAAAATGATGAAGGTGTGATCTCCACCTTCAATGACTTTACAACCTGATAGGAAGTTCAAGCCTGTAAACTATTAGCTGCAATACAAGGCAGAAGAAATAACTACTCAATAGAAATGTAAATACTGTGTTGTAGAAGTACAGAATAAAAAAATGATGAACACTCCCTAGGATTTATAGGTGAGATTTATAGGGAAAGTTGTGTTTGAGTCTTTCCTCGGCATCTGGCACAATAGGAAGGTCCCATATATATATTATGTAATACTATTATGTAATACACTATGAAGTTCCTGTTCCTAAAGTAGATTATAAACTTTTCACAAATATTAACAGGTACAAACCCACAGCATAGAGTGGGAAAGGCAGCAAAGCACAGTGACTAGGAATACAAATTCTAATAAAGCCAGAATGCCTGAGTTCAAACCCGAGCTCCATCACTTCCTAGCTTAACCTCTCTGTTCCTGAGTGTCCTCATCTGAAAAATGGAAGCATTCATCATATTCACCTTACTGAATTGTGGTGAGGAAAGTTAATACATGTAAAATGCTTAGACCAGTACCTGGCACTTGTTAAGTACCATATAGGTGACTCTTAAACAAAAAAACAGAGCTGTTTACAGATGTTCACATTAAAATTTCCAGTAACTTTAGAGAGCAATCTTTCCAATTCTATAGCAATTAATGGAAAATCTATACAAAGTTCTGCTTATCTAAAGGACAACTTCATGGGAAAAGGGAGTATGAACATAATTTTTTCGTCAATAAGATATTGTTTCAGTTTTATGGAATAAATGATTAAGAAGCCAAAGGAAAAAGAACAAAGGGAGCTTTCTTATCATATTTTGTCATAACATATTCTTTTATTTGAGATAAAAAGGCACCAGCTTCCACTATTGATGGATTACTTTGTGTCAGGCTAATCCTCCTACCGATGACAGTAATAAATTCTAAACAAAACATAAAACAAAGCACAAAAGAGGAACCAAAAGTAGGAAGAAACAAGAGGGCATTCAACCCTTGAAAAAAGGGCATCATACTGTATGAGATACACATTTATCTTGCTTTTCCTCTGAAGACATCCCATAGCCCAAAGGGCACAAAGCAGATATAGCTCAGGCAGAAAATTAAAATATTACTGGCCCAAAGAATCAAAGGACTAGGTTTGAATCTGACAGAATGGTTAGAAATTAAGGGGGGGGGGAATCTCAGGAAAGAGGAGCCACAGAGTAGAGAACCCCCAAATCGGCATATACTCTCCTCAGATACCTGGTTGACCACTTACTATGTTTGTGTGGGATGAGACTCCAAGGAACTGAGGAAAAACGGCCAGAAAGAATCTAAACAAAGATTTTAGCAGCTGTCTACCACAAGGAAGAGTCTAGAGTTTGAGTTCCGCCAAATTAGAGGTGCTTGGTAGATACTTCAGGCATTCCACTGAAACCCCAAAAGAGACATGCTTTAAGAGTAAAGACTGTATTTCAGGTCTAAGAGATTTTTTCTTGAACTAAGGACAAAATCAAAATACACCTTCCTTAACAAAACCTAAACCAAGCCTCTGTAACACAACAAGGCAATCTGCCAATAATTTAACATCTGCTTTTTCTTCAATGGAAGTTAACAGAAACCAGTCTCTACAAAGTCTCAATCACAATGTTGACTACACAATAAAAAATAACTTGACATGCAAATAAACAGGGAAAGGTGACTTATACAGAGGAAAATCAGTTAACAAAAAATATCAGTTAATAGAAGCACACCCACAGATGACTCAGATGTTGAAATTAGCAAACAAACTAAAGCACAGAGAAAAAAAACTGGGGAAAAAGATTCGCAGAATCTTGATAACACAGGTGTACACAAGTCCCAAAAGAAAAAGAAAGATGATGGGGCAAAAAATAAAATAAAATAACTTGACAAAATACTAACCGAAAATATTTTTTTAGCTTTCTTTTTTTTTATTACTATTATGTTATGTTAGTCACCATACAGCACATCATTAGTTTTTGATGTAGTGTTCCATGATTCATTGTTTGTGTATAACACCCAGTGCTCCATGCAATACCTGCCCTCCTTAATACCCATCACCGGGCTAGCCCATACCCCCACCCACCTCCCCTCTAAAACCCAGTCTGTTTCCCAGAGTCCATAGTCTCTCATGGTTCATCTCCCCCTCTGTTTTCCCCCTCTTCATTTTTTCCTTCCTTCTAGTAATGTCCTCCCTACTATTTCTTATGTTCCACAAATAAGTGAAACCATATGACAATTGTCTTTCTCTGTTTGACTTATTTCACTTAGCATAATCTCCTCTAGTTCCAACCACGTTGATGCAAATGTTGGGTAATCATCATTTCTCATGGCTTTACATATTTTATCGTACATATGGACGACATCTTTATCCATTCATCTGTTGAAGGGCATCTCGACTCAAAAATATTTTCTAAATTTGATCAAAAACAACATACAGATCCAAAAAGTTCAAAGAATCCAAACAGTAAAAATACAAACGAAACATACATAGGCCCATCATACTCAAATTGCTGAAAATCAAGTATAAAAAGAAAATCTCAAAAGTAGAGAAGAAAGATATATTCCATCCTGGGAAACAAAAAGAATGTTAACTGACTTCTCATCAGAAAAAACAAAAGCCTGGGGCGCCTGGGTAGCTCAGTTGTTAAGCGTCTGCCTTTGGCTCAAGGTATGATCCCAGGGTCCTGGGATCGAGTCCTGCATCAGGCTCCCTGCTCCACTGCGAGCCTGCTTCTTCCTCTCCCACTCTCCCTGCTTGTGTTCCCTCTCTTGCTGGCTGTCTCTCTCTCTCTCTCAAATAAATAAATAAAATATTAAAAAAAAAAAAAAAAGAAACAACAAAAGCCAGAAGATAACTATTTCGGTAGTCACACAAAATGTAAATGGATTAAGCGCTTCAACTGAACGAGATTGTTAAACTGGATAAAAAAAAAAAATCAAGATTCATTTTTGGTGCTTTGCAGGAGACTCTTTTTAAACTCCGTTTTTGATCAAATTTCAAACAGAAAGCTTGAAAAAAAATTACAAAAAATAGTTGGTATGGTTAGATTAATATCTCAGACAAAAGAGACTTCAAATCAAGGAATATTACCAGAGATAAAGGAGGGTCATGTCATAACGATGTAAGAATCAATTCTTCATGAAGACATCTGTATGTACCTAATAATGGAGGTTTAAGATACCTGAAGCAAAAATTGTCAAAAATAAAAGGAGAAAAAGACAAATCCATAATCTTACTTGAGGATTTTAATACTTCTCTCTCAGAAATTGAAAGAAAAACAAGGCCAAAAAAAATATAAAAGTAAGGATAAGGGGGCGCCTGGGTGGCACAGCGGTTAAGCGCCTGCCTTCGGCTCAGGGCGTGATCCCGGCGTTATGGGATCGAGCCCCACGTCAGGCTCCTCCGCTATGAGCCTGCTTCTTCCTCTCCCACTCCCCCTGCTTGTGTTCCCTCTCTCGCTGGCTGTCTCTATCTCTGTCAAATAAATAAATAAAATCTTTAAAAAAAAAAAAAAGTAAGGATAAGAAGATTTTAATAACAGCTTAATAATCCTAATTTACATGTATAGAACACTAGATTCAACAATGGTAAATTATAAATTCTTTTAAATGCACATGGATATTCACCAAATTAGACTATATGCTGGGCCTTAGAATAAATCTCAATAAATTTAAGAAGAGTGTAATCATACAAAGTATGTTTTCTGACCAAAACAAAATTAAATAAGAGATCATCAACAATAAGATATCTAGGAAAATCCCCAAATATTTAGAGTTTGCGAGAAAAGATCCAGATCCTAAAGTTTCATAAATACTGCAACCTAGGAAATTTGAACATTACTAGAAGACCTCTCTCTAAAGAGTTTCAGATAGAAAATAAATAAGAAAGAGGGCTCAACTGTTTAATGCCTATTTAAGAAACTCTTAAAAAGAAGGAAGTAGGAATTTGTGGGAAAAGGAGACTCATCTCCCCTTGTACTCTATTTTATACAATTTGAACTTTTTTTTTACAATGTATTTAAAAGGAGCAAAAATAACAACGATATTTTAAACAATTCAAATGTCTTTCATATACCCCTCAAAAGGAAAGTCTCCTTTGGCAAAGAAAAAAGGTTTTTATCACAAATCATACATAAAATGGAAATGCAAAAGTGTCATCTAATTTATATTCTGGAAAATGAAACGTTCTTCTCCACAGACCCCTGAGCATTAACAGCACACGTAGTAACAACAGGCACTTATATCTAATAAATAATTCATGTTGATATTCCTTGTCTTTCATCTACCAGCACAAACTCAATTTAGCTATCCCATAGGGAAATGAATCCATAATTTAGTATATCTCAAGTTTTTCTATACTTGGTCTCCAAAATCTCTGAGATAATTTGGCCCATTTTTACTGTTTTAAGTTTTGCTTATTTCTCGCTATTTATCTCAGTATTCTGCCACTTCCTACAGTAACATACAAAGATAAAGAAAAAGAAAGACAAAAAGAAGGAAGTGTCTTTAGCTGGCATTTTTCACTAACAGCCAACCTAATTCAATTTTTCCTTTTGTCTAATTATTTGAACAGGCAAAATATTCACATAATTCAAAAATTAAAAAGTTATTCACTGAAAAAACTTCATCCCATTCCTATGACCCAACAACCCAGTTTCCACCCTCCCCTATGACCACAAGAATTCACTGTTAGTTTCATGTGTACCCTTCTAGAGTTTGTTTATGCATTGCAAGCAAGGTTATAACCAAGTATATAGGCCTTTCACCACGTTCTTCTACACAGATTGTAGCATATCATACCTGCTGTCTGCACCTTGTCTTTTCACTTAAAGATACTTCTTATTAGCACCTTGTCTTTTCACTTAAAGATACTTCTTAGACCGTTTCTTCAACAAGTGGTGTTGGGATAACTGAACAGCAACATGGAAAAGAATGAAACTGCACCACTTTCTCACACCATACACAAAAATAAATTCAAAATGGATTAAAGATATAAATGTGAGACAGGAATCTATCAAAATTCTAGAGGAGAACACAGGCAATAACCTCTTTGACATCAGCCACAGAAACTTCTTTCTAGATATGTCTCCAGAGGCAAGGGAAACAAAAGCAAAAGTAAACTATTGGGACTTTATCAAAATAAAAAGCTTCTGCACAGCAAAGGAAACAATCAACAAAACTAAAAGGCAGCCTATGGAATGGGAGAAGATATTTCTAAATAACATATCTGATAAAGGGTTAGTGTCCAAAATATATAAAGAACTTATCAAACTCAACACCCAAAAAACAAATAATACAGTTAAAAAATGGGCAAAAGACATAAATAGACATTTTTGCAAAGAATCACCCATGCCTAACAGACACATGAAAAGATGCTCAACATCACTTACCATCAGGGAAATCAAAACTACAGTGAGGTATCACCTCACACCAGTCAGAATGGCTAAAATTACTAACACAGAAAACAGGTATCGGTGAGGATATGGAAAAAGGGGAACCCTCTTACACTGTTGGTGGGAATGCAAACTGGTGCAGCCACTCTGTAAAACAGTATGAAAGTTCCTCAAAAAGGTAAAAATGGAACTACCTTACAACCCGGCAATTGGACTACTACGTATTTACCCAAAGGATACAAAAACACTGATTCTAAGGGACACATGCACCCCGATGTTTACAGCAGCACTATCAACAAAAGCCAGATTATGGGAAAAGCCCAAATGTCCATTTACTGATGAATGGATAAAGAATATGTATATAAATTTATACACACACACACACACACACACACACACACACACACAATGGAATATTACTCAGCCATCAAAAAATGAAATCTTGCCATTTGCAACGTGTTTAGAGATAGAGTATTATGCTAAGTGAAATAAGTCAGTCAAAAGAAGACAAATACCACATGATTTCACTCAAATGTGGAGTTTAAAAAACAAAGCAAATGAACATAGGGAAGAAAAAGAGTGGCAAACCAAGAAATAGACTCAACTATAGAGAACAAACTGATGTTTACTGGAGGGGAGGTGGGCAAGGGAGATGGGTCAAACAAGTGATGGGTATTAAGGAAGGCACTTGTGGGGAGCACTAGGTGTTGTATGTAAGTGATGAATCACTAAATTCTGTACCTGAAACTAGTATTACACTGCATGTTAACTAGCTGAAATTTAAATAAAAACTTGGACAGAAAAAAAATACATCTTGGAGATCTTTCCATTTCAGTACATAAAGTACTTAACATCCTTTGTAATAGCTATGTATGCCATTGCCTTGGATGTACCATAAACTCTACCAGCAGACATTTAAACTGTTTCCATTTTTTCACTTTTACAAAAAAAAAAAATGCTATGACTTAAAAATTGTGTACATATGCCATTTAACATGTATGCAAGTATGATAAATTCCCAGAAGAGGAACCTCTGGCCTGAAAGTATATGCATTTGAAATATAATCAAACTGCCCTCCACAAGGATTGTAGCAATCTATACAACCATCAACAAAGTATGAGAGACCTGCTTTCCCATGCCTTTCCAAGAGAGTATATTATCACCTGGATTTTTGCCAATCTGGCAAGCGACAATATGTCTGTGAAATTTTAATTAGCATTTTTAAAAATTATGAAAAGGGCTTCTTTCACACAATTTAAGAGCCACATGCCATTTCCTTTTTTATGCACTACCTTATTCTTTTCCCTACTCTTCTATTGAAAATTCCCATTTTTTATTCTCTTATATATGTTTCTTTTACTTTTGACTTCAGAAGCTCTTTAAATATTAGAAGACTAGCCCTTTGTTGGTTATAAGTTGCAAATGTTTTTCCCTGTTAATGTTGCTTTGCTTTTCGCTTTGCTTTGCTTTTTTATTTACTTGGGGAATTTTTGCTTTTGCTTTTTTTTTTTTTTTTTTTTTTTGCTTATTGACATGCATTTTTATAGGTCAAATCCGTAATTTTTATAGTTTACAGGTTTTGAGTTATGGTTAGAAAGTCTTTTCTGATTCCAAGGTTATAAAGGAATTCTCCCATGTTTTCTTATAGTTGTTTTTCTTTTTTTGCTTTTTTTACATTAAATATTTGATTGAATTGGAATTTATCCTGGGGTCTGGTATCTTACCTGGAAGTATAATCCATAACATGCAATCTTAAATTATAATCTTAAATTATCTAAAATTAATCCAAACTTTACTGATCTTACGTTACATATACTTGCTATTATTTCCGCTTACTTCTATTCTGATGTATTTCCACAATCTGTAGTCTTTATAAGGCATACAGACAAAAAATTCTTTTCTTATCCTTGTGGTTTGGATTTAGAGGGGTGGGGGAGTAGGGCTACTCTGGAAACAAAACTCTTCCAATTTATCCTTTCAGATATTCTATCTTGGAGGAATCAGAACACATATTTTGTCACATTAAGACTGAGAGGCTTAAGACATAAACAGCAATATTTTTAAGTTTTCCCAATAACCAACTCTATGTTTCTATCAAGCTACTTCTAAAGATTTCACCTTCATCACAGAATAGGCTAAACCCTTTTCAAGATGATGTGCTACGCTAAGGTATGGGCTTAGCCTGACTTTCATATGAAGGTCCGATTATAATTTACATAGGCTTTTTTTCCCCAAATTGCTACCCAGTTGTTCCAACACAACTAACTTACAGAGCAAAAAATCATTAAGGATGTAGAATCTCCATACAACACTAGTAACTACATTTACTAAATTTCATTTACAGAATATTACAACAAACAACCACGGAACACCTATATTCCAAGTACACATGAAATCATAAAGATGGACCATATGTTGGGTGATAAAACAAACCAAAATAAATTACAAGAGATTGAAATATTGAAAGTATGTTAGCTGATCATAATGAAATTAATTAGAAATCAATATTAAAATATCTACAAAAGACCTGAACACCTGAAAAATTTTTTAAATACAGCCTAACATTTGGGTATAAAAAACATTTGGGTTTTTACACAACATATCAAAATGTCTGGAATATAGCTAATTCAAGGGTTTGGAAAATTTTTATAACTTAAATGCTTTTATTAGAAAAGAAGGAAGAGTTAATACTAAGAGTATAGATTTCCATAGAAATGAACTAGAAAAAAAAGACACAAAGTAAGCCCTAAATATATACAAAGAAAATAATAAAGATAAAAGCAAAAATCAGGAAGATAAATAAGAGACAAGAAAAAGAAAAAAATTAACAAAGCCAAAATTTGGTTCTTTGAAAAGACATAAGAAATTGATAAACCTCAAACAAGTCTGCTGAAGAGTAGGAAGGAGAAAGAGCGTTAGAGAACACAAAATAACAATATCAGAAATAGAAAAGGTAACATCACTAAAGATCTTACAGAGATCAAAACTACAATAAGGGAATATCAGGAATAACTTTATACCAATAAACTGAACAATGCTGACAAAATGAAAAAATTTCCTGAAAAACACAACTTACTAATACTGACAAAAAATCAAATAGAAAATCTGAATAGATCTACAGCAAAGAAATCTAATTTTTTCTCAAAAATCTACACATTAACTCCATCCATTTTTTTCAAACAATTATGGAAGAAATAGTACCAATCTTAAACAAACTCCTTCAGAAAATAAAGAAGGAATACTTTCCAACTTGTTATGAGGCTAGCATAAAACTAATCTAAAACCTGCCAACACTATTAAAAGAAAATTGTAAAATAATATCCCTCATAAGCATAGACACCAAATTTCTTAACAAAATATTTGAAAATGGAATTCAGCAATGTATTTAAAAAATCAAGATCAATTAGGGTCTATCCTAGAAATGCAAAGTTTGTTTAATAGTCTTAAGTCAATGAAAAATGAATTAATGAAAAACCATACAATCATCTCGATACAAGAAAAATATGTGACAAAATTAAACATCAATCCATTAAAAAAAAAACCTCTCAAGAATATTAAAAGAGAATGAAATCTCTTTATTCTAATATAGGGCAGCTATGAAAACCCTACAGGTCACATCAAACTTAATGGTAAAACATTCATCACTTTATCCCTGAGATCAGGAATGAACCAAAAATGTCACTGTCATCACATCTATTCAATATTTTACAGGAAGACATAGAATGAGGCAAGACAAAAAAATAAAAGGAATAAATATTTTTGAAAAGGAAATCAAACTATTCCTATTTGTAAATGACATGATGATTAACAGAAAATATCAGAAAACCAAACAAACAAAAAACTAATAGACTGAGTTTAGCAAGGTCTCAGGAGATAAGTTAGAAAAAAAAATCAACTGTATTTCTACTCGATGGAAAAAAATAATTGAAATTGGAATTTTAAAGACAATGCCAATTACAATAGCTGAAACTGATCCAAATTTATGTGGAAATACAAAGACTCCAAAATAGCCAAAACAACTTTGAAAAAGAACATAATGAATACATAACTTCAAGGCCCAACTATATGTTGTCTCGAAGAAATCCAGTTTCAATATAAAGATACATACAGATCGAAAGTAAAGATATGTCAAGAGAATAAGAAGACATCCTACAGATTGAGAGAAAATATTTGTAAAAGACATGTGATAAATGACTATTATCCAAAATATATAAAGAACTCTTATAACTTAACAATAAAAAATGGATGACCTGATGAAAGAAAGAGGCAAAAGACCTGAACAGACACCTCACCTAAGAAAATATATAGATAGCAAGCAAGCATATAAAAAGATGCTCCATATCATATGTAATTAGGGAAATGCAAATAAAATGAGATACCACTACACACCTATAAGAATGGCCAAAATCCAGAATACTACATCAAATGCTGACAAGCATGTGGAGCAATATGAACTTTCGATCACTGCTGGTGGGAGTATAAAATGGTACAGTGGTTCGGGCGCCGGGAAGCAGCAGCCACCTGCACGGGGGAGCGGGCGGACTCACGGACAGCACCCGCAAGAGAGCGGACTGAGACCGTGAGCCGGGAACGCGCGCCACCAGGCATCTCGCAGAACTCCGGAATCCCGGTGTGCTCACTGGATCCAGACTGAGACCGGGAACTCCCGGAGCGCGCGCGGGCAGCTGGCGGACCACCTGCACAGGGGAGCGGGCGGACTCGCGGTCGGCACCCGCGAAACAGCAGACTGAGACCCTGAACCGGGTGCGCGCGCCACCAGGCATCTCGCAGAACTCCGGAATCCCGGTGTGCTCACTGGATCCAGACTGAGACCGGGAACTCCCGGAGCGCGTGCGCAGGGCGGCTGGCGGGCCACCTGCACGGGGGAGCGGGTGGACTCGTGGTCGGCACCCCCAAAACAGCAGACTGAGACCCTGAACCGGGTGCACACGCCACCAGGCTGCTCACGGAACTCCGGAATCCTGGTGTGCTCACCGGGCATAGACTGAGACCAGGAGATCCGGGAGCGCGCGCGGGGTGGCTGGCGGCTGGCGGCGTTAGAAACACAAAGGACAGAGACGCGCCGGCCCTGGAAGTGAGGGCTGGGACACCAGGTTGGTGCGCACATCCCGGGACGCTGCAGGGTTGAACAGCACCAACAGTAACGGAGTTAAAGTGGCCAGAACATCAGTGGAGAACGGGCCGCAATCCCTCTGTTCTGTGACAATTCAGCCTCTGCTGCTCTGACCCTCAGAAGAGGAACAGCAAACCACCAGGGAAAGCCGCCAGAAAACAAAAGCCTGGAAATACCGGCTCAGAGAGTGCCCATCCCCATCCTCCCTCGCAGGGGACACGGAGACTCTACCCAAAGAGGGTGGCCTGAGTGTCGGCGCGGCAGGCCCCTCCCCCAGAACACAGAAGGCAGGCTGAAAAATCAAGAAGCCCACAACCCGGGCTCCTGGGTGGCGCAGTCATTGAGCGCCTGTCTCCGGCTTAGGGCGTGATCCCGGCGTTCCGGAAAGGAGTCCCTCATCGGGCTCCTCCGCTGGGAGCCTGCTTTTTCATCTCCCACTCCGCTGCTTCTGTTCCCGTTCTTGCTGACTGTCTCTCTCTCTCAGATAAATAAATAAATAAATAAAATCTTTAAAGAAGAAGCCCACATCCCTAAGATCCCTATAAAACAAGGGGCATGGCCAGGGACCCAGTCAATAATTTGGGCTCTGGAAACCCCGCAACCTCTCTTCATCAGAATGACAAGAAGGAGAAGCCCCACCCAGCAAACAAAAGACAGTCAGTCTGTGGCCTCTGCCACAGAAATAACGGATATGGATGTAACCAAATTATCAGAAATGGAATTCAGAGTAACGATGGTCAAAATGATGAGTAGAATTGAAAAAAGTATTAACGAAAAGGTTACTGAGAATATAGAATCCCTAAGGACAGAAATGAGAGCGAATCTGACAGAAATTAAAAATTCTATGAGCCAAATGCAGGTAAAACTAGAGGCTCTGATGGCCAGGGTCACAGAAGCAGAGGAAAGGGTTAGTGAATTGGAGGATGGGTTAATAGAGGAAAAAACGAATTTAGAAGCTGCTCTTAAAAAAATGCACGCCCAAGAATGTAGGTTATGGGAGATTACTGACTCAATGAAACGATCCAATGTTAGAATCATCGGCATCCCCGAGGGGGTGGAGAAAAACAGAGGTCTAGAAGAGATATTTGAACAAATTGTAGCTGAAAACTTCCCTAATCTAGCGAGGGAAACAAACATTCGTGTCCAAGAGGCAGAGAGGACCCCTCCCAAGCTCAACCACGACAAACCTATGCCACGTCACGTCATTGTGCAATTCGCAAATATTAGATCCAAGGATACAGTATTGAAAGCGGCCAGGGCAAAGAAATTTCTCACGTACCAAGGCAAAGGCATCAGAATTACGTCAGACCTGTCTACACAGACCTGGAATGAGAGAAAGGGTTGGGGGAGCATTTTTAAAGCTCTTTCAGAGAAAAACATGCAGCCAAGGATCCTTTATCCAGCAAGGCTGTCATTCAGAATTGATGGAGAAATAAAGACATTTCAGAATCGCCAGTCATTAACCAATTTCGTAACCACGAAACCAGCCCTACAGGAGATATTAAGGGGGGTTCTATAAAGGTAAAAAGGCCCCAAGAGTGATACACAAAAGAAAGTCACAACCAATACAAAGACTTTACTGGCAACATGGCATCATTAAAATCATATCTCTCAGTTCTTAGTGCTAATGTGAATGGTTTGAACCTTCCCATAAAATGACACAGGGTGGCAGATTGGATAAAAAGAAATGACCCATCCATTTGCTGTCTACAAGAGACTGCGAACCCAAAGATGCATTCAGACTGAGAGTAAGGGGATGGAGTACCATCTTTCATGCAAATGGACCTCAAAAGAAAGCTGGGGTAGCAATTCTCATATCAGATAAATTGGATTTTAAACCAGAGACTATAGTTAGAGACGCAGAAGAGCACTATATTATTCTTAAAGGAAGTATTCAACAAGTGGATATGACAATTATAAATATATATGCCCCCAACAGGGGAGCAGCAAGATACACAAGCCAACTCTTAACCAGAATAAAGAGACATATAGATAAAAATACATTAATAGTAGGGGACCTCAACACTCCACTATCAGAAATAGACAGAACACCCTGGCAAAAACTAAGCAAAGAATCAAAGGCTTTGAATGCCATACTCGACGAGTATATATAGAACACTACACCCCAGAACCAAAGAATACTCATTCTATTCTAATGCCCATGGAACATTCTCAAGAATAGACCATGTTCTGAGACACAAAACAGGTTTCAACCGATATCAAAAGACTGAAATTATCCCCTGTATATTCTCAGACCACAACGCTCTGAAATTGGAACTCAACAACAAGGAAAAATTTGGAAGAAACTCAAACACTTGGAGACTAAGAACCATCCTGCTCAGGAATGATTCGATAAACCAGGAAATCAAAAATCAAATTAAACAATTTATGGAGACCAATGAGAATGAAAATACAACAGTCCAAAACCTATGGGATACTGCAAAGGCAGTCCTAAGGGGGAAATACATAGCCATCCAAGCCTCACTCAAAAGAATAGAAAAATCTAAAATGCAGTTTTGATATTCTCACCTCAAGAAGCTGGAACAGCAACAGAGGGACAGGCCTAATCCACGCACGAGGAAGCAGTTGACCAAAATTAGAGCTGAAATCAATCAAGCAGAAACCAGAAGTACAGTGGAGCAGATCAACAGGACTAGAAGCTGGTTCTTTGAGAGAATCAATAAAATTGACAGACCACTGGCAAGACTTATCCAAAAGAAAAGAGAAAGGACCCAGATTATTAAAATTATGAATGAAAAAGGAGAGATCACGACGAGCCCCATTGAAATTGGAAGGATTATTAGAAATTTTTATCAACAGCTATATGCCAATAAACTAAGCAACCTGGAAGAGATGGAATCCTTCCTGGAAACCTATAAACTACCAAGATTGAAACAGGAAGAAATTGATTTCTTAAACAGGCCAATTAATTATGAAGAGATTGAGTTAGTGATAAACGACCTTCCAAATAACAAAACTCCAGGCCCGGATGGTTTTCCTGGGGAATTCTACCAAACATTCAAAGAAGAAATAATACCTATTCTCCTAAAGCTATTTCAAAAAATAGAAACAGAAGGAAAGCTACCAAACTCATTCTATGAGGCCAATATTACCTTGATCCCCAAACCAGGCAAAGACCCCCTCAAAAAGGAGAATTACAGACCGATTTCCTTAATGAATATGGACGCCAAAATCCTCAACAAGATACTTGCTAATAGAATCCAACAGTACATTAAAAGGATTATCCATCATGATCAAGTGGGATTCATACCTGGGATGCAAGCGTGGTTCAATATTCGCAAATCAATCAGCGTGATACATCATATCAACAAGAAAAGACTCAGGAAATATATGATCCTCTCAATAGATGCCGAAAAAGCATTTGACAAAATACAGCATCCTTTCCTGATTAAAACCCTTCAGAGTGTAGGAATAGAGGGTACATTTCTCAATCTCATAAAAGCCATCTATGAAAAGCCTACTGCAAATATTATTCTCAATGGGGAAAAGCTGGAAGCCTTTCCCTTAAGATCAGGAACTTGACAAGGATGCCCACTCTCACCACTATCATTCAACATAGTACTAGAAGTCCTTGCAACAGCAATCAGGCGACAAAGAGGGATCGAAGGTATTCAAATCGGCAAAGAAGAAGTCAAAATGTCTCTCTTCGCAGTTGACATGATACTCTATATGGAAAACCCAAAAGAAGCCACTCCCAAACTATTAGAAGTTATAGAGCAATTCAGTAACGTGGCGGGATACAAAATCAATGCTCAGAAATCAGTTGTATTTCTATACACGAATAACAAGACGGAAGAAAGAGAAATTAGGGAATCCATCCCATTTACAATAGCACCAAAAACCATACGTTACCTTGGAATTAACTTAACCAGAGACGTAAAGGACCTATATTCTAGAAACTATAAATCACTCTTGAAAGACATTGAGGAAGACATAAAAAGATGGAAAGATATTCCATGCTCATGGATCGGAAGAATTAACATAGTTAAAATGTCCATGCTACCCAGAGCAACCTACACTCTCAATGCTATCCTGATCAAAATACCGAGGACATTTTTCAAAGAACTGGAACAAATAGTCCTTAAATTTGTATGGAAACAGAAAAGGCCCTGAATCTCCAAGGAACTGTTGAAAAGGAAAAACAAAGCTGGGGGCATCACAATGCCGGATTTCGAGCTGTACTACAAAGCTGTGATCACAAAGACAGCATGGTACTGGCACAAAAACAGACACATAGACCAGTGGAACAGAATAGAGAACCCAGAAATGGACCCTCGGCTCTTTGGGCAACTAATATTTGATAAAGCAGGAAAAAACATCCAGTGGGAAAAAGGCAGTCTCTTCAATAAATGGTGCTGGGAAAACTGGACAGCTACATGCAAAAGAATGAAACTTGAGGGGCGCCTGGGTGGCACAGCGGTTGGGCGTTTGCCTTCGGCTCAGGGCGTGATCCCGGCGTTATGGGATTGAGCCCCACATCAGGCTCCTCCGCTATGAGCCTGCTTCTTCCTCTCCCACTCCCCCTGCTTGTGTTCCCTCTCTCGCTGGCTGTCTCTCTCTCTGTCAAATAAATAAATAAAATCTTTAAAAAAAAAAAAAAAAGAATGAAACTTGACCACTATCTCACACCATACACAAAAATAAACTCCAAATGGATGAAAGACCTCGATGTGAGACAGGAATCCATCAAAATTCTAGAGGAGAACATAGGCAGCAACCTCTACGACATCGGCCAAAGCAACCTTCTTCAGGATACATCCCCAAAGGCAAGAGAAAAAAAAGATAAAATGAATTTATGGGACTTCATCAAGATTAAGTTTCTGCACAGCCAAGGAAACAGTCAGAAAAACTAAGAGGCAGCCCACGGAATGGGAGAATATATTTGCAAATGACACTACAGATAAAGGACTGGTATCCAAGATCTACAAAGAACTTCTCAAACTCAATACACGAGAAACAAATAAACAAATCAAAAAATGGGCAGAAGATATGAACAGACACTTTTCCAATGAAGACATACAAATGGCTAACAGACACATGAAAAAATGTTCAAAATCATTAGCCATCAAGGAAATTCAAATCAAAACCACACTGAGATACCACCTTACGCCAGTTAGAATGGCAAAAATAGACAAGGCAAGAAACAACAATTGTTGGAGAGGATGTGGAGAAAGGGGATCCCTCTTACATTGTTGGTGGGAATGCAAGTTGGTACAGCCACTCTGGAAAACAGTGTGGAGGTCCCTTAAAAAGTTAAAAATTGAGCTACCCTATGATCCAGCCATTGCACTACTGGGTGTTTACCCCAAAGATACAGACGTAGTGAAGAGAAGGGCCATATGCACCCCAATGTTCATAGCAGCAATGTCCACAATAGCTAAATTGTGGAAGGAGCCAAGATGCCCTCAACAGATGACTGGATTAAGAAGTTGTGGTCCAGGGGGCGCCTGGGTGGCACAGCGGTTGAGCGTCTGCCTTCGGCTCAGGGCGTGATCCCGGCGTTATGGGATCGAGCCCCACATCAGGCTCCTCTGCTGTGAGCCTGCTTCTTCCTCTCCCACTCCCCCTGCTTGTGTTCCCTCTCTCGCTGGCTGTCTCTATCTCTGTCAAATAAATAAATAAAATCTTTAAAAAAAAAAGGAAGAAGTTGTGGTCCATATATACAATGGAATATCACTCAGCTATCAGAAAAAACGAGTTCTCAACATTTGCTGCAACATGGACGGCACTGGAGGAGATAATGCTAAGTGAAATAAGTTAGGCAGAGAAAGACAACTATCAATATGATTTCTCTCATCTATGGAACATAAGAACTAGGATCATCGGTAGGGGAAGAAAGGGATAAAGAAAGGGGGGGGTAATCAGAAGGGGGAATGAAACATGAGAGACTATGGACTATGAGAAACAAACTGAGGGCCTCAGAGGGGAGGGGGGTGGGGGAATGGGATAGACCGGTGATGGGTAGTAAGGAGGGCACGTATTGCATGGTGCACTGCGTGTTAGATGCAACTAATGAATCATCGAGCCTTACATCGGAAACCGGTGATGTACTGTATGGTGACTAACATAATAAAAAATCATTAAATAAAAAAAATAAAATAAAATAAAATAAAATAAAATAAAATGGTATAGCTACTTTGGGAGACAGTTTGGCATTTTCTTATCAAATTAAAAATACTCTAACATATGATTCAGTAGTCATGCTCCTTGGTATTTATCAAATTAATGGAAGATTTAGGGGCGCCTGGGTGGCTCAGTCGTTAAGCGTCTGCCTTCGGCTCAGGGCGTGATCCCGGTGTTCTGGGATCAAGCCCCTCATCAGGCTCCTCCACTGGGAGCCTGCTTCTTCCTCTCCCACTCCCCCTGCTTGTGTTCCCTGTCTCGCTGGCTGTCTCTCTCTCAAATAAATAAATAAAATATTTTTTAAAAAATTAGTGAAGAGTTATGCCCACATAAAGCCTACACATGGATATTCACAGTAACTTTATTCATAATTCCCAAAACTTGGAAACTAAGATATCCTTCAGTAGATGGTGAATGGATAAATAACTTGCGATATGTCCACACAAAGGAAGATCATTTAGTGCTAAAAGAAATGAGCTATCATGCCATGAAAAGATACAGAAGAACGTTAAAAGCTAACTACTAAGTGAAAGAAGCCAATCTGAAAAGGCTACATACTCTATGAGTCTAACTGTATAGTGTTCTGGGAAAGACAAGACTGCAGAGACAACAAAAAGATCACTAGTTGCCAGGGGTTAAGGAGGTAGTAGAGAGGAAGAGACAAAGCCCAAAGGATTTTCAGGGCAGTGAAACTATTACATATGATACTATATGGTAGATATATGTCTGGGGCACCTGGGTGGCTCAGTTGTTGGGCATCTGCCTTCAGCTCAGGGCGTGATCCCGGAGTCCTGGGATGGAGCCCCACATCAGGCTCCTCCGCTGGGAGCCTACTTCTTCCTCTCCCACTCCCCCTGCCTGTGTTCACTCTCTCGCTGGCTGTCTCTCTCTCTCTCCATCAAATAAATAAATAAAATCTTTAAATAAAAAAAAAAGATACAGGTCATTATACATTTGTCAAAACCCCCAAATTATACAACCCCAATAATTAACTCTAATGTAAACTATGGACTTTGGGTGATGTTAATATATCAGTATAAGTTCATCAATTGTAACAAATGTACCATTCCTGTGAGAAATGTTGCTAGTATGGGAAGCTGTTGGTGGTGGGAGGACAATTAGGGATATATGAGAACCATACCTTCTGCTCAATTCTTCTGTGAACCTAAAACTGCTCTAAAAAATAAAGTCTACTTGAAAGAGGGGAAAAGCATACATGACTTTAAGAAGTATTATAAAGCTACAGCAATCAAGACAGTATGGTTTCTTTCTTCCAAATGACATGCTTATCTATGAAAAAAAAAATCCTAGGAGTCTACAAAAAAGCTACTAGAATTAATAAGTGAGCCTATCAAAGTCATAGGATAAAAGAACAAAAAAAAACAAGTAGAAATGAAGAATAAAAATCATGATCATCTCAAAAGATGCAGAAAAAGCATTTGACAAAGTACAACATCCATTCATGATAAAAACTCTAATAAAGTGGGCATAGAGGAAACATACCTCAACATAATGAAAACCATATATGATAAACCCAAAGCTAACATCATACTCAATGGTGAAAAACTAAGAGCTTTTCCTCAAAGATCAGGAACAAGACAAGATATCCACTCTCATCACTTTTATTCAACATATTACTAGAAGTCCTAGTCACAGCAATCAGACAAGATAAAGAAGTAAAAGGCATCCAGATTGGTAAGAAAAAAGTAAAACTATTACTATTTGCAGCTGGCATGATATTGTATACAAAAACCCTAAAGACCCCACAAAAAACTATTAGAATGAATAAATGAATTCAGTAAAGTTGCAGGATACAAAATCAACATACAGAAATGTGTTGCATTTCTATACACTAATAACAAACTAGCAGGAAGAGTAATTTTTTTAAAAATCCCATTTACAATTGTATCAAACAGAATAAAATACCCAAATAAAATTTAGCCAAGGAGGTGAACTTATTTAACCTGTACTCTAAATACTATAAGACATTGAAGAAAACACAATGGAAAGGTATTCCATGCTTGTGGACTGGAAGAACAAATATTGTTAAAATGTCCATATTACCGAAGCAATCTAAAGATTCAATGCAATCCCTACCAAAATACCAACAGTATTTTTCACAGAACTAAAACAAAAAATCCTAAAATTTGTATGGAAGCACAAAGGCTCCTGAATAGCCAAAGCAATCTTAAGAAAGAACAAAGTTGGAGGTACCACAATCCCAGGTTTCAAAAAAACAACAGATCAATGAAACCAGGAGCCGGTTCTTTGAAAGAATTAACAAAATTGATAAATGCATAGCCAGACTTATCAAAAAGTAAAGATAAAGGACCCAAATAAATAAAATCACAAATGAAAGAGGAGAGATTACAACCAACACCACAGAAATACAATTATTAAGAGAATTTTATGAGCAACAAAATGCCAACAAATTGGGCAATCTGGAAGAAATGGATAAATTCCTAGAAACACATAAACTACCAAAACTGAAACAGAAGAAATAGAAAATTTGAACAGACCTATAACCAGAAAAGAAACTGAATCAGCAATCACAAATTTCCCAACAAACAGGAGTGCACGGCTGAATGGCTTCCCAGGGGAACTCTATCAATCATTTAAAGAATTAATACCTATTCTTCTCAAGCTGTTCCAAAAGATAAAAATGGAAGGAAAACTTCCAAATTCATTCTCTGAAGCTAGCATTACCTTGATTCCAAGACTAGACAAAGACCCCACTAAAAAGGAGAATTACAGACCAATATCCTGGATGAACATGGATACAAAAATTCTCAACAAGATACTAGCTAATCAAATCCAATGGAATCAAATCCATTCCAACTAGCTAATAGAATCCAACATTAAAAGGATTATTCACCACGATCAATGGGGATTTATTCCTGGGCGCAAGGGTGGTTCAATATCCACAAATCAATCAACATGTCACACCACAATAAGAAAAAGGATAAGAACCATATAATCCTCTCTCAATAGATGCAGAAAAACATTTGACAAAATACAGTCTGCTTTCTTGATAAAAACCCTCAAGAAAGTAGGGATAGAAGGAATATAACTCAACATCATAAAAGCCGCATATGAAAGACACACAGCTACGGGCACCTGGATGGCTCAGTCAATTGGGTGTCTGCCTTCGGCTCAGGTCATGATCCGGGGGTCCTGGGATTGAGTCCCACAAAAGGCTCCTTGCTCAGCAGAGAGTCTGCTTCTCCCTCTGCCCCTCACCCTGCTCATGCTCTTTCTCTTTCTCTCTCTCTCTCTCTCTCTCTCTCAAATGGATAAATAAAATCTTTTAAAAAAAAAAAAAAAAGGAAAGAAAGAAAAGACCCACAGCTAATATGACCCTCAATTGGGGAAAAACTGAGAGACTTTCCTCTAAGGTCAGGAACATGACAGGGATGTCCACT
The DNA here is from genome assembly GCF_024610735.1 of Ursus americanus. NCBI lineage: Eukaryota > Metazoa > Chordata > Mammalia > Carnivora > Ursidae > Ursus > Ursus americanus. The sequence goes on from NC_142135.1 coordinate 59,569,577, forward strand.
CTCACCACTGTTGTTCAGCATTGCACTGGAAGTCCTAGCTTCAGCAATCAGACAACAAAAAGAAATAAAAGGCATCCAGATCAGCAAGTAAGAAGTAAAACTTTCACTCTTTGCAGATGACATGATACTCTTTGTAGAAAACCCAAGAGACTCCACCAAAAAATTGCTAGAACTGATACATGAATTCAGCAAAGTTGCAGGATATAAAAGCAATGAAATCTGTTTCATTTATTTCATTACATCTGTTTCATTCATCTGTTTCATTCATTTCATTACAGAAATCTGTTGCATTTCCATACAACAATAATGAAGCAGCAGAAAGAGAAATCAGGGAATCAATCCCATTTACAATTGCACCAAAAACCATAAGACACCTAGGAATAAACATAACCAAAAGAGTAAAAGATCTGTATGCTGAAAACTATAGAATACTTATGAAATAACGTGAAGACACAAAGAAACAGAAAAACATTCCATGCTCCTGGAATGGAAGAACAAATATTGTTAAAATGTCTATACTACTGAAAGCAATCTACATATTCAATGCAATCCTGATCAAAATAACACCAGCATTTTTCAGAGAACCAGAACAAACAATCCTAAAACTTGTATGGAACCAGAAAAGACCCCAAATAGCCAAAGTAATGTTGAAAAAGAAAAGCAAAGTGGGAAGCATCACAATCCCAGACTTCCAGCTGTATTACAAAGCTGTAAACATCAAGACAGTATGGTACTGCCAAAGCAGGAGACATCACAATCCCAGACCTCAAGCTATATTACAAAACCATAATCATCACGACAGTATGGCACTGACACAAAAACAGACACATAGATCAATGGAACAGAATAGAGAACCCAGAAATGGACCCTCAACTCTATGGTCAACTCATCTTCAACAAAGCAGGAAAGAAATGCCCAATGGAAAAAAGACGGTCTCTTCAACAATTGGTATTGGAAAAATTGGACAGCCACATGCAGAAGAAAGAAACGGGACCACTTTCTTACACCATATACAAAAATAAATTCAAAGTGGATGAAAGACCTAAATGAAAGACAGGAAACCATCAAAATCCTAGAGGAGAAAACAGGCAGCAATCTCTATGACCTTGACTGCAGCAACTTCTTACTAGCACATCTCTGGAGCCAAGGGAAACAAAAGCAAAACTGAACTATTGAGACACCTCACACTGGTCAGAATGACTAAAATTAATAACTCAGGAAACAACAGATGTTGGCAAGAATGTAGAGAAAGGGGAACCCTTTTGCACTGTTGGTGGGAATGCAAACTGGTGCAGCTACTCTGGAAAACAGTATGAAGCTTCCTCAAAAAGGTAAAAATGGAACTACCCTACAACTCACCAACTGCACTAATAGGTATTTACCCAAAGGATACAAAAATGCTGATTTAAAGGGGCACATGCATCCCAATGTTTATAGCAGCACTATCAACAATAGCTGAATTAGGGAAAGAGCCCAAATGTCCATCAACTGAAGAATGGATAAAGAAGATGTGGTATATATATACAATGGAATATTACTGAGCCATCAAAGAATGAAATCTTGCCATCTGTAGTGCCATGGATGGAACTAGACTGCATACATAGGAAAAGGGAAAGAAAAATAAGATAGAAATAGAGAAAGAGGCAAACAATAAATAACTCTTAACTACAGAGAACAAACTGAAGGTTGCTGGAGGGGAGATGGGTAAGAGAATGGGTTAAATGGGTGGTGGGTATTTGGAGGGCGCTAGGTGTTATATGTAAGTGATGAATCACTAACATCTACTCCTGAAACCAATACTACATTATATGTTAACTTGAATTTAAATTAAAAAATAAAATAAAATAAAAATTATAAAATAAAACTCAGTGGTTGGATATAATAACATTTTGGCCACAGTGAAAGAAAGTACTAGTGAAATTTAAAAAAAAAAAAGAGTTATGAAAAACTTTCACAGAATGTACCAGAGAGTCAAAAATAAAAATTCAAAACATCTAACATGCAACATTTATGTTAGGTAAACATAGGTTGTGTGAGATCTAACTTATATTTGCTTGGAGTCCCAGAAGGAAATGTAGTAAAGAAAACATTACAAAAGACGATGGCTAAGAATTGTGCCGAACTAATAATCCACAGATAATAATTCACAGAATTAAGAAGCAAATCCCAAGCAAGAAAAATAAATCTACACCTAGATATATTAGAAACTAGAAATCCAAAGATAAAAAGAAAAATCCTAAGAGTAGCCAGAAGGGGGGGGATGGTAAAATACTTTTAAAAGAACAGCAGTGGGAACCTGGGTGGCTCAGTCGGTTAAACATCTGCCTTCAGCTCAGGTCATGATCCCAGGATCCTGGGGCCAAGCCCCACATCAGGTTCCTTGCTCAGCAGGGAGTCTGCTTCTCTCTCTACCCTTCTCCCTTGCTCATGATCTCTCACTCTCTCACACTCTCTCTCTAATAAATAAACTTTTAAAAAATAAAAATGTTTAATTAAAAAAAATAAAATAAAAGAACAGCAGTAAGACTGATATCTAATTCCTGTTGAGCAACAATGGAAACCAAGAGAATATAATTTGCAGAGACAAAATAACTACTCATTAGAATTCTATAGTCACTAAAATATCTCTCAAGAAAGGTGGTGGTCACCCAATGTTCATAGCAGCATTGTCCACAATAGCTAAATCGTGGAAGGAACAGAGATGCCCTTCAACAGATGACTGGATTAAGAAGTTGTGGTCCATATATACAATGGAATATTACTCAGCTATCAAAAAAAACGAGTTCTCAACATTTGCTGCAACATGGAGAGCACTGGAGGAGATAATGCTAAGTGAAATAAGTGAAGCAGAGAAAGACAATTATCATATGATTTCTCTCATCTATGGAACATAAGAACTAGGAAGATCGGTAGGGGAAGAAAGGGATAAAGGAAGGGGGGGTAATCAGAAGGGGGAATGAAGCATGAGAGATTATGGACTCTGAGAAACAAACCGAGGGCTTCAGAGGGGAGGGGGGTGGGGGAATGGGACAGACTGGTGATGGGTAGTAAGGAGGGCACATATTGCATGGTGCACTGGGTGTTATACGCAACTAATGAATCATCGAACTTTACATCAAAAACCAGGGATGTACTGTATGGTGACTAACATAATAAAAAAAAAAAAAAGAAAGAAAGAAAGGTGGTGGTCAAAATAGCCCAAATTCAAAATCTAACTGTAACAAAACAATATGTTATCCACTTAATATTTGTCTTTATTTTTCTCTTTAATATATATATTGCTTTTAACAGAATTAAATGCCTTAAGATAATAATGAAAAGGTCGAATGAAATTAGACATATGGAAAATCATAGAATTCTCAGGACCTACTTAGATTCCTAGTTTAACTATAAAATAAGGTTTTGAACAAGATTTTTTGTTTAAGATTTTATTTATTTGTCAGAGAGGGAGAGAACACAAGCAGGGGGAGTGGCAGGCAGAAGGGAGAACGAGGAGCCCAACATGGGACTCGATCCCAGGACCCTGGGATCATAACCTGAGCCGAAGGCAGACGCTTAACTGACTGAGCCACCCAGGAGTCCCTGAACAAGATGATTCTTAAGGTTATTTTTAGTTCTACATACGATTCTGTACCTAATTAACCACATGGCTACTGATTACAGTAAAAATTTCATTTAGTCAAATCAATGGTGTAAGTAACTTAAAAAATTAAGTGCTCTCAGAATTGCAAGTGATAAACTACATTTACATAATCAGGCTTGGAATAGAAAATAGAAGATAAAAGATTCATAAGACACAGAAATGAGTCATTTCCCCCCACACACACAAAAAGTGAGTACATATCAGAAAAAGTAACTAAATTCAAAGGGGTACCTGCACCCCAATGTTTATAGCAGCAATATCCACAATAGCCAAACTATGGAAAGAGCCCAGATGTCCATCGACAAATGAACAGAAAAAGAAGATGTGGTGTATATGTGTGTGTGTGTATATATATATATATATATACACACACACACATAGAGAGAGAGAGAGACACACACACACACACACAATGGACTACTACTCAGCCATCAAAAAAAATGAAATCTTGCCACTTTCAACAACTTGGATAAAATTAGATGGTATTATGCTAAGCTAAATAAGTCAGAGAAAGACAATTATCATATGATCTCACTCATATTTGAAATTTAAGAGAAAAGACAAGGATCGTGGGGGAAAGGAGGGAAGAATAAAACAAGATGAAGTCAGAGAGGGAGACAAACCATAAGAGACTCTTAACCACAGGAAACAAACTGAGGAGGACACATGATGTAATGAGCACTGGGTATTATATAAGACTGATGAATCACTGAACTCTACCTCTGAAACTAATAATACACTATATGTTAATTAATAGAATTGAAATTTAAAAAAACATTCTTTAAGATTTTATTTGAGAGAGAGAGAGAACACATGTGCTCATGTGTGCACCTGTACAAGCAGGGGAAGGGCAGCGGGTGGGGGGGGTGTTAAACTGACTCCACGCTCAGCCAAGCCTGACACAGGACTAGATCCCACAACCCTGAGATCATGACCTGTGCCGAAATCAAGAGTTGGATGCTTAACCAACTGAGCTACCCAGGTGCCCCAAGGTAAATTGAAACATTCTATCAATGAACCTGGAAAATTCTAACAGTACAGCAATGACTCATATAAGCACCAATAATGAGAGCAAGTAACCTTTGTGCTACATGCAAACCGGGGAACTTTGTACATTTGACTACCCAAACACAGAAAGGTAGTTTCTGTTGCATAAAAGAAAAATAATGTTAATGATCAAAAGTGTATGCTCACCTTGTAAAAACTCCTCCTTGCAAGCAATGAAGTAGAAGAAAACAATGCTGATTTTCTTGGCCTGCTTTCTTTAAATCAGCCTTGAACCAAGAATAACTAAAACACTGCACCACAAGTGTTCCAAAGAGCATAAAGCTTACTGTTAAAATACCAAAAACATTTCGTCCTTCACAGAAAAATCTGACAGATACCCAGATGTCCACAATTAAATCAGTTATATAGATTATAATGCCAAGAACTGACAACATAAAATTCAATTTAGTGTATTTCATTATGAATCACTGTAGCTCTTGGTTCTCTACTTTCTTATCTCATACAAAAAAAAAAGAAAGAAAAAAGAATATTAGTGCATCTGTTGGTATAGCACTGAATTTTAATTTCTACTCCCTAAATTTATTCAGAAGAAAGAATAAATACTATGAAATTGAAACAATAAAACCGAAGTGACTAATTTTAATTTTCTTTCCTAAATCTCCTATCCAGGTCCAATGTTACAAGGCTTTATTCAATCTTCTGTTTTTCAATGATCTTCATTACAGATGACAACACCTAAAATAAAACATATATATAAAAGATTCTAAAATTCTTGATTATAATATTAAAAACCCTAGGCCATGATTTTATCAAACCTCTACTTTTTCTAAAAATAATATATTACCACTAAATATAGTTCTTATAATAGGTTTGGGAAAGTAAAGCCTCAGAAATATACCTATTAGTTGAAAACTTCCTCTCAGACTACTTATCTTAAAAGCCATAACCTTCTAACAAAGATATTTATCACACGTCCATCTACAGTGGCAAAAAATTAGAAACAATCTAACTGTGTCAACATAAGGAATTGGTATAATAATGGTAGATTCACAAAATGGAATATTACAAAGCTACTAAAAAAATATTTAACAAAGATGCAATAGCTGTGAAAATTCTTAATATAGTTTTTTAACTTTTATTTTGATTTCAGTTAGTTAACATACAGTGTGATATTAGTTCAGGTGTACAATATAGTGATTCAACACTTCCGTACAACACCCAGTGCTCATCACAAGTGCACTCCTCAATCCCCTTCATCTATTTCACCCACCCACCCAGCCACCTCCCCTCTGGTAACCATCAGTGTGTTCTCTATAGTTAACTTAATATGGTTTTAATTCAGCAATTCTATCTAAGAATCAAGCCTAGGGAAATAGTCACAAATGTGTGCAAAGATATATACTCTTTGCAAAACCTTCTTTATAATAGCAAAAAGTTGAAAACTGCCTAAATGACAAATGAGACCTAGTTCAATAAATTATGGTATATCATAGTAAAGAATACACCACACAACCTTTAAAAAGAATGGAGCGGTGTTGCATAAACTGACCTCAGAAGATCTCCAAGACGTATTAAGTGAAAAAAACAAGTACCAGAAAGACAAACATAGCATTTATGGGTTTTTAATTATATACGGAGAGAAGAAGGAAGTTGGGTGTGGAAAGCAAAAGCAAATTCAATCCTGTAATTAATTATTCTTCTATATTGTTGGAATTTTTTTTTACAAAAGACATGTATCCATATATTACTTACATAATCTCTTAAAATAAAAACAATAGTAAATGATACTTTTAAAGAATTGCAATGACTGGACAAAATATTAGCTAACATTTACTTAGCACTATGTGCCAGGCATTAAACTAAACCTTATACATAAAATACCCCCATTTAAATCTTACATCAAATTTAGGAAATAGGTATTACTATTGTGACCCCTGTTTTATATATGTGGGCTAAATGCAATCTACATACAAGATCTGTCTGACTTGGTAGCTGCTCTAGGATTTCCTGGGGTGCTTGTATCTGAGGCCTTTGTACCTGCCAGTGGTGCTCTCTGGTAGAGGCATGGAATTGGTGGCTGCACCCTCTGGGCTGGGATAAACCTCTCAGTGGATGCAGGCAAGCCAAGCCAGAGCCATGGGCAGTACAATGGTAGCAAATGGACTGACCATTTACTGCTGCAGGATTTGTAGGCTGTTACGTTTTGCAAGCCTTGGAGCATATGGAGCTTCAAGCAAAACAAGTTTTCAAAGTCTACCAAAATCTGCCTTCAGCGGCAGCTATTATAGAGGTGGGTTTGAACACAAAATGCCAAAACAAGAGGCAGCATTAACAGCAGGTGTAAGCTCTACTAACAATAAAGGAAAAATAAGAGCTGCTCTTCTACAAATTATGCTTTTTAATCACCCAAACAAGGGAGGATCTCCTTATATAACAGCCAAAATCAATGAAGCTAAAGATTTACTACAAGGTCAAGCTAAAAAAAATGAAGTAAATGTGCAATGAATTTTAAGTTCTTATTAAGTTCTTAAACTAGTTCATGTTTAGGAGTACCAGCTTTTCATAATAAAATGTCACAAAGTTAAAAAAAAAGTTTGATACAACAGGTTTTTTTATTTTCCTAATTGCCAATATTTCATATAAAAATACAGATTTTTCACTGCTATAAAAAAACTGAAAGATCTGCTACACTAGACTAACAATCCCTCATGAGCAGTGGATGCCTCCTAGGTGGGGCATGCTCTCTCAAGGTCACCACAGTAGCCAGCCACCCCATTTCAGTCATTTCAGCAGCTGGGTCTCAATGCTAATATAGCTACCTACTAGCTGTGTGTCCTCAAACATGTTTTTTTACCTCCCTCTGCCTTATTTTCTTTCACCTGAAATATGGAAATAATAATGGCATATACCTCATGGGGTTGTTGTGAAGTCTAGGAAACATAATATATATAATACATATAAACCTCTAGGAAAGTACCTGGCAAACAGAACTCAATAAATGTTAGTTACCATTATTATCTTGCCGGCCTGCCTGATCCCTATAAGCATTTGAGTTTGCAATCTTTGACTTCACTTTAAGGAATGTTAAATAAAAAAAAATACTATGGTATGATTGCAAAGCTTTGAAAATACAAAGGAAATATGACTTGGAGGAATACAAAAATGTTAACAGTAGTTTTATCCGGGAAATTAATGGTATTATAGATGATTTTTTTCCTCTTCTTCATTCTTTTCTATATGTATGAACTGAATTGTTTCCCTCCAAAGTTCTTACGTTGAAGTACGAACCACCAACGTGACTGTATTTAGAGATGGGCCTCTAAAGAGGCAATTGAGATTAAAAGGAATAGTTAAGGACAGGGCCCTAATCCGATAGGACTGGTGTCCTTATAAAAAGAAGTGACAACAGAGACCTCCCTCCCCCACACCCCCCTCCCACATACACAAAGGAAAGGCCACATGAGGATGCAGCTAGGAGGCAGTTATCTGCAGCACAAAGGGAGAGGACTGAAAAGAAACCAACCCTGCTGGCACCATGATATTGGACTTCTCATCTCCAGAACTGTGAAAAAATAAATTTCTGTTGTTTAAGTCACAATCTGTGGTTATTCTGTTACGGCAGCCCAAGTAGACTAACAACCTACGGTTCTATAAAGAATGTTTATTACTTTAAAAACCAGGAGGAGACAGTGCTACTGAAAACACACATAACCTAATACTTACAGTGTTCTTGTCATTTTACCACTTATAAGTATTTTGTTAAAAAGTTTTCAAAACAATATTAAAAGATACTTCATTCCTCTTACTGGAAAAAAAAAAAATTTCACTGTCACTACTTTTCCTGACAAGAATGCTGTGGCCAACAGGATAGAAAAAGATAATTTTAAAATCTGAGTTTTCCCCCGTCTAGCAGGCCATGAATTTCCATGCGGTAAGTTTTTTATCTTAAAATGGAAGACATCATGCCCAACATATGCATGGAGTTTAGGAGGATGAGATTTAATCAGAAGGTTCTGTTCAAATGAATTAAATACTTACTTAGAACCTACCATGTGCTGTTTTAGGCTTTGGAGATACAGCAAATGACAAAAGAGACAAAAAAATCCCTGCCTTTGTGGAACTTATATCTGAACAGAGAAAGATAGTCAATTAACAATAAAAATAATAAGGGAATTAAATACTACATTGGAAGGTGGTAAGTGCTATGGAAAAAACACAACCTAGGAGTTGTAAGTAGAGACAGGCACATCATGAGTTGCGATTTTAATTAGAATAGTCAGGACAGAGAGCACCTGGGTGACTTAGTCAGTTAAGTGTCTGACTCTTGATCTCAGCTCAGGTCTTGAATGGTCAGGACAGGCCTCACTGAGAAGATGGCAAATAACTGAATGAAATTAGTCACATGGATATCATGTGGAAAAACTTTTCAGTGGAAAGAACAGCTAGTATGAAAATCTAATGTACTAGATTTCAAATATGTCCTCCAGAAACAAAAGTTCCACAAAATATTGACAAATTCCTTACTATGGCTACACTGGATGTGTTTAATGTGCATCCAGGTCCTGTTCTAATATCATTCTAAAAAATATAATTTCTTAAGCTTCACTATCTAGGGAGAGAAAAGATCACATATACAATGGAAGAATAGGTAGAATAACAGTAGCTATCATTACCGAGTGTTTACTACGTGTGAAGTGTTTTACATAAATTTTATTTAATCCTCACAAATCTCTATGAGAAAGGTATTATTGAGCAAAACACTGAGGCTGAGAGATATTGGGTATTTAGATGAGTTATCTCTAATGAGTAAACTGATTTTAGGGGCACCTGGGTGGCTCAGGTCATGATCCCGGGATCTTGGGATCAAGCCCCATGTCAGGCTCTCTGCTCAGCGGGGATCCTGCTTCTCCCTCTCCCTCTGCCTGCCGCTCTGCCTACTTGTGTTCTCCCTCTGTGTCAAATAAGTAAATAAAATCTCTAAATAATAATAATTTAAAAAAATAAACTGATTTTAATGTAGATAATTTCCTTAACATTACAGACTATAATACCTAAGCACTCCATGTGTACATTTCTTAACCACTCTCCCCACAAAGAGAGTTTCCTTTACCTGGCATGGATATGGAAAACACTAGCAGTTTTGAAATAAATTTTACAAGATGAGAAAAATAAGTTCTGAGAAACTTAGACAATTCCATTATTAGCAAAACATCAGATTCAATAGACTAATGTGACGTGGCAACGTCTCTATTCCTAATTTAGTCAGGCAGAACATAATGCCAACCAGAAAGAAAACTACACAGCAAGGAAATAAATATAGCAGCTCTCATAAAGAAAGCCCACACCTCCTTCAATAACCACATAGCTATATAACTTGTATGAAGCCCAGTTCCTCTCTATCCCTATGGTTAATCACTGTTTTAATTATCACCTTAGGTGAAATAATACCACCTATAAAATTTGACTTTATGGAGAATTTTGACACTTGCTGACTTAATAGGACAGGTTCAATCCAATTTCATTCAGAGGTCAACCCAGCTATGTGGCTAACTGGCTGCCAGCCAAAATACATAACCTTTGTCCACTGTACATGATCTCTTTGTCATAAAGCAGACGTTTGAAGAAGTAAAAACCAGCAAACTTTCGTTTGTCAACCAAATTCAACACATATAAAATGCAGACTTACTTGTCAAGTATAAAAAGTCTTCTTTAACTCAAAGTCTCTTCTGGAAAATCTTCATCCTGGGAATCTTTTAGTTCTTCTTCACTGAAAACAAGTATCATTAAAGAGCGTGTAAACCTTTAAGAACGAATACTAAAATGAAACTGAAGTCATCTGTTAGTCATATGTGGGATTTTCTCATCTAGTGATAAGAGAGTTTGTATCATTGCAACTACAGTACACCCCTTTATAACTATCACATTGGGAGAAGGAATAACATGGCTCCTCTCCCAGGTTGACTAAGTTACAAGGTTTTACTGTATTACTGTATTCAAAATTTAAGTTTTAAGAAAATACAATTTGCCTCACAGCGTATCCAAGTAGACAACGAGTGTTTGAAAAAGAAAGAGATTCTTATATTTCAAGTACTCTGATAAAGAACTTACAAAGTATTTTTAACTTAGTCCTACCTACCTTTTTCAAAACTGTATACCTTCTTAAACCCTATGCCCCAAGGACATGACTATTGGTTTCTGTTCCCAAAATAAATACTACAGTTGTTCTATTTCCAAGCCTTTTCTCAAGATTATTTACTGTCTAGAATGCCCTTCCTACCTCTATCTACCTGATCAAGTTCTATCAGTCCTTTAAGAATCAGCTCAAAACCCCACCACCTTTAAGCTTTCCCAGATCTTCCCAATTAATTTGATTCTCCCCCTTCCTCCTTGCAATCCTATCACTTCAGCTATACTTCTCTAGGATTTACTCCCATGTGTTTTAAAAGAAGATAATACACGTCTCCTTCCTGGTTATAAGCCTCTCGAAAGCCAACTACCATTTTAACACCCCCCCCATATGTCTACAGTAATACTGTGCATACTGTAGGTAGATGATAAATGATTGTAAATGTAACAATCTTTGGGGTTTGTTTTTTTGGGTTTTGGGGTGGGGGTTTTTTTGTTTGTTTTTGTTTTTTTTTTTTTTAGCAGGCAGCAAACTTTATTTAGCAATAGTACAAAGCTCCCAGAGGGGGAGGGGGCCCAAGAGGGTTGCCCAAAATCTTTAGTCTTATTTCTTGGAGAAGAGCTTAAACTTCAAGTCACATTACTAAACATATCCACAAAAACAATTTTGTATTAGCAGCCTATATCTCTCTTCTGAGCTCAACCCATACATATCCAACTGTCTGTAGATTTCTTCACCAGGATATCCCACAATCACCCCAATTTCATATTGTCTAAACCAAGTTCACTACCCTCTATTCCCCCTCTTCTGCCGGTAGCTCCTTGTATGACTCAACCAAAGTCACTTAAGTTTTAAATTATTTGTTAGGTCCATTTGGCAGATGAAGAGCTTGGCAATTAATTAAAAGAAAGAGATGGAAGCCACAAGGGAAATTCTAATTTAAAACAAAAAGTCAAGGGATAAAAGAATGGAACTGCCCACAAGTCCCAGAAATTACTGTTCCACCCTCTTCTCAAAGGTTTGTTGACCTCCTGGCACAAGGTTTTTTAAAAAGGAAAATAGAGGTAGCTTCCTGACTGAATAGCCATTAAGTGATGGCTATGAATAAATAAAACTGGGGAGTTGAAAATGCCTGATGTGGGGAATTTTGATGGTTCTTCCAAACATTTTTTAAAGGGCATACTGCCCTTTCAGCGAAGGTTTTTGAAACACTTTCCCATTAAAAGTACATCTTTGAGACACAAGGCAAAGAAGTTCGTCACACATAAAACAGGTATGTCTATCAAGAAATCTGGAATATTAAACTAATGACTTGTAAAATACTGTACAAATAGCAAAAAAGTGTTAAAATGTGTTTCCTAACACTTCTAATGTGCTCATTTCTCACTTGTTTTGAAAAAGATGCGGGTTGGGACAGTGGATATGTCCCAGATCTCTTTTGAGGTAGCTTACATACAACTATCATAACTCAATGAAACGGTTCGTAGGATCTGTTCATTTCCTTTTAGGAAAATTGTAACTTTTTTTTTTTTAAATAGGGAGGAGTTGTTAATACTGGGATAGTCCATGCTTAGCAGATTAGAAAAGGACTCCTCATAGAGAAAATAACTCCCTTCTAACTTGGGGACGAAACTCCTCGAGGCTGAACTCGGGTGTCTGGACAGGAACACAGCACAAGGGAGGGAGCCGCAAGCTTCTTGGATATAACAAGAGGGGGCCAAGTGTTGGGGCAAAGCAGCGAGGAACAAGGCTCCAGACGCGGAGCTGGGTTCACACCGCGGTCACCTGGCCAAGTCTCCAAATCTCCGCGTTTCGTTTGTAAAACAGACATAAAAAACAGTGCCTTCCTCTTCACGTCGTTGCGAGGACTAAATGAGATAGTGTTTAGAAAAAGCACTTAGGATGGCAGTAGGCACTAAGTAAATACTTGTTGTCCCTATTTATTATAAATGACAAACAGGTTTCTTCACACACACACACACACACACACACACACACACCGCCATTGCCTAAAAACAACAAGCCATCCTTCCCAGGATTTACTGTTCTCTAACCTCAAACCTGCCTGCCCCGTGCTCCACAAGACTTCCCAGGTTAAAACGTCTCTCGTCCAATGGGATGAACTCGCCACAAATTCCTGTGAAGGCACCAGGTTGTGACAGGCCACGGAACTCGGCCAGCCGAACGCAGCCTCGCCTCAAGGAGCTTCACGCCACGCGCCCTCACCCGCCCTCCCGCCTCCCGCCTCCCGCCTCCCGCCTCCCGCCTCGCGCCCTCCCGCCTCCGCCATCCGGGCGGCGTCACGTGACCTACGGCCCCGCCCCCAGCACGGCTGGCGAGTCCCCCGCCCGCCCGGCTCGCGCGAAGTCAGGCGACTACCGGCCCCGCCCCGCCTCCGCCCCCTCTCCGGCCTAGTCGCCAGTGCGGCGCTCGAGTCACCGCGCGCGGGCGGGCTATAGAAGCAGTCATGTCGGGAGTCTTGCAGCGCGTCGAGCAGCTGTCCAGTCGGGTGGTGCGCGTCCTGGGCTGTAACCCGGGTCCCATGACCCTGCAGGGCACCAACACCTACTTGGTAGGAGTCGGCACCAGGTAAAAGTCCCTATTCCCCTCTAGCAAACACCCCGGCCTGTGGGGCGCACAGGGCTGGGGCTGGGACGACTGCTCGCCGAAGGCGGAGAGGCTGTGCGCCCCCACAGCCTGGAGCTCGGTGTCCAGTCCCGGCCAGGCAGCACCACCCAGGACCACCCTCAGACGCCGCGATTCCAGGCCTCCCCCAAATCACTACAATGCGGGCTGGTAACCTAACTTACCAATGGCTAATGAGGGAGAAATAATGAGAAAAAAAAAAAAAAAACAGAACTTTCTGTTTGTGAAACCCAATGGACTTTGCCTACTGTTGAATGCCAGGGTGAGTGTTTAAGCTGTTGAGAAATTAGGATCGCCCGGAGTTAAAAGTCCAGAAAAGCATTTACTTTGCTCACCTTCTGACTTTTCATTAGTGTTTAGCTTGCAATTCACAAAAGTGATTAATTGTGCTGAGGTCTTTTTCTTAACTCAGCAGCAGAGGGCAGGATTTTCTTGCTTCCAAATTGCTGGAGTCTGAAACACCAAGGAGCCCCCTGGCACTTGATAAAGAAGAGGGGACTGACTGATTTTGGTTTTCGTTACTATTGTGTAGCCTCATTTAAGTTATTTTGCAGATGGAATAACTTATCTGTATTTCTAAGATTTTTCTCTTGTTCAGGTGCATTGTTTTAGTGTAATTATGCAGAAGTGGAGAGATGTGGTGTATATGTGCATTGTATAGTTTTTATATGCTTGGTCTTTAGTAAACCCTACATAATTCAAAATAAAAATAAGATACAGTTCCCCTTAAGCAGAGAATTTAATTGTATATTTCAAGATGTGTTAAAATTAATATGACTGATTTCTAAAAAACAGTTTAATAGTAATTTGAGTTTCCATTTGAAGTATCTGCTGTATTTGCCTTTTTCCAGTAAATCAGAATTTTAGATGGAGCAGGATGAAGGAACTGGAAGTACTTAAGTCAAGACAGGCAGAAGTTAGGTTCAGGGTAAACAAGGCAGCGTCAAGTAGGTACAAGAGCTTTAGGCTGCTTCCAGAATCTAGGAGGATAGAGAATTCAGCAGAAAAAAATACTTTATATCTAGGGTAAAGTCTGTCTGGCCTGGGACTCCCTCACCCCAGAAGTCCATAGGCATTCTCTTCTCTCTTCAGTGTGTCATGTTAAACTAGTTCTAATGTCAGTACCTATTCTAAAAATTGAATATAATCAAAATTACCCTAAAAAGTCTCTTAGGAGGCACCGTGTTGGAGATCGTGTACTATCTCACAATAAGTTCGGCGCAGCCTGCTTTTTCTTCCAGCGATGAAGCAGATGGCTGGTTCTGTTTAAAAACCAGATGAAGAAGTTGGCTCGCATTTAGGGGCCATGTTGTGTGAAAAATACATACTGTATCTTAAAACACTAGAACCACATTCAGTGTAGCAAAGTGCTTGTGCTAAAAGAGACAACCTGAAAGTGAGTGAGAGAAGATATTCATGGTCTCCCACTTTACACTGCTTCCACTACCACTGGCATAAACTCATTGGGTGGAATGTCCAGTGGAATCAGTCATATATGACATATATATGATGAATCTATATAGTTGAGCTAGAATAAGTTAATGTGTAGATGATGCCACTCTACTGTATAAAGTAGAAGTCAGGTGGCAAGAGATGAATACTAATTGGGTCCAAGTAAGAGGTTCAGATATTGGTATCCACCTGTTCTGCGCAAAACAGTTCTAAGATCAGAGGTGGCTCCTGTATCACCAAATCCAATGGCATTTATCCATTCCCATTGTATCTGAACTTCAGTACCTTTTTAAACTATTGACCATTCCCTCCTTGATTTGCTAACACACGTTCTCCTGGTTTCCTCCTACCTCTCTAGCTGTTCTTTCTCAGTCTCCTTCATGGAATCAACCTCTTTACCAGATCTTTAAGTGTGTGAGTTCCTCAAGATATAATCTTAGTCTCTCCTGTTCTCATGCTATATTCTCTACCTAGGTGATCTTGTCGACTTCCTTGGTGTCATCTATTTTCTGTCCATTAATATCTCCCAATTTTAGAGCTCCAGTTTAGATAAAATTCAAACTTGATCTTCAGGCTAGGATAGCTGGCTGCTTTTCTTAAATCTCTACTTGGATGAGATTGGGTGGCTTAGTCGGTTAAGTGTCTGCCTGCGGCTCAGGGCATGATCCCAGGGTCCTGGGATCGAGTTCCGCACTGGGCTCCTTGATCAGCAGGGGGCCTGCTTCTCCCTCTGCCTGCTCCCCCTGCTGTGTGCGTGCTCGCTCTCTCTCCCTCTCCGTGTCTCACAAATAAATAAATAAAATCTTAAAAAACAAAACTCAGTGTTTCACAAACTGAATTCATGGGATTTTCCACTAAACCTGGTCCTCTTCCAGTCATCCATATCTTGGTAAACAAAACCATCCCCATATTTGATCAAGGCAAATGCTCCTTGCCACTTCTTTGCTTCCTACACACAGCTCCATGCCACTTTGAAGATCTATTTCCACTGCTCTCACCGAGTCCACAAGAGTACAAATTCTCTGGAACTATTTTTGTCCCTCTTCTATTCATTCTCCCCCATTTAACAGGAATGTTTTAAAAATGAAAATTTTTAGGCCTTGCATATTCCAGCCTCCACTTGCCTCATCAGCCTCACCTCCAACCTCCCTCCCATCCCAGCGAGATGAGTTGTATCCGTTCTGCCACATGGCTCTCATGCGTGCTTTCCTCTGTGTCTCCCACTTACCCTCTCTTTACCCAGCTAACTTCACTAATCCTGTAGAATTCAGTCAGAATATCATTTCCTCAAGGGAGTTGTCCCTGACCCCTTAGACTATGTTAGATTAATATAATGCACTGTGTTAGCACTCCACACTTTTTCATGGTCCTTATCTCAGTGATAATAAAATGATTTTTTGTGTAAAAAGAAGCTTCATGGGGTGCCTGGGTGGCTCAGTCAGTCAAGTGTCTGCCTTCGGCTCAGGTCATGATCTCAGGGTCCTGGGATCAAGCCACACGTCAGGCTCTCTGCTCAGTGGGGAGTCTGCTTCTTCTCCTTCTGCCTCCTCCCCCTGCTCATGCTCTGTCTCTCTCTCTCTCTCAAATAAAGAAATAAAATCTTAAAAAAAAAAAAGAAAGAAAAAACATTAAAAAAAAAAAAATAAAGGAAGAAGGTGCTTCATGTCTTTCCTCACTCCCCACTACAGTATAAGCTCAATGAAGGCCTGTTACTATATCCCCAGTTCCTAGCACAGAGCTTCATACCCAGTAAAAGTAGTACAGTAAATATTTGCTGAATGAATGAATGTTTACATTTTCTCTTCATTTTCAGTATTCTAAGATTTCTGATAGCTGTGGTTTTAGCTGGCCTTCCTTCATTCTGATCAGCCTGTGCATGCCAAATGAATTTCCCTAAAGCATTACTAAACCTAGTGTGATGCCTAGTATGTAGGTACTCAGTAACATTTGAATGGGTAAGTAATAGCCATATCTTCTGAAGAGTATTTCCATGTTCCTCTTCTGCTCAAGAAGCTCTAAAAGCTGCAATATTAGCCTTCACCATCAAAATTGTAACTCCCTGGAGGACAAATAGTTTATCTTTTAATTGGAAAAGGCAGTCTAATGTAGTAATTAGAGTTAAGACTCTATACTCCAATTACCTAAATCCGAATCCTAGCTTATGACTTTAGACAAGACAGTTGATTCTCTAAGCTTCAGATTCCTTACCTGTACAATGAGGATTGAATAGCACCCACCTCAAAGGATGTTATTAGGATTCAGTGAAATTTAAATGAAAGATCATATCAAAAGCACTTAACAAATTCTAGCATGTGGAAAGCATACCATAATGTTAGCTGTTATTATCATTTCTTCCATCATAGCATCCAGACAACACTGGGTTCATGATAGGTGCTCAGAAAATACCTAATGATTTGCATCTTATAACATATATAACATAGTATCTTGTATGTGGTAATCGTTCATTAGAATTTGAACTGAACTTATTCAATATATATTTTTTGAGTGCTTATTTTGTGCCAGGACTGTTCTAGACAACTGGTTAGTAGTTCATAGTATCTCAGACTTGATTTTATCAGCTCTTTTCTTCCTTCTCTACCAGAATCAGGGGTTCTTAATCTGAAGTCTATGGTCCCGAAAATGATATAATTCAGGGAGTCTGACTTTAGCTGGGTGGAAAAAATTATACCTTTATTAAACCCAAACTGAAAATTAGCCTTTATTCAATTATGAATATGGACAGCAAACAATAGTAAGTAATAGCAGTACCTGTGCTTTTTTTCTCTAATATTTTCATTGCATATTGTGGTCATGTTAGATATCTCAAAATAGTATGTATATTCATCTCTATTTAGAAATTATGATCATTCTGAGCCTTGGTGCTGATCTTGTTACTTCATATTGTAGTAAAGAAGCTACATGTACCACTATAGCATAATTTTTTTAAATTTTGATAACTTTATTTCAATATAATTGATTTATTTTGTAATCTTATGTTTTATTTTATACACCCCAAAAAATTACTCTGAGACTAGCCCATGGATTTTACCACACTGCCAAAGGGGCCTAAGATATTAAAAAGATTAAGAACCCATTACCTAAAGTTGTCAGTCAAAATACACTGAAGTATTCCCCATATCCAAAGAAAATGGGCATTGTAATTAAAAAGGTGTGGATTCAAATATATCCTGTGCTAGAGTTCGGGACTCTGGGCAAGTTACGATATTACATATATGTCTAATTTGTCAAGGCCTCAGTTTCCTCATCTGTACAATGAGAGTAAAATCTCAGGATTGTTTTGATGATTAAATGAAATGCAAATAAAGCCACTACCTTATTTATTCATCCAACAAACATTTATTATCTAGTTCATGCCACCATCTAGATTCTGGCAAAACCAGCCCAGGTTGCTGCCCTCATGGAGCTTAAATTTGTAGGTTGTGAGAGGGTGTGGAGATAGGCAATAAATTAATGAACATGTAAATAGATATGTCACGTGGTAATAAGTGTAAGAAAAAGCAAGGGAAGATGGCTGGCAGTGTCATCAAAATTCACTGTGACCCAAACCATGTTTATCTCAAATTTGCTCCCTCCAGTGTTCATAGACTTGATTAATGACACACTAGTCATCTCACCTAGAAACCTTAAAATCATCCGTTTTTTCCCTTCCCTTCCACATCCAGATGTTTTAAAAAAAAAAATCCTGTTGATTGTGCCTCCTACCTGTTTTTTAAACATCTCCTCCTTATATTTCCACTGTCTACAGAACCTCATAATGCATTCATGGGCCAGTATATCCATCTAGTTTCCCTGTCTCCAGAAGGAACAGTTAAAACTCTGTGTACTTGTAAAGTAGAGCCATTGCTCTATGGAACTTAAGGTATAGATAAAAGCCTGTGGACCACAAGGCCATTGTCCCCACCTCTCCACCCCTGCCCCCTCCCCCATGAGAGGACAATTTGTTTTTATTGGCTGTGCATCTCAGGGAATAGGGTTAGGGAAACAAACCATCCAATATAAAATAGCCATCCAGATACTTCGGGTCATGTTTACCCCATTTGACTGTTCTGCAGAATGCTGTTTATCTGTCACTATTACTGTTTGTTTTCATAGCTCCCTCTTCCCACTTTTCACTAGAATGCAAACAGGATTTTTTGTCTTGCAAGAAAGGCATGGCACATAGTACATAATTCATACAGTTATTAATGTATTAATGAGTGAATGACTGAGACTCTTCATCAAGACTAATCTTCTCTCCCCCAGCCTGAATTAGGGAGGTGTTAATGTGAAGCAGCATAAATTAAAAATTTGTGAGTTGGTTCTCGAGGAGGAAGATGTCCCCCTTATTTCTTTAGTTCAGGAAAACTTTATCGAGAAAGACCATCATTCCATGAAATAGCGAGGAAGGGCAAACAAAGTATAAAGAAGATTCAGAACCACAAGCAAGCAGAAATATATAACTGATAGGGTTGTCTAGGTGAAGAAGTAAAGCAACTCAGACATTTCCCCATGCTTCCCTACTCCTTTCATTTTTTTATGTGGAAGGAAGCCAATGTAAAACTTTAGTGTTAAGTTTTGCATGTAGTGCAGAAGACTAGGTTTCTTTAGAAACACCGCTGAATCTAATTCTTTCATATCTATGAGATGTTTGAGTATATTGTAAAAGATCTCAAAGGCAGAGTGGATAAAAGCATATATTCTGGAGACAGAATACCCAGGTTTGAATGCTGGTCTTGCCATTATTTGCAGAGTAACCTTGGGCAAGTTATACAATGAAATACCTCCTTTAAATAGTTGTAATGAGGAACACAATTGTTAAAATACGTGGTCCTGGAATAGCGCCATATATAAGTGTAAGTATTCAATATTACTGTGCCTTGAACTTGCATTGAGCTATAACATTTTTTCAAAGAACTTTTCTTATAGTGAGATTACTATAGTTAAAGAGAAATATCATATAGCTGTTTTTCAAGCAGGTTGAAAGCAAGCAATTTACGCAGTTTCTTAAATGTAATATGAATTATCTATGTGAGAAATATGCTAATATTACTTCTGTGTTCCAATTGTGTGATTATCATCCATTTAATTTTCAGGAGAATCCTCATTGACACTGGAGAACCAGCAATTCCAGAATACATCAGCTGTTTAAAGCAGGCTCTGACTGAATTTAACACAACAATCCAGGAAATCATAGTGACTCATTGGCACCGTGATCATACTGGGGGCATAGGAGATATTTGTAAAAGCATCAATAATGGTAAACAGAAAACATTAATTAAGCTCTTTGAGGAAAACTAAGTTTTCAGAATAATTTATTTCTATTACAGAACTAAGTAAGCTAGTCAGTCATTTCCTGAACACCTTATACACTTACATGGTACTTTTAGAAATAATATACTTTTAATACTGCCCCCAATTTTAACAAAAGAGGAAAGGAAAATCCTATTTTCTATTTCAAATCTCTTATCCCTCTTATTTTTCCCCTTTGCCCAGTGATGAAGGTCAGTTTTAATTTTGTCTGTAGTAGTAGTAGTAGTAGTAGTAGTAGTAGTAGTAGTAGTGACGATTGCTGCTTCAGATTTAATAACCACTCTTGAGCCTTTACTGTGTGCCAGGCACTGTGCTAAACACTTCACGTGGGTACTGTGAGGTAGCTGCTGTTATTGTCCACATTCTAAACACGATCTCAGGTCTTCTATAACTTTCAGGCAATACTATGATATGCTAAAATGCTGGTGAAAGATCATTGTGTTGATGATTCTCCGTCCCTAAAATCTATCTTGTACTGACACTTTACCACCTCTCTCCTTCCCATCTCCCCATCACACACATAGCTTCATTCGTTCGTTCCTTCCTTTAACAAATATTCAAGTGACCACTCTATCCAGGCACTGTTCTTCGCACCGGGGATGTGGCAGTACACAAAACAAAGATTCTGCTCTCGTGAAGCTTGGATTCCAGTAAGGAACATAAATGGTAAATAAATAATAGGTCGGATGGTGATGCTAAGTGAAGAAAAGGGGGAGAGAAAATAAAGTGGCAGAAGGGCAGTGGTTTGTATCTAGGGTGGATAGGGAGAGGGAGTAAGCTATACAGGTATCTGAGAGGAGGGTATACCAGACTGAAGACATTGAAGGAGCAGAGATACTGGAATTAGGGTGTGCTTGGCAAGTTCAGGGCATATGAAGGACAGGAGGTCAGGAACATTCATTCACAAAAGGAATACACATACGCATTCAACTCCTGTTTTTAAATATTTTTAAATGTCTTCTTTTTAGGACTTGAGACTACAATTGGGACACCAAGATATTGTCAATATCTGCCAATATCACCAGGCTGCCCATTATAAAAACCTCTCTAACTTCACTTTGTTACCCTCTTAACTCCTTTCTTACGATCCTAGAGGACTGTATGTCACAGGAAATCATTATCTTTCAGTGTAACTTTTCCTCGCCTTTCTCTTGTCTATCTACCTGGTAAATTTTGTGAATTAAAAAACTATGCTGAAGGTTCGACTAGCTTTGGCCAACTCTTTCAGCATGAGGGTCAATTTGAAAATTTTAAATGTTTATGGCCTACTTTTTCTCCTTCAGAAATCAACTTTATTGAGCTTGAATTTACATACATAAAATGTACCCATTTTAAGAGTATAGTTTGGTAAACATCTTTGTGACCAATCCAGTCAACATAAAGAATACTCTCATGACCCCAAAAAGAGGCTTCCTAGTGCCTCTTTGCAATCATTCCCCCCTCCAGCAACCACCGATCTGCTTTATTTCACTATAGATTAACTTTGCCTGTTCTAAAATGCCACATAACGGAAGCATACAGAATCACCCTCTAGCTTCTTTCACACAACGTCATGTTTTTGAGATTCACCTATGTTTCAGTATCAATAGTTTGTTTCTTTATTGCCAAGGGGTAGTCCATGGTAGGACTATGCCAGGATTTGTTTATCCATTCACCTGTTAATGGACATTTAACCTGTATCTTTAAGTTAAAAATTAGGGACACCTGAGTGGCTCAGTTGGTTAAGTGTCTGACTCTTGGTTTTGGATCAGGTCATGATCTCAGGATCATGAGATCGAGCCCTGCATTGGGCTCTGTGCTCAGCAAGGAGTCGGCTTGAGATTCTCTCCTCCTCCTTCGGCCCCTCCCGCTGCTCACACACACAGACACACACACACTCTCTCTCTCTCTCAAATAAATAAAACCTTTTTTTAAAAATTTTAAATCGTTTGGGTTCCACACAAAATAATGAATGTTTGCATAATAGATTACCTATTAGGTTGATTTAAAGAAAATCAAGGAGGGGCACCTGGGTAGCGCAGTCGTTAAAGCGTCTGCCTTCGGCTCAGGGCGTGATCCCGGCACGCCGGGATCGAGTCCCACATCGGGCTCCTCTGCTGTGAGCCTGCTTCTTCCTCTCCCACTCCCCCTGCTGTGTTCCCTCTCTCGCTGACTGTCTCTCTGTCACATAAATAAATAAAATCTTTAAAAAAAATAAAAAAAATAAAAAAAAATAAAGAAAATCAAGGAGAAATTTGACCCTGCTCTGCTTAGCCACTAAAATTTTATAATACTTTGAGAAGTAGCTTGTCGACTTTCATTCTGAACTTTATTGAAACTAGACCAGCTGCATACAGACCTTGAGTTGCTCAGCACTGAAATCGTGCAAAGGTACCTTCCAGAATCTCCCTTCAAGAGTCCCATGTATTTTTTCATTCTCTAAATCCTTAATCTCTAGCATTCTTGTTCCATTTTGTTTTATTATTTTCTTTGCTCCATATCATTTTACTACTTTAGTTGATTATTAGTATGACAAAAATTTTTCAACTGCTTTATGATGCTAACAACCTGTGGTTTTACAAGCCACACCAAAATTGTGAATGCCATTTATTAGATTTCTGTGAGAAGATACAGCAACCTGCTTTCAGAAGTTTAAGATATAATCAGTGTATGATTCTGGAACTCCCAGTGGCTCGCAGGAAGCCAGAATTTTACTAGACATGAGAACTATGTAGCCCCAGGCTGCCCCAGTATTTTTGGTTTGTTTTTGAGTAAATCTAATAAAATATATTTTGTGATCTGATAGTTGTTATTTTGTAACTGAAGTTGGGTCTTTGCCATGTATTTCACATCCTGGTCCTTGGTGTCAAATGTTTGTTTCTATGCCATTCAATTAGACTGTGTTTTTATTAGAAAGTATGATAAACAATGTCACATTTGTATCAGTTTCAGTAATTAGTATTAACAATGATGTTATAACCCATTATTCAAACCTTTAACAAGTGACTGAGGGTTTCCTCCTGTTAAAATAATCTTATGATAGAGACAGACAGTAGATAACTGATTGCCAGGAGCTTGTAGGAGGAGAGAATAGGAAGTGACTACAGTTGAGTAAAGGATTTCTTTGAGGGGTTTTGAAAATGTTACAAAATTAGATAGTGGTGATAGTTATATAGCTCTTTGGATATACTTTAAAAACACTGAATTGTACTCTTTGAAAGGGTGAATTTTATACTTTTGAGTTATATCTCCATAAGCTTTTATTAAATGTAATAATGATTATTATATGATTGCTTTCAGCATGCCCTTCTCCATCCTGCCTATACAGATTGTTATTGTGAGTAGGATATGTGTTTTCATATTGGCACATAACTTAAAAACTGACACAAAGTTATAGTATGACATTTGTTTTGTAATTTTGAGATAATGGTAAGTTTTTTGGAAGGATTGTGTGCCAAAAGTCTCATAAATAGGAATGTAATACCTCTACTTCTTTACTGAAAGACAAAATTATACAGATTAAAAATAAACACATACCAAAAAACCTCCCCATCGCACTCCAGAATGAAGATAGCCTTATTATGTAATGCCAGTTCCCAGAATAGCGTATTATTTTTTGCTTCAGCCTCTAAGATACAAAATAATGGAGTTTGGGGCTGGAAAGAGAAGGTCTAGTCCCAGTTGTTTTATTTTATTTTTATTATATTTGCAGTATTTCTATCTTCTTTATCTTCCATACTAGGCTGATTTCTGTGCCATGTCAATTTTTCTCTAATGTCTTTTTCTCCCACATTTCTGTTGCTGTCACCTTAGTTCTAATATTCACATCTTCTGTCTGGTTTATTACAGTCATCCCCTCCTGGTCCTTCTGATCTCTCACCCTCCAGTGTCCCACCTAGAGCTGCCATATTTATCAACCAGTTAACATTATTTCGTTTTCTTTCTAAAGAGTGTACAGTGGCACACATATGGTAAAGTTTAAATTCCTCTATTCTGTGAAAGGCAATTTAAGGCCTTCCGTGATCTGAGCTCATCTAATCCCACTTTATCTGTACTTCTCAGCCAGTATTTTGCATTAGACAAGTTGGTAGCATACATTGTTGTACATATGCCATGCTCATTGTCATTTCTATGATTTTCCTAATGCTGTTCCCCTTACCTACAAATCATTCTCTGTACCTTTTCCCAAACTACTTGTCCTGTAAGCCACACTTCAAGTTCTGTCATATTTGTGAATTTTTTCCTAATTGTTTTCCTTTCTCTAAACTACTATTGCTTTTATTAGCTGAATTGCCCATTTAGTATTCATTAAGTGGTACTGAGTATAGTTCTTTAATTATTTCTTGTTTGTAAGTTTTATTTTCACAACTGTGATAGTTTTTAAGCACTTTAATGTCACAGTGCTTGTAGTCACTATATATAGTATACTCGGCACCCAGCTATTGATTGGTTAATTGATTTTCTTTGTGTCAGTGAGAGGTAGTATGGGTTAAATTTATTTTAATGGTTTAATATCTTAGCCCTTGGGGCTTCCTTTCAGCTAGCATTCTTTTATTACTAAGTACTGCCATGATGCCGTGACTTCTTTTACTGTACACTAAGACTAGACAGAAAAATGTTCCCGGGTTCTGTACTAGTGCCTCTTCAACACCCATCTTGATATCAAAGCTAGCCAAGATTATGAAGAACTACTTTCAAACTTTTATATAAAATAAGAGTGACTAGAAAATCACAAAGGCTTTTATGTAGACCTAGAAGTGCTTGAGAGAATAAAAAGCTCTTTTGTTAAGGTAGAAAAAACAGTTCAAATTCCAGAGATAGGCTGCTATAACCATCCCATTTTCTCTTGTCTCTTAATGTTAATATTTTTTGCAGTCATTCACAGTATTAGCTCTGTGAAAGTTGATCTCTTATTTTTTTTTGTTTCCATGGAAGAATTTAAAGAGAGCATACTTTTAATGAAATCAGATATTAAATATGAAATGACAAAAGTACAAAATTGAACAAGTAGGAAGACTGCAGGCTTAGAGGAACAAAATCATGAATCAAGCAACAGTGTTACAAAAGCAATGAGTTTGAAACAAGAGAGAATAAAAATGGCTGAAATAAATTAATGGAGTAGAGAAAGGGCTTAAGAAATTACTGCAAAAACCAAATACAGGAAAAAGATTAGGAGAGAAAGTTGATCTCTTAAAAGGCTGAATTATCACTTAAAGTATGACTTAATATACTTTACATGTTTTGTTACTAGACACTGCATATTGCATTAAAAAACTCCCACGGAATCCTCCGAGAGAAGAAATTATAGGAGATGGAAAGCAACAATATGTTTATCTGCAAGATGGAGATGTGATTAAAACTGAAGGTGCCACTCTCAGGTCAGTAAATGTCCTTTAGCCAGGGAAGAGGGGGGCAGGTTATGTATGTGTCTTATAAAGAGGGAATAAAGGAAGATTTCTGAATATTTGCATATATGAGTGAGGAATATCTCAGGAAGGATATAAAAAGATTTGATAATCTGGTTACTCTGGGAAGAAAAACTGGGTTGCTTGAGAAATAGGAGAAAAGAAAGACTTTTCATTCTATCTACCATTTTTAAATTATTTATTTGAATTATAGGATTACCATTTTTTTAGTAAAATTTAAATTAAAAAATAGATTAGCATTTCCTGCTAGAATGGTTCAGGGCTCTACCCATCAATTAAATTCAGGACTTTTTCATGCTGTCAATTCTAAAAGATGACCCATACCTAAAGTAAATACATTTTAGGCTAGATCAGTAATCTCCCATGACCTAAGAGAGGTCAAAAAGTTGTTTCCAACTCAGTAATTTTAAAACTGAACTACTTAGCATTCTCCTCTGTCCCCCACAATCAACTTGCTTTCTGACTTTAGAACACCTACTGCTCTCAGCACTTAAGATTTTATTTTTCTTCTAAGACAGAAGCTGGTTCCACTTCACCTTTATCACTCCCCCTTCCCCCACCCACCACATCTAATCGTGTTAGATTTTACCTTAAAATTATTGGTCCATGCTGTCCCTTTTTCTTCGTGTCCCCTACCACTACTTCTTGCTTAATATTCCTGTCTCCAGGCTCCCCTTTCCACTCTACCCTTCATACCCCTTCATGATAATGTCTCCTGTATGTCACTTGAAAGCTTGAATAACTCTCACTGCATACAAGATCATGTTTATTCTCCTTACCATGTCACTTTCTGGCCCCAAACCACTTTTCTGATCTAAGTTCCTACCACTGCCCTTGCAAACACAATTAGCCATATCCAAATACCTGGACATGTTATGTATGTTCATGCCTTTGCTCATGTCTTCCCCTTTACCAGGTAGGCATCACAGCTTTCCCCCTACTTGTTTCCCTCATAAATTCTTACCTATTCATTCTTCAGACTTCAGTTCATGTGTTACTTAACTCAAGAACCCTTTCCAGGCAGAATTAACTGCTCCCTCTTCTAATTTATTTTTTTTAAGATTTTATTTATTTATTTGAGAGAGAGTGAGTGAGAGAGAGAGAGGACAAACCAAGAGGGAGAGGCAGAGGGAGAGGGAGAAGCAGACTCCCCAGTGAGCAGGGAGCCCGATGCGGGGCTCCATCCCAGGACCCCAGGATTCCAGGATCATGACCTGAGCCGAAGGCAGATGCTTAACCAGCTGAGCCACCCAGGCGAGTAAGGGAGTAAGGGAAGCCAACTTTATAAAGATGGCTCTCTTAGAAGATTTAGAACAGTCAACAAAAGCTGTCAGACTGACTTTTCTTTAAGAAATGAAACTTAAGTCACTAGAAAATTCTTGAAGGTTATATTCAGAATCAAATCCTACTGAGAAACCTGCTTCCTACTTTTTTACTAAAGGGTTCTTGGTGGGTATCGTCCCTATCTCTAATGTATTTTTCCCCCAAAATTGGCAAATAGACCAGACTTTTTTTTTCCTTAGACCAGACCCTTTTTACTGCCTTTACTCCCTTTACTCCCTGTTGCATTGGCTGTAAATTCAGTCATAGGCTGGGAAATAGAGTTTAACTTCATGCCCAGGAAAAAGAGGAAGGAGGTTAGATGATAAGCTAGCTATTCTCTGATAGAAGGCAGATGCCAGATTCATCTTCACATCCTCAGTCCCTGGCACATAGAAGGTACTGAATATTTATTCAACATGTAGTAAATATCTACAAAGAGGGGTGTAGGTTAGCAGGTGAATGAGAAAGAGAAGATGAAGAACTGGGTATCCATGCCGCCTTTCAAGCCAGTATTCCCTTTTTCCTAATATGCCATTGATCTGTAAATTTAATTTATAAATCCAACTAATTTCTGGGCAATTATCTTAAAATGCTCTTGTTAGAAATATGATAATGTCTCCTGTAATTTGTTCATGATACCAAAAGATAGTAAACATTACATTACTAATTCTTCAGAGAGTATTCTTGACAATACTGAGTTTCCCCCATCACACATTAAAGATCTATCTCAAAGGCATGGGAATCACAGTACTGGTTTATTAGTTATCACAGATTCATGGGTATTAGATCTATACCTAATTTGCAGATTAAGAACATTCAGCTCTTGATACTTAATTACCACCCATCTGCCATAAACAGACCATATATTTTAAGCTTTTTAAAAAAAAAAAAAAAGATTTTATCTATTTGAGAGAGAGAGACACGCACACACACAAGTGGGGAGAAGGGACAGAGGGAGAGGGACAAGCAGACTCCCTACTGAGCAGGGAACCCGATGTGGGGCTCAGTCCCAGGACCGCGGGATCA
Organism: Ursus americanus; assembly: GCF_024610735.1. Classification (NCBI taxonomy): domain Eukaryota; kingdom Metazoa; phylum Chordata; class Mammalia; order Carnivora; family Ursidae; genus Ursus; species Ursus americanus. Next base: position 59,597,517 of record NC_142135.1, read on the forward strand.
TGACCTGAGCTGAAGGCAGATGCTTAACTGACTGAGCCACCCAAGTACCCCTATTTTAAGCTTTTTATTAAAGTATACAAAAAGAAAAGTGTGCATATTATCCGTGTGCAATGTGAATTATTACACACTGAACAAATCATATGAGCAGCTTTCAGATCAAGAAACAACAACATAAGGGGCGCCTGGATGGCTCAGTTGGTTAAGCATCCGACTCTTAGTTTCAGTTCAGGTCATGATCTCAGAGCCGTGAGTCTGAGGCCCACATCAGGGTCTGCACTCAGTGTGGAGTCTGCTTAAGGCTCTCTTTCCCCCTCCCTCCACCCCTCCCTACTCTGTCTCTGTTTCTGTGTGTGCGTGTCTCTCTCCCTAAAATAAATAAGTCTTTTTTAAAATGACTTAGTAAATAACCTTTTCACAAAAATATAATTGTACTAGAATCTGAATAAAACATTTAGTTTACTGATGACAGTGCTTTCCAATTTCCATTTTTATAAAGTCAGTAAAACCCAATTGTTTTAAATATTAACAAGAAGATTCATCATTAAGCAAAAGTTCCATAAACAGAAGGTTAAAATTACTTAAGTCCTCAAGAATTTGATGTCCAGTTGATCTGGTCTATTTGCCAATTTGGGGGGGAAAATACCTTAGAGATAGGGATAATACCCACCAAGAACCCTTTAGTAAAAAAGTAGGAAGCAGGTTTTTCAGTAGGATTTGATTCTGAATATAACCTTGAAGAATTTTCTAGTGACCTAAGTTCGATTTCTCAAAGAAGAGTCAGTCTGACAGCTTTTGTTGACTGTTCTAAATCTTCTAAGAGAGCCATTTTTATAAAGTCTACTCCATCACAGAAGTGGCAGAACTAGATAAATGTGCCACCTGAGGAATGGGAAGGCCACAGCTGCAGTTCCTCTGATCTTTAGAAAGCACCTCTGATGTCATCTCCTTTTTTCCTCCTGCCTATGTGGAGAGAATTTTAACACAGTTTTTATGCAGATTAAAGCATTAGCTACCCAGGTGACTGGAGAATTAGAATTTCTGATCCCCTAATTTAGGAAATCTATTGCCTTGGTTATCAAAGAAAACCATTACTGAGTTCTGGAGTGGGGAGTTGAGGGGGACAAATAAAGGCCACACTGCCAACACATCAGTGGATAAGACCGTCTGCACACTCTGAAAAAAGAGAGGTTCTCCAAATGAGTTTTCGCAGATTAAAAAAGATTTGGGGGGTCTGTTCGTAAACGCATCATCTGTGTGATTGTTCGTAAGATTGTCCATAAGATATGAGACACACCCACACCCACGTATTTTTGTAGTTGTGGAAATATGCCTCCTGAAATTATTTTCATTTAACATTGAATACTTTCATCAATAGGTTGCAGCAGGTTTAATCAGACAAAAGAGATGTCTCCATATCACATTTTACTTTCCCTGCCCCAGACCTGGAGCCAGCCATGTCCACAAGAAGCCCTGCTTTCTTTGAGTGGGAAACAGTATTTCAGTTCCACCCAGAACTAAGTGGCAGGTTGTGCTCATGACTCCTGGAGTATCATTACTTCTGGGCCTTTTATAGGGCTAGGAAAAAATGAAATGATGAATTCAGAATGATTCCTCAATTCAGATGAGAAACAACCCAAAACCTTGATTCCCTCATTCATGTATATTTTTTCCTTATCCCACAGTAAAACCTTGGTTCTCAACATCAATTTATTGTTTATACTATCATACGGTAAACACAAAATAGTTTCAGAGACACAGTAACCAGTAACACTGCCAACGATAAACCTATTAAGTAAAGTTCAAAATCTCTCTCCACTTCTTTTAATCTTAAGATACATTCTATTAAGGATGTATAATCTTAGTGTTTAAAAATTATTTGAATTGATATTAGCTTGGCTGTGTTATCTATCTGGTGTATAGTAAGATTCATTTCTTTCTGTATTCAATGTTAACATTTTCTTTCATCTTTTTATTTAGTTTTATGTTTAGAATATATATTTACATAGCTCAAAAGTTAAAACTAATAAAAAAGTTACTATCAGAGAAGTCTCACTTGCATCTCTGTTCCCTACATCCCACCTGCCTACCCCTATTGGCAGCTAGAATTCATTAGTTTTTCTATTTATCTTCCCTTTCTTTTTGCGAAAATAAGGAAATATATACATATACATTTTTATTTCCCCAACTTTTTTATACAAAAGAGCAACTATAAACATTCTTTCATGTTTTGTTTCATTTTGATTTGTTTTTAAGAGGAAAGCACTTGTTAGCAAGTGGCCCTCCCTCCACGTGGCTTCAGGACACAGCCCCCACACACACCCATGGATTTTCTGCTCAGCTCTTCTGCTGTCCTGTCTTCAGGATGACAGGCTGTTTTGGGAGCTTTCCCTGCCCCAAAACTTTATAGTAGCCCGATTGCACCCCATCAATGATAGGAGCAGCTCCAGTTATCTTTTTGGCGGCATTTACCCGCGTCGGCTCACCGGCCAAAATTCACAGTTTATCGGAGTTGACAATTGGGCAAAAGCTTTGGTTTCTCTTTGAGTGGTCACATCTCAGACCAGCTTCTCCAAAGTAAGCTGGGTGATCCTTGTCGAAACTGATCCTGTGGCGATGCACGCCACCAGTATTAGGCCAGCAGCCTGGAAGCTTCCGATGCTGGCAAGCGCGGCTGCGGCTGTGGCTCACATGGCCCCAAAGTTTCCAGGTCTTCCTCAGTCTGAATGGCTGCATGGAAAAGGTGGCCAGTGATAAGGCCAAAAGGAGGTGGGGGAGGGAGAAAACTTGCCCAACTGCAAAGGGTCTGTAGGCCTGGGGGCCTCAAGGACCTGCTTTGTGGCACATTCAGCAAAGCTGAGGTCAGGAACTGGCCCAAAGCCATGCGACCTCATCAGGGTGGTGGCCAGCCTAGCACAGCAGCCTGCGTATCTCAGAGGTCCGAACCCCAGGCTAACCATGGCCAGACTCCAGGGCCTACACCAGCCACCCGGCCCTGGGGCCTGCCTTGGGTGGCCTGGAAGATGGGACTAAGGTGGGGGATAAGTAGTTGGGTGGAACACAAGTACAGCTACAAAGCAGAGACACGAAAAGAACCTCCACTTGACAATATAGCCTGCAAATTACTCTGTATCAGTTCATAGAGATCTTCATCATTTTTTTGATGGCTGCTGCATCGTATTCCATGGTATGGTTGTACCACAGCGTGTCCATAGTATCCAATGGATGGGTATCTGGGTTGTTCCTAATATTTTGTTTTTATAAATAATGTAATGAATAACTTGTATATATTTTTTGTATTTGTGAATGTGTATTTTCAAGGTAAATTTCTAGCCATGGGACCAGTGGGACAAAGGGTCATGTAATTTTGCTAGAAAATGCCAAATTCACCTCCATATGTGTTATACTATACTTTTTGCTCTCCCAACAGCAACTTATGAAAGTGCTTTTTTCTCACAGTCTTGCCACAAAGTATATTGTAAAATAAACATCTATGCAAAGAAAATTGAAAAAAAATGTTTTTAAATAATAAAAGCACTGTCTCTGAGAAGTGGAATGATTGTGAATTCATATCTCCTTTAAGTATTTTCTGTTTTCAAAATTTGCTGTAATCGGTACATGCTTATTATTTATTAAAAAAAAAGAGAAAAAGGTGGGAAAAGTATTGAATTTGTACTTCACAGTGGGAAATCTGATTTAAAGGAAAGCATTTTCTGATGATAATTTTCAGTGGGCCACAAAAGAAAAAAGGAGCTTTTTAACTGGTTTGATATCACTTGTTTGTGTCTTATCCAGAGATAAGGCTGGAGAATAATTTCTTCTAAGCCTAAGAGTTTCTAATTGTTAACTATTTCTTCGTGTTCTTTTAACCAGAGTTTTACACACACCTGGCCACACGGATGATCATATGGCTCTACTTTTAGAAGAGGAGAATGCTATCTTTTCTGGAGATTGCATCCTAGGGGAAGGAACAACTGTATTTGAAGACCTCTATGATTATATGAACTCCCTAAAAGAGCTATTGAAAGTCAAAGCTGATATTATATATCCAGGTGGGTAGTTGCTTAAATCCAGCAAACCATTTGTGTGAAATGATGAAGAAGGTTTATTTTGGTTTGTCTGTGTGTGTATGTGTGTGTGTTATGTTTTCAAGGGTTGAAGAGATAGATACCCATAAAAGTGTTTACTTAAATTATGCCCCTAAGTCTTATCTAGCCATGCAATTAAAAAAGCTGGAGAGTTAGGGGTGCCTAGGTGGCTCAGTCGGTTGGGTGATTGACTCTCGTCCTCGGCTCATGGCTCAGGTCAGGATCTCTCAGGGTTGTGCGATAGAGCTCCGCATCCAGCTGACTCTGTGCTCAGTGGGGAATCTGCTTGAGATTCTCTCCCTCCTTCATTGCCCTTCCCCCTGAGCCTGCTCTCACATGCTCCCTCTCTAAAATAAGTAAATAAATAAAATCTTTTTTTAAAAGGCTGAGAGTTATGTTAATTATTTTATAAAGATATGTGTTATTTTTTAACATTTTTACAGCTATTAATAGTGAAACAAAAGAAATAAATTTACATGGGAATCAGAGAATGTTTTCATTCCACAAGGTATCTTCGCTTTTGTTAATTATTAGATTTCTGTTGTGGGCCACGTTTTAGCCGTGAACTCTGAGCTTTAGTTTCTTTAACTCACACTACTGAACTATCAGTAGCTTCCATGTCAACTCTAAAACTGTATATTAATTTCACTTCTCCAGAAAAAGAAATCTGTTTTAGTATCTCACCTGTCACACACTGCTCTGCAATATGAATCTCCCTTCCCTCCTAAAAGTGGAGAAAGATAATAAGACTCAACAAGAGAGCCCAGAAGGAAAAAGAAACTAGGTTACCTAATTTTTTAAGTCCTTCTAACTTGTTCCTAACCAGAGCCACGGAAAGATGTGTAAATAGAGTGTCTTCAATACCCTTATATTCTCTCATGCGTTTCTACTGCTGAGGGGATAGGAAACATAGTGGAGCTGGGCAATTGGATTAATACTATGACACAAGAGGAATGGAAGCTGACAGCTGTTTTTAAAGAGAAGAGAGTCCATGTTTGATGTGCTCACATTGAATGAAGCAAAGCTAATGAGAGGCTGCCTAATAAAAGTTCTTAGAGTGTTTGCTTTAATGAATCCAGTGAACTGGTTACTGGCACAGAAGAAGCTTATATGTAAATTATGTTCTGTAGCCCCAGCCACCATACATTAAAGCCTGTCCAGTGCTCTGCAGGGACCTTTACAGTGTTGTCCTCACAAAAACCCAGTGAAGCAGGTAGTGGTATCTTCATTGCACGGCTGAAGAAACAAGCTCAGGGATTCAGACTTTCATGGCCCCATACAAGTAAATGATTGTCAATATTCTAACCAAAGCCTGTGCTCTTCGCATGATAACAGGTTAGTCTGCTTCTGAATATTTTGCTCTCAAATATGTTAAACATCCCTCGTGCAGACTTGTGTCATATATTAATTTGTACTGTCTTAAGGAGCAACTAGATTTTAATATAACTTAATCTGGGTTGTCTACATTTCTGAATTACTAGCTTCTACATAAGATTCTTAAAGTTCTACTGCGGTTCTTGTGAATTTTTAATAGATCTTAGTCACTTACATGAAGCTACTTTTCACATTCCCCCTTTAATCTCTTATGTAAGTGTGGCTTAGTGGTTAAGAGCATAGAGTGATTAAAAGCTCTCAAGGCAGAACTCCAGCTCCATCCCTTCTTTACCATGTAACTGTGGGCATGTTATTTGTGCCCCCCCATACCTCAGCTTCTGCTATAAAGAAGGGAAAATAATAGTGCCTACCTCATTGGACCCTTATAAGAATAATATATATTAAGCATTTAGAGCAGTGCCTGGCAAATAATGAACACTATAAGTATTACTCTTGTGGTTACTATTTTTATTGTTAAATTTTTGGTTTTTTAATGTATATAATAACATTTCACACAGATTTTATTTGTTATAATTCTGTGTTTTTTGGCATTGTACATAATTTTTAAATCTCTTCTACCTGTATGGGTTTCCAAATAATTCATATTTGTTACATACTTAGTATGCTTTTTCAATACATCATATGAATTATTTTTAAATAGAACGAATTAACTTCAGTTGTACTTGATATTTTTTATCTGGTTGAAATAATTTTTATAATTCTAATTCAGGACATGGCCCAGTAATTCATAATGCTGAAGCTAAAATTCTAGAATACATTTCTCACAGAAATATCCGAGAACAGCAAATTCTTACATTATTGCATGATAATTTTGAAAAATCATTTACAGCAATGGAGCTTGTAAGAAGGATTTACAAGGTAATTTTCATTTATCTTATTTGTACATAGCAACAGTTTTATTAGAATAATCTTTGTGAGAGGCTATAGATATGGTAAACTTATCACATCCCAGAACAGAATAAGTCTGTTAATTTTATAAGTAAGGCTGCTTATATAAAAAGTGCCATTGGCAAGGGGGTAATATAAATATTTAAATTCTGTGAAAGAGTTCGTTTCCTCATAATTCTAGAGTATAGCCACGCTATACATTGGTACGGGGTTTTTTTTCCTAACTTAAGTACAGACAGCAGAACTCTCGAATCACCCTCCCAGATGAGTCTTCGAGCAATTGTCTATCCCTTAAAAATGCTGGTTCTGCATTCAGAGGTGTATTCACTGTACATATGTGTCAAGTACCTGTTGTGTGTAGAATGGCATAGGTATTATAGAGAGATTTATTCATTCAACATTTACTGGATGCCTTTTCTGTGCCACACAGTGGACTAGGTAATGAGGTACAAAGATGACTACAGATCCCTACTCTCAAAGGACCCATAGTTTAGTGAAGACAGGCATGTTCAACAGATGCTTGTAATACTGACTCTCATTTTTTGAGCACCTTATTCTGTGCTAGACACTGTACTCATTGGTTTACACCTACAAGTGTAATTTGAGGCCCTTAATTCACACACCTCGAATTTTCAATACATAAAGATACAATTATTCCAATTTAGTAGACTTAAAAAAATCTGACGCAGGAAAGTGTGAGCTAAGTAACTTCCAAAGGCACACAACTAGCAGATGTCACATACTCAAAAGTGAGATGTCAGATACTCAAATCTTGTTTTTTCTAAAACATACCAGGCTTCCTCTAAGACCTCTACACAGTGTACCAGAGCATAAAAGAAAGGAATAAATTTCACCTGATGGAAGATGCAGGGTATCGAGGCTTGTCTAGAAAAGCTTTACAAACTTAATCATTTAATTGGGTCTTGAAGAAGTAAGCATTTTCCAAGCCAGAGTACAGGAGAAAAGAAGTTGTTCTAGACAGAAGGAAAGACATGCTCTGCAAGTAATAAACGAGCATTGTATATGTTTGAAAACCCACAAAGAAACTGCATATGACTGGAGCACAGAATGCATATGTGGATGGGCAGGAAAGGAGTCCCAGGAAATGAGGCAGGAAAGACAGGCATGATGGGATCATGGAAGCCTTGACTGCCATGCTAAAAAATATGGGCTGTAGCCAATAACCTGGGCATGACCACTCAAGGATCTTAGGCAGAGGACTCACATAATTAGATCTAGAAGATCACAGTGATGGATATAGTATATGGTACTGGAGCTTAAGGGAGGGCTTGGGGTTGGAAGTTTATATTTGGGGAACATTAATGTGTGATGTTGCTGTGCTAATTTGGTTGAGTAAGAAGTGAGTCAACAATACAATTCAATGTAAGTAAACATGAATGTTTAAGAGAAGTCTAAGAAAGTTTCCAGATGAAAACTAAAGGATGACAGAGGTAGGATAACCAAGGGAAATGTACAAAGATATTATCATGTAACCTAATAAATAAGCCATAGAGCCAATGGTCCATAGCCTCATCAAAACTATCTAGAATAATTTTTACAGTTATTTATTCATTCATTCATAAACTATGGTGTTCCTACTGTGTGCCATTATGCTAAGCACTGGATATACAATAATGAACAAACCAACACTGTTACTGTCTTTATAGACCTTGCAGTCTATTTTATGTATAGGTATATAGATAAAAATAGAGTGGCCTAAAGCAAGACACATACAAGGTGAAATCATTTTGATTATTCCTATATAAAAATGTATTTAAGTTAAAATTTTCCTTTTGTTGCATGTTTTAATAGTTTCGACAAGATTAACTCATTTTTTTAAAAAAGAAATATCTTCTTTCACTCTTGTTTTTCTTTTAGAGTATTCCTGAGCATTTACATAAAATGGCTGAACGTAATGTCTTGCTTCATTTGAAAAAATTAGAAAAAGAAGGAAAAATATGTAAGTATACTTCCAAATTTCAATTATTTTATTACCAGCATTTAAATTTTTTTTTTTTTTAACAAACAAACTAGTTTGCTTTTAGGAAAAATAACACCCAGCAGAGTCCTTCCTTGAACATCACTGTAAGATGGAGAAACAAGCACTAGGAAGGGTTAGTAGTGAAAGGCCGATGGACCACAAATTGGAACCTAAAGCTCCCACAGGAATTAGAACTTTGCTTAGGGGTTGCAGTTCTTACCCACCAGAACTACAATCAAAGGCGTGTAATGGGAAGATAGCCTCTCTTCTTCCCAACCACAAGACCACAAAGAATTTCCCATGCAGAAGGTGTGGGAACAGCCAAAGGTTTTAGCAGTAGTAAAGGTAGGAAACTCAAAAATATTAAAGCAGTAATTCCATAAGTGTTTACTAGTGTTAGATTAATTCATCAAATTAACAATCTTTATAGAAGTTTAATCCTTAAAATCAAGAAGCTCAAAACTTGAATTTTGTGTAGAAGCTTCAGCAGTGCTCTGATACGTACAAAAAAAAATACCACCTTTATATTTTAGGAATTAATGCTTTTTCTAGCCACAAAATAACTTAAAATACATTATATTTGCTTATCTTTACTCTAATTTTCTTTCCACAGTTAGCAACACGGATCCTGACAAGAAATGGAAAGCTCATCTTTAGTTTCAGATTAATGAAAGCTTTTGTTGGTTTGTTTTGTTTTTAGAGAATGGTATATGTTTTCTTAACTATAATTATTTATAGTGACTACGGAGTATAGAACATTGAAAATAACCCTAGATGTACTTTAAAATAATGTCTTATTTCTTCTAAAATATATATTACCTTTCACATGTACAATATGTTACTTATCTAATCTGGGTGTTATAACATTTTACCAAAAATTCAGAATCCAACAGTTTATCCATGTTCAACAGATTTATGGTTACTTTAAAAATAATAAAATTTATGTATGTTAAACTGGGTATTATTCTTGGAGATTAGTTATCTATTAGAAATGGCCAATAATAGTATTTTCTCCAGCTGCTTCAGTTAACAGCACAGATTTCTGTGTAATCCTTCTTTATTTATATCTGTAGATAACAGCTTTATTTTCATGTTTCTATCAATTGTATTATGATTTTGCTTTAGTTCTATAGCTCTATATCCTGTATATTTTTTTATAATAGTATCTCACAAATGACTCATTAACAACTTATGGTAATTGAAAAATATTAAATTCCTAATTAAAAGCATTATATAATAATTATTTCTGTAATCCATTAGTATGACTAACTTTTCAAGTTTAGATTTTAGTATATAAATAGTCATCATACATATGAATTATATACCGAAAGTTTTTTTTTAATTAGAGGATTTATAAGACAGGGCATTTTTTATACAAGTAGTGTTCTTAAATACAGTGGTTAGGTTCTCAGGGTAGCCCAGCAATGCTTATTTAACCCATAAGGTTACCAAACTGCAATACTAAAATGAGCTCAGAATCCTGAGAATGTTCTTTTTTTTATTCTTTACTAAAGGTAAAACTTTTAAAATTTTTTGAAAACGTTCTTTGACATCCTCACCTTTTTCTGCCCCTTTTCCCAAGGTCCCTAGCATTTTTATACTATCATAACACTTGTTTTCATGCCTTAGGGACCTGTTGTGTTCCTGAAACCATATTACAAAATAATGGTGAACTCAACAACAACAAAACTAACTCCATTCAAAAATGGGCAAAGGACTTAGACATTTCTCCAAATAGTATATACAGATGGCCAATAAGCACATGAAAATATGCTCAACATCACTAATCATTAGGGAAATGCAAATTAAAACCACAATGAGACACTACTTCATGCCCATTAGGATGGCTATTATCAAAATAATAATAATAAATAATAAAAGTGTTGGGGAGGCTGTGGAAAAAATAGAACCCTTGTGCATTACTGATGGGAATATAAAATGGTACAGCTGCTATGGAAAACATTATGGTGGTTCCTCAAAAATTAAATATAGAATTACCATATGATCCAGCAATTCCACTTTTGGTATATACCCAAAAGAATTGAAAACAAGGACTGGGACAGATATTTGCACAGCCAGGTTCATGGCAGTGTTATTCACAATAGCCAAAGGTGGAAGCAACCCAAGTGTCCACTGAAGGATGAATGAATAAATACAGTGGTGTCTACACAGACAGTGGAATATTATTCAGCCTTAAAAAGGAAGGAGATTCTGACACATGCTACAATATGGATGAAACTTGAAGACGTTATTCTAAGTGATATAAGCCAGTACAAAAGGACAAATAATATATGATTCCCCTTATTTGAGGTACCTAGAGTAGTCAGATTCATAGAGACAAAAAGTAGAACGGTGGGTGCCAGGGACTGGCAGAGGGAGAAATGGGGAGTTAGTGTTTAGTGGACAAGGAATTGCAGTTTGGGAAGATGAAAAAAGTTCTGAAAATGGATGGTGGTTGTGATCACACATAAAACAATGTGAATGTACTTAATGCCACTGAACAGTATACATAAAAATAGTTAAAATGGTAAATTAAAAAATAACTATAAGTATTTTCCAACACAACCCAACAAAAACAAAAAAATCAGTATTCCCATACCCTAAGTATAGCATATATCAGCAAAATTTAGACAAGAAATCCGATTGGGTGAATGTCGAGTTACCTCTTAGCTTGCATCTCCTCCATTCTTTCCTGTCTCTGAATACAGCACCAGTTGATCAAACCAGAAAAACCCAATAGTTATTTTTGATATGCCCCCATCCCTCATCTCATCCAATTCTTCACCACGTACTTATTGACTATTCCAGCTCTAGAATTTTTTGTCTCTGCCTCTTATTCCACCAATACTCCTTAGTCCAGGCTGTCATCCTCTCTTGCATGGACAACTGCAATAACTCATAACTCTGGTCTCCCTACTTCTGTTCTTGGAAGGAGTTAGGGGACAGGGATGAGAAGGCATTCTGAACTGAAGAAATCTGCACAAAGCCATGTAATCACTGCCTTTTTGAAGAACCATGGCCCAACTGCAAGTGGATCTATTGGACGAGGGATGATAATGGAAGGCCCTTAAATTTCCTGGTTTTTGAAAGAGTCTAGGTAACTGAACTTTAACAAAAACAGTGGCATCCATTAAGTATCTGCTTTGTGCTGGGTACTGGATCAGGCACTGGGGACACAACAGGGAACAAAACAGTTTCTCTACTCTCAAAAGCAGCTTATACTCTAGTTGCAGAGATACACAGTTACAATACGCAGTACCATTAAATTTGGTTGGGTTATAGAAAGCTTAGAGGAGCCTGAGCTCAATTTTCATAGATGAGTAAGTCGTATCCAGTTAAAGAAGCTTAGAGATGTTTAGGAGATAAGAAGAATTATTCCAGTTAGAAGAAACAGTATATGCACATAAACAGAGATATGGCAGAATGTCACATGATTGGGGAACTAAGTTCTATAGCGAGAGTATGTAATTTTTGTGGCTTGAAGTCATAGAGATAAGAAGCAGCTAGGGAACACAGAAATTTCACAGGAACCGATGTACTGACACCCAGCCATGCTTCACACAGGCTGGAGCATGCATAATTAAGGAATTAGAAAGCTAAGCACAGTCCAGAGCAGTTCTAGTATTATTTTGTTGCCTCCTCAAAAGCAAGAGTGTGTCCCCAACCATTATGGTGATTTCATTCCTCTTTGTTTCTATCATATCAGCCAATTACTTTACTCTCCATTCAATATACCCAGTGGAGTTGGATTACTCATAGCTTCTGCTTGCGCATTTTCTGTTTACTCAAGAGCTTATATTCTCCTTGTCATCACCTCTGCCTTCTCTCTGTATATCTTCAGCTTCTGTTTTGCAACAACTGAGTAGCCCTCTATGTGTCTCAGACTCCATTCTCCTCATAGAAGAGGACCTGCTTGGTATAATTAATCTTCACTGTCCCTCTTTAAGAGAGCTTTCCTGCCATCATGTCTTTTATATTACTGACCAGCCTGTATGGTAACTATGCTAGACCAATCATCTGGGAACAGAAGGGAACCCCATTCAACAGTGGACAGGGTAAGGATTCTGAGATTTGGCCTTTTCAGTAAAGTGGGAGAAGTGAAAAAGGAGCAGAAAGGGTCTCAAAGGTAATAGAAGACAGGGTAACAGATACGAGAAATACTTATGAAAAGGAACAGCACTTAGAAACTACTAGATCTTGAAGAATGGGGATCAAGTAGAAAGGGAGAAATCTAGTAGAGCTCTGGTTTCTGGCTTGGACAGCTGAGTAGAGGTTGACCTGATAAGATAAGAAAATAAAGGAAATGGAATAGGTAGAATGGGTAAGGAAGGAAAGCTGTGTTCTACTACAGATGAGTTTGAAGTACCAAAGAATATCCAAAGGGAGATACCTAGAAGGCACTTAGATCTAGGGAGCTGGGGCCAAATAGGTATTATCTATTTTGCTGCAGGTGACAGAAACTTATTTTCAACTAGCTTAAGCAAATGTTGGTTGACACATGTAACCAACCTAAGAAGGATAAGGGTGGAGCCAGGCTTGTGAACAAGAACGAAGGTTTGGATCCCATCAATACAACCCCAGACCTCTCATTTCTACTCCCTTTTTTGCATGTCAGGGACCCAATAGCAGACTGGCTTCTTCACTTAACAAGGGACATGACTACAGGCAGCTCTGGGCTCATATCCTAACCACTCCATAACCAGCAGGCAAAACTGGTTCTTTCAGCTTCGGTTTGAAAAATCCTAGGGGAAGGACTCCATGACTTACACTGGCTCATTTCCCAGTCCTTGGGCCAGTCTCTCTGATCTACAGAACATGACGTACTATATTTGGCCCACCTTTGGTCATATGCCTACCCCTGTGGCCAGAGTGGGTGAGTCTGTACTCAAAGAAGAGTCACAGGAAGATTCTGGAGCAATATGGATTCCTTACTGAATAGCTTTCCTTTCCTTCCAATGTACCTAAAACAGTTCTCTGCCGTAGCTCACAGAATGACTGGACCAACTCTATGCAAACAATCTTTTCTGTATGTTTCTGTGAGATTTTTTTTTTGAGTGTTTTTAAGTTATCTGGGAGTGTTTTCATATCTCCAGATTGTCACTTCAGGAAAAAGTCAGTACAGTTGGCTAGTAGCAGGGAAGCTAAAATCCTGGAGAAAATGAGAAAAGATTCAAGTGTTTCTTAATTCTGCCAGTACTATACATTAGTGTCCCCTCCCTTGCAAGTCACTCCTTGCTTACCAGAGCATGGATCAGCATGAAACTTGCTACCAACTTCCAGGAATTGTCAGAGCGGGAAAATGTACCATATCAGTCTTTTCCCCCAATCCACTGGGGGGGAGGGGGGGCCTTGAGATCTTGAGAGGATACTTTGTTTTGAAAAAAAGTTCAGTATTTGAAATATCGATTGTGAAAGTCTTAGTTCCAACCGCCTTGGTGCTGGGCCTTCTGAAACATTTGGAATTAAAATGGAGAATGGAGGAGGGATAGATAAAAGTGTATTTACTTGTGTATGCAGAACATATCTCTGGAAAGATACCAAAACTGTAAGAAAACTTGATCGAGGATAGGATAATCACTATGACAGAGGTGTTTTAGCAGCCAAAAAAAAAAAAAAAAAGGTCAATAGTGTTAAATGAAGACTCTTACTTTATGTGCTGTTTATGCTTATTTTACCAATTATTGGATTATATGACACTAAATTCTCAACAATATTATCATATTGTTACTGCATATTACCATTTTTACCCTGAAAGATTGCTCATAAATGCTAAAATTCTGAATCCTCAACAAATCCACATTAAAATCCATTAACATTAGAGGCAGTTTCAAAAACCATTAAGCATTATTCTTTGAAAATGTAATTCTATTTAGTACTATTTATGGCAGACTTACCACATGTTTATTGATACTCCTTTCCAAAACCCAATAAAAAAATACATATAAAGTGCACAGAGTTATAGATTCAAAAAAAAAAAAAAACAGTAAAAGGTACAAACCAGAGAAGACAGAGTGCAAGAGGGGACTGCACAGATTATAACCAAATTTTGAAAGACTGCAGATAGAACTAGGGCAGTGATACAACTATAGCCTAAAACTGCTGTAGGAGGGAAGAAAGCCAATTCACCCTAACAACCCCTTGAGAAGTTAGGGCCCAGAGGCACCAGGTGCTGCAGAAGGTGGGGGCAGTGCTCTGTTCTAAAAGAGGGATTGTTGAAAGCTTATATGTGCAACATAGCCAAGTGCTACACAGCCAGGCAACTGCTACCCCAAAAAAGAAACCAAAGTTTATTCCTGGAAGTGAAAGGCAGGGGGAAAAAAAGTGAAAGAACAGTAAACTTCCATTCCCCTTTCCTTTCCTGTCCCCAGAACAGTGGCTTCCAAGTAGATGAATGTGAGGTAGAAGATTGGGAATTTCATCTCTAGAGAAAGTGAATGGTACAGACACAAACAAACAAAACACTTTACATACATTTATATATGGGTTCTACAACAAAATAGCCACAACTCCCTACAGTGAAACCTACAATCTGGCAAACCCTCCCATATATATATATATATACAGTTTCCAATCAGGATCTCTTAATATAAACAGAAATCCAAAGTTCATCAGAAATGAAAGAACAAAATAAGCAAGAATAGGGAGAAAAAGACAGTGTAAGAAAAAATATTTTAATCATTAGTATTCTTAGATGAGGGAAGGTATTATAATTTGTAAAACAAGAATAGGATACTATGAAAAATAGCTCTATGAAAAAATCTTGGAATAGCATGGAGGACCATAGTGGAAAGGACGGAAAACTGAAGAGGGGGAAATCAGAGAGGGAGAGGAACCATGAGAGACTATGGACTCCAAGGAAACAACCAGGATTTCAGAGGGTAGGGGGTGGGGGGATGGGGTAACCGAGTGATGGGTATTAAGGAGGGCACGTGTTGTGATGAGCACGGGGTGTTATATGCAACTAATAAATCATTGAACATGACATCAAAAACTAATGATGTACTATACAGTGGCTAACTGAACATAAAAAAAAAGTGTAAATAAACATACCAAAATGCTAAAAGTTATGCTCTTTTTGGAGAACGGATTCTAGATCATTTTTGTTTTCTTTTTTACATTTCTATATTTTAAAAATGATGTTAGGGGTACCTGGGTGGTTCAGTTGGTTAAGCATCTGCCTTCAGCTCAGATCATGTCCTGGGGTCCTGGGATGGAGCCCCCCCACCCAGTCGGGCTCCCCACTCAGCAGGGAGTCCTGCTTCTCCACCTGCCCCTCCCCCCCGCTCATGTTTTCTCTCTCTCAAATAAATAAAATCTTTAAAAAAATAAAAATGATTTTTAAAAGAAAAAAACCTTGGGAGGTAAAAATATACAACCAAAATAAAGAGAAATTCTGGGAAACAAAGTTGAGAAAGTCTTTGGAAAACAAAACAACAACAACAAAACAAAGGCAGAAAACAGAACGGAAAAGATGGAAGACTTTGGGAGGAAACCAGGAGGTACGATACCAAAGTAATAGGGGTTCCGGAAAAAAAAGAACAGAAAATAGTCAGAAATTATCAAAAAAATACAAGAAAATTTCCTAGAACTGAAGGACATGAGTCTTTCCGTTGAAAGGGTCTACTTAATGCCCAGCAATGTAAAAAAGATAAAACAATCCACACTGAGTCATTATAAAATTTCAGAACATGTGGGATAAAGAGATCTTAAAAGACTCTGGGTTGTGGGTATGGTGGTAGGGTTAGGGGTTTGGAATCACTTAGAACAGAGCATGATCAAAACAGCACTGCCTTTTACAGTGTGTATTAGGACATAATGCCTTCAAAATTCTGAAGGAGGAAATTATTTGTCCTAGAAGCTTATAACCAACCAATCAATGGTGTGAGTACAAGGACTCGAAACATATATCTGCATGCACCTGTAGGGAACTGCTGGATAATGTACTCTAGAAGAACAAGAAAAAGAAAGTAACACAATCGAAATAGTAAATCCAACATAAAAAAAATGTCAAAAATGAGTTCTAGGATAAGGGTATGCCCAAAACCTGCTTTAGATTGGAGCAAGGAAGTGGGGACTCAGAGAGATCTCCAGAGGGGAAAATGCAACCGACTGATTACCTGGTATGTTTGAGCCTTTGGGAGGAAAAAGCTGCTGGTGGTCATACAACAGCTCTAGTTGAACAGCTGAAACAATGACTAGTTAATAGAAAACTATACTGGTGAGGGAAAAATGAGGCAATCATTGGATTCCAAAAAACAAAAGCTATGCAAGGAAGGAGTAATTATGAAATAGTATCTGTCACTGCAATTTTACATAGACAATAATGTAAGCACTGACTAAAAATTATGTTCTAGGAGAACAGAAGAAAGGAAACGGGAGATTGAGAACGCTAAATCATCACCTAAGATAACAGAAAATCAATAAAGTCTAAAATTGACAAATTGGGAAACAGAAGTATAAGCATTTTACTAATGCCAGAAAAAGCATCTCAAAAATAGAAAGAAATTGGGAAATGGTTTTCCTGTTAGTACTATTTAATTTTTAAATTAAGTAAATAGTTTGATGTAAACTAAACATTTTAATGTCAAAATACTGATATTATGCAATGGGTGAGTTCCAACTCTTTTAGTCCAGTGGAGCAAGCACTTTTGTCATAGAATTTTTCTCCTGCAAAAATTATCAGGAATTGGAAACAATGAGAGATACATGCTCATTTAGTGTTCTCTTAGCGCTAAGGATAAGAATCTTCCAGTTCGTATTCTTTAATGGATACAAATGTCAAGCATAAAGTTTTCCCTAAGAGGAAATCCTGCACCTAGTATCCTGGAAAACCTGGAGAATTAAGCTGAACTAGAGTCAAAGACATCCGTGGCCTTTTAAGTTTCACTGCAGTATGAAAACCATCTAAAGATAACTAGACCCGAGGTCACCTGAATCCAGCAGAGTGCTATTTATAGCTGTAGGGTAGATCCCAACTTTGTATTCCAGCCCTAATATAGTACAGTATTAAAGATCTATCATAGTTCAGAGTGTCTCCTATTGAGATCTAAACTGAATTTAGGATTCAGTAGCTAGCCAATGTAAAAAGGAAAAGACTCCACCTCTATCTCTCAGAGACTTCAGCTAACACTGTCTCTATGGTTGGTCAAGTTACCCATGACAAAATTTGCAGGAAAGCTAACACTGATATGACAGATGCCCTCACTTACGTTTACTAGTGTTTCTAAGAACTTTGGGGCGGCTAATGACCCCGAAGAAGCACTCTTCCAAAGAAAATAATATTTTTCCAAATCAGAGGCTTCCAAATATAAGTTAGGCTGCAGCAAGCCGGGCTACATGTATATGACCTTATTTTGTGCATGAGTATATTAATACTGTGCTATCTTTGGTACTTAAGATTTTGTAGGAAAGTGCATCTTTACCATAAGACCAGTCAATTAGTTTTCCCATGTTTGTTGCTATGATTCCATAAGATTTTAATCCACTGAGTATCCACTTCCTCCTTTTAGGGTGAGACTGACAGCTACTCTACAGCCATATGAAGTAACGTATGCTTTTCATATTTTCCCAAGGGTGGAAGAAAAATTTTCACTAACAGAAGCTCTCTGGTTTTGTACCAGAGAAGTCTTCCCAGCATACTTTGTGGAAGTAGATAACCCAGCCTCCTTCCCCTAAATCAGTTTTCAGAAATGGTAAAAATGTCTGTCACAAATGAAATATCTCAAGATTTTATATCTAAACCTGAAACTCCCAGGAATACTATTAGCCATCCATTCTCCCAGCACAAAGTGTACTCTTGAACCACTTGCATCCCATCATCTGGGGCACTTGAATATTTCCGAAGCACATTTCCGGGCTCTACCCAGATTTACTGAATCAGAATTTCTGAAGAAGACCAAGGAATACAATTTTTTTTATCAACCCAGATGACTGTTTTCCTACATCAACAGAATTCTAATTTAGTATTGTGTTTTCGGTTTTTATTTGTCAAAGGTTAGTGTGAGATACACACAAAATCTCGGGGGGTTTTTTTTAGTGCTATTGAGCACATTGTCTATTTTATTATTCAATGTTCTTTGGTATCCATGGAACAAAATCCCTTTCAGATTTCAGAGCTAGATAAAAGGTTTTCTCTCCGTGAACTGATATGTTTCCTTTATTAGACTAGCATTTGTCAAATTTGGCTAATCATCCAAATCGCCTGGGGAAATTTTCAAACATACACAGCTTCCCAGACCCCTTGTAAGACCCATTCACGAGAATCTCTAGGTGAGACAGGATCCATGTGATACTAATAATTAACAATGTTTCAAAAACTGTACATGGGACGATGTGTAGATAATTCACCATGATCACTTTTTGCCTTGACTTCCTGGAAGCTAGTCTTAAAACAATTTTTCTTGGCATTCAGTTCTTTTTTATATATATAAGATTTATTTATTTGAGGGGGGCAAGGGGCAGAGGGAGAGAGAGAATCCCATGCAGACTCCCCGCTGAGAGTGGAGCCCAACACCGGGGCTCAATCTCACAACCCTGAGATCATGATCTGAGCTGAAATCAGGAGTCAGAGGCTTAATTGACTGAGCCAGCCAGGCACCCCAGAATTCAGTTCTTTAATATAGTTATTCTCCTTTTCTAACCCCCGTTTTATTACTTGTCTGTTTCAGTATTTTTTAATGAATTTCAACTTCAGAGTAAATAATTTATAATAATGCTATCCTTTGGACCAGCACATTCCTTGCAAGAGCATTTAAGCCCAAAATTAATCAGTTATTAGGAATATAGAGTGAAAGAATCTGGTGGGCTTAAAAGTTTCATCATTCAGATTTTATGGAGACTTCACAGGAAATTATTGTTTGAAAAAATTCTGAAAATAATTGCTATTAAAAGCCATATACATAATTAAGCTCTTGATCCCCTTTCAGCCTCTTTGCTATGGGTACTCCCAAGACTAAATAACACTGTTCTTCTTTCTTTTTATTCACCACCTCAAAGATCTAATCCATTTTAGTGGTGTTAACCATTACCATCATGCTGAACAATTTCCAGATGTATGCTTGAGCTTGAATCATTCACCAAAGCCCCAGGCCTAAATCCTTTGCTAAATGCAGAAACTCTTCATTTGGCTGTCTCCCAAAGACCACACATCAATATGAAGAAACTTGATACAATCCACAGTTTCACATTGCTGATTACCGTCCTCTCCCAACTCACCCTTTGAGTAAATAGCATCACCATCACCGTTCTTCCACGCCCTGAGCTGAATTAGTCCTTGGTCACTCACTTCTTTTAATCCCCACTCCACTTAGCAGAGCGGTATTTGCGCTCTAATTTGAGGATGTACATGCAATCTGAAAAACAAAGAAAATGCCAGTGGTTATGAGGGATGCTCAGAAGGAGCAATAACTTGCCTAGGGAATAAATGTGCCTTGTTTCACAGGAACAAAACTAAACATTTGTCGTAGACAGTCTCAGAGACAGAGCCCTCTCTCTTTTCCCCAGCCTAGTGCTCATGCCCCAAATCAAAAGAAACTACTAACTGATTTCCCCATATGTGATCTAGTCCTGTTTCCATTCATAATGGTAGTGGTGGTACTGGTAATGGTTCAGTCATAGTATTTATCCAATCAATTCCTCATCTGTAGAAGAGGAATAACAGTACCTAACTCAGTGAGATGAGTATTAAATATCCATAGTGTTTAGCACAGTGCTTGGTACCCAATAAATATTAGTTGGTATTATTTTTGTTGTTATTGTTAACAGAATATATTCACCTATTATGATTATTTCACTTTGATTTACACCAATTGTGCTCCACAAAACACCTAATTTACTCTTTAGTAAAATCTTACATAAGATTATGAGATTTTTTATAAGATAAAATGGGCATTCTTCATCTTGGGAATTAAAATTTGATGGTTGTAAAATCTGAAGTTATTTTGCTGAGCCTCTGTTTCCTTACTTTAAATAGGAATAACATTAGGTTCGAGGTTGATATGAGGTTAAAATTAACATATATCAACAGCACCTGGGAAGCTGCAACGACCTATATACATTTTAGTTGTTTTCATCTGTGCTGTAAGCGCTGCCTTAGAGCACACAGGCTGACGAAAACAAGGAAACCGATCCAGAGAATCCTTGGCCACCACCCCACGACCTTGATTCTACTAGGCACTGAGCCATATACCATTTTTGATGGCTCCAAGATATCAACTCAGTTCCACCAGTCACAAATTCCCTGAGGCATAAGGCCTTCTAATGTTAGAAGCCATTTAGGAAAGCACTTTGCACAGAAAGATGGTTTCATTAGTTCACTCTCCTCAGGTGCAAGTCATCTACTGGGTGGCCTCCCTGGCAGATGTAATTGCCCAATGATTTCACCAAGCATCCCCCAAATCTGCTGCTGTGTTTTGCATGTGACACCCTCCCCAGGAACCGCTTACCTACTATCATCTTCCTGTCTGTTCCTGAGAACTAGGAACCTCTTGAAAGCACAACAAATTCCAACTGAGACCCCCTCTTCTATCCGTGTCTGCTGAGATTATTTCAGCAATCTTTTCCATAGCCCTTGGCCATTGCCTCAAATACAAGTCACTCCAATCTCTATTACTCTCATCTACTCGTGTTCATGCTGCTACTGGATTTGTCTCCCCTGATCCAACCACTTCCTGCTGTTCCTCTACCCCCAGAACCATGTTCTCTGGAGTACCTGTGGTGGTTCATGTTCTTATTTGCCCAACAGCCCTTCCTCCACACCTTCCAGTAACAAACTCACATACCCTAGCCACAGGGAAAAGCGGGTCACCCAAAATGCGTGATCATGCTACCAAGCCAGACTGGTCTAGGTATCTCCTTGGGATTATTCTGACAGAACTTCCAAATGACCATGATCTCTGCCATGTAAATAAAGTCCATTTACAACAGGGAAGAATGAAGGAAGTTGAAACAAAAGATTAAAAAAAGGAGATGTATTGAGAATCCCAATGAGGTCAAATGCCTGGTTCTAGTTTCTAAATCCACAACGCACTCCGGTTCCCGAAGCTTTTTTTTCACTCTGTTAACTTTTAGCCCAATATATCTTCTTTTCAGTCACTTGCAACTAAAAGAATTATAACTAACATAATCCATCCCATTATAAATGAACTCTCCTACATCCTCAGCTGTTTCACGAAACATTCCCTTCACCAGTAGCTTTGACTGTATCATAGCCCTCCCCTGAAACCACCAACCTCCTTCAGCTCTCTTATGTGGGGCTGACAATGCCCTCCCTCTCCAAACCATTACAGTGCCACCTTACTCCTGAAAAACCCCTGTCCCTTCAGCCATCTTTCCCTCCGCCCTTACTGCCATTAGTCTCCCCATTCATTCATTCATTCACAAAAGGAATCTGGCTCCCAGTCGTCCTTCCATTGCCTTTCCTGATCTCATCACCTATGTGGGGGAACCTCCACTTGCAGATCCATAACTGTCTTGTCTCTACTGACCTTTTCCCCTTCCTTTCAGTGTGAAAACTGGTGTCCCCTCACACGTAAATGTAATCCCCTACCTATGTTCTGGTGGATCCCAAACCACAGAGACCTCAGTCCGTCATTCCCACCTCTTTCCATTGCCCCAGTGTCTTCAACTTCCCCCGCTTGTCCCCCCTTCTTGTCATCTAAACATGCACAACTGTCACATCATTCAAAAGCAAACACAAAACCTACCTGGCTCCTTTATTCCCCTTTAGTTTCATACCCTGCTCTCTCTTCCTCTTCAAAACTAAACTTCTTGGAAGCATTACACTCTTGTTTCCCTATCTTCACTTCACACCACTCTGAAACTGATCTATCAGCGAAGCTTTGACTCGGCCCTTGATGTGTTAAATAAAACAAGATTAAATAAAGTGAAATAAATTATAGATTAAAGGAGAGAAAGTCTACCTTGGGCCCCTTAAGCTCCTGGAGTCAGAAGATCACAGTCCTAGCCCTAGAGGGACACAGGAGTGGTCTAGGTGGGTCACAGACTTTCACCATCATCACCAGCCAGCTCTCCCTCAACCACCTCCAGGTGTGATGTGTCATCTCCTCCCAGACTTTCCTACTAGTAACAACACTGCATTATGAATTTGGTTTATTGTTTCCATAGCAATAAAAATTATACCCAAGGAAATTATGTAATTTCCAACTATTAATGGAGTAAATTTGCTTCCTCATAGAAGTATAATTTCTTCCTTACAATATGAATGCAATTTTATATTTTAAAAACTTACTGTAAATAATGTAATAGTGGCATGTAAACAGATCAATGACCTGCTTTTAAAAAAAAAAAAAAAAAGAGTGCTGTGTTTCTCTCAGGGCAGGAACTATCCTCTGGAATGGATTAGGTTGATGATCATTGCTTCCTGGAAGTTCAACATCTTCCTGTTAAGTGAAGCTCCTGGAGGAGTCCTTACATGAAACAAGAATGGGTATGGCAAACAGATTACCAGCCCAGTGACTTGGGCAAATTGTTTAACCTCTCTGAGCCTCAGTTTCTCCATTTAAATTAAAATAATAGCATCTATTTCATAGGGTTTTTGTGAAGACTAAATGCTCTAACCCATGTGAAATCAAAATATCTGGAATGTAGTAGGCATGCAACAAAGAGTTCCTCATCCTTCATCCTTTCAGCATCTAGGAGAGGTGGAAATGCAACAGTCCCATTTTTGTTCTCGCTTCTATCAGGTACCGTCTTGCGTTTTACTCTCACATCCTCTCAGAAGTGTTTTTCATCCTCGCACAGATCTTAGGTGGCCAACTACAGATAACCTCTTTCAGGGCAAAGATCGTCTGTTTCTTTGATATTTCTCATAACTACAGCAACCCTACACCAAAGATTTTCATGGATAGACCCAAATCCATATAATCTGCCTTTTGTCCTTTTCTAAATCATTGGAAGTATCCTGAGAATCCCAACATTTGAGGGCCCAAGCTACATTTGCCAAAAAATCACTTATCCAGAATGTAGTTACTGCACACTGTACAGTACTGTGGTCAACACTGTGCTGGACACACAATGGCCTCCAGAGTGGGACATACCTGAGCAACCAGTCCACTTGAAAGAAGCCTCCAGAGCCCCAAGGGCCTTGGTAAGACCACCTTACCCACTACCATGACCCACCCTGAGAGGATTCAATGGCAATCGCCCCTCCTTATAAACTCCTTAAAAGGCCAATTCTAAAAAGGAAGTTAAAGTTAGAACAGATTCCCTGCTTTCCCCTAAAAGACCAAGAGTAATTCCACCATGCATTAGAACCCTTTCCACCTTGGTACCCTCCAGAAGCAAACCTCCAGTGTCATCCATTGTCACCATCTTCTCTTCCCCCACATGATTCTGCTCATCCCCTTGGTGACATAAATTAAAGCCACCCCCCTGGCCCCTTCTCCTTTATCCCCTAGGGCCCCAACGGTGTCATCTGCCAAATCCTCCTCCACACTTTCCACCACTTTCTGAATATTTTCTTCACCCTGTAATGCAGAAACCTGCTACAGCTCTAACTGAAAGCTGAAACCTGCTTTCCTTAGTGCCTTGTCAAGAGGTGGCTGTTGCTTCCCTCCCGCTCCTCACATACCACCAGGGGTGGAGTGGGTGTTTTTCATGATCCTTATGGCTGATGATAGTTTTCCTCCCTCGCTCAAAAACCCCAGCTCTTCTGGAAGCCCATGCCCTCCAACTATACCACCCACTATCCCCCTGCGGCAATCATCTGCTAAACTCTCTGACTCCTCTTCATTTATGTCAGACGTTAGCACCTGGCTCATTCCCTGGCTCCCTTCCCATTCTACTCCTCCAGTCATTCTCGGTGACTGAACATCCATGTAAAGTGTGTGCCAAGCACCCTACCCTCCTCTCCTGGTGCCTTGACTCCTCACTTCCAATGCATTCCTCCTCCGTCCACCTCCGCACTCCCTCCCTTCATCACGCCCTTACCATCTCCTGGCCAATGACAGCACAACATCTGAACGCACTTCCAGCATCCAACTCCCTGACCACATCCTTCTCAACCAACTAGTCCCACTCCAGCCATCTTCAACCCCACGGGCGCCCCCCCATTCAGAGGCCCTAGCATGTTTCTCTGTCCTCTGCATCTGTCAGAGAACTGGCAAGGTATCGATGGCATGTTCAGAAGGGTTTAGTTGGAGAGGGTTTAATGAAGCACCTGTTCACAGAGGAGCGGGCAGGGGGAGGGAATGAACAAGAGATAGGGAAGCTCCTGATGATTAGGAATGTGGGAAGCCATGACCAGCAACAGCCTGTAGAGGCCAAGGAGAGATTGAGCTCACTGAGCCCAGGGAGACCTGGCATAGTGAGAGAAAGGTTACCTGGCAAGGGCTAGGACCACAGGAAAACACAGCCACTGCCAGAAACAGTAAAGCAAGGAGGAATCAAGGGACAATAAATCCCCAAAAGTCTCCTCTGATTTTTGGCTAGTACCTTCCCTCAGCCAAACTCAACTAGAAGTCTGCAGAGCTTTGCCTTTCACAGCAGAAAAGGGTGGACTGTAGGCTGCAGGGTGAGAGAGGATCAGAGCACAACCACCCCTCACAGCATTCACTTCATTAGCCCTGCCCTTACCTGCAAACATCCTCAACACCCTTGCCCCTCTGCCACACGGGCCTTGCAAAACCCAGCTTTCTGCCTTCTCCACACCTGGATCCAAGCAGGGGGTGTGACTGGAGACAAGTGTCACTTTGAATTTATGCCCACAAGTCTCAAAGAGGCTCTGCTGTCTGATTTTGTTCCTCCAATCCATTCAGCCTCCTACAGTTTTACCCCATCCTCTCTTCAAACTCCATTGTACCATTCCCACTCCTGATGATTTCATTTCATATTTTACTGAGAAAACAGAAGCAATCAGAAGATGTACAAAATACAACTGAATTATCATAGACTTAAATGCAAAAGCTAAAACTGTAAAGCTCTTAGGAAAAACACAGGAGTAAATCTTTGTCATCTTGCGTTAAGTAATGATTTCTTTTTTTTTTAAGATTTTATTTATTTATTTGAGAAAGAGAGAGCAGAGTAAGAGAGAGAACACAAGCAGGGGGTGGGGCGGCAAAGGCAGAGGGAGAAGCAGGCTCCCCGCTGAGCAGGGAGCCCATGCGGGACTCCATCCCAGGACCCTGAGATCTTGACCCAAGCAAAAGGCAGACACTTAACCGACTAAGCCACCCAGGCGCCCCTAAGCAATGATTTCTTAGTACACAAAGGGCAATAATAAAAGAGGACACAGATCAATTGGGCATCATCAAAATTAAAAACTTTTGCGCTTCGAAGGACACCATCAAGAAAACAGAAGGACAGACTAGGAGAAAATATTTTCAAATCACGTATCTGAAAAGGGACTTGTATCTAGACTATATTTTAAAAACTCATAATTCAATAAATTTAAAAAAACCAATATATAGCAAAGGATTTGAAGAGACATTTCTCCAAAGATATACAAACACCTAGTAAGCACATGAAATGGCTAATAATCAACATCATTAGTAGGGAAATTCACGTCTAAGACACAATAAGATACTACTTTATACCACTGGGATGAATAATATTAACCAACAGAAAATAACAAATGTTGGCAAGGTTGAGTAGAAACTGGAACCCTCAGACATGGCTAGTGGGATTGTAAAATGGTGCAGCCCCTTTGGAAATCAGTCTGACAGTTCCCCCAAAAAGTAGAACATAAAGTTGCCATGTGACCAGTATCTCTAGGTATACACCCAAAAGAACTGAAAACAAGCGTCCATATAAAACTTACACACTAATGCTCACAGCAGCATTGCTCACAATCACCAAAAGGTGGATACAAACCAAATGTCTCCCAACTGATAAACAGATAAGTAAGAAGTGATATAGCCATACAACGGATATTATTTTGCCCATAAAAAGGAATGAAATACTGATACATGCTACAACATAGGTGAAGCTCAATACCCTCACTTATCCTAAGAGAAAGAAGCCAGTCACAAAAGACCATAATTCTATGTATGTGAAACGTCAGAACAGGCAAATCTAGAGAGGCAGTAAGATCAGTGGTTGCCAAGGGCTGCCAAGACCGCGAGGGAAAATGGAGAGTGAGTGGTAACATGTACAGGATTTTTTTGGAGGGTGATAAAAATGCTCTAAAGTTAGAATATGGGAATGGCTGCACAACTATGTTAATGCACGAAAAACCACCAAATTGTACACTTGGTGAACTATGTGATATAAATTGTAAACATTTTTAAATTTTAACTTAAAATTTTAAAATTTTCAAAAAATACAATTGAATCCTAAGAGACAGAATGCCTAGATCAGTCATACAAGTCAGCAAAGGTTTCAAAGAGATCACGCATGAGTGAGACGTGAAGGCACAGTGGGAATACGCTGGGTGTATGAAGAGGATAGGAGAAAACATTCCAGACAGAAGCAGCAGCAGGTACAAAGCTGGGGGAAGCATGGGAAAGACAGCATGATCTAGAGTGTACAGAATGTGGAGTCGGAAATGCTCGCACTGAGATTGGGTTTGAGCCTGTCTGGGTAGGCAGGGGTCAAATCATGAAGGGCTACTTAGTCTTGTTAGCTTTCCATGAATGAAAAGGAAAACCACCAAAAAATTTTGAACCTGTTAGATGCATCATTCTAATGTAAAAACTGAAAGCTTGATTTGGAGGTAAGGGAAACTAGTAATCATTTGACCAGAAAGGAGAACAGTAATAGCTAA
This sequence comes from Ursus americanus, assembly GCF_024610735.1. NCBI lineage: Eukaryota > Metazoa > Chordata > Mammalia > Carnivora > Ursidae > Ursus > Ursus americanus. The sequence goes on from NC_142135.1 coordinate 59,624,587, forward strand.
CATGTGGAGAGCCCTAACTCTCTACTAAGCACTTTCCTGGAATCATCTCATGTAATTGCATCACATTTAATTACAATCATCTTATAGATGATAGTTGCATAGCTCGGTCCCTTGCCTCCTTTAGGTCTTAAGGCTAATGTAACTTCCCCATGCTTTCCCTATTCCCTTTGCTTTATTTTTCTCCAGGACCCTCAGCTCAACTTAACATGTTTCACTTTTTAAATCCTGCTTAAAGATCCTCTCTTCTCTCTAGAATGAAAGCTCCTAAGACAGGTTAATTTGTATTTTTCATTTAGTTCTGTATCCCTAGTGCCTAGCATATGGGTAAATGCTCAATATTTTTTGAATAAATAAATACATAAATAAATGAGGAAATCGAGTCTCAGAGATTAAGTAACTTGTCCGCCGTCATTCAGGTAATAAGTGGCAGAATTCTGATTCAAAACCCATGATCTTAAACCACTCAGCAATTCGACGAAGTTGTAATTTTGTAGGCAAAAGGTAAGTCTCCTCCTGAGGCTGTGGCAGTGGTAGGGGGGAATTACCTGAGTGTGATAATAGTTTGCATGTGGAAGGATGCTGAAAGGTTATCGGTCCAGGATGACTTTGGTTTTTAGATTTGCCGAACGGGTAAACAGTGGTGCGATTTAAGAGAAAGAACACAAAGGAGTCTTGGTTTGGGTAGAAAGATGAAAGAGAAAGATCTGTCTCGTCCACAAACCTTTTTTACCATCTCTCTAGATTACCAAGAAATGTTAATAAGTATCAAGCAAGTAAACCCAAACTAATCGTGATTGTCTTCAGTGAGAGGAGGGAGGGATGGGGATGGGTAGGTGGGACCGAATAGGAAGTGTTAAAAAAAATAATAATAATAATGAAAAAAAAAAAAAAAACACTAGTTCAAGCTTTCAACAAATGGTTTTTTTTAAGTCCCCAAGAGTGTTTAAAATAACTCTGAAGTTAATTTTTAAGATGATAAAACTGAAGAATGCACCTTACCCTGGCATAGTTAGGCTGTAGTCCTGTTTAGATTACCGTGGTGGTGGCGGAGGCTTACAAGAAGTGACAATCTATGTGGAAGAAAGCACTGACACCCAAGCCCAGAGTGGCCAGGAGGGCGGGAAGGCATGCTTGCGGCCATGCACGCTACAGCACGTGGCCATTCTCGACCCGCCGCGGACTCAGCTGTTAACTAGGCGCAGAAAGCTCGCGCCTCAAACGATTCCCAACCTCCATCCTGGACCGGAGCAGTGGGCGTGCCGCTCCGGTTCCTTACCCAGGAGGGGCCTTGGGCCGACGGCCTCCGGTCCCCAGGCGGCGCTGTGGGCTCGCAGGGGCGACCCCGGCACGAGCGAGCGCCGTCTCCCCGGTGCGCATGCTCACCCCCGCTGTGGGCTTGCCTTCTTTTTTTTTTTTCTTTTTTTTCTTTTTTTTTTTTTTTTTTCCGGGCGGCCCCGGCGGCTGCGTACTGGCTGTGGGATGGGAAGTGAAGCCCCAGCGAGCGGCAGCGGCGGGGCTGTGAAGAGCAGCCAGGGGGAGGCGGCGGCAGCAGCTAGTCGGTGAGCAGCTGGAAAGAGCAGAGCCGGGGAGGAGCACCTGCAGGCACGGGCGGTGGCTTCACCATGGCGATTCGCAAGAAAAGCACTAAGAGCCCCCCGGTCCTGAGCCACGAATTCATCCTGCAGAATCACGCGGACATCGTCTCTTGTGTGGCGATGGTCTTCCTGCTGGGGCTCATGTTCGAGGTGAGTCCGCCCCGCGCCCCAACCGCCTCGCCGCCCCGTCCTCGGGCTGCCAGCCTCGGCCCCTCGGTCGAAGACCGCGGGGGACCGGACCGGGGGGGGGGGGAGGTGCCGGCCCCCTGGACCCCGAGATGCAGGCCTGCCCTGCCCTGCCGTGCCCCGCGCCGGCCTCGGGATGCCGAGCCCTGGCAGGCCTGGCCGCCGCCCGCAGGAGCTGGGGGCCGCCGCGTCGCCCTCTTAGCCGCGGCGCACACCCCGCCCCCGCCCCCGTCCTCGTCCCTTCCCGTCGGCCGCGCCGCGCAGTTCCTGGTTCCCGCGAAGGGTTACGTGGCAGCCGGCGAGGGGCCGGCGGGCGGCGGGGGCGGCCCCTGCGCTGCCGAGCTGGCTCCGGGAGGGCGGGGGGCGGCCGGCCCTGGGCGCCGAGTGCGTGGAGCCGGCGAGGGCTGCAGATTAGTGGAGGCCAGGCCTCGGGGGGCCCCTGTAGGACCGAGTTTGGGATGAACACGAAACGGACGGAGCCGGGCGTCCGCTCGCTATTTGAAGGGCGGCGGCCGCGGGGCAGCGAGTGATCGCCACGAGTTCGGCACACTGAGGCACACCCGATTGTTTTCATTCTTCTTTCCCAAACTGGTATTATTGCCACTTACCGAACTTTTTGCCGTGCTCTTGCTTTTCCCTTAAAGAAACAAGGTTTGATCCATAAATCTCGCTTCCGAACAGCAGTGCCAAGAAGCCGAGTGATTTTCTTTTTGTTTCGTGAAGTATGAGAGGAGGAAATGTCAGGAGTGTGTAAATTCTCTTCCCACATATCTAGTATTTTGATGACTTATTTAACAGCTGTTGAATGTGGGTAATAAACTTTGCAAGGTGAACGTGTATATAACATCCTACGGTTTTCTTTCCCTCACTCCTCAGTACACACGCCCATTCCTTATCTTCTTTTCCTTTTAGATTTTTCTGTATAGACGCTATGCGCCATCAAATACACTAATTATTTTGTTTATGTATTGTTTGTCTCTCTCCTCCTGGAATATAACCTCAGTGAGGGCAGAAACTTTTAGGTTTTATTACTCTGTTTCCAGTGCCCAAAATAGCACCTGGGACATCGTAGGTGCTTAAGAAATATTTGTTGGATGAATGACATTAAAAATTCTTGAGAAAAACTAGTTGAATGAGACTGCCAGTGACCGCCGAATAAGTCTTTTTATGAATAAGATGAATAAAATTTTTAAGTGGAGTCCACGTGGGTTTTATAAATATTATTAGGTAACAGCATTTTAGTTTACTTTTGCTTCTCTTCTAATAGGTTTTTCTGGATCTAGACAGATGTTTTTATTCCTGACAGTGTCATTTATTCCACTTAGCCCACTGCTGTGGAGGTAGTAGGTATGGTGGAAGGGAAGGTAGAAGGGAACTAACATATGTCGCCCGCTTTTAGGCTGACCCTGTGCTACTTACCTATTGGGTGACCCAAGTCTAAGCCTCAGTTTTTCAATGTAAGGAATTAACAGCCCCTGTGGTATTCTCACAGCCATTGTTATGTTACAGGGATCGGATAATATGGTGTGACTGCATCTGATGGTTGTTTAAAGTGCTGTATGAGTGTATCATATTAAAAATGCAATTCTACACATTTGTACTCACTTTCTGAATTTTACATTTGTATATACTTTGTTTTGATATTAGAAGTAATATTTTGTATGTAGAGTATATTCAACAATTTTGTAAAACTTGTCATAACCCATCTCCATATGGTAAGAATTCCTGACTTTAAAAATAGAATCTAAGAATAATATTATCTGCAGGATATATTTGCAGTGCTTTGAATGAAATGGAATATTAATCCGAAATCCCGACACTTAGAAATGGTATAACTTTGCTTTTATGTAAAAGATTTCACAGTCTCTTACCACATTTCTAGGGAAGTTCACCACCCATACCTTTCCTCACATATCAATGATTTTTTTTTAAGATTTTATTTATTTAACGGGGGGCGGCGGGGAGGAGCAGAGGGAGAAGGACAAGCCGACTTAATGCAGAACGTGGAGACGACCACGGGGCTCAGTCTCACAGCCCCGAGATCTTGACGTGAACCAAAATCAAAAGACTACATGACGCAGCCACCCAGGCGCCCCATGTCAGTGATTTTTTTTTTAATAGTGAGTGGATTTTTGCTTCTATGTAAATCTGTAAAATTTGTAAATCTAAATAGATACAACAAAGATCTAAATAGAACTTTTTAGTTCAAAAGAGAATGTTAAAGTAAGATACAGAAGAGGAAAGTTTGTGCAAGTTGTACGTTTTTCTTACCACATGTTAAAATTTTAGGATTTGAGTGCATGTTATCTACATATTGGGAAAAACTGACGAAGTTAGTTTTGCTGTTTGACTTTTAAAATAATTGCTGCTAAATCTCAAAATTAACATAACTATAGAATTACAGGATTTGTGTTAGAATAATAGAGAAGTTAATGTTTTTGCAGTAGAACCTGTTAAGGCTTTTGTGTAAATATATTGAGAAAATGTCAGCAGATTTACAGAGAAATTGACAAAGTGATAACAGATACTATATTACTAGCCAAAATGAAAAGTCAATATAAATATACTGTAGGAGCACAGACGCTATAGCTAAAGGGGTCCGTGTTCAAGTTAGGGTTCTGCAGCTTGCTGCCTGGATGACCTAGGGCAGATTCTTTAACTTCTCAGAATTTGTTTCCTTTCTGTAAAACAGGGCTCATTGAGTTACTTGGAGAATTAAATTAACTAATGTGTATCCTGCCTTTGTTCAGTGCTTGGTTTACAGGCCGTGCCATAAATAGTAGCTGTTATTATTCATTAGATATTTATCAAAGTTGAAAATAGAACACAGCAATTTTATATGAGAAAAGGGTCCCATGGCTAGCATCTAAACAGATTATGTGTTAAAAGGTTGATAAAAATGTAGTCTGTTTTGGAGAAATCTAAGTTTAATTTCTAGGAAACTTCATCTTATCAAGAATTGCTCGTAATTTTGAAATCATGGTTTTAATACAGTCAGTGTCTGTCCACATAATGCAAATCATGGTGTTTAGGTAATGGCTTCATGTTTGAGTGGGGAAAATTTGAACAGTTGAAAAATAGAAGGGTGCTTGGGAATCCAAGTGAGGATAAGAGGAATGAGGAGTTAGGGGTTCCCAAGAGGAATATTTTCTTCTGGAAGGGATGTTCTTTACAGGAGTCTAGGTGTTTTGTGCCATGCAGATTTGGGGGAACATTTACAATTACAGCTATCTTGGAACTATTTTGGAGGTCTGTTGTATTTTTAAGGATGACTTGCCTTAGTGCTCACATTTTCTTTCCATCTCGTTTTTTAAGAACTTTATTTAAGCTTAAGGTGATGGGGAAGTGGAATGTGATATTCAGAAATTGTCTTTATCTTTCAGGCGTAGAGTCAGTGTAGTAAATCACACCTTCCTCTAACAAATACAATATAATTTTAACAAGAAAGAAACATCAAGCCCAAACTGGTGACCTCTTGATTAAGAAAACATTAGGATATTCATGATATTACATACAATATAGAATTAGATAATTCCTTAGAGTTCGTGGAACCTGTGTAAGATGTATCTGAGTAAGTTTCGTTCTTTTCTTGTAAATGGAAAGCAGTGGTATAAATGTCCAGAACTGTCATAAACTCAGTTATTTTTACTTTCGAATGTGTTATATATTCCTACAGCATATTTTATTCCAAACTAATTTGTCTTACTATTAATCGATTGTAATATTAGTTTAAAGCAATGCTGGCTGGGGTATGAGGCTTAGGAGGCCTAGAAATGGCCAGTAGCATGATTTTTCTGTAAACTTTTTGGGGTGTGTAGTTTGTATTTTTCCTCTTGCTCTACTTATGCCACATGCTGAAGTAGCTGGAGGCCAGATTTTAATTTTATTTGGAAGCCTACCATAAAAAGATAATCTAATTTTTGTTTCTTTTGGTATTTGATATTAAATTTATCTTTGAAGAATTTTACTTGTCACTTGTAAAGGACTCCTGAGAAGTTTTCTCAGCTACGGTAGTGGCAACCTCATATTCTAAACTAGAAACAGGTATGTGGAGAAAGTATGTTTGTGTTGATACATGTGGAGTCTAAACAAAGATATCAAAAAATGAAATTTGGTCATCTTTCAACTTTATTAAAAATAATCACACGAAAGCAGTGTTGCCCTGGAAACTCATGCCATCATTCTGCTCTAGTGCATTCATGTGAATGACCCAAATGGTAATACCAGAACCCTTGCTGGCCTTTTCAATTCAAGTGACCTTTCCATATCTACAACAGTTAAGCAACTCACTTTAGTGGCCATACCGTGGACTTTATCACGTAGTCCTGGCTTGTTTCCAGTTTCTGATTTCCAGTAAGCAGAGCAGCCACAACCTACATGTTGTTTCACCTCCTTCATTCTGCTGCTCGTTTGCTGACTCTCCACCTAGTCTAAGCTTCTATGGTGCTTTGGCCCCCTCATTGCTTTGCTTTCTTCCAGCATACTTGACTTATCCACACTTACCTCGGGCCTCAGCTCCCTTTTCCTCTTGGTCTTTTCTCCATATTCACCCTACAAATATGCAACCATCGATCCAGCCGGTCCTCTGCCTTTTCTGTGCTTCTCCATTCATAGATTGCTACGGGTTGCCAGAGGAAGTCATACACTTGTGCTGATAGATTATATTACAAATCACAGGTTTCTAATCTCAGACATCAGTAACACCCAGTGATCTTTTTTACTTTTCCCTGGCCAGCTCCTTTCCCTACAGGAATGAAATAAATACTCATCATTCAAGTCCCTAATTGTGTTTAACAGATGGCATTGCTTTTTTTCCCCCACAGGGAAAATAAGAGTTTACTACATGTGCATTTCTTCACTTTTCCTGCCTTTTGAACTTAATCTATCTCATCCATTACTACCTTCCTCCCCATCTAAGAAGAAAACCTTCAAGATTAGCTTCCAGCTCTATCCTTATGTTTCATTTCCTATCAGATCTTTATCCTTTCTTCCTTTTCCCTGGCACCTTCCTGATTGCCCCCACATAAGCTCAGTCCGTCTCAAAAACAACATAAATCTTGACCTGGCATCTATCACTGGGTACCACTTTGTGTCTCCTGTGTTCTTCAGTCTGTGGTGTGGTTTTTGCTCTCATTACTTCATTGAATTCACTCAAGCCATGACCGCTGATGGCTTCTTAAAATGTCCAGTCCATTGTGCTCTTTTCCTGCCATGTCTCTTTTGAAACTTTGACTTTATTAACCACACCTTTTTGAAACATTTCCCTCTTGGCCTTGGGGGCATCAAGCTGTCTTCATTCTCTTTCTGCTTCTTCTTATTTTGCCACCAGCTTTTGCTCTGCCCACTCCACAGTGCTGATGTTGTCCTACTTCTCTGCAAACACTATGCAGTCTCCGTAGATGATTTATGTACCCCCACAGCTTCAACTACCTCCTGGAAGTAGAGATCCCCAAGTCTTTAAGCAGGGGTCTCCCTGCAGAGTTCCAGGCTGAGGCTTATCTGCCTGATGGTCTTTCCACCCGAATATCTCACGGAAGTCTAAGTCTGTCTAAAACTCAGTTTTTTCCGTTTTCCCCAAAAGCTGCTGCCCCTCCTGTATTCCACATTTGTATTAACAGTATTACTTTGCACCTAGTTGTTCAAGCTGTAAGTATCCATACATAATCTGTGACTCTTCCCTCTCGCTCCACACGCCTTGTTCTGCCTCAAAAGTACTGTCTCTGTCCCACTACCACTGCCTTACTTCAGGCCTTATTATTTCATGCGGTCTCTTGCAGAAGTCTTTTATTTGACTTGGGTACTTCAGTTTATGTTTTATCTAGTATTTAATCAACAGAATTAATCAGTCACCTAACATGGGTCAGGCCCCATGCTGGCCTCTAAACATACAGTGAAGAAGCAGGCATGGTCCTAGCTCTTATGGAGCTTACTTTCTAATGAGTGTGACAGAAATTAGTAGTATTATCACACCAAGAGTATGTGTTTTGAAAGAAAGGAACACAATTCTCTGAGATAATCTAACAAAGCCTGCCTTGAAAAGGTGTGATTGAATTGAGGTCTGAAAGGGGAAGGTTTTCAATAGGGTTTCAGATAGAGCTGCATGTGTACAGACCCTGTGATGGGAGGAATCCAGGAGACAGTGCTCTGAGGTCAGGCTGGAGAGGCAGAAGGGAAGGGTCATGGATTATTGTATGGGCCACATTAAAGATTTTGTTCTTTGGGCACCTGGGTGGCTCAGTTGGTTGGGCATCCAACTCTTGATTTCGGCTCAGGTCATGATCTCAGGGTCATGGGATCAAGTCCCCCATTGGGCTCTGCGCTCAGCAGAGAGTCTGCTTGGGATTCTCTCTCGCTCCCTCTGCCCCTCCCCCCCACTCATGCTCTCTAAATAAGTGAACAAATAAATAGGTAAGTAAATAAATAAATGAATAAATCTTTTTTAAAAAAGGATTTTGTTCTTTATCCTAGAAAGAATGGGAATCCAGTGAAGAGTTTTCAGGGAGGAGGTAGGGGATGGGTGGGCATGGGGAAAGGTATTAACATGGTCAGAAGATGATTCTGGTTGCAGCGTGGAGAATGGTTTCAGGGGGCTCGAAAGAACACTTAGTAGGTACATCCATGATCTTTCCAAAAAGCACAAATGAACTTCCCCCACCTCCTAATTCTCTAGTTGTGCTGAAATAAAATCTAAACTATTTAGTCCAACAAACAAGGCCCTTTCTAGCACTTGAGAAGTTTTCTAGGCTTTTCTACCGCTTACTGATGTGTATCCATGCTGGCCCTCATGTTTGCTGCTATTTAACCTTTGTGGTTTCTGTTCTACCTATGCTGCCCTCATCATCCCCCTTTATGAGCCTAGGGAACTTCTGTTTTCCAACAAGAAACAGTTCCACACCATATCCTCTGAGAAGCCTTTCCAGAACATGCCTCATTCCCCACCGCAGGAAAAAAACAAAAACAAAATTCATTGTTTATCCTGAATACCTGTTGGCACTGATTCTTTAATATTATAACAGTTTGATTACCTGTCTTCCTGACCCAGCTGAACTCCCAAGTGGTCGGGGATTGTATCATTCATCTTTGTTGTCCTTTCTTGTCTAGCACATTACCTGGTGCCTATAAATATTGAGTAAGCGTTCCATTTTTCTGTTCTGACCACTTCACTTTTACCAATATAATCAGGTCAGTTAAATATTTATGGAGCACTTAACTATCCCAGGTGTGTGAGAGACACACACACACCACAGACCCCACCTTTGATCCATTTCTGTGGTGGGAACTGTGCTTCCTTTTCTTCATTAACTTACATTTCAATTTTTTTTTATAGGAACTTTGTTCATTGTACAGGTCTAGAGTAGAGAATCATTGTCAGATCCCTATTTACTGAAACTACAGAGTGTCTCTTTTGAAACCTTAGAATTAGAAATAACACAAACTTACCTAACTGCAGCACTCCCAAGCTCAACCCCGGGGTGATCAGGAAGTCAGTTGTGCCTGTCGCAGTGCCACAGAAACAGGGTGCCCTTGGTTCTTAGATTTGGGGGCAGAACTTACAGTGTTTTCCTCCCTTGACCTGCTGTTTGGGAGAAGGTCACAAATTGACTTGACTTTTTTTTTCTTTTTTCTTTCTTTCTTTCTAGATAACCGCGAAAGCGTCTATCATTTTTGTTACTCTTCAGTACAATGTTACCCTCCCTGCAACAGGTAGGTAGTGTTCTTTCAGAATTTTCTATTTAAGTAGAAGGTTTTACTTGAACAAACTTGGAAATTACCATGAATACTAAATTCTTTAATTTTAATAGATTTCATTCATGATTAGACTGAATATTATTTTAATGATTTTGTAATGCAAGAAATGATGTATTTTGTTGACTTCACCGTATAGATGATATGAAAACAGATTTTCTGTATTTAACGTTTATTGTATACTTTGTAAAGGGACTTCCGTGGGAGTTTTTTTTTTTTTTCTTTCTCTTTCCTCTGATCTTTTTCATAAGAAAATTCTAAGAATAAATATCATTTATTTGTTTAAAGTGTTATCGTTCAATCAAGGTTTCTAAAGGTACAATGTTTAGGTTTTTTTCTGACCTATGAGTTATGTTTTAGACCTAAAGTAACAATCCTTTTAAGCCGTGTTTTTGTTGTGCCCTACCTCTAAATGTCAGTAGGTTCTAGGAGTTACAGTAGCATCCAAACTACACTTCCAGGCTTTATTTTTAAAAGTTTCATTTCTTATTTTCTTTTTCTTTTTTTTTTTTTTTCAATTTTAAGTAGGCGTCACACTCAACGTGTGAACTCATGACCCTAAGATCAAGAGTCACATGTTCTACCAACTGAGCCAGCCAGTCACCCCTAAAAGTTTTATTTCTAAATTATGCAATGTGAAAGTCAAGTTGGTATTGGAACTTGATTGTAGTTCAATACAGTGATACAGTTAACCAGCATGAGAGAGGGTATTTGGTTGATAAAATATTAACATATTTAGACAAGTATTTAGAATGTAAGATCAATTATATAACATTGAATTACGTTTAATTCAGTTATATAGTTGTACAAGTGCAGTTGACCCTTAAATAATGCAGAGGCGTTGACCCCTGTGCAATCAAAAATCCACATACAATTGTTTGAGTCCCTAAAACCTTAACTACTAATAGCCTGCTGTTGACCAGAAGCCTTACCAATAACAAACAGTTGATTAACACAGATTTTATGTTACATATATGATATACTGCATTCTTACAACGAAGTAAACTAGAGAAAAGAAAATGGTATTTTTAAAAAGGAAAATGGTATTAAAATCATAAGGACAAGAATGTACATTGGCAGTACTGTATTTCTTGAAAAACATCTGCAGGTATATGGACCCACACAGTTCAAACCTGTATTGTTCAAGGGTCAACATATTTGATTTAGTGACTTAGATATCAGATCACTCAAAATCACAAAGTTGTTTTGAAATTTGAATATGCCAGAGAAGCATAATGCTCTTTTTCCCAAATAATTTCCATAAATATAAAGCTTGAGAACAATTTACAGCAACTTACAAGTTATTTGATGAAGATTTGTTTTGAAAAATAGAACAATTTCGAGGATTAAAAACAGTTTTAAGTAGCAGTTGCCTCTGTAGTACTTATAGGTCAGTTTTCTTTCAGAATCATAATGAAGTGTCTAGTTTGAAAAGGTAGAAAATTTCAAAAGTTCTTTGAAAAGACAGATAGGCTAAGTATAACTTTGATGTAACCTAATCTCTACCTGGGATAATACCAATTTTACAGTCTTCCCAAGGATCTGAGTATGGCCTCCCCTTCCCTGTTTTTTGGTCTTTGATGGCTGTAACTAACATGTGTCAAGTCTTTCGTAAGTAATTCCTGAGGCCTTAGATTTCTGGATAGTCTTCAATTTTCATTGCTCCTAAGACTCAAGATGTCCAAAAGCAAATCACCTATAATGTTTCTAGAGAACTTATTTATTAGGTTAGTCTTCTTTTGTTCGTTTCCATAACTATGTTGTACTTAGTGCTGTTTTTATAATCTTATGTATATTTTTGTGTATGTGTGTTCTGTCCTTTTTGGCCTTCAGAAGAACAAGCCACTGAATCAGCATCCCTTTATTACTATGGTATCAAAGATTTGGCTACAGTTTTCTTCTACATGCTAGTGGCGATAATTATTCATGCCATAATTCAAGAGTATGTGTTGGATGTAAGTATACAATCTTAGAAATCTATACTTTATAAAATACTAGCGTTCTGTACTTATGGTAGTCACATATTAAATATACTTTATAATATATTCTTAATTACTAATGGTTGTTTTTATTTTTAGAAAATTAACAGGCGAATGCACTTCTCCAAAACGAAACACAGCAAGTTTAATGAATCTGGTCAGCTTAGTGCATTCTACCTTTTTTCTTGTATTTGGGGCACATTCATTCTAATATCTGTAAGTATATACTGTGCTTAAATTTTCGTTTCCCAGAACAGAAAATGATGTCCTATTTTTAATGCTCATAAGCAAATCCTGAACTTTAGAAAATCCCTTGTCTATCCTTGTTCTTATCTAAGATTGGGAATTCTCCTATTGAACTAGTATAAATCACGTTTCAGCGATAAGTCTCTCCTTTCATTAGTTTTCGTACAGCAGAAATTCTAAACTGTGTTTAAATTTTCAGAAAGTTTTATTCATTTTTAGTCAGTCTGAATATTTTTATATCGTGTAGTCATTTGCAGATATCTCTGTATTAGCAAAAAGGGTAAGAAGTCAGTGACAACTTTTACTGGGTTATATGAGTTGTAATGTTTCTAGTCATTTCCTCTTTTAAAAACGGTCCAGGTAGTATCCAAGCAACTTAAAATCTAGTGTAATTTTACAGTTAAAGCTATCAAAACCTTTAACTGTATCATTCTAACTAGTGGTGGAAGGTGTATTTACATTAGTATTAACAATCTCTGAAATTTATAGTACTCTAGAGTTTACATATTTTTGAGTTTGTTAGGACACATAATTTTTTTTTAATCACCATGTTAGAGATGAATAAACAGGCAGAGTGTACGGTAGTTAATGTTGGAAATAGATTAAAGTTCAAAGAGCTCATGCCCTTTTATGCTACTGCTTTAATGATACTTCATAAATATATGTCATTTCCGCTTAAAATCTATTGTATAATTTTTTTAAACATAACAGTGTTACATTTTAGTAGGAAAATATTCTTATTAAAAATAAGTCACTTGAGAGTTGTTGTGTTTTTGGTTTTTTGGTTTTTTGTTTTTTTTGGTTTTTTTTTGTTTTTTTTTTTTGGTTTCTTTTTTAACACGTGTAGTAATTCTCACTGAACAGATCTGGTTTCTAAGACAAAGATTTGGGTTAGCGTGTGGACATCATCCCATAAAACTTGGTAGCGCCTGATCCTCCGTCTCCTGTCAGGTGCTGCGTCTTTCCCAAAACCGCTCTCTGATCACCCAAGACAGAATTCATCTCTCCCATAGCTGTTGTTGCCTCTGTTATGTACCATTACTGTTTTTTGGTTGTTTTATGTTTGTTCACATACATGTATTTTTTACTCTATTGGATTGAAAGAATCGAAGGCCAGGAATTATGCTTATTTGACTTATATCTTTAATAGTGTTTTTCACTTTGCTAAAATAAGCAATTCAACTGAATCAAAAATAGCTAAAACAACTAAAAAATTTAACTTCAGTGAGCTCTTTGGAGCCCAATCTGGGAAATTATAAATGTGCAAGAAATGAAAATACTGTCTTATTTTCCAAGAAGTTTGCATTATACTCAATAGGCTAATTTTTATATCTTCTTCCTTAGGAAAACTACATCTCAGACCCAACTATCTTGTGGAGGGCTTATCCCCATAACCTGATGACGTAAGTCATTTTGCAGGCTTTTCTTAGTTAAGGACCATGGTAATGTCACTTTTAAGCAGAACCCATTCTTGTCATTCTCTTTAGGACTTTGGCAAATTCATACAATAGGTATGTCATTGGCAGTCCCTCTGACATAAGAAATAAAATTCTTGTGTGCTTTTTTTCATGTATATGATACTATTTCCAACATGTTCATTAACTTGAGAAAACTGATTTTAACAATCTTAATTTAGTTCTGGTTTCCCTTCTCCCTCATCCTTCCTCCTCCTCAGTTCTCCATCTTCTCTGTACTTTTTGCTCCTTTTCTGTGCCCCAGTCTCTTTTTACTCCTTTCATTTCTTATTCTCTTACACTGTAAACTTCAGCGTAGTGACTGTTTCTTATCTTCCTAGCCCCCTGGGGTTTCTATACAGTCCTATAAAAAAATCTCAGAGTTGCAAAGACATTCTGCTAAATTACTCATTCTTCAAGCCCAGCTCTAGGACGACTATTCCATATTATTTTTCCTTGCTTCATTAGCCTATATTGTCTTTTGCTTTCCTGAATTTGTCATTTTGGTGTATAATATTTTAGGTAATATCTCTACATTGTCTTAATGTTCTATAATTGTTTCATTTATGTAAGTCTTATATTGTGCCCACGCCCACCAAGACTCTGTGTACCTTGACAGCAAATAGGAACTGCCTCTTTATATTATATATCATTCGTTGTGCCAGGCCATATGTAGGTGTTTGTCACCTAGACAGCATTCAGTAAATGTACTGTGATGTGAGAATTGGATAAAAAGATAAAAAAGGAATAAATGACCATGCATACCTTTGTTTAAAGTCCAGCAATAATACCCATGCTGCTGAGTCATTCTGACTTTTAAAAATTATATTAATTCAGTGAGCTTTTATGCAATAGGTTTATAAAGATCATATTTATATGGGACTGTCTCCCCTCGCCCCCCAAAAATTTATTTCCGACTGGTTTTGTGTTTTCAATTTTAGAAGTCTGGAGGAGAAGGAGAAGGGGGAACAAAGAGAAAGCAGGAGGATTGGAAGGGTATAATGTCAAGAGAGCATTGATTCTAGGCTGATGAGTTCTGTCTCCTGGGGAACACTTCCATGCCATATTCCTCTTTCTAATCCTGGTTTGCCTCCATTTATCTGGGGGCTCTCTCAGTGTTCCAACCAGGTAGAGTTACCATATTTCCCTAAGAAAACAGCCAGGGGATATTTGCAGTTGGGATTATACCAATTTCAGGTGATCGTTCATCTAGGCGCCTTCGCTTTTGTGTCCCATCTTTTTGCCCTTCCTGCTTTCCTTTCGATGAAACCTTAAAGGTCTGTAAGATGATTCCCTCAAAGTCATGTTCCTTATGTTTTCAGCAGCTAACATGACATATAATCAGTATTAATTTACTAATAGACAAGGGGGTCTGGTTCCTCCCAGCCGGTGTGCAGGTCATCAGGGTTCTGCAGATAATGTCTTTGCATCGGTTGTTTAATCCAGACGAATCGACTGGTAGTGAGAATATTCTAGGGAGACAGGGACGTGGCTGCTGGGGAGTTGTTAAAGGTGCACAGAGTACTGCAGGGAGACCTGAAATGATAACACAAAGATGGCTACTTAGTACATCCTCATTTCCAGCATTTGTTTTTACTTTATTCCTTAAAAATATCCTGCGTTAAAAGGGTTTTTTTCCTTTCTTATGCAGATTTCAAATGAAGTTTTTCTACATAGCCCAGTTGGCTTACTGGTTTCATGCTTTTCCTGAACTCTACTTCCAGAAAACCAAAAAAGTAAGCTGGGATTTTGTTATTTTAAAAGTTGTCTTGTCATTTTTTTTCTTTTTTTTGAAAAGTCACTCTAAAATTAAACGTTTCCTCACATCTCTAACCTCCCTCTTTCTTTCCCACCTCAACTCTTCCCCCATTATTCTCCCACCTCCCCTCTTTCCACAAAGACTAAATATCCTCCCATATTTCTTGAAAAAAACCTTTTGTCATGTTTTAACTTAGAGTGGAATCTTTTACATTTTACATGTTAATCGTTTGTCTTAAAATTGTATTAATGGTAATTTCATGAGAGACTGTGGACTCTGAGAAACAAACTGAGGGCTTCAGAGGGGAGGGGGGTGGGGGAATGGGATAGGCTGGTGATGGGTGGTGGGGAGGGCACGTATTGCATGGTGCACTGGGTGTTATACGCAACTAATGAATCATCGAACTTTACATCAAAAACCAGGGATGGTTTTTGTCACCAGTATGGTGACTAACATAATATAATAAAAAATATTAAAAAAAATAATAATAATAAATTGTATTAATGGTAATTTAAAATAAAATTTACACAAATTTTGAAATGTAATATTAGTTTTATATTATTGATATTCTTAAGAGTTTCACAAGTGAGACAAAAGGATTAATCAGATTATTGTGCAACTAACAGTTCTGTGTGTTAAGGCCCAATTAAAAAAATTCAGTATTAAGTAAAGTAAGCCTTAGTTAAATACTCAGCAGTGAAGCTTTTCCTGAAATGGGTGGAGCATTCTTTTTAGCACGTGAGAAAGATGTTTGTTTGTTTTATTTGAACAAATAATGACTGGAGCAGTGCAATATCCTCCTTTCTTTTCTATCCTCAGTACTTTTAAAGTCAGATTTTGTGATATCTCGAAGTGCACTTTATTTCCTTTCTTTCTGTTTCAAACCCATACCACCTCCCTGTTGCTTGAAACTAAACGCAGCAGCTCACCTGTACTCTGTGGGGGTTTTGCTGGTTTGTGCCACCTCCTCCCTGCTCCCTTTTCCTCTCTGCTCTCCTTGGGCTTCATTCACACTGATATTCTCTAATTTTATGATCCCAGCACATCAATTCTTTTTCTGGAAATACCGTTAAATTAATCAAGCACTCTTATTCCCTTTTCCAGGGAGAGATTATTTTTAAAATCCTTATACAGGAAAATGGAGAAAGCAAGTTTAGTCCTGAGTTAACAACTATTGAAGCTGGGTAGGGCTGCACGGGATTCTTTATACTCTCTATTTGTTGTATATATATATTTACATTTGTCCACATTTAAAGCTCCCGTACTTTAAGAAGCTTTTCAGGATAGAAGTGTAACATGACCAGTTCATCTGTGCCTTCTCCAAAGCCACACCTATTTCTGGATGTACTTCAAGTAGTTAATCCAGAGTGTAACTACCAGATTTACTACTGCTTTGTGACTGTGGTTTTTGTGTCCTGTGTCTGTCATCATTGGTGTTGTCTGCTGTGATTAGAAAACAGCACCAAATAGAGTTCATGTACTATGGCTTGGAAGTTCTTTTTATGTTGATTTCTTTTTCAAGTGGAGTGTTTTTCTAGTTAAGTTGATTATAAGGATTAGGATGAAGATCCATAAAACCTTTGGCTTAGAACAGTGTTAAGATCCTTAGGCTCACAATTTCCAGAAGCCCTTCCATATTCAGTAAGCACCTAGTGTGAACCACAGATGTCCTAGAGCTGCACTGCCCAAAACAGAAGCCACTAGCCACATTTAAAGTAACTACAATTAAAAACAAAGCGTACTTTCTTAGTCACACTTAAGCCTATTGCAAGTACTCATTTAGCCACATGTGACCATACTGTCTGCCATTTTGGATAGCAGAGATAGAGAGCATTTCCATCATTGCAGAAAATTCTGTTGGGCAGTGTTGCTGAGAACATCATGGTTTCTTAATGTCTTAGTACCGTGGCTCAAATATTTAAGCTTTCTTTACGTGCATACTTGTATACCCATAGACATAAGACCTCTGGACTTCATTATGAATCTGTATGTCTCTGTCTTAGTCATTGACCATATAAATAAAGAAGGACAATTCAAAGTAATTGTTCATTTTAGTTTTCAAAGTTCTTTCCTTATCAATTCCTGCCAGATGGCATTTCTCCAGAAATGCAATCTAATTTTTATGGAATAATTTGCATAACTTAGAACTTAACTGAAACTATTTTTAACACCTACATATGACAGTCGAAAGTAACTGTTTCAAGTAATTAACATAATTTGAAAGTAACAGCTGCATATGTGTTAAACAGTTTCTTAAAATTTACTCTATGAAAATTATTTTTGGAAGAACTCTTTACTGGAAGAAACTAGTACAGTGATTGTTTTGAACTGATCCTACAGAGAAATGAAGAAAGAAAGGAACACTACTGTTAGTAGCAGTTCAAGAGGTGTGTTAGTCACAAATAACTCAGTTTCTTTTAGGGAGAATATTTTAAGTACATACAGTATATATGCCTCAATGCAAACATTATTCCATTTTGCTCATAAGAAGATTCACAGTGTAATTTCTTAGCCAGTTTGAATATGTGGGGTTTCAGGGAAGTCTCAATGAAATAGCCAAATGTTTATTTCTCCTTTTCAGTTTATTTAGTTTAATTATATATGCATATAATTGCATATCCTATGAAGTATTTTAAATTAGAAATAATGCTTTTTCCCCTACCCACTTCATGGAAGTAATATTCACACTTTGCACATCCAGCTCTGTTGTTCATATCTGTCGTTCATCACTAGAGCCACTTTTTTAATCCTCTCAGTTTTTCCGGAGTACATCATCTTTCCTTTACTGATTTCTCTGCTAGACCTTCTGTAAGCACTTAGAAATCATATTGGTAGAGGTTTTTAACGCTGTATATCTTACCCAAACATGTATTTCTTATTCAAAATAATTGATATAGATCCCTCTTACGTAAGAGTTTTGAAAAGATTTAAATATGAGATGGCTCCCTCTGTGGTTTCGCGGAAAATCTTTGCCTTCTATTTAGGCATATTGATGATATTCCGTTTAAAGTCAAGTGTTTTAGTACAGTGTAGTTAAGAAAAGCATTTTCTTATAAAAATAGAAATTTACTGAAATATATGGCTGATCTTTTTAATAAAAAGATGTTGGAATAACAACTGAAAATGTCACTTGAAGTTACTTATAATTTTAGAACTTGCTTTGATTTAATGTACTGTATTTACTAGATTTTTTCCATGAAAAATGAGACTATTAGAATTTTAAGTCATCATTTCATGATTTCGTTCTTATAATAATTATTTAAACATTAGCATTAAGAATAGGAGACTTTGGGGCGCCTGGGTGGCACAGCGCTTAAGCGCCTGCCTTCGGCTCAGGGCGTGATCCCGGCGTTATGGGATCGAGCCCCACATCAGGCTCTTCAGCTATGAGCCTGCTTCTTCCTCTCCCGCTCCCCCTGCTTGTGTTCCCTCTCTCGCTGGCTGTCTCTATCTCTGTCAAATAAATAAATAAAATCTTTAAAAAAAAAAAAAAGAATAGGAGACTTTGATAAAGTTGTTTTTTTAAGGTTTTATTTATTTATTTATGTGAGAGAGAAAGAGAGTGCACGAGCAGGGGGAGGGAGAGGGACAAGCAGACTCTGCGCTAAGCAGAGGGGCTCAGTCTCAACAACCCTACAATCATGACTTAAGCCAAAACCAGGAGTCTGATGCATAACCGACTCAGCCACCCAGGCCCCCCCCCCAGAACTTTGATAAAGCTTTTCTAATAACTCATTTTCATTATGTATTTTTTCCATTCAAGTATAAAAGAAGTTTGTTAATCTTTATTTTTTATTTATTTATTTTTGAGAGAGCACGCAGTGGGGAGGGACAGAAGGGGAGGGAGAGGGACAAGCAGAATGCAGAGCCTCATGTGGGGTGGATCTCCTGATGCTGAGATAATAACCTGAGCCAAAACCAAGAGTCAGACGTGTATCTGGCTCAACCACTCAGACGCCCCAAGCAAGAGCTTTTAAAATAGTTTCTACAGCTTTGCAAAGAACAGAGCATCAAGAAATCCTTTTCTAAATAACATTCCCTTCAGCTATATACAAACTGACCAGTGTCTCTAAAGAAATGTTTGTGCACTCAAAATAAATGAGTGACAGGGAGGAATATAATATAATACTGCAGGGAGTGATGGAGCTTGTTGTGAACTGGAAAACACACACTCTATAGTAAAGGCATTCCCAAATTCTTTTAAGATTACAAAGGTAATCTTTTAAGATTACAAAGGTAAAAATCATATAGCATGATTTTTAAAATGAGAAATTTTATCTAGATTTCATTTAGAAAATGGCTGAAATGGCACCCCTGTTCCAAAGCCAGACTCCTGACATTCTCCAGTCCTTGTGGGGTTACAGCCCCACAGGCAGGATGTTGAGGCCAATGACAGCCTTACCCAGCACCATGGTCCCTGGGGTTACACATTTCTGGGGGGTGTGGGGAATGAGGAACAGAGGCGGCTGGGTGAAACTTGGCCATCTGAGCTCACTGGCCACATCACAGATCCCAGATAGGGAGTCCTCATGCCATCCAAGAGCAGTGATCACTCTTCTTAAATCTAGTGTCTAGATGAATAAAAAAGTGGCTGAAAGAAAACTATTTTGGCTTCTCAAGACATTTTCACACATCATCCCACAATTTTATTATGTAAATAAATGTTTTCTACCAGGAGCCAGAAAGGAGGTTTTGCTTATTTGTTTAAAGATGAACGAACTTCGGGGCGCCTTGGTGGCTCAGTGGGTAAGCGTCCAACTCTTGGTTTCAGATCAGGTCATGATCTCAGGGTCTTGGGGTCAAGGCCTATGTCGAATTCCATGCTCAGTGCAGAGTCTGCTTGAGATTCTCTCCTCCTCCCTCTTTCCCCTCCCCCCACTTGAGTACACACTCTCTCCCTCTCTCTCTATTAAATAAATAAAATCTTTTAAAAAACTATTGGTAGGCATTTGATGATTGTGAAGATGGAAGCTGGTGATGGTATTTTACTCTTCATTACTGACTCAGTTGGTTGACTATACCAAAAAGGGCAAGGCTAAAATTTAGCAAAGTTGAACCTGAATTTAAGAAAGAAGCTTCAGGGGGCGCCTGGGTGGCACAGCAGTTAGGCGTCTGCCTTCGGCTCAGGGCGTGATCCCAGCGTTCTGGGATCGAGCCGCACGTCAGGCTCCTCCGCTGTGGGCCTGCTTCTTCCTCTCCCACTCCCCTTGCTTGTGTTCCCTCTCTCGCTGGCTGTCTCTATCTCTGTCAAGTAAATAAATAAATAAATCTTTAAAAAAAAAAAGGAAAGAAAGAAGCTTCAGGGGCGCCTGAGTGGCTCAGCCTGTTAAGCGGCTGCCTTTGGCTCAGGTCATGATCCCAGGGTCCTGGGATCTAGGCCCACATCAGGCTCCTTACTCAGCGGGGAGCCTGCTTCTCCCCTACCTCCTGCTCCTCCTGCTTGTGCTTGCTCTCTCTCCCTCCCTCCCTCTCCCTCTCCCCCTCCCTTTCTCTCTGTGTTAAATAAAATCTGAAAGAAAGAAAGAAAGAAAGAAAGAAAGAAAGAAAGAAAGAAAGAAAGAAAGGGAAAAGAAAGAAAAGAAAAGAAGCAAGCTTCAACCTCACCTTACCTAATTAAGTTGAAATTTAAGGACAAAAGTAAGAGAAATAGAATGGCTTTCAGAAGAGTAGTTTGTAATTTATAATAGTGTTTTTAGATTTGTCAGAAAAGAAAAAAATAGGCAGCTTAGGTTCTCTGTCAAATGGTGTATTTTTAAAATTTGTGTTTCTTCTTTAAATCTTTTTTACCCCCCCCCAGAAGTTATATTCTTTAAAATAGCGTTCCCAGCAGTTATTCCAGCAAATTAGTTACATTGACTTACACAAGTTTCTTTGTAATACAATGAGTTTAGTGTTCGATCTGCAATTTAAAAACTGCAAAGCTTTTGTTTTAAGTATCAGGAGTCCCCTTGGTCTCTTTTCTCCTCAGAAATTTGGAGCGTAGGTTAACACATCTGAAGAATATGGCAGTATTTCCCATACCAAGTCACATGCTGCTTGCTTTAATTTAAAATATTTTATTTAAAATTATAGTTTAAAGTATTTTGTTCTGTACTATGAACAGTCATGTTGTACGCTGCCAATGATATAAACACCACACTGGGAAATGTGT
Source organism: Ursus americanus (assembly GCF_024610735.1). Classification (NCBI taxonomy): domain Eukaryota; kingdom Metazoa; phylum Chordata; class Mammalia; order Carnivora; family Ursidae; genus Ursus; species Ursus americanus. The sequence continues at coordinate 59,645,703 of NC_142135.1, forward strand.
AAATCGTGTATATACAGTGACACCTCTATTCATAGCATGTGAAATTGCATTTGTAACACTGCAGGTGAGCTGTTCTGAGATGATTGTAAGAGCCGGAAAAGGTTCCCACGTGGTTGAACTTCAGCGTATTAGTCTTGACTCTGTTCCTGCTCTCTTTTTTTTTTTTTTTAAAGATTTTTATTTATTTGAGAGAGGGAAAGAGCATGAGCTGGGGGGAGGGGCAGAGAAGAGGCAGGGAGAGAAGCAGACTCCCTTGTGAGCAGGGAGCCCGATGTGGGGCTCCATCCCAGGACCCTGGGATCATGACCTGAGCCGAAGCCAGATGCTTAACCAACTGAGCCACCCGGGGCGCCCCTCCCTCTCTCCTTTTGTAGGGAGAAATATTTCATTGGAAGTTTAAAAATTAAGACAGCTTATTTTCAGAGATCCTTCTCTCTCCAATTGGAAGAACCACTGTAAACTTGGTATCATGTCTTGGATTTTTTCCCACCTTGAGAGTCCCAAAACATAGTAGCATATATAGTGCTACTCACCTGTCTTGTGTTCTACCTTTCTAACACTTGATCTTTGTACCATTCCTACCAGAGAAGAGTTTTCAATTTCAAAACTACAATTGTAAAATCTCTACTCTTTCTCCAAAGATTTGGGGAAGTAACTACTGAAATGTAGAAGGAAAAGTAGAGGGCGAATAGAGACCTGCACTCTACTGTACTAGATGCCGAGACGAGTTTAGTGAGGTTCCAGAGGCATACAGTTCAGTCCACTTAACATCAACTCTCCATTTAAAAAATTGCAATTAGCAGCTGTAGTGCATGAATACTACTAATCAGGCTTCATATAACCTGATGCTGTATATATGTCAGGCTACTATGACTACGTTCCATATATACATGGAACACAGCAAAAACCAGAGTAGAAGTGAGATGGATATGCATTTCATAAATTAACAAGTGTTTGAGTTTAACACTGTCAGTTTTTACAGACATTTGTGACTGCTAGATTTTACATCATAATTTAGTGTGTGTGTATGTGAAATCTATAATAAAATTTTCATGAAACAGTACAATATGCCACACAGAGAAATGTTTCCGTGTGTTTTAATCTATAATGCATCTCTGTTTACAGGAAGATATTCCTCGTCAGCTTGTCTACATTGGTCTTTACCTCTTTCACATTGCTGGAGCTTATCTTTTAAAGTAAGTTGGGGTTTTGCTTGGATGTGTAAATGGACTGGGTAGATAGTGGGTCAGTCTGTCTTAATTGATAATCTTTACATTTTAAATTTGTCCTTTTAACAGCTTGAATCATCTAGGACTTGTTCTTCTGGTGCTACATTATTTTGTTGAATTTCTTTTCCACATTTCCCGCCTGTTTTATTTTAGTGACGAGAAGTATCAGAAAGGGTAAGTTGTTTAGCCATTCTGTTTCTTGTGTAATTAAGGTCAATGTCTGTGTTGCCAAGGGCTGTGCTATTGCCAAGGTCCATGCCAGGGGCAATTATATCACTCTGTAAGCTGTTAGTAGTAGCTTTAAATAAAACAAAACAATTTTACAATTCAGGCTGGTATTTTATTCTCTAAGATGGAGTCTCTTCTTAGCTAGAGAGATGTTACATTGGAACTTGTAATTTTGAAAGTTTTTTTGGGTTTAGTTTTCTGTTATAATTGCCCTTTTGTTTAATCCATGTTTTTCTTTTGGAGGAAGAGTAATAGGGAAGTGATAATAAGGATAATAGGAATAGGGAAGAAGAACACGAAATAATAGATTATATAGCCTAAAAAGTATTAAAATATTTTGATGGGAAAATTGGACTGAAAACAGAATTGGAGCAGTATGACTTGTTAAAAAAAAAGAAAAGTAAAACTAGACCTATGAAGTGGGAATTGGGTGTCCTGTGTTAACAGGACAGCTTTTGTTTTGTCTAGCATTTTTCAAAATTGTTCTATGTACCAGTAGTTTTGAGGATCATTAATGATACTTATATTAAAAAAAGAAGATCAGCTAAACAAAAAATCAGTTATTTCTTTACTGGACTTCCTAGAATCTTAAATATGCTATGTTCTATATCTCCAAGAGTGTGATACAATATATAGCATATCCCAAACATTTTACTTCAGAATCTTTTTGCAGAACAATAACAAATGTGATTTTAATATGCATTTACTTAGTAGGAACCTGATTCCTATTAGAGTCTACTTATATCATTGCAATTTTATGAATTTGACTTAGGACATTTTTCTTACAGGTTTTCTCTGTGGGCAGTTCTATTTGTTTTGGGAAGACTTCTGACTTTAATTCTTTCAGTACTCACTGTTGGCTTTGGCCTTGCAAGAGCAGAGAATCAGAAATTGGATTTCAGTGCTGGGAACTTCAATGTGTTAGCTGTAAGGTACAGCCAGTTTAACATTTTTCTCACTTTGTACTGCTATATAGTATGTATTATCCGTTTATGATGTAAATCTTCTTTAAAAAATAAAGAGACAAATACAGGAGAAACATTCATTTGATTTCAAACCTGCTGCAGTTGCGTGTGTCTGAATTGAAATACTAAGGGATTTCTTTGAATTTAGAGATTAAGTATTAATGGGATAATTGTTTATTAACACCATCTTGTCACCATTGGGAATTTAACACCAAGTTAATCCTGTCAATGCAAGACAGAATACTTCATTCAGTGGCATTGCTTTGATATACTCTGATTTTTTGTTTATTAACTTTAATATCCTCAGAATTGCTGTCCTGGCATCCATTTGCATTACCCAAGCATTCATGATGTGGAAGTTCATTAATTTTCAGCTTCGGAGATGGAGGGAACATTCTACTTTTCAGGTACTAGCTGTGAAGAAGAAACCAACAGTGACTAAAGGCAGGTCTTCTAGAAAAGGAACAGGTTTGTATTCAGTAAGCAGTGGGAAAGCTGAAGTAGAAAACGTTAAAAAAAAAAAAAAAAGACGTGTGGTCTTATTCTAAACTTATTTAAGATTTTTAAAAAAATTTTTTTATTTGAGAGAGAGCTGTGCGCACGAGCAGGGGACGGAGCAGAGGGGGAGGGAATGGGACAAGCAGATTGTGCTGAGTGCAGAGCCCAATGCAGGGTTCGATCTCACAACCCTGAGATCATGATCTGAGCTGAAACCAAGAGTCAGACATTCAACTGACTGAGCCACCCAGGCACCCCTAAAATCTTTTAAAGAAAATTTTATTCTGTTTTTAGCAAAATCAGAGGCAAAGTGAAGCCTACCCCATTTGACAGTTTGTTGATTCCCTGGGGTTAGTTATTCCCCAAAAGCTGCCCACTAAATTTCTCCCTCCCAGGTTTTCCACTAGACCAGTGTATATGGGCCATTTTAGTAGTGAATAATTAACCCAGAGAGCGGTAATTTATGCTTTCAAGCATCTTACTCATACTTAAAAAACAAAACCTCTTTACAGCCCCTTCCCATCTGCCTTTAGTTCCAAGCAAAACAGCTTTTTCTGTAACTTTTGATTGCTTGATCCTTCATGTTTGAGCCTGCATCTACACTCTTTTCTCCTTCTGGCTTTTGACTGAAAATGCATTGACATTGCAGTAATTTTTTCAACTAGTCTTTGGAGTTATACTTGGGAGTTGTAACATAGGAGTTCAAGTTTTAAAAATATCAACTCTGATTTGCTCCTTAAAAGTCTTCATATTTGATAGTTTATATCCTCCAGCCATGTCCTGTTCAAGCTTGTCTCAGCAACTTTTGGGCCTTTGCATTTTATATAAATTTTAGTATATCTTGGTCAATTTCCACCCCCTTCCCCCCCCCCCAAAAAAAAAAAACTCTTGCAGGGATATTGGATTGGAATTACATTGAATCTATAGATCATTTCAGGGAGAAATGAGCACTTTAGCTCATGAATATGGTATATACTTCCATTTACCTAGATTATCTTTAACTTCTTTCAGTGATATTTATTTAATAACCACTTTGTTGGGATCTAAATCACATACCATAAGGTTCATCCTTTAAAGTGTATGTTTCAGTAGTCTTTAAGTATATTCACAAAGTGTGTGAACCACTAATTCCAGAACATTTTTATCTCCCCAAAAAGAAACCCCATGCCCACTAGCAGTCATTTCTTATCCCATCCTTCCCGCTGCCTCTGACAACCACTTATCTATTTTCTGTCTCTGGATTGGCCTTTTCTGGACATTTCATATAAATGGAATCATATAAATTGTGATCTTTTGCAACTGGTTTCTTTCAGTTAGCTTGTACTTAAGGTTTCTACATGTTGTAGCAAATACCAGTATTTTATTCCTTTTTATGGTCAAATACTATTCCATTGTATGGATATACCAGATTGTTTATGCACTTATTAGTTGACGGGCATTTGGGTTGTTTCTACTCTTTAGCTAATTGAATAATGCTGCTGTAAACATTCATGTACAGGTTTTTGTGTGAACACCTGTTTTTGCTCTCTTAGGTATGTACCTAGGAATGGAATGGCTAGGTCAAATGGTGATTGTATACTTAACATTTGCGGGGGAACTGCTGAACTGATTTCCAAAGTGTCTGCACCATTTTACACTCATTGGTTTTACATATGATACCCAGTTGTCCCCTGCAGCATTTGTTGAAAAGACTAACCTTTCTCTGTTGAGTGGTCCTGATACCCTTGTTGAAAATCAGTTAATCAAGTGCTCACAGGGCAGGATAAATAACTTGTTTTCAGTGGGGAGAGGAAATCAGTTGATCAAAAAGTAGGTATTTATTTTTGGACTCTCAATTCTGTTCTGTTACTCTACATGCCTATTCTTATGCCAGTACCACACTGTCTTGATTACTGTTGCTTTCAAGTTCGTTTTGAAATCAGGAAATGTGGGCCCTCCATTTTGTTCTTTTTCATGCTTTGGTTATTCTGGGTCCTTTGCACTCCGTATGAATTTTAGGATCAGCTTGTCAATTTCTCAAAAGCCAGCTGGGCTTTTGATATGGATTACTTGGAATCTGTCGATTTCCTTGAACAATATGAACATGGATGTCCTTCCATTTATTTGGGTCTTCTTTCATTTCTTTTAGTTAAATTTTGTAGTTATCAGTCTATAAATCTTGCACTTTTTTTTATTCCTAAGTTTTATTCTTTTTGATGATATTATAAATAGAATTGTCTTCTTAATTTCATTTTTGGATTGTATATTACCAGTATATAGAAATACAATTGATTTTTCCATATTGATCTTTTATCCTGCGACATCGCTGAACTTTTTAGGATTATTATTTAGTAGTGGGGTTTTTATGTGGATTCCTCTGCGTTTTCAGTATGCAGGACCGTGTCATATGCAGATGGAAATAGTTTTACTTCTTCCTGTCTAATCTGGATGATTTTTATTTCATTTTCTTGCCAAATTGCCCTGGCTAGAACCTCCAAAACAATGTTGAGTAGAAGTGGTGAGAGCAGACATGCTCATCTTGTTCCTGATATTATCGGAAAAGTATCTAGTCCTTTACCATTTAAGTATGATGTTACCTGTGGGTGTTCCTAAATGCCTTTAACAGCTTGAGGAAATTCCCTTCTATTTCTAGTTCATCAGTATTTTTATCATGAAAGGATGTTAGATTTTGTGACTTGCCTTTTCTGCGTCTACTGAGATCATCAAATGGTTTTTGTCTTTCATTTTATTGATATCATGTATTACTGTTAATTGATTTTTGAATGTTCAACAATGCCTTCCTGGGATAAATCTCATTTGGTCACAGTATATAATCCTCTTTAGATGTTGTTTGATTTGACTTGCTAGTATTTTATTGAGCATTTTTATATCTATATTCATAAAGGATATTGATGTGTTTTTTTTTATAATGTATATATTTTCAAATGTAAGACCAATCTTGCATTTCTGGCATAAATTCACTTATAGTAGATTGGTGTCTTCAGTATTTTGTTAGAATTTTTGCACCTACATTCATATAAAAGACTGGCCTCTAATTAGCCTGGTTTTGTTTTTGTAATGTAATCAGATCTTGGTGTCAGGGTTATGGTGGCTTTATAAATAAAAGTATTGGGCAGTTTTATCCTTTGTGTGATATCAGCATTATTTCTTACTTGAATGTTTGGAAGAATCCACCAGTGAAGCCACCTAACCTACAGTCTTCTCTAGGGGAGGATATTTACCTATAGATTTACATTCTTTAATAGATAGTAGGATTATTCAGATTTTATTCCTTATTGTCTCTCTTTTGGAAAGTTGTGTTTTTCAAGGAATTTTTTCATTTCATCTAACTTTGCAAGTGTATTGGTAAAATTACTCATAATATCCTCTTATTAATTTGTGTAGAATAGTGGTATTTTTTATTTCTTATGTGAGTAATTTATGCCCTTCTCTCTTTTTTTTTTTTTTCCCATCAGCCAAGAACTAACATTTGTGGGCTTTTTTGTTGATTTTCTTAGTCATATCATTGATTTCTGTTCCTATTTCCCTTTCTTTGGGCTTGATTTGCTGTTTTGTTATTTGTGGTTTACCTTCTTGAGATGGATCTTTACATCATTGATTTTCTGTCCATCTTGTGAATTACTTGCAATTAAAGGCAAACTTTCCCTTTCAGCAATGCTTTAATTGAATTTCACAAATTTTGATATGTCTTTTTCATTATCATTCACTTCAAGATATAATTCCAGTCTGATCTGATTTCTTCTTTGAAATCAGGGTCATTTCGTGGGTCATTTATTAATGCATTGTTTAATTTACAACTATTTGGGCATCTTCTGGTTTCCTTTTGTTACTGATTTCTAGCTTAATTCCATTATGGCTAAAGAACATATTCTGAATGATTTCAGTTCTTTGGAATTTGTTGAGACTTTCATTATGGCTCAGCACTTGTTCAGTTTTGGTAAATGTTCCATTTAGACTTCAAAGAATGTGTTTTCTGAATCTCTTGGATATTATGTATCAGGTCAGATTTGTTAGTTGTATTGTTCAATCTTTTATATCTTTACTGATTTGGTAGAAGGAGTTCTGTTAGTTCAGTCAGTTATTGCAGGAGATACTGACCACTTGTAGCTTATCAGTTTTTGCTCTAAATATTTTGAAGATGTAGAATAGGTAAATCAAAATTTAGGGTTGTTATAAATTCCTGTTAAATTCGTGCCTTCCTCTTACTGAATTGTCCGTCTTCATCTCTAGTAAATGTGTGAATTTACTATAGCTACACCAGCTTTCTTTTGGTAAAATGTTATGGTGTATCTTTTTCTATATTTTTCTACTTTAAACCTTTCTTTGTCCTTAAATATAAATTGCATCTCATGTCAACAGCATATAATTGGATGTAAGTGTCTGATAATTATTGTCTTTGTTTTTAGGAATTATACTGTGATGTGCCTGGGTTTGATTTTCTTTGTATTTATCCTGTTCTCTGTCATACAGAGCTTCCTGAATCTTGGCTTGGCTTCTTTTATCGTTTTTGGAAAATTCTTGACCATAATTTCTTCAAATATTCTTCTTCCCCGTTCTCTCTCTCCCATCCTTTTGGGACTCCTTTGTACACTGTCCATGCTTTCTGCATTTTTCATCCTTTTTCTTTCTGAGTTTCAATCTAAGTATTTTTGCTGGTTCAGTGATTTCGTCTGTTGTGCCTAATCTATTAAATGCATTTATTAAGTCTATATTTTCCGTTACTGTATTTTCCAGTTCTAGGGTTAAAGATTTTAGTTCTCATGAAATTCTCCATCTTTTCATTTATTTTTATTACTCATTGTTCTTTTCATGTCCCTGTCTGATAACTCCAGATGTGGGCCACCTGAGGATCTTTTTCTTTTATTTTCTCGTCTCTGCTCTTTTCTTTTTTCTTTTCTTTTCAGCAGTAAACACATTTATGACATGAGTTGAAGATAGGAGGGAGGAGGATTTATTTGCTTTCTGGACCATGATTTTCCTCAAATAGAACTCCAGCTTCTTGCCTGCTAGCATGTAGCCATCTGCTCAGCCACGCTGGCCTGGTCTTCAAGCGACGCGCCGAAGAAGCCTGCCCTGAGGGAGCTGCCCCTCCAGAAGACGCTAATTTGGGCTGCCTTTTTCCTTTCATTATATTTCTTCTGAATTTTCTTTGATTCTTTTTTTTTATAAAATCTCTTCTTCCTTAGGAGTCAACTTAGCCCCCTCCTTGCAGCCCAGAGGTAGTACATAGTGGGACTCATGCCATTGTCAGGATGATGTGCTGTCAGTGAGCACAATACCGTTCCTCACCAGGGTCTTGGTGTGGACTACTGATTCATTATTGGATGCTTTGTAGACATCAGTAATTCCTGTTTGGTGCTTCCAACACTCAGAGCCCCAGGAGAAGTTCTCCACATCCAGCCTCAAGGCAGGGTGCTTCTTATTGCCTCCCCAGATTGCGACTTTGGGTGGGGGACAGGGCATCCCAGCTCCTACTTCTGCTTCTTGTGGAAGGGCTTTCTCTTGCCCCTGGTTTTGCAGGACTTGTATCAGTTGTCCCAACAGACGCCCAGAACTTGGTGCTGGCTGAAAAGAGCGAAGATCTATTCCTGATATATTTTTCTTTCTTAGTTTTTAGTCATTTGGTCTTGCTTTCCGGATGCCTGGTAATTTTTAATTGAATACTGGACTTTTATGTAAAAACGGGTGTAGGTTCTAGATGAGTTTATAGAGGCTCTGGATTGAATATGGGTGGATCATTCTATCCTGTCAAAGCTGATCTGTTTCCAGTTTGCCCTCATTCCTAGAACATCAACCATTTGTACAGTCTGCTCTGACAGAATCTGGATTCAAATTTTTTCATCCTGTCATTATGAGACTAACCAGTTCTCTGTTTAGCTTTGTACTTGCATAGGAATTGCTTTCTGCTTGATTTCTCTGAGTCTCGTTTTGTGCGTGCACATTCAGTAATTGGCAAATACCGTATGGGAGAAATACACAGAGCAGCCTTGGGGTTTTTTTTCCTTCAAACAGCCATTTTTGTATTCCAACGTTTATGGATATTTTTGGAGGGAGGGCTAGGCTAACAATAGTTATAGGTCGATAGATATCTCCATCATAACTTGAAGAAGGCAGCCATAGTACACTCCTGAACATAAGAGTTATCCTAAACACTGACTTTATGTCTTAAAAGGAAACATCCCCAAGAACTTTGTTTACAGACAAATGTGAAAAGGTTCTTTATTGCTCCCAAAAGTACTGCTCTTAAGACGACTATTTTAAAATCCTTGTTACTGTTTTTTAGAGTTTTCTGTCTTCTCTCTCTCACTTTTTTCTGCTTTCAATAGTAATTGCTTTATTTTTTATTGAGATGCAATTGACAGTTACTCTTTTAAAAATTTGCTACTTTTAGGGGTGTCTGGGTGGTTCAGTTGGTTGGGTGTCTGACTCTTGGTTTTGGCTCAAGTCATGATCTCACTGTTGTAGGATCGAGCCCCACATCCGGCTCTGTGCTCAGTGCAGAGTCTGCTTCAGATTCTCTCTCCCTCTCTCACTCACACAGACTCTTTCTCTCAAATAAATAAAATCTTTTAAAAATTTGCTACTTTTAGTTCATTGTGTTTAACATGTTACTGAGTTTTATGATTGGTTAAATATTGGTAAAGATTTATTACTGCTAAATAAGTTTTACCTAAGGGCATACAGATATTTATTGGGTTTTTAAATTTTCTTTTCTGAAGATACTTTTATGTATAAAGATATTATTTGCATTTCTTTATAAAAGAGAGTAATACTGATTCTTTTGTCTTTTCAGAAAACGGTGTAAATGGAACAGTAACTTCAAATGGAGCAGACTCTCCCCGTAATAGAAAAGAGAAATCTTCATAATGAATTATAATCTTAATTGATTAATGTCCCCAAAGAAATCTGCTTTTTACTATATCCTTCAGCACTAGAGATTTTTTCTGTCCTCGAAAATACAGTTTGTGCTCTTTGATTCTTGCTATTGTACTGTTTCATGCATTTTTTTAAAGGGCATTTAAGGGAAAGATGATTACTATGAGTGAGAAAAATATTTTAGCTTAGACTAAACTACCTGCCTTCAAAATAGTTTAGGGACCACCACCATATTTTATTTTGTTTTTTATCTTTGAATGTTTTTCTAATGATTTGGAGAGAGAACTATTTACAAAAATTCTACATACCAGTGATAAAATTTCTTGCTCTCACCAATTTTTTATATTAGCAAGGTGGCCTCTTCCAGCAAGGTCATATTTTTTAAGTTATCTTTCAGGGTAAAATGGAAATACTATAAAGTTGGAGGTCAAACTTTAATATGTTCTCAGTGTTCTCTAATTTTTAGGAATTTTTGTAGTCTTTACACCTGGGAAAAAAGATTTGTAAATTCACTAAAATAATTGTGTGCTTTATTTTATAGGTAATGGTTGTTAATGTTACATCCCCATTTAAAAAAAAAAAACATACTGTTGGTTACAATGTGTGAAGATTTAGTGCCATATATATTGAATCAAAATATATGAACATAAAAGTACCTGTGAAGTAAAATCTTTCTTGTGCATTTTCAACACTTGTAAACTGGAAATCAGAAAATTAAATATTTACTATAAAGAAGCAAATCTGACTATAGCCCTTTTTGATGTTTATTAATAATGATTCTTAATGGGGCTTGTTATAAGGTCGATATGCACAGCATCTTAGAAAAATATTGTTTAACCTGCAAACCCTTTTTGAAAATAATGCCTACTTGATTTATACCTATAAAAAAGAATGTTGGGTAATTATATTTGGAAAACCTTTACTGCACTAATCTTAAATTGAAAATTCAGTTGGATAAATAGTCTTACAAAAGACAGTGCTTTATGTTACAACTATAGCTTTGGTCCCATCTTTAATTGAGAAGCATTTATCTGTATAAAACATATTTTTGGATAAATATATATATATATTTGTATCTCTACAGAAAGGCTCTAAAAAACATTTGAGTAAAACATTTGGTTCCCTTTTCTATAATTATCCTTAAAAATTCTTACAGCTATATTTGGTTTTTTGTTGTCTTCACAGTACCTATACTGCTCCTTTTGGTGTTCACATCTTGTTCTCCATTTCTCACTTTTGTCACCAGCTCATGTTTTTGCCATTTTTAGTATAAAAGTTGCAGGCTTGTTAGGTCTGCAGTTTAATAAGTTGCCATGCTGCTAGAAAGTTGTGCTTTCTATTTCCAGCTGTTTACTTACTTCCTGGAAAAAGTAGTAGCTCTCTGTAGCATCATGGAGTTTCAGTGGAACCAAATTTTTGCCATTAAAAGCTGGCATTATATTGAACTATACATTGAGAGATAAATCAAAATAAAATTTTTACTTTCACAAGCTGTATCCTGGACGTTTTCTTTATTGTCAGCAAGTTTTTATGCTATCTTAGGATATAATCTCATTAAAATGTACCATGTTTAAAGAGTATACTCTTGATAGACATTTAGAATAGCCTTTCCCAAAAAAGTGTTCTGCAAAATCAAGGATTAGTTACATATAATTTATGAGAGCTACTGAGGAAAAAAATGGTTAATAACCAAATTCAGAGACTACTGAGTTAACTTAAAAGGTGTTTCTTTACTACAGGACTGTTCAGCCCTTTATAGGCCAATAAGCTTCCTGATCCACCAAGAATGTTTGCAATGGGGACATATAACATGCAGCATTTCCCGGCTCTGGGCTGTGCAAACTTCTTTCTATGGAATTACTTAACAGCATTGTGTTCTACACCGCACCATACCATAGGTTTAGGAAAAGGAAAGGAAAAAGCCCTGTGTATGTAGCTAAAACTTTACAGACACACATATATACACAAGTATAATTGTAAATTATATAAGCTCTAGAGCCCCTCGCCCCAGATGCTCTCAGGAAAGTCTTTGCTGGCCTCCAGACCGTGCAGTGTGTGTCACTGTCACCCAGCCTCATGTCATCTTGGAAGCCTGATGGCAAGCATGTAGGACCATGACCCGCGACAGCTGTCACATTCATTGAGTAACCTTGAACTAGTTGCTTTGCCATTTTGGGATTCAGTCTTCTGCCTCTGTAAAATGCCTTTTTGATTGCATTTTAGAATATGGTGGGTGGTCCAGGTGGACTATTCTGGCACGGAAATATTAAGTGCATTCTTCTAAAATTAAGTAATTCTACACAGTCAAAATCAGAACTAATCCTGAAGCAAAGCTTGTATAGATGAAGAAATGGGAGAGAGAAATTTTGTTAGCAATAGCCATTGATACCTTGTATCTGCAAGGTGTTTCCAAATGTTTTCACTGAAAACTAGTTCTGCCTGTCTACATATGGACAATGATAAAAATTGTTCTTAAGAAGTGGTAGTTACATTGATCACCTGTTTGCATTTTTTTCTCAATTTTATTCAAAGCATTGCTATTCATTTTTTTCTTAACTCTCTTATAAGCACCAAATTTTAATATCTAAGTCAATTTTGGGGAAAGAACCACCATCAAGAATTTCCCTCCAGGACAAAACAATGATGTTCATGGCTCCAAACAAATTTGAAGTCTACCAAACAAAAACAAAAAGCCCACACACACAAAAAGGAACAAAAATCACATTCTAGGGTTTCCATGCATTTAGCAGCCTTTGCTTGTGCTTGTCTAATCATCCTTCAGCTGACTTTTTTAAAAAAGTAACACCCTTCCTCACCAAAATATACTTTTCCACTTGCTTTTTTAAAATTAATAATCAATAAAAACTTGAATTCACCACTGCCTGACTCATTTCCCTGTCACGTACAGCATCTGAGGGTCAGGAGGGCTATTTGCAGCACAAGATTAGGGGATACTGGTCTTCAAGGTTCAGCTTTCTTGCAAACTGTAAAATACCCACAATTCCAAGTGTGATGGAAGAGACGACCTCTAAGAATCTCACAGGACAATACAGGCGCCCAAGCTGTTGATGGAGTAACAGGGCTTCCATCAAATTGACATGGTTACCCTGTGTAACATATTTCCCATCCTGTTTCAGTACTTTTACTGAGAGGTCAAGAATCAGTCTGAGAAACTCCCTTGTGGAATCTTCTGGAAACGTAGAGATTAGAACTGCTGTCAAATCATTAATCACATAATCAAACTCTCTCCCTTCTTTGGCGTATCTCTTCAGCACTGGAATAGTCTTCTATTAGAACCTGAGAGCAGTCTCCTTTAAGATTGTCTCCGGCGTCGCCACATGTTTTTCGCATGTATTTCTTAACATCCATCGACCACCATTTGGTCAGTCTCTACTGTAGTGACCATCTTTGGTTTCAGTTTGACAATTTCCCATAATATGCCCCCATCTCCACCCCCTAGAATCAGTGCATCTTTGCCACTGTAGTCTTCTTCCACTGCCTACGAGGGCCTGGGTATATCCAAATCACTCTGCCAGATTAACATCCCCACCAAAGATGAGAGTATTTCCAAATTGCTTTGAGTATAGAATTTTAATGTTCTGATAAGGTGAATCTTCATCATATACCATTTCGTCTATGTCATACTCAACCAGGCAACCATTAGCAGTGAGCCAGTATCTGTCCATGGCCCCTCCTCAAACTAGGGGGGTAATCGCTTCCCCCACCCAATGCTGTCCTCAGTTCTTTCATTCTTTCTTCTACTTTGTTCAAAAGACCCAATTTCTTGGCCTTGTGAATCACCACCATAACTCTGAAGGTCCAACACCACCAATTCATGTGGGTAAATTCTCAACCTGGCAAAGCTGCCGTTTTTGTTTATGTAGGTAGCTAAATAAGCATGGCCTTGCCAGCTGTGTAGACTCTGTCATCCCTTGCTCCTGGAAAATGGACTGGAGGCCTTGTACACTGGTCTCGCATCGGCTTTGCTGCTGAGCATGAAGTGGAGTGTGCTGTGCCGTGCTGCTGCTATAGTGAGGCCAGGCCCTGTGCCGTGCCTAGGGGGGTGGCCACGGGAGACCGGGAGGCGGCGGGACGTGCCGGGCCGCAGCCAGTGGGGCGTGCCCACCTGTGAACATTTTTAAAGGAGTGGCTTCTAAAGTAATCCTGGGGGAAATTCTAGGGTAATTCTTAAAAAGATGGTTCTCTCTAAAGATCACCCTTGTTGTGATAGGTGACTCAGTTAAGAGTCATCTACTATAAAAGTTTCAACACAAGACAGGTTCGGGAATTTCAAAGCAGACATTAACAAGTGTTAGTTGGGAAAATGAAAGACTAGTAACCCAGGTCATGAAGAGAGTGAATGGGGTTGGACTAAGTCTCTAGGTGCTTTAGAAACCCTGGGTATACAGCTCAATCCACTAGGATGAAATGAGGCAAGAAGACAAGTTCATAATAATAGTGCTTTGTTAATCTGGTTACTGAGCACTTTTTTAAACCTGTTAGCCATCTACAGACAGCAACACACCTCCATGGCTTCACTCTATCCTGTGAAGACAGCGGAGAGCCTCGTACTTAGAAAGACAGAGTAGTCCTGGGTTTAAGCATGACTTGCTTTACAAAAAGCTCTACTAGGTATCTACGTGCCAGCTTTATTCAATGCCATTCACGAAAAGGCTAAGCCAATTTGTCTAGCCTAACTTTTTAATGAAAATACTGTGTGTGTTTAAGGCTGAAATCAAACATTTGGGTGTCCTGAAAACAAACAAATCAGAACAAAAAATTAAGAGGTTTCGGTCCACCACATAGTCTAAATCATGATTATTAGTAACTTTGAGGGCAAGTGAGCCAAAGAAAAAAAAATATTCTCTTTCGAAGATTCAAACTTCAACCAATTCAAGTGATAACCTTGTTGATTCGGTTAACATTAATAGGCACATCATAGTAAGACTAGCAGACCAGAGTCCAAATCTTGACTCCTCCACTGATAATTCTGTGTGATCTAATCTCTATGCCTCAGTTTCCTGAGATACATAATAGCACCTACCCCACAAGGTAGTTCTGTGAACTAAGATAGCGCACATAAATTGTGCATAGCTCTATGCTTCATGCTGTTAGCTGGCGGCTCATAAGGTTGTGACAAACACAACAAAGGAATGGCTAATAGTATTAAGTCGTTTTAGTTGTTCCTACTTCTCCATATATGATCCATTATACCCATTTTGAGCACTCATGCTCTCTAACGCAAGTACAGTGTCCCATGGTTATTACCTTGAGTAAGCAAGCCAATGAAGTTACATGAAATGTTCAAGCCAACATTACAGCCATTTGATCATTGCAAGACGATAAGCATCCTTACCCAGCACAAAATTCATAAATCGAACATCAAAGTCTGTGCTGAATCATTTACACTTAGGTGATCTAACAATTATAAAAGCAGCAAATAGCATGTATAGTTTCTAAAGAATGATTTTTTTAAAATCACATACCTAGGGTTTATGATACCATAGTTTCATTTAGATGGTGTATACAACTTCTAGAGAATTTTTAGTTGCTTGGAGTTCCCCTACCTTCTGATGGGAAGAATCAAACTCCATCAGATGAATGAGAATATTTACCTGGGATAAGAACAGAGTGTATTACAAGCAGTGTTTATCAATATACTTGAACTAATCTTATGAAATGTCCTACGAATTATAATTCTGCAAGTGGACCGGAAGGACTGGCTGTCCCAGTGTGTGGGATATACACAAAAGTGTGGCTAATGCATGAAATGGACTAAAATCTGTAGACTAAGTTCCTTACTCTGTTTTCTACTTGCTGATTGACTCCTGGACTAATCCTTTTTTCCTTCATCAAATACGAGAAACTATAATAAAGCTTTCTTGTGAGAACGATTAGAGAATAATTTTTTAAAAGCGATTTTACCAGACTAATTTAGGTTAGTAGTGACCTGACCTGATTAGAGTGGCCCTGACCAATGAGAGTGGTCCTTTTTCTCTTTCTTGCTGATTTCATTCACAACAAACAAACAGAACAATAAGATGCTGGTCATTTGTTACTTAGATCTGAAAGGGTCTCTACTATATCTAAGTATATGAAGAATGAAAAATTAAGTGTGGTTTTTAAAAAGTGAAATTCCATGGCTAAAATTAACAACACAGGAAACAACAGGTGTTGGCAAGGATGTGGAGAAAGGGGAGCCCTCTTGCACTGTTGGTGGGAATGCAAACTGGTGCAGCCACCTGGAGAACAGTATGGAGGTTCCTCAAAAAGTTAAAAATAGAAGTACCCTATGACCCAGCAATTGCACGACTAGATATTTACCCAAAAGAGACAAAAATACTGATTTGAAGGGATGCATGCACCCTGATGTTTATAACCCAGCATTATCAACAATAGCCGAACTATGGAAAGAGCCCAAATGTCCATCGACTGATGAATGGATAAAGAAGATGTGGTATATATGCACAATGGACTATGACTCACCCATCAAAAAGAATGAAATCTTGCCATTCGCAATGACTTGGATGAAGCTATAGTGTATTATGCTAAGCAAAATATATCAGAGAAAGAAAAATACCATATGATTTCACTTACATGTGGAATTTAAGAACAATACAGATGAACATATGGGAAGGTGGAAAAAAGAGAGAGAGAGAGGGAAACAAGCCATAAGAGACTCTTAATGATAGAGAAGGAACTGAGGGTTTATGGAGGGAGGTGGGTGGAGGACAGGCTAAATGGGTGATGGGTATTAAAGAGGACACTTGTCGTGATGAGCCCTGGGTGTTATATGTAAGTGATGAATCCCTGAATTCTACTCCTGAAACCAATATTGCACTTTACGTTAACTAGAATTTAAATAAAAATCTAAGGGAAAAAAAGGTAAATTCCATTCTGTAGGATTAAGGTCTAGAAGACTACCAGGAATGTTAGAAGACTGGTAAGATATCTAAATCCTAATACACATGGGAAGCTTTGAAAAATTCAAAAGAAAATAAGCAAGGCTTGGGGCACCTGGGTGACTCGGTAGGTTGAGTGACCGGTTTGGCTCAGGTTCATGACCTCAGGGTTATGGGATCAAACCCCACCTCAGGCTCCTTGCTCAGTGTGGAGTCTGCTGGAGACTCTTGACCTCTGTCCCTCTTCCTCTCCCCACCCTCCACACATACACTTGCTCACTCTCTCTCAAATAGTTAAATAAATCTTAAAAAAAATAAAACAGAAAAGAAACAAAGACTTGGTTCAACTTTATCTTCAAAAAGAACTTACAGGACTGCACTCAGTGAGTACAAAGCCCCGGTTCACACCTAGAAGTCACCTCTCTGTGGATACTATGATACGGTGGGTCAATTCTGCCTCAGTGCAGAGACAATGGTCCCCCGGAATACGACGGAGCTTGGGAGATAGCCATTTAGCAAAAAGAATTCTCTTTCTGCAGAGAAATACTCCACAGTGACTCTCATCGAAATTTCTGGAGCCCATCTCTAACACTGGCCATGATATGGAGAGCTCAGGCTCATCTCCTGTATTCCTTTATTATAGAACATCTCAATTTTGCATGGCCGGTGGATTTTTTTTTTTTTTTAATGAACACTGAAACAATAAAGAATTTAGAAAGCAAAGCCATCTTGTGGACTGCAGCTTCAGGTTTACGTAATCACTGCTTTCCTTGTTTTACTGTATTTTGATGAGAGCCAACATTCTAATTACAGTCCGGCATCTCTTGTTGGGGAGGCGGTGCCAATCACACCCCATTATATATCGATGCGGAGTAAGTGGCCGTTAGGGCTGCTGCAATCACCACCCTAATTTTCCGCTCACGCTCCAGCCACGTCAGCGCTCTCGTCTCCAGAGGTAAGAGCAGCTGTACTCTCTGTACTCATTAACCCAGCCGCCCTTGACATTTGTTCCTTTTTTTAAAAAACCTCGTGTCGCAAATTCTCTACTAAAGGCAAGACTTTCAGCCCGTGATTTTTTTCCCCCCGCATTGATTATTTCAGCTGTTTTTCAGGATCTGCCTTTGCATCTAAAATAGTACTCTTGCATTTCACACACTGAGTTCAAAATTCCAAACAGAAGACCTGCACGTGACTGTGATTTGATGCGATAGAATGGCCCAGGGCGGGCACCGAGGGGAGCGTCGGTCCTGAGAGCTTCACTCCCTGATCTGAATCTGGCTTTAAAAGCGTTAGAAATGTGATTCTTCTTGATATTACCAATTGCCTAAAAGCCTGATGCGACCGGTTATGCAGGATATTTTACCCTTAGTGATTCTCATTTCAGAGAAGCTTCATTGTGATGGGTTCCTACCCTGCTCTGACTCTCCTTTAGCTCTGCAAATGGCTGTTCTTGAGAGGATAGCTTATATTAATTACACTGCGTCTTCATAGTTCCCTGTGTGCAGCAGGGCTCCAGTGGCTAGCGTCTTGCATCTGAAATGCAAGAAATGGGGAAAAGATATTTGCATTTTTATATCCTCATATAGCAAAGGATCGGCCTCACCTGCCTCAGTCCCCAAAACACCCTCCCACAGCTCATTATTTATCCTCCACAATCTTTTTTTTTACATAAGGTATAATAGTATTGCACTTTATTGATTCTAGAATGTACTCCCCCCATACTTTAGCATCTCTGGATTAAGAGTGGGGTTTTTCAATCAATGGCATGTCACAGTTTCAGCATTTTTCTTAGTGTACAGAAAATAATGTTTTTAAAAACCTGGTGAATCCTTTGATTGTATGAAATTCAGTAAAAATTGGTAGCGTTTACTGAAGTCTCACCATGTCCCAACTATTATTTTAAGTGTTCCCCCACCTCATTTTGACCCTCCACAGAAACCCTATGAATAGGGACCACTCTTAGCCCCGTTTTACAGAAACCGAATCTCAGAAAGATGAAGGAACATAGTAAGTGACAAAGCCAGGCTTTGAACACAGGTCTGTTTGATCGAATGCCTGTTCTTCACTATGTCCCATCACATAACCTTCTCCTCCAGCCATGCCTGCCCTTGGAAGAGGGTCATTTGATTTGATCCTCAGTGTCCTTCCTTCTAAGGAGTTTTGCAAAGATGAAGTTCTTAGTATAGTATATTAATCATGTAAAGTAAAATAGCTTAGGAAGTATTTTAATTTATTCAATAACACTAATAGACTTTTTTCTGGATATTACAGAGATACAAAAATTCCTAGAACACAGTCCCTACCTCCACGGGATCACAGTCTAGTGTGAGAGGCAGACATCCCAGACAATAATATCAACCATGGGGAAAGTTCTAGAGCAGGGACAAATACCAGGGATCTCCAGTATAAGATACCTCAGGTATAAGGATGAACTTGAACCGGACTGTCTGGTTGCTGAGAGAAGTCTCCCTTGAGGAACTGACCTTGAGGTTGAGTTTTGAATCATGAGAATTTACTTCAGGCTTCATGTACAATGTCAGAAGATGAATGAATGAGTGAGCGAATGAATTGATCAATCACTGAAAAAAGGAATCAACCATGGCTTGGAAGAGACTGAGTCCACAACTTGGGGACATGGATGTGTCAAGAATAATCAATGAAAGACAAACCCTTGAGGGAGTCTGAGGGGGAATGGGAAGAGGTGAAGAGATTCTAGAGGTTGTGGAAACCAAGCGAAGGGGCTTCAAGGAGGAAGTGCTCAGCAGTGTCCTAAGTTGCAAAGAAGATAAAATAAAGACTGAAAAGAGTTGGTCAGATTGTTTCCTCGGAAGTGTTGGTGTCATCAGAGAAGAGCAACAGGGTGGTACCAGGTTCCCTCTGCCTCATTTTCACTTAGGGACCTAAGGCCTAAAAGGATCTGGTGGGATCCTTGTGAGGCCTCAACTCCCATGTGGACAGCAGGTGCTGGACGCCTCCCAGCTTGGGGGAAGAGGTTGGGAGGCAGTTTTGCAGGCACAGACCACCACCCCACCCCAGTCTGCAGAACATCCAGTTGGAAAAGTGCCGGTGAGGATGGCGGGGATGCCGGCATATTTCCCCCAGCCCTCCCCTCACTGGGCGCTGTGTGCAGGCATTCCGGGACCACTGTGCACGGGGCCCCAGGGCTGCTCCTCCAACCGAGGAACCAGAGTTGGGCAAACATTCGCAGATTTTTCTCAGGCCCCTGCTTTCAGCTTTAACTACTAATATGTCAGCTCTCATGACAGCAAGTGACTTTTTTTTTAAGATTTTATTTCTTTATTTGAGAGCGAGAGCACGAGTATGGAGGGCGGGTAGAGGGAGAGAGCGAAGCAGGCTGTCCGCTGAGCAGGGAGCCCTATGTGGGGCTCGATCCCAGGACCCCGACATCATGACCTGAGCTGAAAGCAGACGCTTAACTGACGGAGCCACCCAGGCGCCCTGCAAGTGACTTTTTATGACCCACAACTGACTTTACAAGCTTCAGGACCTGACTAAGTTCATCTCTAGTGTCAGGAAGAAAAGGAGCTCACAGAGTGGGTTTGAAGGGACAATGAAACAGATAAAATTAAGTCTCTTTATGATTCCACCCTATCAAACCCAATTCACTGAATGAAAAGATTATGAGCAAAAATCAGGAGAGAAAAGAAAAGGTGGCACGTAGCGTGGTTGTTGTAGCCGGACTGTCACTAAACAGCGATTGGGACCCGAGTTGCAAGCATTATGCCAATCCCAACAGATGCGGGGAAGGGACAACCCGGGCATGATTCCCTCCCTCACCAGGCTTAAAGTGTCAAAACAAGTAACTGAATGCAAAAATACAAAGAGAATTATAAGCGCTAGAAAGGGAGAAATCCCTCTACTTATAAAGAGAGCACACGGGGGAGAGGAGGAAAGGCCTCTCTGAGAAAACCAGTGCTGAACTGAGAAGCCCAGGATGGATACAACTGAGGCAGAGGGTGAGGGAGGCCCACCCAGGATACACGCGCCATGGGGTGGGGAAGGCAGGAAGGGCAGGGCCCCCAGGACATGGTGCGAGGCCTGGGGACTCCGGCTCCTGGGCTCCTTCCTTGGTGCCAGGGCATCTCCCTAATCTTTCCATGGAGAATGGTGGCCTGAAGCTGTGTATACTGTGCCAGGTCTAGTGACGGAGTATATTCTTTTTTTCTCTACAAGTCTTTCTCCTGTGAAGACATTGGTGAGAGCAACATTTCCTGGGATACTCATTCAGCGATATTTGTAAATCTGATAGGCAACGTGCTTGCATATTTTCCAGGGCATATACTTCGTATTACTTTATCATTTTTTCCTCCTCCCCATATTGTTGAGCACTGTCGAAGGAGACCTTGTAGTTCAGTAAAAGAGATAAGACACTGCGTGAAATAGTTCTACTGGAGTGTCCAGAAGGAGCCTGCATCCCAGCGCGGAGGCCAGGAAAGACGGCAACTGGCTTTGAAGGACAAACATGGTTGATTTCAATTTGCAAGGTCTGATTTAAATCAGAATAAAAAGCTACACGAAATCAGCTAAAAGGGGTCTGCTCTCTGGCTCTCCAACAATTAGTTGAAAGACTCCTACTTTGAAAATAATTCACAGCCCCCTCATCTTTTAAGCCAATGCTACTCAAACTACGACCCAGGGACCAGTTCCAGTTCTGTTCCGCAAATTGTTTGTAACCAGTCTGCAATGAGATAAGTACAGAAACAAAGTAAGCATTTAGAACTTTTATGGCAATTTGACAGAAGAGTTTTATGTCTGCTGAATTTAAAAAAAAAAAAGGGGAGGAAGGAAGGAAGGGAGGAAGGAAGGAAGGAAGGAAGGAAGGAAGGAAGGAAGGAAGGGGGAGGGAGGAAGGGAGGAGAAAGAAAGAAAGAAAGAAAGAAAGAAAGAAAGAAAGAAAGAAAGAAAGAAAGAAAGAAAGAGAGAGAGAGAAAGAGAGAGAGAGAGAAAGAAAGAAAGAAAGAAAGAAAGAAAGAAAGAAAGAAAGAAAGTGAGAAGAAGGAAGGAAGGAAGGAAGGAAGGAAGGAAGGAAGGAAGGAAGGAAGAAAGTGAGAAAGAGGAAGGAAGGAAGGAAGGAAGGAAGGAAGGAAGGAAGGAAGGAAGGAAGGAAGGAAGGAAGGAGGAAAGAATTGAACTTGTGTTTTGTACGTCTTTGGAGGTTTTTTAATTGAATTTTTCTATTTATTATTTGTAAAAATATTGATCCACAATGGATTTAAGACAAAGCTGGTCCTTCCACACAGGTGTTCTGAGACTCCTTATTCAGAGCTGCTCAGGGGGCCTCAAAGGCACCCCACTCAAAAGAACAGGCATTTAATACGACAGTTCCGGAAGGATCTAGAAACACTAGTCACAAGTCAGGACCCACCCTGTAGACTTTCTCATTCTAAATAGAGTTCTTGGCCAGATTGTCAGCAGCTTTCCAGATTTCCTCCTGCAGGAAGCACAGATAAGGAAGCTACACTCCTCTTGAAAAATCAGATTTATCCAGAATGACGCTTAATTTCACATAAAAGCCACAAAAATCTGAGCTGGGCAAATAGAGGCACAAGAGAGACTGAGTGTTACCAGTGGTGTCTTCAGAGCAAAGTGTCACTTCTCTTTCTTCTGACTTTAAAGGAGATAGAAGAGGGACGCCTGGGTGGCTCAGATGGTTAAGCCTCTGCCTTCGGCTCAGGTCATAATCCCAGGGTCCTGGGATCGAGCTCTGCATCGGGCTCCCGGCTCAGCGGGAAGCCTGCTTCTCCCTCTCCCTCTGCTGTTCCCCCTGGTTGTGCTCTCTCGCTCTCTCTTTCAAATAAATAAATAAAATCTTTAAAAAAATAAGTAAATAAAGGAGATAGAAGAGTCTTGAGCTGGTAAGTCACAGAGACTGTGGCAGAAATCCCCAAATGGCCATGACTGTATCATGGGTTAAATAAAATCAGGTATTACGGTTATGAAACCAGCCCTGTAGGGTCACCACGCTCTGCTATATGGTTGTTCCTACAATGGCTAATAGAGGTGAGGTCTGCTGTTAGACTCATTCTAGCCAGGGAGATACTACAACACCCCCAGTGGAAGGCTTCATTGCAACCTGGGTCTAAGGACACACTCACCGAGCCAGCCCTGCAGCACTCATGGACAATTGAAACTAATGTGTCCTTAGCAAACATCGCCAGGTTCCCATTATTTGTATTCTCGGCTGTTCTCAGATGTCTTTAGTTGGTGTCTTTCATTAGACTAAATTAGTTGGATTTTTACAGGCAGAAAAAAATATCTTCCCATATCTTTTGTCATTTTCCCACATGTCTATTACATTCTGTGCCCAGTAGGCTCTGAGTAAATGTTGACTAACCCGTTAATAAAATGATGTAAATCAAACAGCAGGTTCCTTTTTTTCACTCGCAATGCATTTATTTTCTTTGCTGGTGTACTGTTTTAGTCAAAGCTCCAAGAATTTGATTTAAATTTTTGGAAATAAAGGAACATAGACAAAACAATACAAACTTAGTTCATTTGGATCCTGTGTACTCGGGTATCACGCCCAACCACAGAACTTGACAGCTCCACATCAATACCTAATTAGCTCAGGCGAAATCCAAGCTACTCACCCATTAAGGAAGCGTTCAACTGATGAGATTTCTTGAAGGGAAATTAAGAAACAGAGACCTAAAGCACTTTTCTCTTCTTTTCTGTTCCCTTTTCTTACCTCTTCTTGAATTTCCCAAAAATTATGCAGAAAGGCTCAGATGGAAACTGAATGTGTTCTTTCTTGTTCTAGTGAACTCAGCCACAACGTCCCGTGAGTAAGGGCCTAGAGATGAGGGAGCTCGAAGGCTTGAGGGTGGCAAGGCCAAGGAAGAGAGAGCCCAAGCCCAATCTATGATAGCAAGCCTCAGGCCATCACTCTAGACACAAGCTCCATTGGGGTGAACCGGCAGCACCTAGGGCCTAGAAATTCTGTTCCATTCTTCCCTCATCGTCTCTTTGTCTCCTTCTCTCCTGCATTCACTCACCCCATCCCCATCTTTGCATAGCCAAACCCACTTCCCTTCTCCTAGAGAAAAGAGGGGAACTTGCTTGACTGGGGGCGGGGGTGTTGGGAAGTGGCCCACATGTTTTGAATGGAGGGTTCCATTTTCATTTGTTACCCCATTGCCTCTGTGACTTCCCTGCAAGTGGAGCCAACAATTCCTTTGAGAAAGACCCAAAACTCTTCAAATGCAGGAAGTCTCAACCTCCCCAGAGAAGATGGCATCTATGCTCACTAAACCCCTTGAGAATTACAAACTGTGTTTTAGAATCTTATTGCAGGCTGTTCCAGAAAAGACCTATTTGGTGATGCCACTGGAAGGCCATCTGGTAACAACATTGTTCAGATTCTAAGTGAGCACAAGCCATAATGGAGAAGGTAAAGAGAGAAGGAACTACAAAAAATATGATCAAATAAGCAGAGGCCCAAGTCTCTAGAATCTTGTCATTTTTCAAATGACCTTATGAAAGCGGAAAATTAAGCAACAGGGGGAAATAAAAGAGAAAGAAGGGCTTTGCCTGTTCCTTCCTATTTCCTTTGTTTGGTTTTCTGAGAAATGTGTTTTGTAGCATAATTTTGGCATATTTGCTATTGGCAGAAGCTTGTAGGATAATTCCTTCATTAGTGTGCAGAATTTGATTCAACAATTCATTTTGAAGTCAGAACTTCACTACCTGTAATGGAATCACATAGGTTATATTAGGGTATTTCTTAAGATATCAGAAAAGGGATTATGGTGGTTTTTTTTTTCCCTTTAATCGAGAAACAGAAAGGGAAGGAAGGACACAGAAAAAGAAAGCTGGAAAAAATTAAGAGCCAACTCTGAAAGGGGACAAACCATTTAATTCCTACTAAAGGGAAGCCCAGTTACTTGTACAGTGATGTGTTCCTCGTTAGTAGGTGCTTGTGAGGGTCCAGAGGCTGTCAAAGAGAGACATTCGATGCTTCCCTAAGTCTCTCATAAAAGTTCTCCATTCACCCCCGAGGACAGCCCCACACTGCTAGCTAGCCAACCATAGGCAGCGACAGCGGAGAATGCAGGCGACCCAACAACACAGAGGTGGGTCTAGATTGTGCCTGAGAACGTGCCTCCCTTCTTGGGAAAGGCTACAGCTCCCTAACATCTTAGAGACTTGGGCACCGACCTCATTCATAGTTTGGTATTTAAAGCAGATCCAAAGTGGAAGAGATTGTAACAAGATTCTAAACACATATGGTACTTGTTTCTAAATGACAATACTAAGTGTGGATGTACTCTCTTTGGGGAGATGGAGGCTTACTGGATTTGGAGAGTTTTTGCTCTTCCTTGAAGATCCTGTCGGGCTCTACTTGCTGGATTTGTAGTGGTAGTCACACAGGGGATAGGGTAATGAGGAAATGTAGAACCCAACCAAAGTCTGACCCCAACCAAAGGTACAGACAACCAAGCTCCTACATGCACACACACACACATATGCACACACACACACATGCACACACACACACACATACACACAATACTCCTCTCGGGCAAACTAGCCTTAACCTGACCTTGAAGGGCCAGTGCCCATCAAACCACAAAACAGAGCTAAGGAAGCCAGAACTCCCTCTGGCTCGCTGTGTCCACAGGTGGGTGAGTATCCAATTTTAACCCACAGAGCCCAATATTTGAGCTTTCATTCAGATTAGAAAACTGTGTTGCCATTCACTCATTCTTTGATTCAGCCAACACTTGAGAGTTTACCATGTCCCAGGCCTAGCTATGAATACAGATATGAACAAAACCAAGTCCCTGCTCTCACAGAGCTTAGATATCTGTATCTTTGTAAGTCACGCTAAATCATTCCATGGAGAAAGGGTAGAATATGAATACACTATCACAACCAAACCAAAGAAATCAAGCATTTATTTTTTTTAATTTTTTAAAAAGATTTATGTATTTATTTGACAGAGCAAGAGTCAGCCAGCGAGAGAGGGAACACAAGCAGGGGGAGTGGGAGAGGAAGAAGCAGGCTCCCAGTGGCATGGAGCCCGATGAGGGGCTCGATCCTAGGACCCTGGGATCACGCCCTGAGCCGAAGGCAGATGCTCAACGACTGAGCCACCCAGGAGCCCTGAAATCAAGTATTTAATGAAGACTCTGTGCATGTTTTTGCTTCCTCTCTTTCCCGAGTCCCATGTGCCTCTGTCCTCTGTCTTCTCCACATAACCCAGGCTTAAAAGCCAATGTCTTCAGTATAGAAGAGTTTCATTCTCAGAGTATCTGAAAACTGAAGTGACCTTTGGGGCTAAAAGTCCTCTTCCCAAAGCAAACTTTTGTGCAAATGGGCTGAGCCAGAGGCACCAGGGGTGACAACAGGGAAAGGCAGCATGGAGCTTGAAGGAGTGGGAAAAATGGCTGCCATGTCTTGAATGACTCTTCCAACTGAAGGGGAGGATTCTCATCCCTGGGCCGGATGGGCGAGGTGCTGTAGTTCTCTGAGAGAAGGAAGAAAGGAAAGTCCTGGTAAGTCTCAATGGAGAGAAAATTATTGTTTGAAAGCCACTGATGCCTTTTTTTTATATATATTTTTTCCTCAGGGAACTCAACCTTGGAGTTCATTCATGGATCAGCAAACACTTACTGAGTGTCTACTTTGCAGCATGAACTATTCTAAGCACTAGGAATATACATCAGTGAACAAAATGGGCAAAAATCTCTGCTACCCTGGGACTTACATTCTAGGAAGAGGACAGAAAATAAAAACAGTACAGAATTTAGAAGGGTAGTAAAATGGCCTTGATAAATGGTAGCCTATCAGCAGGTGGTAAGTATTATATGTAATATAATATATATTGCATATATATTATATATAAATATAAAAAGGGCCCAGGGAGTAAAAAGGTATGTGTGGTGTGCAGCATTAAAACTATTATCAGTCGGGGCGCCTGGGTGGCACAGCGGTTGGGCGTCTGCCTTCGGCTCAGGGCGTGATCCTGGCGTTATGGGATCGAGCCCCACATCAGGCTCTTCTGCTATGAGCCTGCTTCTTTCTCTCCCACTCCCCCTGCTTGTGTTCCCTCTCTCGCTGGCTGTCTCTCTCTCTCTGTCGAATAAATAAATAAAATCTTAAAAAAAAAAAAAAGTATTATCAGTCAAGTGGAACTAGGCTAGAAATCATGAAAATAATTTTATAACATCCAATGGCTTGGAAGGTAGGTATTATGCTTTTAAATAATTCAAGGGTCCAGTAAGAAATGATGGTGGAAACAAGAAAATATTTTGAAGTGTTCCATGTGCTGGGTGTTCCCAGCCCCATTTCGACACCCCCGCTCCTGCTGTCTTAGCACTGCAGTGGGCCGAGGTTCTTCCCAGCAGATGTTGTCTACTCAGGTGGGGCACCTTTCAGTGTCATCAGGCGGCAGCCACCTCTGCTCTGCTTCCCACCCTTGGCCCTGCCCTGTGCCCCGCACACCCCATTTTCTTCCCATCGCTGGCTCTGTCCTGCACCCAGGCCACCCTCTTCTCTTCCCACCCCTGGCCCTGCTCAGCACCCAGCACTCCTCTCCCCACCCACCCACACGTCCCCTCCCCCTAAATTTTTCCAACCCACATGTCCAAGTTCCATCTCATCCCTGAAAACAGCCTGCTCTTGGCCGGACCCCGGACCCAGAGCTGCAATACCTACAGCACAGTCTACATCTGAGACCACAGACCTAACGCAGACACTCATCTCTTCCCTGTATGTGAAGGCCAGGAACGCCCAATCGATGCGCAAGCCTTTGGCCATATGGACTCTGTACCATGGGGAGGGATATAGCCAAAGTGGGTCCGAGTGAGGTCCAGGGAAGGGCTCCTCTTGTCTCTGGAAAGAGCAGAGACCCAGTGTGTGCAATCTTGAGCTAATATCATTATTGGTCCTGTAGAGTCGCCCCCGCCACCACCACCACCACCATCATCATCATCATCATCATCATCATCATCATCATCAAGAAATACAGCATCTGTAACTATAGCTAGGCAGTCTTTGATCATTTCCCTATCACTGAAGTAGTACTCTTTAAACCACAAAAACCAAATACCTACCCTGTACCATGACATATTTTTTTCACGTTTCTCCTTTGAACAAACATCGTTAATGACATACTCTTGAACTGATGTATTTTGGCTTTATTTCACTGATCCCATAACCTAATTAATTATGGAATATGCTTTGTCACCTATTACCTCTTAAAACAAGGTACTTTTCCCACTGTAAACAAGGACAAAAGAAAGAAACAATTGCCAACACTAAGAAATAATCCCCAGTCTACTTTCAATGTGTGTGAAGCAAGTGGTGCTTGAGGGTTATGAAAGACATACCAAAACACGCAGCAATTAACCAGAGGCTCACTGCATTTGAAAAAGAATGTATATGGAATGAAAAGAGAAAGGTCCCCACTTACTCTCTAGTCCCCTTCCCATGGGAAACCACTGTCCAGCATTTTGTACCCTTCCCAAACGTTTTCTCTGCTGGTACAGACACACACATACTCTATGTAGATTCCCTTTTTGATAGGCGAGGGGAGCACCAAAACTTCGATTATATTCATCTGCAATTTGCTTTTTTTCCCTTAATAATACATCAGAGGCATCTTTTCAGGTGAGTATATAGAGAGAACAACCATATTTTTCTTACTAGTTGCTTAGTATTAATGGATGTCCCCATTTATGATCATTGAAACCATTTCTATTACTTGTATTTCTATAAATGGTACTGTGATGTGTGTGTATATATATGTGTGTGTATATATTCACACATCTTTATGACTTTGTAGAAGAGAGTCCAAGAAATGGAACTGGTATAGTTCATACAGTACAGAACTATCTTCCCAAAGTGCTGTGATCTTTTTTACATGACCATCGACAGCATGCCTTTCCTCCCTCACCCGTTATCAGTTAGACGTACATCATACGCATGTTTGAATTTTTGCCAATCTGATAGGTAAAAAACCTTATCTCTTACTAATTTGCATCTCTTTATTTCTTCAATTGTTAGTTCAATTAATATATATTTATATGTCCCTTGTCATTCATTCCTTAGCGAAATCCTTGTGTAAATCCCTCGTTCATTTTCACTGTCTTTTTTTCTTTTCCTTATTGATTTGTAGGAGCTCATTTATTTTGGGGTTATTAATCTTTATCCAGAATACTTGTTAGAAATACTGTCTCCCACTCGTTACTGATATTTGCACTTGCTTTTAATGTTTCTTCACCACAGAAAGGTTTTTCATTTTTTACTCAGATCTGTCCATTTTTTCTGTATGGTTTCTGGGTCTAATGTCTTACTTAGGAAGTTCTGTCTTACCTCTTGAGTATATTCTCCTTTATTTTTTTTTCTTTTCCATGTATACTTATTTGTTTTTTTTAAAATTCTACAAATAATATACAAATTCATACTCAGTTCAAATAACACAGATGAATAAACAGTAAAAGTGAAAATAATCACTCTTGGGGCACCTGGGTGGCTCAGTCAGTTAAGCATGTGACTCTTGGTTCCAGCTCAGGTCATGATCTCAGGGTGGTGAGATTGAGCCCCAAGTTGGGCTCCAGGCTCAGGAGGGAGTCTGCTCAAGATTCTCTTCCTCTGCCCCTCCCCCACGCTCGCTCTCTCTCCCTCTCTCAAATAAAATAAACCTTTTTTCAAAAGTTGTTTTCCCTCTCTACTCTTCACCCTCTGTTATTTCCCTGGAGGTCACCACCATTGACTTGAAAAACATCTTTGCATTGTCACGTTGATTCGAATTTCATCTCATTTCCAAGTGGGCTCAAGACTGTTTCCAAGAATATAAACAACATAGATAAAATTTATTCTAAGTCTCCCGGGAACTAGCATTATAAAGTGCAAAACATCCAGGTTCCTAAGTTAAAAATAAACCTTGTGCTCATGAAAAGCACAATTGCTGATTCTGAGATCTGAGAACCTTGCCTTTCTGGGAGGACCTGGTAATACCATGAACGAGATCCTCGTGGTCACACTCTGTGGGTTCAGCCAGGTTTTCTTACAACAGCATTTGAACAGCTTCATGCCATTGGATCAATTTCAGGCAGGCCAATATCAAGCCCTACAGTCAGCACCTCTCAGAATAAATTGTGGATGAAAGGATTTACGGCACAATCTTAATTTCGTGAAGACAGCGATCAGAGAAGGGAAAAAAAGTAAAAGCACTGCAGATCTTTGCCTTTCATAAAAGTGAGCCAATGACTATTTTTATTGTAATCTTGATAATGAGAAAACCTTGTGAGAACAGTTATGAATCGCTGTATAGTAACCATTAAAGCCAGGTGGATAAGAGGGGAAGCAGGGCAATGGGCTAAAAGCAGCAACGAGGAGGAAGGAGGACCCCTCCTGGCTCAGTGGTACCAGGCAGGGGTGCAGGGAGTTGGGAAGAGGACAACACAGAAGCCGCGACCTCAGGGGAGAGCCATGTTTTGTCTAGAGCAAGAAGCTGAGAACATTCAGGAATGAGGTTGAGAGTATAGGGGGTTTTGCTAATGTCCAAGGGCTCACGTAAGGGTTTCAGGGTTTGGGGAGGGGTGGGAGACGTGGACAGAATGAGGAAGGTGTGATAGCTGTGTGGAGACTAGGAGGGCAGGAGAGGAGGAGTGACCTGCGTGTCTGGGGGCTTCTAGAGTGATTGAACAGAGCTAAAGGTATAATGAGATCAGTCCTAATAGACTCAAAAGAGAGACTGGTGGGGAGGCTGCCAGTGGTTTTTTATTAGTAGTTACATTATATCCTGTTTAGTCAGTTTTCTTTATGTGCTTTGGAATTTTGTTTGAGGCCTTTGTTTTACTTTGGTTTTGTTGTGCGGGGTGTGTGTGTGTGTGTGTGTGTGTGTGTGTGTGTGTGTGTGTGTGTGTGTGTGTGTTGGGGGGCTGAAAGGTTTCTTTGTTATTTCTTTCCAAGCTCACTCCTCAACGGCCCTTTCGGCCCTTTGGTTGTTGCCTGCATCAAGGCTCCTAGGGAGGGGCTAGTTGAGCACCTGGTGTTTTCCAGATCCCCGTTCAACAGAGATGAAGGCAAGTGAAGTGGCAACAGGCAGCTTAGAGTTGGTTCTGTCCTTGCTGCTCTGTGCGGCATCCTGCCGGTGTGCATGGGCACCTTCATTCCAGCGGCAGGGTCCCCACGGAGGGACCCCGGCTCTTTTAGACGTCTTTCACACTTGGGGAAGGCCGTCTCTGCCCCAGGTTCATCCTGTTGGCCTGACTCTTGTCTCCCAGCCAGGAGGGCGAAAGGTACAAGGCACACTGGGAAATGTAGTTCCAGTGCTCCATACTCCTCACGCGGACTGGGACAAATTTCAGCTGGATCAAAGATGTAAAGGTAAAAAGAGAATCTAATTTTTTAAAAAATAATCAGAGTCCTGGGAGGGGGGTGGGGGAATGGGATAGGCTGGTGATGGGTAGTAAGGAGGGCACGTATTGCATGGTGCACTGGGTGTTATACGCAACTAATGAATCATCGAACTTTACATCGGAAACTGGGGATGTACTGTATGGTGACTAACATAATATAATAAAAAAACATTAAAATAAAAAAAAATAATCAGAGTCTGGGAAGGTTTTTAGAAGAAGATTGTTTTGTAAATCAAAAAATAAGTGATTGAGTCTCCTGGGTGGGTGGCTGAGTCAGTTAAGCGTCAGACTCTTAGTTTGGGCTCAGATCGGGACTTCAGGGTTGTGAAATCGAGCCCAGCGTCAGGCTCAGCACGGGCCATGGAGCCTGCTTAAGATTCTCCCTCCCTCTCCCTCTGCCCCTTCATCCCTGAAAAGAAAAGAAAGAAAGAAAGAAAGAAAGAAAGAAAGAAAGAAAGAAAGAAAGAAAGAAAGAAAGAAAGAAAGAAAAGTAAATGATCATATAGTGAGTTAAGAGCTCTTACAAAATCAATTTTTAATTGAGAGATAATTGATATTAGTTTCAGGTGTATAACATAATGATTCAATATTTGTGTATGTTGCAAAATGACCACAAAATGTCTAGTCAACATCCATTGCCACACATAGTTACAAATGTATTTTTCTTGTGATGAGAACTTTAAGGATCTACTCTCTCAGCAACTTTCAAATACGCAATACGGTATTATTATCATAGTCAGCATGCTGTATACGATCTCCCCAGGACTTATTTATGTTTTATAACTAAAAGTTTGTACCTCTCGACCCCTTTCACCCATTTCACCCAACCCCTGCTCCTGTTCTCTGTATCTGAGTTTGGTTTTTTTGCTTAGATTTCATATATAAGTGAGATCATACAGTATTTACCCTTTTCTGTCTGACTTATTTCACTTAGCAAAATGCCCTCGAATTAGCAAGTGGCAAGGTTTCTTTCTTTTTTAAGGAGGAATAATATTTTGTTGTACATATATGCCACATTTTCCTTATCCATTCATCCATGGATGACACTTCACTTGCTTCCATATCTTGGCTATTGTAAAGCTTCAATGAACATGAAGGATGCAGGTATATTTTCAAGTTAGTTTTTTCATTTTCTTACAAATTAATTTTTAAATAACCAACATCCAATCGAAAAATCAACAAATACAGACAGTTCACGGGGGGGGGAAAACCCACAAATGGGGTTTTAATATGTACGTTTTTAATATATAAAGAATCTAAAAACATCACTATGAAAGAAAAGCAAATTAAAGCTACACTAAATACTATTTCACTTGTCTATCTCCCAAGATGGGCTATCAGCTACTCTATCTTTGCATGGTGCTGACCTATCACAAAAGCAGATGGGTCAAAGAAATGCTTAACATCCTTTTGGTGTGTTTCATATCCCTCTGCATTTAAACATGCTGTGCCTTCCTCAAAGAATATTCTTTGACCCTTTGTCATATAGATTTACATCTAACTCCAACTCATCTATCAAAACTCAGCTCATCTCACCTTCTCCAGGAAGCCTTCCTTAGTTTACCATCACGACCATCCTAGTCCTATTAATAATCTCTCTTCCGACTTTCTGTGAAATTTTTAAAAATTTGATCATATCCTTGTCTCATTGATTCCAATCATTGATTTACTTGTTCCTTTTCCCAACTACTCTGCAAGAGCGCCAAGTCTAATTTGATTTTGCGTTCCCAAGGCCTAGCTCACTGGAAGCACTCAAAGATTCTTTGTTGGACATATGAATGAAGAACTTGTTACTTCGCTGGGAGATTATACATAGCTGGTTTAGCGATGCTAGGTTATGTGCTGAGCACTCTCCACTGGGAGGCAGTGTTGTGCAGTGAAAAGCTATTAGCTTTGCAAGCCAGAAAGCCAGGGTTCCCACAACATTCTGCCCCCTTCTACCTGTCTGTCCTGGGCTGTGCACAATCTTAAGATGCCAGCAAGATGGGAAGAATGAGCAGAAGAATATTCTCCTTGCAGAATTATTGTGAGAATCATAGATAATTGAGGTAGATCATTTAGGTCAAGTATCCAGCATAGTGTAGATGAATTTATCATAAGCTGGCCCTTGATGACTTGCTTATATAACCGTAACCACAACTGCAGGGGAAGGCCTAGACCAAGGAAGCGTTCTTCACAATCATGCTGCGAACGATCCTCACTCGAAACTAGCGGCCCACTTCCCACCTCTGTCGGAGGGCTCAGGCTTGGAAGCCCAGGGTTCAGAGGTTTTCGGGGCTCCCATAGGACTAGGAGTTCCATCGGTGCTTAAGCAAGTCAAGGGCTTGAGGGACTATTATTGCAGGCCCTGGTTCAGCTGCATGTGCATTAAATAGATTTTTGTGCACTGGCCTGGGAAACAAGCCACCATCTATAATGCTGTTTCTATGGGGAAAGGCTTTCTGTGTTCCAAACAACCAACTTACTAATGAACTCCTGGAACACAACCTATTTGTCGACGGGGACCGGCTGACTGGTTGACATGGCTGAGCCAGCCGCCCGAGCCACTGGACAGTGTTGATCTAATTATAATGAATTCTCTACGGTGACTAATCTAGCTGTGGTCTCCACAATTGAAGAGGAATTTTGAAAAATTGGAGAGTGTTCTACAAAGAACCACAAAGATGATTAAAGGACTGAAGGAAAATCTTGTCTGGTCTCTATAGTTTTAAGAGGACTGTAGAAACTACTCGTGTAATCATCACTCTCAAATGAAAAAAGTATTTGATTCTGTACTGTGTCAAGTGCATTTATCATTTGCTGATTGACAGTGAATTAACTCATAGAGAAGGGAAACAGTGTTTGTTGAGCACCCATATCGGGGTATCAGACAATTTGCAGGCCTTTTATATACATTATTTAAACTTACCCTCATCGCCACCCTGTCAGAGAGACATCATTATGTCTATGTCACAGATGAGGAAACTGATTTTCACTGAGATTCATTTGTCAAAAATCTGATAGCTAATAATGTACAACACATTCAAATCCGGGCCGGGTTGATTTCAAAGCCCCTTTAACCAATTTTCTACATTGCAGCCAGAGTGACCTTTCTGAAGTATAAACTTGATGATGTCCTTCTCCTGCATCAAACAGTTCCATGGCCCCACTCTGCTCCTGGGATGAAACTCAAGCTTCTTAACATGCCCAGTGGGACCCTGGGTGTCTTGCCTCCTGCACCCCACCCACATCTGCCATCACCCGTTCCCCTCAGCCACAGGGCTGTGTCCAAATATCTTCCCATTTGTCTGTTCCTCCCTCTGCTTCCAGCCTTCGCACACGCAGTTCCCTCTGCTTTTCTGCTTTTCCTTTTCTGTTGATCAACTTTCTTCTCTTCGCCTGCGTATCTCAACTGGTACGTGCCTTCCTTTGGAAGCCGTCCCCGCGCCTCCAAGTACAGACTAATCAGTCCTTCTCCATGGTCTCCCACTGTATCACATTTCCCATTACCGCAGCGTTATCACACTGCATTATAACTGTGTTGGCTTAGCCTTAAACATGCCGCCCCCACCATACACAAACACACACGCATTTATAATTACTTGTTAAACAAATGTTGAATGATCATATCACAAGTTATTTTTACAAACAGTAGTCAAAGTATTGATATCTACAAAATATTTACCTTTCTTCAGAAAAAGAAGATTTGAGGTTGCCCTGATCATAATATGGCTCTCCCTTGTTTTCTGGTATGTTTTCTTGAGAGGAAGGAAAAATACAGCTGCCAGTAGGATGCTAGGTGTCGTCTAAAATGTTCGCATGCCTATGGGAGCGTGTCCCCGGTGCACACCATCCATCATCTGGGTCATGGCAGAAAAGAGATTGAGAACCTTCCAACCTCTCCTAGCTTCAGGAAGGACCCACTGAATCCATTACATTCGAAAGAACATTGATCTTTGTAACTTCCTCCGGGGAGAAATCTCCAACCCTATCTGGTGTCAGATAACCACTGGGGTAGGGAAATTCTTCCTTTTGTTTAACTTTAATAAGCCCGTTTTTGTGTGTGCTCTTGGCAACAGAGTAAAAGCAGCCATCCCCCTCCACGCGGTGGTTCCTCTGAAATCCATGTCCATCGCGGATGCTTCTAAAGTCATCCTGAAGCGTTTCTTCTCTAGGCTGTATCATCCCAGGTCCTCTAGCCCTTCTTCGCTGGTCAGTGAATGACGATTTGGCTTTTGCTGTGAACTCTCTCCACGTTCTCTCCATCCCAGTGAGCTATGGAGACCAGAGCCAGCCCCAGCTCTCTGTTACAGCTCAGATCAGTGCAGAGCCGTGTAGCAATTACCTCATGATACAGACATGCTTTTCATTTGCCACAGTTCTCTGCTTGCATTTTTTTAATCATCAGAACTGCAGGGTTGTGACAATTCCTCCCGGTCAACTGGCTGTCCACTAAAGCTATACTTTCAATTTTCCAGCCAACTGCTTTTGAGGGGTTGGCACCTTGCCTTTGAATATGTTCACTTTTCAGCTCCAAGTGCATAACCCTGAATTTTTCTCTGCTGAACTCCATCGGGCCTGTGTCCCATTATTCCAGTTGACCAGCATTGCCTTCTCAGACTACTCTAGCCTGCAGAAATCCTCTCCTTTTGTGGCACCTCGGAGTTTGTGTTATCAGCTGCCTACTTCCTGTGAGTGTTTCCTATAGATCAGTGCATTCGTCGGATTAAGCTAAATTATGCTGCTGTAAACCAATCACCCCCTAAATCTCAGTGGCTTAAAACAGTAGTTTCGGGCTTTTCTTTTTCTTAGTGGTGCTACATTGTCCACACTGACAAGCAGAGGGGCTCTGATCATCATGGTCATTCCATGGTCCAGATTGGCAGGAGTTCTACCATCTTGGGACACCGCCATCTCAATGTGAAGCTTCATGGTTTGCTGGGGCAGGGGTGCAAAGTGTGGAGGATGGAAAGTTTCACACGGTTCCTCTATCTAGACGTGATACACGTCGCTTATGCTAGCCTCTCTTGGGTTAAAGCAAATCACATGATTGCGACTAATTCCAAGGGGATATGCGTTCTGAAGGAGAGAAGCACTGAAGAGAAATCTTGGTATTCATTAATAAGATCTCCCAGAGCCCATGAGATTCTAATTTTCCTAAACACGGTGATTTGTCTTTTAGTTCTGTATCATCCATAAATTCTCGTAAGAAGACTTGTAGATCCTGGGCCTGTTTTTTGTTTTTTTTTTTTCCCACTGAGCATCTCTTACAAAAATAGAAGCATTTTTCTATTCCATGATCCAGATTATATAGGAGGATGTTAGGTCAAAGGCCAGATTCTACAAAAAGCTGCTAGCAGCTTTTTAAGACTGAGCCCCTAAGATACCTTTTCTCTGCTGTTAAGGGTGCTCTACGAGATAGGATTGTTAGGAAACCAGTGGCATGAACTTGTGAGAGACCTCTCTCTCAGTCTACCAGACCCACTGCTCTGCCAGATATGCCCTTGCAACTGATCCCAGGTTACAAATACAAGAGGAAGAGCAGACCGTCCCCAGGGGTTTAAAATCTAAATAAGACAAAGGGATCTGGGGAGAGAAGTTGAGCACCACGGAAGATAAAGGACAGTGGACAGTGGATTGCAAACCAGAGCCTCACTCAGCCTCTAAGGAACTCTGTGACCTTGGGCAAGTCATCCCACCCCAGTGGACCTGGGCTCCAGCTCTGTCTTGGAATAGGGTGGGATGTCACCTGTGTTTCTCATCTCTAGTTGCTTATCAGAATGCCCTGAGGAGCTCTTTTTTTTTTTTTTTTAAGATTTTATTTATTTATTTGAAAGAGAGAGAGAAAGTACAACTAGGGGGAGCAGCAGAGGGAGAGGGAGAAGCGGACTCCCTGCTGTGTAGGGAGCCTGATGCAGGGCTCTGGATACCAGAGCCAAAGGCAGACGCTTAACTGACTGAGCCACCCAGGCTCCCCCCTGAGGTGTTTTTTAAGCATAGATCCTTAGGTCTCACCTAGACCTTGTAACATCATCTAACTGCAGGAGCTAGAATCTATTCAGAGTTGAGGAGCTCATCTCTACGGATATCTTTAAATGTGGACCACCCCACAACTCCAACCTTGCCCTTCTCTCAAACTTCTCTCACTTCAGTGCCATCCATTTTTCCAGGACTCTGTGTCTTCAGTTCAAACCTGAGAAGCACAAAACCGAATTCATCATTTCATTCAGGCCCTAAACCACTCTGTAAATATCCAGATTTCCCATAGACGAATGGTACAACCGTCCATCCAATTAGTGACGCCAGAGAAGACTGGGTTCATTTTAGATTCCTCCCTCTCCCCATCCAGTTAATCCTTGAGTCCTGAACATCTCTCTCCTTGATGCCCAGAGTCACTGCCCTAGCTCAGGCCTTCATCCGCTGCCCGGATTATTGCACTAGTGTCTTTCTACATTTTCTTGACTTGGATCTCCCCAATTCCTCCTCCTCCCCCATCCAGATCCCTTGATTTCAGAGTGATCATTCTAACATAAAGAATCTGTTAAAAAGTCTTCAACAATTTTCCCACTGAGACTAGTTTAAACTCTAAATTCAAGCCCTTTCATGATGTTATCCTGCCAAGCATGGCATTCAAGCTCCTTCAAGATATTATCCCACCATTTCAGGGCCACTGGCAGCGGCTTCCCTGCTCACAGTAGATCCTGCAGCAATATCAGCTACCAGTGGTCTCTGCACTTGGTTCTCGCCAATGGAAACACTCCTCCCACACCTGCTTTCTGCATATGACCTGCCCGTTGCCAGCTTTGGGAAGACTTCACAGGAGAACTGACCAACTGCTCTTACGCGTCCACTGTACTCTGCTCACACTTCCATTATAGAATTTGATTGGGTTGTAATGGCTTCTCTGCACATCCACCCCCAACCCCAGAATGGAAGCTACTGAGGGCCTGGGACACTGCCTGACACAAAACCACAAATAACGTGATGAGTATATGAAAGAACAAGTGAATGAATGTCCCCATCAGCTCTAAATATCCCATAAGTCTAGATATGCTTCAATACAAAATATGAAGTACAATGTCAAGTTCCTTGGTGAAATTAACACCTGGGCAGTGATTTGCAGCCAGGTGGGCATGAGCAGAGGTCTGAGCAGAAGAGGAAGAATTAGGGGCGCCTGGGTGGCACAGCGGTTGAGCGTCTGCCTTCGGCTCAGGGCATGATCCCGGCGTTCTGGGATCGAGCCCCAAATCAGGCTCCTCCGCTAGGAGCCTGCTTCTTCCTCTCCCACTCCCCCTGCTTGTGTTCCCTCTCTCGCTGGCTGTCTCTCTCTGTCAAATAAATAAATAAAATCTTAAAAAAAAAAGAAGAAGAAGAGGAAGAATTAGGGAGTAGGCAGTGCAGAGCAGGGAAAGGAAGACTGACAAAGTCGTGGGCGTGCAGCACAGAAAAATATGATCCTGACCCCACCTGTGCCCACGGCGCTCCTTAGTGCTCAAGTTGTGTGGGGAGACTGAATGAAGTGAGGTGGCTGGGAAATGAAGATCCACTTGATTGAAAGTCAGTGAATAGTATGATTTCACGGAATAACAGCCTGAGTTCTTAAAGCAAATTATTTTCATTTCCAGCTGCTTTACTCTGACCCTCTCCTCAAGTATTGACATGTGCTAAGCCTAAAAAAAACGGAAGCTATCCTTAGAAAGACTAAAAAATGCACAACTCTCCCAAAGTCAAGACATCTTCCCATTGGCTCCTCCCTGGAGGAAAGCTTCATTGACAGGCTCCTTAATGCTCCTGCAGTGACCAGGACTCACATATGTGACTTCTGTGGCCCAAGCCATCATCAACCATAAAAAATAATGTCTCTCTTTTAATACGTTTCTTGTTTAAACAAACCTTAGAGGACTGTTTGGTGCCAGATTCTTAGAACTGGCCGTACAATGAATTTTTTTTCTTGAATGTTTATGCTGCCCAGCCTGTAGAATTTAACTTAACAAAGAACGTTTAGTGTAAGGTAGCCATGTGGATGAATAGTTTTTTTGTGTGCTTGCTAAAAATGGGGGCTCCAAAGAACAAATCGAAAACCCATTAGGAATAATTCTGTTTTACCCAGTGATGGGCAGAAATCATGCGGGGAAAGGGAGGAAATTATAAAAGACCTTATTCTAAAGAGGCACCAGAGTCAAATGTAGTCAGAGAACTGGGAAACCAAAAACCAGACCAGGCAACAGCTCAGCTATAGGAATGAGACACCACAACCAGCTCTCTCTCTCTCCTTCTGTGTCTCCATGTCTCTCTCTCTCTCTCTCTCTCACACACACACACACACAAATGGAATTCACTCTGTGTCAGGGCAGAGAACCTCTTTTGGCTTGATACTTAAACTTTGTGATAATTACTGGTACGAAATTCTTAGGTAGCAAAGAACAGCAAGCCGTGTTACTGTGGTCCGCCATGTTTCACTGTAAAAAGCAGTAGGGAAGATGTTAACATGTGCCGTGTGGTGGTTTTAGGCAACACCCCCCCACCACCACTTTTGCTGTATACCCACCACAGTGTATATCCACAACAATGAAGAAGAAACCCCAAATCCAAATAATAGGATCATGGAAATTCTTTTTGCAAATCAGCCTCAGTCTGCAGCCCCTGCTAGGGGAAGGAAAATGGATTAGGTCAGGTCAACAGGAGGAAAAATCTCCTTGGATCTCTACCTTTTTCACCGTCATTCCTCACAGACACGCAGGCCTGGGGTCCTGTCCTGGGTGTGGCCCTCACCATAAAGCCGTCACCTAACAGGGACAGTGGAATATGTGGGTTCTGCAGTGGTTGATGGGCCTCCTGTTCCCTTACTTTACTATGAACTTGCAACTTTTTCCAAGATTGTTTATTATGCTAAAATATAGGCTCTTTGGAAAAGATTGATGATCACTTTGTGCACTTGAGTTAAGCCAATGACAGCGGGATAGTATCTGACTTGTCTGAAGTGCATCCTTCTAAGGAGAGGCCCATGTGCTACCAACCGAGGCCTCTTCCCAACAGAGCTGTCCTTTGTCATCCACACTGTCACTCCATCTTCTCTCTGCCACTCAGCCTCACACCCGCTGTGGTAACCTGTTCTGGCTGCCGTAACAAAATACCATAGACTGGGGGGCCTATAAACAACAGATATTTATTTCTCACACTTCCGGAGGCTGGGAAGTTCAAGATCAAAGTACTGGCAAGGGATTGTCCAAGGTACCTTCTGAGGCCTTGCCTCTTGGCTTGTACGTGGTTCTCCCTGTGTGCTCACACAAGCTCTTCTTTGTGTTCAGGTTGGGTGCGTGTTGGATGGGGGGGGGGGGAAGTGAATGAGAAAAAGAAAGAGAAAACTCTCCAGTGTTTCCTCCTCCTTTTATGAGGACACTAATCCTCTTGTATCAGAGCCTGACCCTTAGGACATTAATTACCTCCATAAGGCCCTATCTCTAAATGCAGTCATCTTAGGGGTTAGAGTTTCAAAATATGAATTTGAAGAAGACACAATTCAGTCTATAGCATCATCCTGGCTTTTTTCCTCCCACCTCGCTTCCTACTTACCTTTGACTCTAGCAACTAAGTGGCAGTAACAGGAGGAAAAGTGACAGGAAACGAACTAGGAAGATTGGGTCCAGCAGAGAAAGGCATGTAGAGACAGGAAATGAATTACTGAAGTGAATGGTACCACCATTCATTTAATTTTGTAGGCTTAAAGCCAAGACTGGAACTTTAATTTTGGACCCCTCTGGTATCAGTTAGCTATTGCTGAGTGACAAAGAGTTCCCAATTTTAATATTTAAAACAACATTCATTTCTTATCACTCACATATCTA
Organism: Ursus americanus; assembly: GCF_024610735.1. Classification (NCBI taxonomy): domain Eukaryota; kingdom Metazoa; phylum Chordata; class Mammalia; order Carnivora; family Ursidae; genus Ursus; species Ursus americanus. Next base: position 59,686,615 of record NC_142135.1, read on the forward strand.
GAGGTTAGCTAGATTTTGCCTGAATCAGACTGGGCTCAGTGGGGCCACTCCTTCTAGGTTGCAGCACCAAGGCGCTCTGCTTCTTAGAGTAGATCTGGGGGGGGGGGGGGTGGAGCTCCTCCACAGTGTCTGTCATCTTTCTCAGACTAGTAAGCCAGTGTGGGTGTGTTCCTTTTATGGTGGTGGCTGAGGCTCAAAAACAAAGCAGAAACACACAATGTCTCTTAAATCCTAGACTTGGAATGGCACACTGACGTTTCCGTTTATGCCATTGGCTAAAGCAGGCCACACAGACAGGCCCAAAGTCAATAGTGTGGATGCAGGAAGGGGTGAAAGATTCAATATACCACAGCTTCCTTTTCTTTAATTCCCATAGCTGACACTTGACATAGGCTTATGTTATCACCTCAATCTCCTGAATAGGTCTACTTCTTACCCTCTCCTGCCTCACTGTCCTAGTCTAAGCTGACATGTTCTATCCGCACTCTGCAACAGCCTCCAAACTGGCCTCTGCTTACCCTATCTTGGACCTAACCCCCAAATTATTTTTCTCAAATTCACCAATCTGCTTGTGTCACTTCCTATTACTCCTCTTGGTTCTGAGGATTAAGACAAAAGTTTCTTATATCAGCTAGGGCCTGATGTAATCTGACAGCCATCAACTTTCCACCTCACCTCAGAACCCACTTCCTCTCACTCTCCGTGTTTCCGCTCAATGCCTTTCTTCTAGCCCTTCATAAGTGCCGGGCTTTCTGCCATGTCAGGGCCTTTAGAATGTTGTTTCAGTGCCTAGAACCCTAGCCTCTACCCCTGCCCTCTTAATTCTGATTTATCCTTCAGATCTCAGCTTGAACATCCCTTCTTCAAGAAAGCCTTCCTTGATGCTTCCTTTGGCCACATCAGCTCATTGTTTTAGAAAATCTCATATCATCATGCTCCTTTCCTTCATGTCACTTTTTGCATTTTGTCGTGATGTGTTTATTTGTGAGATCATTTAATTAATGTCTCATCTCCCTAACCCCAGGGGTAAACTCCATGAAAGTAGGCACCATTTCTATTTTTTGGTAATCATTATATCTCAGTGTCTGTCATGATGCTTGGTACATGGCGAGAACTCGAAGCATTTATGTTAAATGAATGAACAAACTTGTCCAAAAAATCAAAGAAACAAAACTATTTTCAAGGTGCCTAGGCTGTTCAGTCCATTAAGCATCCAACTCTTGATTTCGGCTCAAAATCTCATGAACCTGAGGTCATGATCTCAGGGTCGTGAGATCGAGCCCTGCGTTGGGGAGCTTGCTTAAGATTCTCTCTCTCCCTCTGCCCCTGCCTGCCCTTTCACCACCGCCCCAAAAAAACAAAAACAAACAAAAACAAACCTAACTCTTTTCATTTTCTTTCTCAAGAACCTGAGGACACTCATATACTTTTTATAAGGATTTAACACAGACATAGTTCAGAGAAAAATGTAATCCAGGACAAATTACAATTTCACAGAACATTCAAGAAATTTTTAGCCACAGACTCTTTCTCTCTGTATCCCTTCCTATACTTAATCCAGGTTTAGTCTGACAGAAAAAAATATCCCAAGATCTAGGGACCCTTTTCTATGTTTCACTTGATGGGTGTGTCTATGACTGCTGAGTAGACCTATTGTAGAACATGAATTCCTCTAAAAAACAAAGCTATGATTGATTGCATGCTAAAGGAAGACAGTATATTCGTATTTTTTGTTGAAAATTATCTTTACTGTTCTCAGTTCCAGTCAACAATTCTGTATCATTAGCGTCATGGTAGATTGTTGCATTGACAGCCTCAATTAGTGGTCTCCTTCTAACCATGCCCTTTGCAATGTGACTTTGCAGTTCACCAAAAAATGGAGTCTATTTTCCCACCCCTTGATTCTGGGCGGGTCTTCTTATTTACTTTGGCTAATAGAATGCAATGGAAATGACATTGAGCCAATTATGATGAGTGCATGCCTCAAGAAACCTTGCATTGCTTCTGTTCTTAGACTTCTGCTGTTCCATAAAATGAGCCCAGGTTAACCTGTTGGAGGATGAGAGGCTATGTGGAGCAATGTCAAGTTGTCACAGCCAAGGCAATTCTAGATCAGCCCCCTACCAACCTCCAAGCAGAGATCAGCCAAGATTGCCTCAGATCACAGAACTCTGCTCAGCCAACTTACAGATTCCCAAGTTAGCTAAGTGCTTCTTGTTTAAATTTGGCATGGTTTTTACATGGCAATAACTAACTGAGACAGCGTTAAAGCAATGTAACCAGGCTTCTAAGAGAAATTACTACCTCACACCTTTTGCTCCTGCCCCCAAATCATAGACCATTCAGAAAGACATATCTGGGTTTAAATCTCCTCTAAAGCATTTATTAACCAGATGGCTCTGGGTAAGTTAATTAAATAGTTCTAAGCTTCACATTCCTTACTTATAAAATAGAGTTAATAATATTGTGGCAGAGGAGGGATCTATTATCCCTTAATATCTTCTACTCCTTTCTCCATGTTTCAGATCCCCAAATTTTTAGCTAGGCACATAACTCCTCTCTAGGTGTGTTTATGTAACTAAGTTCTGGCCAATGAGTGCTAAGTGAAATACCATGTAGTAGAAATCTTCCTAAGGAAGCTGGTACATTTCCTTTGCCCCCCTTTCCTTTATCCTTTCTCTCTCTCTGATGGCATCATAACTACTAGCCAATGATAAGCGAGAAAGCTCTAGTCCCAGAGGACTTTGTAAAGCAGAACTGTGAAACCAACCCTTCACTGCCTACCTCTGGATTTTTATGTGAGAGAAATAAAATTCTCCCTTGTTTAAGACATTGCCATTTAAGGGGGTGGCTGGCTGGCTCAGTCAGTGGAGCATGCAACTCTTGATCTCAGGGTCGTGGGTTTGAGCCCCATGTTGGGTGTAGAGATTACTTAAAGATAAATTAAAAAAAAAAGACATTGTTATTTTAGGTTTCTGTTACAATTGAACCTAATCCTAGCTAATATAAAGAGACTTCTTGGTGGTTTGTTGTGAGTGAGGTGACAATATAAGTGCCTGGCATCATGCCTAGTACACAGTAAGTGACAATAAATAAGTGTAGCTCTTTTTATTTTTTTTATTGGTGATAATAGTAGAGGCAATACCAACATACTTCCCTGGCTAACACTGAGATAAAACTGGCAATATCCTTGAAGTCAGCTAAAGTTATGGCTGTAGTCACAACATTTACATAATAGTAAAGACCCATGACATGTGTTTGTTGATAATTTTATCTTAAAGAGTTTCCTTCTTAACTTATTCGTCACTAAAATAACAGTTTTATCGTAATGAAATTTAGGAAACCGTTGTATATTAGCAATGGTAGTGCAGCACTCACTTTGTCAAAATTTTACCTCACTAATGTAGTAAGCCCCCAAAAGATGGCAAAACAAAAAGGGTTTTGAGCAAGTTCCATATAGTTCTTTCTTTCATAAACATTTCAAACGTCTATTAAAATGCAATCTTCATATGTGCTTGAAAAGCAATATTATATATAAAATATTACATTTACTAAAATAATATAGCTTATTACTAAATTATACCTCAGCTTTAAAATACTGAACAGCTTGATTTTAAGATATTGGAAGAAGAAATAGTTTTTAGAAAACTATTACCATTGTAACTCTGCTATTGGCTCCTTTGGTATTCCCTACTGTGAAGATCATTATTTTGAGACTTGGAAAGTCAGCAAAAAGGCATGCAGAGCCTCCCCCAGTACTGAATCAATTTTTTAAGACAAATTTTCCTCAGAAATATGGTGAAACACAGAGAAGTCATTCATAATGAGTTCCTCAAGCAAAAATTCTTTTTAATTATTCTGACATTGGAAAAAGAACTCACAGAGAAATACTGTTCATAGTGGATTCCATATAGCATTTGATAGTTACGTGTCATTACCAAAGTAACTAACAGGTCCCTATTTAACTGGAATGGGGCTTTTCCGTGAAGGTGCCTTTTTAAATTAATCAATTACAGAAGCCTATTGTGAAGACTTTTCAGTAAGTAAGATTTCCTCTGGAAATCAATAGAGATTTTTTAAATGCCTATTAAAGAAAGTTGGTTAGAAAATTGCACAAAAGCCTAAATTAATTGGACAGTAAAATCGAGAAAGGGTTCAAGGTATAAGTAGACTTGAGATGTCTTAAGAAAGGATGGCAGTCTGACTAGTGAGAAACAAGAATACAAGAGGAGCATAGGTTAAGGCAGGAAGTAGGTAGCCTGTGGACAAGTTGCATCTCAATAGTGGCCAGTGGGATACTAGCTGGAAATAGCAGAACATAAGACTAGGAATGCAGACCGTGACATTGTGGAGAGCATGGTATCGGATGTTGTATCTAATTCACTGGTAATTGGTAATCATTAAAGTGTTTTTAACAGAAAGAAAAAAGAAATCAATGCTGACTTCACTGGGTGAATTCTACCAAATATTTATAGAAAAGTTAATACCAATTATTCATGAATTCTTCTAAAAATTTGAGTAAAAGTGTACTTCCCAACTCATTCTATGAGGTCATTCTAGAGGTATTACTTACTCTAATACCAAACCAGGCAAAGGCATCACAAGAAAAGAAAATTATAGACCAATATCCCTTATGATTATAAATGCAAAAATCTTTAACAGAGGATGAGGAAATCAGATCTAGCATCCTATAAAAGGATTATCCTCCATGACCAAAAGGGATTTATCCTAGAAATGCAAGGTTGGTTGAACATTAAAAAAAAAAAATCAAGCAATGTTGCCTTCTCAATAGAATAGAAAACAATAACAGCCACATAATTATCTTAATAAATGCAAAATAAGTATTTGAAAAAACAAACCCTCATGATAAAAAAAAAAAATCAACAAACTAAGAAGAGCAGCTAACTTCCTCAACCTGATAAAAGCCATTTAGAAAAACCCATGGCTAACATCATGCTTAATGGTAAAAGACTGGATGCTTTCCCCCTAAGATCAGGAAGAAAGTGAGGCTGTCTGCTCTCACCAGTTCTATTCAGCATTACACTAGACGTTCTAGCCAGGGCACTTAAGGAAGAAAAAGAAATAAAAGGCATGCCAGTTGAAAAATAAATAAAACTATCTCTATTTGCAAGTGACATGATCTTGTATATTGGAATACTAAGGAATACACACACACACACACACAAATCCCATTAAAACTAATAAAAAAGTTCAGCAAGATTGTAGGATATAGGATCAATATGCAAAATAATCATATTTTTATACAATAAAAAATCCAAATATGAAATCAAAAAAGCATTCCACTTATGAAAACATCAAAAGGAATTAAATACTTAGGAATAAATTTAACAAAAGAAGTGTAAAATGTATACTCTGAAAACTACAAAAATTGTTGAAAGAAGTTAAGGATGATCTAAGTAAATAGAAAGCCATCCCATGTTCATGGATCAGAAGACAACATTGCTAAGACAGCAATATTTACCAAATTAACCCACAAATTTAATGCAATAGTTACAGAATCCCACCTGTCATTTTTGTAGAAATTAACAAACTGATTCTAAAATTCGTATGAAAACTCAAAGGACGTAGACTAGCCAAGCAATCTTGAAAAAGAAGAATAAAGTTGAAGGGCTCACATTTTCTGATTTAAAACTTACTACGAAGCTACAAATAATTAAGACTGTGTGGTTTTGGCATAAGAATACAGACACACACACACACACGTAAAGTAGAATTGAGAATCCAACAAAAGTCCTCACACTTACGGTCAATTGCTTTTTGAGAAGGTTGTCAGAACAATTCAATAGACAGAATAGTCTTTTCAACAAATAGTATTGGGACAACTGTATATCTACATGCAAAAGAATGGAGTTGGACCCTACCTTACACCATATATAAAAACTAACTAAAAATGGATCAAAGACATCAAAGATCTTAAAAAGAAACAAAGGGTAAATCTTATATTGCATTTGGCAATGATTCCTTAGATATGACACCAGAAGTAACAGCCATCAAAGGAAAAAATAGGTAAACTGGACTTCCTCAGAATTAAAAACTTTTGTTCATGAAAGTACACCATCAGGAAATGGAACAGACAAACCACAGAATAGGAGAAAGTATATGGAGATCATATATGTGATAAGAGACTTGTATCTAGAATACGTAACATTCTAGTCAATAGCAACAAATAAACCAATTACAAATAGGCAAAGGATCCGAATAGATATATCTCCAAAGAAGATAGAGAGATGGCCAATAAGTACATGAAAAAATTGTCAGCATCATTGGTCATAAGGGAAATGCAAATCAAAACCACAAGGGATATCTCTTTACACCCACTTGTTTGACTAGAATAGAAGACAGATAATAACAAGTGTTGGCAACAATGTGCAGAAATTGGAGCTCCCATATACTGCTGGAAGGAAGGAAGATAATGCAGCCATTTTGAAACACAGTGTGGCAGTTCCTCAGAAAGTTAAACATAGAGTTACTATATGTTCTAGCAATTCCACTCCTAAGGATATACCCAAGAGAAGTGTAAATATGTGCCCACACAAAAACTTACAAATGAATGTACATACAGTAATATTCATAATGGTCAAATGCTATCCAAATGTTCATCAACTGATAAATGGCTAAACAGAATGTGGTCTATCTACATTCTCCAACATGGATGACTGTCAAGAACCATACGCTAAGGGACAGAAGCCAGTCACAAAAGACCACAGTGTATGACTCCATTTATATGAAAAGCCCAGAATAGGGAGATCTACAGAGACAGAAAGCAGATTCGTGGTTACTGGTGCTGATGAAGAGACGGGACGACTGGGAGGGGCATGGCTTCTCTTTGGGATGATAGAAATGTTCTCAGATTGATTGTGGTTATGATTGCACAATTCTGTGTACATACTAAAAACCACAGAATTGTTTAAAAAAATCAGCTCTGTGTTTAAGGGAGATCACTCTGAAGGGAATGGAGAGAAACAGAAAGCACAGAGCCCACTCTTCTAAGCGAGACTCTTAGAGAGCTCATCCTTAGGTCTTCTCTCTCTTTGCGCTCCATGCAATTCCCTCAAAATAAAATTGCAACACACTTGGTCTCAAATCTGTGCTTGCTAAATTGATAAATATGCTACCGGGTGAGGCTCAGGAAAGGGAGATTATGAAAGGAGCTCAAACTCTTCAGTGATCATTATTGTTTAAGTCACCAAGGGAAAAGGCCCATTTCTCAATTGTTTCCGGAAAGGTGAAGAATTTTTTTTTAAGTAAGCTCTACATCAACATGGGGCTTGAACTCATGACCCCGAGATGAAGAGTCTCTTGCTGTACTGACTGAGCCAGCCAGGTGCCCCTGAAGGTGAAGAATCTAAACTTAGATTCTAGGCAAGAGGGATTTAACCAACGTAGAGCCTCAGACCAAATGGTGAATAAGTTTCTGCTTTGTGCCCAGCACATAGTAGTCCTCGGTAATGCTTTTAAAAATAAATTAAATGAATGAATTTTAAGAATAAAAAGAGACTTGATGATAAGTGTTATATAAACATGGCCAACAAAGACACTGTGAGATGAGAAAATAACACATCATCTTAAACTGGTGATGGAGAAAAAATAAAGACTGAAGAGAAAGGAATACACAACGATTTAACAAGATAGCAGGCCTCTGAGTTACCTCATGAGTTCTTTCCATCCCTTTCAGAGAAAAGAATTAGAAAGAAAAAGAAATAATAGTTGTAAAGTTATAGAAAAGGGTAAGAATATTTCACCTTAAGAATCCAAACAAGATTAACGTAATTCACCGCACCAACAGCTTAAAGGAGGAAAATCGTATGATCATATTGATGGACGCAGAAAAAGCATTTGACCAGGAGCAATACCCATTCATGACATAAGCTCTCTCAGCAAACTAGACATAGAGGGAAATTTCCTCAGCTTGCAAAAGAATAAAAAAGGAAATTATACAACCCAGAAACCAAAGACTTTTATGGATGCAGAGAGGAAAAATAAGTTGTTTCTCATGCCAAAATTTACCAAGGTAAAAAGTGCAATAGAGGTAGAAGAGATTAAGGACACGAATAAGGAAGTAAAAGAGAACAAAGGAAAAGAAAGTAAAACAAAAAGAAGAATCTGTCTTCAATATCCAAAATCGAAAATAACAGTCAGTCATCAGAAACACCACCCTGGGACAGACGTGGTCTCCCCAACCAGTTCCAGCCGGAGAGATCTGGTTTCTCACATCTAGAAAGCTCCTGTTCTTTGTCCTAGGGAATAATTAGGAAATTGAGAAGAAATAAGCCCAAGATTCAGGGATTACTCACTGCCATCTCACAAGAATGATGATTAAAATATTGTGATTAAGAATCAAGGACCTTTAGCCCCTCTGAGTGCTGATTACAAAGTGATTAGTAGGGATTACTGTGAGATTAACAATGTTTGCAAGGAAGATGATTTGATTCATTCCAGGCGTTAGGGACAGAGGTGGCAGATGGTTTAGTTATACCAAGAGAAACTGTAAAACACACAGTAAAAGACAGTTGGATTCTTATTCTCTTTTGTCTGAAGAAGAAAAAATAGCTCTTGATGGGTGAGGACATGTTGTTTAAAGTTATATAAGGCTTATGTCATATCTTTTCAATTTGTCAAGAGTGCAAAAATGATGTGATTAGTTTCTGTCTGGGAGGAATGGAGAGATCCAGATAATGACAACATTAAGGCTCGGGTGCCCGTTTTGTCCTTTCTGTATTAATTAAAAGTCTTTGATGCAAATTTATGATGTGAACTAACTTGCTTGATTTACTATTTAGACAGGTGTGGAAGGAAATAGAGTAGTTTAGATGTTTAAACTAGTACTTGCGTATGCAGATGACATGTTAATGACTTTATCAACTGATGAGTCTGTAAAAACCATCCCTTGAATTTTTGAAACATATGTTTAAAGCAGCTGGTTCTAAAATAAGGTTAAGAGCAACTATTTGCTCGATAGGGCTGACAAATAGGAACAGGTGATTGTCTTGGAAAAGGCCGTTGTTTAAAAATGAACCAATTGGGAGTTTAGGAGCATTTGGAGAGAGTCAAAACAATGAAAAATCAAACAGAAAATAGATGTAGCAGATAAGTTAGTGTCTCTCTAGCAGAGTTGGAAGTTATTTTATTGTACTGAATGTGTTGTTAATCAAAAAAATTTCTCATTGCCCTGAGCCATATGGAAGTGATTTGCCATGTTTTTCTTGCTGTCCATTTGCAATGTTATGTTTGAGCAAGCTGGCAAAGTGCCTTTTAAAAAAATACTATCCTTACAAAGGTACCTTAATGAGCTGATTGAAGACAAGATTCTTTGCACAGCAATCATGAGTGAAGTGCTTGTCTTAACTTTCAGGAGAGTCTATATAAAAAAGAACTTGACCAAAAAATTCTTTCTCAAATAATTCCACTAGTCTGAGACATACTTAGGAAGCATGTACACTAAATACACTATTTAGAATTATCTACAGAAGAGCCTTTCCAGTCTCTGCAGTTTGTAAGCATTATTTTATAACCTTTTGAAAACGTTTAATATGATGACGGGACTTACTGATGGCCACTGAATCTTCTCTTGTCGCCAAATAAGAGGATGGAGTCACAGGTTGTAATTTTAAATATAGAAGCGGAGAAAGTTTTCACTGAGAAGCGGCAGAGCTCTGGCTTTGTCTCAGGAAACAGCGTTCCAGATGGGGAGGATGGCTAGTGAAAAGATCCCAAGGCAAAGGGAATGTCCAGCACATTCTAGAAAGAGAAAAGAGGCAGGGAAGCTGGCCAGAAGCAAGCAAGAGAATTAGAGAAGGAGGAGATGCAGTTAGAGAGAAAGAAAGAGTCTGGGTCATACTGTGCCTTAAAGAGTGGGTTTTTTGAGTTTTGCTAGAACAAAACCATTTCTGTACTTCAGAGAGCACATACACAGAAAAGAATTGGGCGGTACATTTCTACTTTTTAAAAAATGTCCATATGCCTGGTCTCAGAGCCCTTGGATTGAATTGCCTTTGGACAACTTCAGATTTGGTAAATAAACAATCCAGATTCTTCTTATAAGCATAGATAGCCAGAAGCAAAATACTTTTAGCCATGGGTTGGAATCTCTCCAGGGAGAAATCAAAGTTTTTTGCTTTTTGAAAATTGCAAATTGCCAGGGACCTGAGGCAAAAGAGTTTAGAGCTTGCTTTCATCAATACCTATAGTACAGTTAACACACCTTCCTACCCTCCCCCCTCCCCCCCAGCCCTTTCTTATCAAAAGGCTCCTGTTAACCAAAAGAGTGTAAGTCGAAGCCCAGATTCTTTGACGTGGACACTCACCTTATCAGGAACTCATCTGCGATGTCAACATCTCCAAGACATGGAAACCAAACCTACCATGTTTGAGGCCAAATAGAATTTCACCAAGTCTCATTTTCCTCTCTGTGTCATCCTGTAAAGAATATTACTGTCCATGAAGCACTCGTCTGTGATGACACAAACCGACAACAAAGGATATCTACAATTGCGTTCTGCATCTCAAAGACCGAGTGGCATTATGAATATGTGTTTTTCAAATTGGGCTCACCTAACACCCTAAAGTCAGTGTAATCAAAACAGTAAGCATTTCATTGCCTTCTCAGAGGCCATAATTTGTAGAAAACATTATGTATTAATGTATATTAAATACAGTATAAACTTCCTAAGAAATTCAAGTTGAATGCCAAACTTGAAGTCAAAGCACACAGAAGGGAAAGGACTTTACCACGCGTGATCAGCCATGAAAACAAGAATGGAAATCATTCTTCATCCTGCATCTGCTTTGGGATAGAAGTAAACCATCCCTATGTAAAGGATTTTTTGCACAACCCATATGCCATTCCCACACCTCATTCTGAATAAAAAATGACGTGTGAGTTATCTGTCTTCCAACTACCATATTTCATTGATTTACAATCATATGTTTTCCCATTTTTATCTCTCTAAAGTCGGAACATAGCTTACAGTTGGTGGCATCTTACAATTTTAATTGTCAGCATTTTAAATTTTTAAGTGGTAGATAAAATAATAATGCATCTTACAATTAATCATGCCTTAGAATCAATCAAATATGGTATATATATATGTAAAACTATTCCCTCAAAAACCAGATGATTCTTCCTGGAGCAGTTATTTAAATATTTCTCTTGACAGAAATTTTATAGATTAAAAGGGATTTAAAGATGTGCCAGCCACATTTGACATGTGAATCTTGTTTGAATCCTGATTTGAACAAATGACTTTAAAGGACATTTTGGGAGCAATCAGACAAATTTGAATACTAACGGCGTATCAGATGGTACTAGGAAATTATGGTTAACTTTTTAAAAGTGTAATAATGAGATTGTGACTTGAGAAAAAGGTTCCTTCTCTTTTAGAGATACACAATGAAATGTTATAGATGAAATAATTTAATGTCTGGGATTTACTTTAAAATAATGCAAGGAAGGGGTAGGGAGAGTTGAGGGTGGAGAGAAAAGAAGATCACCCATATGGTAATCATCGCTGAAGCAGGGTGATGGGTTCAGTACACTCTCCTCTCTACTTCTGTATGTTTGAACCCTTCCACAATGACGAATTTAAAAAGTAATGTCCTAACGTTGTAGAAAAAGTTAATGTATTGGTGTAGATTAAATGTGGTGGAAACACTCAAAGAAATTCAGGCTCTATCTCAAATAATCACTGAAGTGATTAGGCTGTATTTTAATTTATTAATATTTCCATAAAGGCACCCCATACATCCATTAAATTACTTTGAAAATAGATTCAATTCCCTTAAGGGAGCCTCCAGATGTTCACGAAAATAAATTTCCTGGGTGGCTCAGTTGGTTAAGCGGCTCCCTTTGGCTCAGGTCATGATCTCAGGGTCCTGGGATTGAGCCCCACTGCAGGCTCCCTGCTCAGCGGGCAGTCTGCTTCTCCCTCTGCCCCTCCCCCCCTTGTGTTCTTTCTGCCTCTCAAATAAAGGGGAAAAAATCTTAAAAAAAAAAAAAAAAGACATTTTCTCGTCAAAATGTATTTGCAACTTACATAACATGTATTAATTGACTGCTCCTGTATTCCACAAATATTTGGAAGCATTTAAAACTTGAAAACCCGAACATCTACAACTTTCTTTCAAGAAAGTACACATTCTGGAAGAGAAATGCTCATGCAACAGGGCCCGCGCTGCATCGGGAGAGAGTCGGCAGGCCGTGTTGGGGCGCGTGCGGCCAGAGCCCTAGCTCCACCACGGACCAGCCCCGCGACCTGGAGCAAATTAATCCGATCCCCCCCACCCCCGCCCCCGCTTCAGTTCCATCTTCTACTAAATTAGGATAATATTAGCTGCTCTATCTGCGGCACAGAATATTTGGAGAGTCATGTCAACGGTAAATGTAACAGCCTCTTAAATGGTTAAAAAACATTTTTTTTTGAAGTGTGCTCTTTGTAGCAAGGGTTCAATAAAATGTACCATCAGATTAGAACGTGTGTCAACAGAGCGGTTGGGAGAAAAAAAATCAGTCATCTCACCGATTGTTTTGCAATGTGGCACCAAACAACCAGTTTGGCTGAGTTTCTCACTGACTTATCCAAACAGGACGGATGTTTCGGTCCTATTGCTGCAGCCCCGGCGGGTCCTGAGCTACACACGCAAAGTCAGGTGCCGGGCTGGGCCCCCCGGGCTTCGCGCTGTGCTGCACTGCAAGGCTCCCGCGGACTCTGTGCTGACGAGGGGAAAGTAAAGGAACAGGTGCCTAGACAGGTTGAGCGCAAAGCTGATCGGGATTCCCAGAACCCCGTTTGAGACCTTAAGAGACAAGCAGCCTGAACTTGCACCAACAGCAAGCAAATGAAGCCCCTCCCTGGCTGGGGTCCTACGCACATGTTGGTAGAGCTCCAGATAGTTTTAAAAGTTGGCAACTTTCTAAAATATAGATCCTCCAAGCCTCTTGTCTTTGTTCTGTGTTTCTTTCATCCCTATTGGTAATGCAGTTAGTCCATTCTTGGCAGAAAGGCTTCCCTGGTGTGTACTGGAGAAAACTGTCCAAGGAGGCGAAGCTCTGCTTTTCCAGAATTTCAGCTCTCTGCATACAAAGTGAGATGGTTGGAACTCAAAGATATGGGAAAATCAAGCCAAATAATGTTTTTAATCCCTTAAAGATGATAATAATGTCTTTAACTTATTAAAATGCTTACATCATTTTTTAAGAGAGCACGAGAGAGAGTGGGGGAGGGGCAGAGGGAGAGGGAGAGAGAGAACCTTAAGCAGGTTCCAGGCCCTGTGCAGGGGCCATGTGGGGCGCGATCTCACGCCCCTGAGATCATGACCTGGGCTGAAAGCAAGAGTCCCTCGCTTAACCAACTGAGCCACCCAGGCACCCCGTAAAATGCTTACGTCATTTCTTTGTGAAACTTTCACTGCATCAGAAACAAATCTTGAGTCTCTTTTCACCCTCCCATAGAATTAAAGTGCTGTTCCACGGGAAATGAGGCCAAGTCTTTCCCCTGATTTTCTCTTTCAGCCTCAACAACCTGCTTGTACCACCAACGCCTGTCACTCTTAAGCAGCGTGATCTTGCCTGAGTCACTTAACCTCTCTGAGCAGCTCCTTCCTAATCTGTAAAATGAGTAAGTTTGATCAGATGCTCCTTTTCAGCTTCTGATTCTTTAATCTTTACCAGGATGCCTAGAAAAAAGATGCTTTGATGACAATATTTTTTGCCAGGTGAGGTTTAACCAACAAATAACTTTTCTTATAATCCTTTTTATTCAAAAATATGTATGACATGTATTTTGATTCATTTAGTAAATCCAAGTATAACACTAGCATCTTAAGCCTGACAGACTATTAAAACAATCATTTATCAAATCCAAGTAAAATTTATTCTAGAAATGCAGGGATGGTTTGATATTGGTAAGTGCATTAATATAATTCAGCATCAGTAAGGCTAAAGAGAAAGAAGATAAGAATATATTGATTATTAAAAAGATATTTTATGAGATTCATACATTTTAAAATTCTAATTTCTAAATTAGCACCATAAGGAATCTTTATGAATATGGTAAAAAGAATTATCTTAAATCAGCAGCCAACCTCACACCTGGTGGAATTTACAAAATCTTTCTATGTGATCCATAGTCCCTGAAACTCCTATAACTAGAAACAAATTTTGTGGGGATATGCATTTTTCTAGACTTAGCTTTTATCACATTCTCAGAGGGATAGAGCATACCAAAAATGCTTTAGAGACATTACTATCATTATCAGGAACAGGAAAAAACTTCTTGCTATCACCACTATTATTTAATAATATTCTGGAATTTCCAACTCATGCCATAAGAAAAGAAACAGAACTAAGGGGCATGTATAACTGTTAGGGGTGGGAAAGTTTAGGTTATCATTACTTGAGGATAATATTGTATTAAGTTCTTTTAGGTGCAAGCCATAGAAGTATGCTCAAGTTGAATTAGTTACAGCAGTTGATTATGAAAATGCACAGGAAGGGGTAGCTCAGTCGTTAAGCGTCTGCCTTCGGCTCAGGGCATGATCCTGGATCCCTGGGATCGAGCCCCACATCAGGCTCCTCTGCTATGAGCCTGCTTCTTCCTCTCCCACTCCCCCTGCTTGTGTTCCCTCTCTCGCTGGCTGTCTCTATCTCTGTCATATGAATAAATAAAACCTTTTTAAAAAATGCACAGGAAGTCAAGAGGAAAGGAGTCAGCCACACTGAGTGGGATGTTGTTCAGGACAAAGGAATACATCTAATCTTCTGATGGCAGGTGTCCTAGTTCTTTCCTCCTGTGGTACACCCTGAGGATGATCGAGCTCCTATTTCTGCTATGATTCACTCATTGACAGGATCTACAGGTCTCTTCTTTGTAAACAAACTTGCTCTTTCCAAGTTCCTGTCTCTCAGGCCCAACAGAAGTGTCTATAAACCCTGATCCAGGCCAACCCTCCTTTTAGTATAAGGGTAAGGTGAAGGAGAAATCCCCATCCTCACTGTGGTTCAGGGATAGCCACACTAGTGTTCAGGATCCATAAAGCTGAAATCAGCTTCTGGAATGTGCTGTAATACTGAACACAGCTATCTATGAACCAGACCCATGTGTGTTCATTCTCTGTCAATACTTCACTGGGAAAAACCAAACCAGCCATTGGCTCTGATCTAGGGAGGGAGAGTAGTTAAATTAGATGAAGTCAGACTGTATATTCAAACAGCTTGCGCATGAAACTGATTTGGCCCGGAGGCTTACATAAGCCTGGTCCCATACATAGCAAATAATCATTATGAAGAGGATAGCAACGCTATTATTAGGAATGGGGAAATAGCACAGTGGTTAACAGTATGAACTCTGGAGCCAGACTGTCTGGATTTGAATCCCAGCTTCATTATTTACCCGCTGTTTCATATTGGGTAAGATATATAACCTCTCTGTGCCTCAGTTTTCTTGTTTATAAAATGAGGGTGATAGAGTTGTTTTGAGGGTTAAAAGAGTTATTACTTATAGTGCACTTGATTATCCAGTTAATACCATATAAATGTTTGTTAAATAAATACCTAATATTTATTGAGCATTTATGATGTGCCCGACACCATGCTAAGCATTTTACATGCATTTTTTCCCACTTAAACCCCATAACAAACTTATGAAGAGGACACTAATAATGTAACAGGATGCTTAAAAGGGACTCATTCTAGTCTGCATTTCAGCTGAGAACAAAACATTAACAAGAAGGCCCACATTCAAGTGTGAGATGCTAACCAGCTTCTGCAGGACACGTAAAGAAGGCAGCTAAGAACCAGATGGACCCTTCGGTTAAAGAGGCAAGGAGGGGGATAGCATCTTTGGGAAAGGACATTGTAAATGGGAAGACAATAGGAGTATTTTCCTGACCCCAAACCTAGTGAGGGGCATTAAGGAGAGCTTGCCCTGTGTCTCCTGGTGTTTGGGGTCGAAGGGGCATGGCATCATATCTGAAAAATCTAAAGGGCTGGGACTTTCAACATGTGGGTAGAGCAAAGAGAGTTACCTTCACTAGGAGCAGGTTGACCTGCCAGGGATGGCAGGTCAGAGGTATGTGATTCCATGGACAGGATGGCCAAATAGGATAGGCAGGCCTGGGAGTCATTTTAGAAGGGCCTGCACCAGGGACACCGGACTATAAGCAGAATGTGGGAGGTCAGCAGGGTCTACAAGTGACCAGCCCCAAAACAAACCTTGCCCAGGCTCATGTCAGGGGCGCTGCTAGCATGTTCCCAAATGGGGTCTCCAAGAAACTGCAGTGACGTTCCATGAAAGAAAGAGTCATATTGAACATCTGTCAATGTTCTCCAAGAACTCTAACACCAGTGTTAGTCAAGGAAGATCCCAAAGGGCTCAGCTAGTCTGGTGGTGAGGGTGGGGCAGGGAGGTGGGGAATTGGGGTACAGAGGTAAGCAAGCATAGGTTGGAAAGAGAGAGAAAACCAACCAAAGCTCACCCACCCCTTTTCCCTTTGTGGACTCACAGAATGAATTAGGACTGACATCAGGGAAAGGGGAAAAGAATTTCAAGTTTAGATTTTTACACAGAACTGGACATTGCAATTACTGAAATACTGTCCTGTGACTATATGTGACAGAGAACTTTATAGTCCCCAAGAGTGACTGGAGGTATCCTAGGGCCTACTTTAGATTTCATCCAAGGGACAGGGAAATCTTAGCCCTCCAGAGTGGGTTTGAGTGGGCAGTAGGGGAAAGAAAGGAAGTTATTTTCTTTTTTTTAATTTTTATTTAAATTCAATTTAATTAACATAGAGTGTATTATTAGCTTCAGAGGTAAATTCAGTGATTCATCAGTTGCACGTGACACCCAGTGCTCATTACCTCAAGTGCCCTCCTTAATGCCCATCACCCGGTGACCCCATACCTCCACCCCCCTCCCAGTTATTTTCTGTTTGCACCCTGTGGAATCCTGCTCTTTAAACAAAGTGGTTGCAGTAATAATGATAATAACAATGAACGACCCTAACATTCATTGAGGACTTACTGTATGCCAGTTCATGTTTTAAGTACACGATGTGTCCTTGGTCATTTAATCTTCACAACAACCCGAGGAGGTGAACCTAGGGATTTTGTAAAACCCACTTTACAAATAAGAAAACTGAAGCTTAGGAAACTGAGTACCTGTCTATGGTAACACAGCCAGTAAGTGGCAGATCTGGAATCCATGTGATGTCAGCACACTCAAATATGGACCCTGGCCGATCGTACGCCTCCCCACCATGAGCAACCTGTGAGCCCCGGAGCACATCAGGAGCTCTCTCCTCTCAATGAGAGGATGGTTGCAGGGGGGGGACTTGCTCCAACACCTCCAGGATCATCCATGCAGATTTCCTCCAGGTTCCACATAGTCTCCTGGTCTACAAAGCCCTCTCTAAACTCATATGGCAGGTGGGAAACATTCCTGGGTGGGTCTCTTTAAGGGAAGACTGGAAGAAGATTCATGACATACATTTGTGGTTTTATAGCAATAAATAGTTACCTTCCTTAAAGGTAACCAGCCTTTTGTTAAGAGTGCCTTGGATTTTTTTTTAATGAACTCAAGTCTGGGACTTGCCTGAGGGCCCAGTACTCCTTGCTCTGTTGACTTTGAATTGGGTACAGGATCCTGTTTGTCAGGTCTAGATTTTTAATTCTGATACAGTCCAACAGTCCTTTGTATTACCTGACAATTTTGTTCCTGAGGTCCCCATAAATGATAAGCTTGGGGTATTAGGCCTCTGGCATGGCAGCTTGCTATCCACGTTGGGAAGCTGCGCTCTCTGGATGACTCTCCACGTGGCTTTCACCTCCTTGCAGACACTACCTCAACTCTGCTGTTCCAGCTTGCCTCATCCCCACTGTAATCAGTAAGCTGACTTGATTTCAAGCTCTTGAGGTGACACATGAGATAAGAAAGACAAACTGGGTGTTAAGAGTTAAGGTGATGTTCAGGGGCGCCTGGGTAGCGCAGTGGTTAAGCATCTGCCTTCGGCTCAGGGCATGATCCCAGCGTTCTGGGTTCGAGCCCCACATCAGGCTCCTCCACTAAGAGCCTGCTTCTTCCTCTCCCACTCCCCCTGCTGTGTTCCCCCTCTTTCGCTGGCTGTCTCTCTCTGTCAAATAAATAAATAAAATCTTTAAAAAAAAAAAAAGAGTTAAGGTGATGTTCAGAGTTTGAAAGATGATAAAAACTAGCTGAGCATTCAATGGTTTGGGAATTCTCAAACTAGTATGAATGTCAAAAAAGGTTCTCACTACAAAAATGGTTGTATCCTGGGGTCCCTGGGTGATGCAGTCAGTTAAGCATCTGCTTTGGGCTCAGGTCATGATTCCAGGGTCCTGGGACAGAGCCTCGCGTTGGGTTCCCTGCACGGTAGGGAGCCTGCTTCTCCCTCTCCCTCTGCTGCTCCCCCTGCTTGTGCTGTCTCTCTCTGTCAATAAATAAATAAAATCTTAAAAAAAAATGGCTGTGTCTCAAAACCCCGTACCTTTGTTACTACACCTGAAGGATTAGAAATAAACCACATGTATAGTTAGAAGGAGATATTGATAACTACACAAAATAAAATAGTAAACAAAAAGCATATATCAAAACATTATGAGCAGTTTGTTACTGGTTCGTGAAGGGATGAAGATAAATGGAAAAGAATTAAGACTTCTAAAGTAGTTCTAAATATGAATATTTATCTTAAGACAAAGGTGATAATTCCATCTGAAGGGGAAATAAACATTGTTGGGACACTTGGCTAGCCATATGGAAAAAAAATAAAGCTTGGATCCCCATCTCAATCTGTATTCAAAAATAAAATCCAGATAGCCCAAAAATTTAAAGATGAAAAGTAAAACCATAATAGTACTAGAAGAAAACATAAAACAATTTTTTTTCTTTATATCCTCTAAGTAAGTGCAGACTTTCTAAGCATAAGACAAAAGCCATAGAGGGGCACCTGGGTGGCTCAGTCAGTTGAGCTTCTGCCTCTTGATTTTGGCTCAGGTTGTGATCACAGGGTCATGGGATCAAGCCCCGCATTCCGTTCAAGCCCCGCATTCCGTTCAAGCTCAGCATGGAGTCTGCTTGAGATCCTCTCCCTCTCCCTTTGCCCCTTCCCCTGCTCACTCGCACTCTCTAAAAATAAATTAAATAAATAAATAAATAAATAAATAAATAAATAAATAAATAAAATTTTAAAAATACAAAAGCCATAGAGAAAATGAGTACATTTGACTGCATACATTAACTATTTCTATGTGAAAAGTTACCATAGAGAAAGTTGAAAAGCAAAAACAAACTCAGAAAAAAATATTTGCAGCAGATACGGTAGAATAAAAGGCTAATTTCCAGGAGTCCTTAGAAAGGAAAGAGAATGAGACCAAGACAGGAAAATAACGGAAGAAGGAAAAAAGGAGGGAGAGGGAGGAGGAAGAAACAGGTTTGCCAAGACATGAAAAAGTTGTTCGCAGATATGCATGTTTGTTTAAACATAGGAAAATACACTCATCTTCACTTGCAGTTAAAGGAATGCAAAATTTAAAAACAATATTTTTAACCCACAGAAAGTTTTACAATATATTATCTAGCAGAGATCTGGGGAAACAATCAGTCTCACAGTGTGAGAAGGTAAATTGGTACAGCCTCTATGGGAAATAATCTGTTAGTGTTGAAAGCAAATGGGTGGCTCAGTCAGTTAAGTGTCTGACTTTGGCTCAGGTCATGATCTCAGCGTCCTGGGATCGAGCCCTGCGTCAGGCTCCATGGTCAGTGGGGAGTCTGCTTGTCCCTCTGCTCCTCCCCACTCGTGCCCTCTCTCTCTCTCTCAAATAAATAAATAAAAGTCTTAAAAAAGAAAGTTTAAATGCTAACATCTTTGACCCAGCAGGTTAGTTTCTAAGAATTTATGTTAAGAGTTGCAAAGACTATACAAATATGGATATTCATTACAGTATTTTTAGCAACAAAACACTAGAAACAACCTACATGCTTATCAGTAGGTGCTAATTAAATAGATTATGGTGCGTTCATTCAATGGAACACTATACAAGTGTTTTAAAAAACGAATTACGGTCTTAAGGACTGATACGGAATAGTCTTCCAATATAGTGTTCCGTTAAAAAATGCAATCTATGGGAAAATGTGTAGGATATGCTCTAATTTGATCTTGTTAAAAAGAGAGGGCCATTCCTACAGATTCATGTGTGTATATGCATATTTGGTTGCTTAGGAAAACTGTCAATATCCTTTTGAAAGTAAACATGGTATAAACCATCTAAAGGGAAAAAACCACTTTGATTATTTATATCATGGCAACAGAATCCATCTGATCAATGAAATGTGATTCAGGATGTCCTTGACTCATTGTTCCATACCCAGCTCTTATCCTAAAGGTTTCATTTTTTAAAAATAATGAATTTCAAGTGTAAACATGCTTCTTCCAATTTCCTCTTTTCTTCCAAAAAAGATAAAATGAAGAGTGTTCAATTTTTTACATAGTAAGTTCCAGTTCATCATGGTTTACGACTCAGGTTTGCTCGAGCAGGTAAAAGCAGAGAGGATGGTATTATGCCAGCAAGTCAACAAAAAAATCTCCCAGCAGCCTCTGGGTCACCTTCACTTTTTACAGTTTTCTGTCCAGTGCGGGGGAAGATGATCAAAGACGGGTCACCACTCCAGGACCTTGTGCCAGCAGGCCAGGGAGAGGCATCAGGAGACCAGAGTCCCCGGCTTTCAGTCTGGGAGCCATGGTGGCCTTGATGATGAAACACCCTATTTTACCCTTGCTGCAAAGAAGGCTTAAGTTAATAAAGATATTTAGAAGCTAGTGTAGCCTCGCGCTTCCCTGGGTAAGTGATGCCCGTGTCAGATTTGAGCCGTTTTCCTGGATTATGTCTCAGACCCTGTTATGACTGGCAAATGGAAATGAGAATAAACCCAGTCTCTAGACATGTTAATTTGATAGTTTCGTCACAATACATTTAGCAGCAATCAAAATAAAAGGAAAATATTTAAGTTGGTTCTCTATCAACCTTAATTTTTCCATTCGCAGCTTAGTAGCTTATGAAACTTTATAAATACTTAATGAAATTATCTCGGTCTGAGGCAGCGGTTCTTAACTGGGGGGATTTTGACCCCCTGGAGACTTTTGACAAAGGCCAGACACCATGTTTGGTTGTTGAAACCAGGGAGCTGCTTCTGGCAATCTTGGAGGTAAAGACAAGGGCTGTTGCTAAACATCTTACAATACACAGCACAACTCCCCACAGCAAAGAGTAACCCAGGGTAAAATGTCCATAGTGACAAGGATGGGAGACCTTGGTCCCTTTTGTCGCTGCTTTAACTCAAGTTCATGACAAAAATCCAGCCTCCCTTTGATATAAAATCGTCAACTTGTTGCTGAATGTAATGCAATTCCAAAAACTATCAACTAGGTCCTAAAGTACATGGTCTTAGTGTTTCCTCCTTCTCTCTGTCTCTTAATCTCTCCTTCTCCCTCTCTCCCGCTCTCAGGCTGAGTTCCATATTCTTCGGAGCTATTCCTCAAATACTCCATACCTCCGCTACCGTCTTCCTGATAGCAGATATTTAGTCATCCTTTATTATGGCTCAGGTTTGGGCTTTATACGCTCTGCTCTCTCTGCGCTCCACGACCACCCCCCGGGACAGGTGTTAGTTTCCTCCCTGACTCCAGAATGCACCTGTGCTTCGAGTACACCTTCCTTATCACACCAGCCTGGGATCTCTGATGTTCACATCGGCCTCCCCTCCTCCAATGGGGTCTTTTTCATTTCTCTATCTCCAGGGCATCTCAGGCCAAGCCTCACACGTAGTAAGATAAATGACTGATGGAGGAACGCATGGATAAATGGTTATATAGATAGGTCCTGTTAAATTTGAAATCTTGTCACATTTATAATACCCACATAGAGATTCTCTGCCATGTAAAGCAGACAATCTATTTCAGTTTTTCTATATGCCAAAAAAAGGAATGGGAAATATTATAGTATCCAGAGGCTTCTATGAAAGTATTCAGCTAAAAATGTAGGTTTTCATCTTGAGTCAATGTTTCAGTGTCTTAATTCAATTCCCAGTGACCTAAGAAAAGCAACATTATTCCAGAAGTATTCTATTGGAAACATTTCCTAGGAACAGTTTATTTGGTTGATCTTTCAAATACTTTGTCACATGTAATAATATCTGAAGTAAGTGTTAAAATGGCTTTACAGTTTCTGTGCACGGTGATCTGTTGACTGGTGTAATCTGTCTGTAGCGTTTTCACAGCGAATGTGTAACCCCATTATGTCTGTACAGAGAAAGCTACGTAATCACATTTGGCTTGGGCTTTAAAATGGACTTTGCCCTCTCCCTTCATCCCATGACCGCGGAGTAGTTCTTTGGCACATGGAAAAGATATCCAAGTGTATAAGAAAATAGCAGGAGGCTCATCCTTTCTTACTCAGAGTGTAGGGAATACAGAGATTTTTGTTTCTGTTTTTTCCTGGTGTTCGTGCTTTTGAATTATGAATGCACATTTATTCATCCGTAGTGTAAAAATGCAAATACATCGCAATGGTTCCATTAAAAAAAATGTCCAACTCCTCATTCTCCACAGCCAATTTCTTTCCCCATAGGTAAGCATGTCTTTATTACTATTTTAATTTGGGTGTGGATAATTAATACAGGTGCGAACATCAAACACTAGGAAAAGGTGGCGTCTCCCGCCCATTTCCCGTTACTCCAAAGCAGGTGATCACTGCCATTAGTTTTGTTTGCCCTTCTAGAATGAATGTAGAGTTTTATAACATTGGGGGAAAAAAGAACACTTCTTTCAGAGTTCACACTCTAAGCAAAATATTTTTGACATAAAATATATTAAATTTTGTTGTTGTCCCCCCCACACACCTTTTGAGGTGTGTTTAGAACAAGAGAAAGAAAAGGCACACAGGGGTTCTCATTAAGATCTGAGTCAGCTATATAAATTTGTTTTCCTCGGTAGAAGGTAGTTTATTGTTTAGATTTGCTGACTTATTAGGGAGGTAGAAGAGGAATCCTGCAAAACTTGGAAAAACATTTTCCTAAGGTAAAATAGGAAAATGCCTCACATTTTAGACCTGGCTCCTGCCTGTTCTGAGCAAAAGTCGTATGTTGGCTTCAGACCCTCCACTGCTTATAAATCTGAACCACAAACATCTCCGTGTGATGCAATTGTCCCAGGCAAAGGCCAATGGTTTTCCAGGAAATGTCCTCAGTATTGTATGTGTTCAAGAAATGTGTTCTCAGCGTTTTCCTATGATAAAATAGCACTATTTCTCCACGTGAGAAATGCACTTGCCAGGGTGGACTTTTCAGTCACCCCATTAAATGCACGCTTCCGAATCTATCAGAGGGGAGTTTAAATGTTACTTTCCGTCAGATTATGGGTCCGAGGCTTAATGTGATGGGCAACTTCCATTTTCAGGCTTGCTTGTTCTTATTATTTTATTTTGCCTCCGTTTTTCCTCCATATTTGTGTAGAAAGGAAAAATAAATTGTCAAATAAATACAGCAGTCAAGCAAACAATATGTACACGATATGAACTGTACAGATTTTTCTCGAAACAGTACCTTCTATTTAATCATGACCTGAAAAATCTCAGACTGCTCTAAAGCCTTCAAAAAAAACATTTTCTTCCTATTTTAAATCTCATTAACTTGCTGTTTTATCCTCACAGTGCCCATATAATGAAAGTAAAGAGAACAGAGCATTATTACCTGTCTATGCATGAGAAAGCTGAGGTCACAGAAATAGCCTGAGTGCTTGGGGACACAAAGTCAGAGATAAAATCTAGAAAAGATTTCTGGGCTCCCCTATCATTGTTTGCTCTGCTGAGAATACTGTGTTTGTGGCATTCTTTCTTTTCCTTTAACCAAGCAGCTCCCTGCCTATAATATCACACTGTTCATTTTGTCGATTGGAAACCAATGAGCAGAGAGGATGAGTGCTTCCCCACATGACCTGGAACCAAACACAGGAGCTAAAAATAGCACGTGCAATTGCCAGGCCCTAATCCCTCACTCAGGTCCTTTAACCTCACATTTGGGGTCCCGATATTAGAAGATATTAGGAGTCCGTGTGTCTCCTGGAGTGATGGCTTCTCTCCAGCTATGGAGCTTATTGCTACCCCTGTGCAAGTCAGGGACCTGGCTTTGCCATTGACAAAGCGCAGGAGGGAGGGATCCTGGGCCTCCAGCTTTGGAAATAGGCAAAATGCAGAATTACAGGACAATTCAGGGCAAGGTGGCGTTTGTCTGGAAAAAAACAAATAGGTCAAGGAAAAACAGTTCGAAGGCCTTGGAAAACTGTCTCAAGTGCCAGTTTACTTTGCTCATGTACATACCCCCCCTAAAATGGGCACTTTCGCAGAGTGACTATGTGTCACTACATGTCCAGGTAAGGAGGTTATGTTGAACTAAATCCCTTGGAAATCTACCCCCCTTAGACATCTTGAAGCTGAAAACCCATTAAAATCAAACAGATTGAAAGAAAATCCTAGTCGTCTAAAGAACATTTCCATCAGAGAACAGTTCCCCTGAGCAGTGAATTTTTCATTTTATCTGTTTTTAACTTTAAGGCACAGTTAGCCTCTCGAGGCTTCTACAAGTTGCTCACCAGTGATTTTCCCAGACATGAGAAGTTCTTTAATTGAGAAGGGGCAGAGAAGGAAAAATGTTGGAAAGAGAGTGAGAGAACAAGATTGTACAATTAATTAGAACAAAAACAGATGCCATTTTCTATACAAATTAGTAGACTGTCACATAGAATAAGACTACACTTTATTGGCTACAGTAAACTATTTTTATTATAGTAGTAAGTTTTTCTAATTATAGGAAAATTAGAAATTGCATGTGAACAAAAAAGAAAAATCCACAATCACATCACCAGAAATAACTACTATATAATTTATTGAATTTCTATCATATTTTCTTCCAGCTATTTTTCCTTAATACAGTATCTATGCATATTCATGTAAAACAGACATCATGATACACATCGTTTGGTAAACTACTTTTATCGCTTAACTATGTAGCATAAATATATTTTATGGGAATATGTATTTATCTACATAATTAATTTTAAAGGCTGCATAACATTTAATTGTATGAATGTACCAAAGTTTATTTAAAAACATTATTATTGGTACCAATTTTTCAATATGATGAACAGTTCTAGAATAAACAGCCTTATACAAATGTCCTCACATACCTGTTTAATTATTCCCTTCATAAAAATTCCTGGAAGCAAAGTTTCTGGGTCAAAGAAATGCACATTTTTGGACTATTGACTCATTCAGACCATTTAAAAATAGCAAGCAACGAAGGTTGGACTACTCTTTTTAAAAGCAACCTGAGCAACAGAACATTATATTAGAGGAACAAATGAAAAACTGTATCAGAAAAATTAAAGTATTTTTTAAAATAACTATAACTAGCAACTTTTGCAACTCTAATTTTAGTTCTAAATCTTGGTGGTTTGTGTATGAGAAGAAAGGAAATGCGGAAGGGATGAAAGGATAGACAACAAAAGCCTATATAAAAGAAATCAAGGGAAAGAGAAAGGGGAACACAGAGAGAGAAACCCTACCACCTGCTTTAGTCCTTGAATCCACTATGTTCCATTCCCCCTTGGCTTTTAGGCAAAAAGTCTGATATCTCTAAATGGACTCAGCCCTAAGTGTCCAGGCCCAAAACTAATGAACAAACACACATCCACCCACCGGCATTCCCAGTGAAGGACACAGGTTAGGCAACTCTGGGCATCTCACAGTGACACTTACTAGGATAGGGACTTTCCTTTGCTTGGTCTCAAACTTGTTAGCATAATTTTATTGGTTGATCTTTCTATTTCACTTTCTTTTCTTTTTCTTTTTTAAGATTTATTTATTTATTTGAGAGAGAGAGAGAGTCCATGCAAGTGGGGAGAGGGGCAGGGGGAGAGAACCTTCAAGCGGACTCCCTGCTGAGCGCAGAACCCCATGTGGGGCTCAATCTCTCAATCCTGAGCTGAAACCAAGAGTTGGACACTCAACCGACTGAGCCACCCAGGCGCCCCTCTATTTCACTTTCAAAGATGTAGGAGAGAGGAAATATTTTCTAAAGTCTCTTAGAGTTATCAGAAGTAGTTTCAAAACTGTGATAAATCATGATTATTTTTAAAAGAAATATTGCTTAGAATTCTAAGAAATGAAGGTCTGCAGAAAATCCCTGGTAAATGAGACCAAAATGTCATTTGAATACTCCAGAGTAATAAATACCTTACATGATGGTCTTTAAGGTTGGTTAAGTTTTGAATAATCAATTCTCTATTATGTCCTCCTTAATGTTTTTTTGCCACAGGTAGAAAAATTGAATACAGGGTCAAACAGCTTCGCTGTTTTCCACCTTTAGTATGAT
Source organism: Ursus americanus (assembly GCF_024610735.1). NCBI lineage: Eukaryota > Metazoa > Chordata > Mammalia > Carnivora > Ursidae > Ursus > Ursus americanus. Next base: position 59,713,071 of record NC_142135.1, read on the forward strand.
ACCTGTGGCACCTTGACATTCATTGGACAAATATGTACTTGGAATCTTTAACTTATGTTCTTCACAATGCTCTAAGAAAAAATAAACTGGATCATGGAGGAGAGCAACTTTTGATGAAGGAGTAGGGAGCAGCACTGGGCACAGCTGGTGAGAAAGAAGCCAGCCAGCCAGGAAAAACATTCCAGGCAAAGGACACAGGTTAGGCACCTGCAGACAATAATACCAAGGTGGGTATGGCTCATTTGCAAATATGGACTCTTGAAATAAGAAGAAATAATCTCTATTCAACGTGGAGCCACATTTAGCACTTGTCTTAGTCCTTTCAGACTGCTATAACATAACACCATAGACTAGGTGGCTTGTAAACAACTAAAATTTATGTCTCACGTTCTGGGGGCTGGGAAATCCAAGGTCAAGGCCCCAGTGGATTTGGTGTCTAAGACAAGCCACCTCCTGCTTCATAAATGGCCATCTTCTCACTGTGTCTTCCCATGACGGCAAGGGTGAGGGAGCTCTCAGGGATGCTAGATTTCCACATATGAATTCAGGGCGGGAGGCAGGGGATGGACGGAAACATTCACTCCTAGGAAGGTCTTTATACCTGTAGACAAGCAGGTGTAAACAAATCTCTGACCAAGTAAAAACCATTTGATTAGTTTATCTCTGTTTTTAACATATCGCACTCAATTTAGCAATGAATCCATTAACACTATTATTTTCTTGTCATAATGGAGTAACCCTATAGATTGTTCCCTGAACAAGCTTAAATCTGCTTGAAAAAAGAAAATGAATACTGGAAGAATTAACATGCATTGAAATGTTAAATGGAAGGGATTAGCGGAAAGTTCAGTGGGAGTTCATAGATCATTTCAGAGAAAAGGGAGTGGTCTAAAGTTGGAGGCGGGACTTCATCCATTTCATCAGCAGACAGTTGCTACATATTTATACTTAGGTTAGGTTCTGGGGAAGACATAGACACTGGATAACTAAAATATGCCTTTGTCCTTGAATGGCTCATTGTCCAATGGAGAGAGCCTGAAAGTGAAATAAATAATTACAATTCAATGTCATAAATATAGACATGTACAAATTGCAAAGGGAACAGAAGGTATTTGTGGGAGAGAAGAGGAAGACTGACCCCACATCAGAGGAAATGAGAAGAAATGACATCGTGCTAAGGCTTACAGAATGACTCAGGTGTTGGGGGTGGGAAGAGGGGCATGATGAGTGCAGGGGAGGGGGAGGCACTGGCTTCCAGTTGTGGGATGAGTAAGTCACAGGGAGGAAAGGTACAGCATAGGGAATACGGTCAATGGTACTGTGATAGCATCCTACGACGACAGATGGTCTGGCCCGCTCAGTCAGAAGAGCATGTGACTCTTGATCTCAGGGCCAGATGTTGTGATTACTTCAATAAATAAATAACCTTAAAATATGTATATATAAGGTATAGGCTTGCTGAATCACTATGCTATACACCTGAAATTAATTTAACATTGTGTGTCAACTCTACTTCCAAAAAAAAAAAAAAAAAGTAAACCCCCCCAAAAAGAACGGTCCTATTTAGGGTTCTAAATGCTGATGTTTATTTTTTAAAAAAAAGATTTTATTTATTTATTTGACAGAGAGAGACAGCCAGCGAGAGAGGGAACACAAGCAGGGGCAGTTGGAGAGGAAGAAGCAGGCTCCCAGCGAGCAAGGAGCCCGATGTGGGGCTCGATCCCAGGACCTGGGATCGCGCTCTGAGCCAAAGGCAGACGCTTAACGACTGCGCCCCCCAGGCACCCCGTAAATGCTGATGTTTAGGCACCTGGCTGGCTCATTTGGTAGAGCATGCAACTCTTGATCTTGAGCCCCATGTTTGGTATAGAGATTACTTAAAAATAAAATTCTAGGGGTGCCTGGGTGGCTCAGTCAGTTAAGCGTCTGCCTTTTGCTCAGGTCATGATCCGGGTGTCCTGGGATCAAGCCCTACATCAGCCTCCCTGCTCAGTGGGGAGTCTGCTTCTCCCTCTCCCTCTGCCCCTCCACCCTGCTCCTGGTTTCTCTCTCTCTCTCTCTCTCTCAAATAAATAAAAATCTTTTTAAAAAATTAAAAATTATAAAATCCTAAAAAAATGAATAAGTGAAACTAAAGTGAACCCTTTAAATCCCCCATAAGGTACTATCTACATATATAGTATCTAGATATCTAGTGTCTATAAGCCCAACACAGCCAGATTTTCCTCCACTTTAGGAACAGATTGTTACTTCTTCTTTGAGTACCAGATGAAGAGTTGGCTTGTGTTTATTGGCTCTGTGGTATGAAAAACACTTATCTTTAAACACTGGGATTACACCCTCTGTAGTGAGATACTCACACTAACATATGAGAGGCACAGGGGATCGGAGCAGACTGAAGAAACAGTAGACTCGAGCCTCCCGTCTCATGCTTGTTCAGAAGCATAAAGTCATTAAGGAGAATGGGCAGGTAGAATTGTCCCATTTCTCCATATCTCTTTGTAGAGCGTACAGTTGACTTCTCAAAAATTAAAGTCCCTTCTTTTGTAGCTGCTCACCGGGTGAAGGAAAGGGAGAAGGGTGCTGTAGACAGGGGGACAGGATGAGGAAGGCCAGGCAACGGAGACCATCTTGGCCTGCTCAGAGAAAACGAAGCTGTCCAGGATGGCTAATTATTGGATAGGGTACAGAGAGTTGGCCAAACGATGGTTGGACAGCTCGTCATATCATACAAGTCTTTGGATTCGCGACGGTGTAGGCAATGAGGAGCCATCTGATATTTTTAAATCAGGAGGTGACAAGATGGGCTTTGTTTATGGGAAGACCATTTTCATAGCCTGTTGAGGATGAGGTCAGCACATTTTTTTCTGTAAAGGGCCAGATCATAAATATTTTAGGCTTTGTGGGTCATCCATCATACGTCATGTGTCTCGGTCAGAAGTACTTCTATCTGTCTTGTGGCACGAAAGCAGCCATAGGCGATGTGTAAACAAATGGGCATGGTTGTGTTCCAATGAAATTTTATTGACAAAAACAAGCTGTGGGCCAGATTTGGCCTGAGGAGCCAAGTTTGTTGATCCCTGGATTAGAAGATGGTGAGGTTACGAGTGGAGAGAGAGTCAGTAAACTAGGTGATAGTCCGGGTCAGTGGGTTTCAAAGTGTAGTCCCCCGACCAACAGCATCAGTGTCCCCTGGGAACTCTGGGGGTGGGTCCCAGAGACCTGGGTTTGAACAAGCCTTCCAGGTGATTCCAATGCTTGCTAACATTTGAGAACCACTGATCTAGGAGAGATGACAGAGAAAGCATTTCCACACTGGGGAGGTGGCAGTAGGAAAGAGTAAGATGGACAGACTTAAGATGTTCTAGCAAGATCAGATCTCACTTTCTAACATACTGATGTACAGGAGACAGGACTTCGGTGGTTATTTGGTTGAAAGGTTGGGGAGATGGAAAACAGTAGTTAAATTGTCTTCATTTGTTCTGCCTACTTCTTGATCTCAGGGCCTAGAACAATGCCAGGCATAAAGTGCTCGAAAAGTATCTTTTGAACGGATCAGTGAGTGATTATATCAAGCTTTTACAATTTAGGCGACTGAATGGATGAGACATGGCATTCACCGAGTGAGAACACCTTTTATGATTTTTGAACAATTAGGAGGAAAGAGGATAAAGGGACATTTACGGAGTGCCAGCTTCGCCCACTATGTGCCAGGCATTTTGTTACCGTATAATCTCATTTGTTCTTGCAAACAGTATTTAAACAGCTACTATCATCACCATTTCCCAAATGAAAACAATGGAGGTTCTGACAGATAAATAACGTGGTGCGAGTCTAACGCAGACAGTGAGTGAGAACGAAACCCAGGCTCATGCCACCTTGCAGAACAGAGTTCTGTTTTGAATTTCGGCCAGACTGCGGAATAGGAAAGCTCTAACGATAAAACACCGTGGAACTTTACTGCTTACAAAGCAGTTTCGCTGATTATTTCTTTTGAAGGAAATCTCTCTGTGTAGCAGGAAAAAAACAAACAAAGTTCTAGGTTCAGGCTTTGTCACTCCTGCTGGCCCCGAGGTAGCCACGTGCTCACCCGTAAAGCGGAGGCATGAAGATCATTAATAGGGCTGCTGTGCAAGTCAAATGAAATACGTAAAGCACCTGGCGGGAGACGAGAGCGCAATAAATGGTGGATATTATTATTTTATCATCCTTAATAGAGCTCGATGTCAAAGCTCTCTCTGTAAGGATGGTGATGAGCCACTCCGTCCCCCCACCCCAAGAAGTCGCCTGAGAGAGGTTCTCTCAGTTTACATCTTACAAGTACCTCTTCATGGGTTTCACTGTTGTGCTTAAATCACTCATCTCCTTGTTCAAGGTGTGCTGACATGTAAGCAGGATTTGAATTTGGTGAGGCCCGTTCTCTTTAAAGGCTGGCTTCAGCTCGCATTTTTGCTCTTGGTGGCCACACCGGTGGAGCACTGCCGGGTCTCAACTCTCCTTTCATACTGGTATTCCTTCTCTGGACGCTTCGATTTACTTCTTTTTCCAATCTGCAGCTGCTACACAATTTTCCTGCGTCCATTCCCCAACTTGTCAAGTCCAACAAGGGCCGGGTTTGGAGATCGGAGGGAGAGAAAGTCGTCCTTGAAAGAAATGCCTCCTTGTTTCAAAGGAATTCACTCACTGTTACGAAGGCAAAAAAGAGACCGTGTGAAGAAAGCTGGGTTTGCTAAAGAAGCAAAACGAGTCACCAATCTCTGCTTCACTTACTCTTTTTTTTTTTTTTTGTACTTTTTTTTTTTTGTACCTAATGGAGATGGTGGCTCTCCTCCTTCCAAAACCTGAGAACATCACTTCTTCTACCTGCTGGAAGACAAGTTCCGAACAACACTAGTGCCTTTATCACAGAGACGTTGGTTTGTGACATTGTGTTTACCAGCTTTTAGAAAAGAACCTCCTTGCTTTCGACTGTGTTTTAGGTGATTTTAGAAAAGAAGACTACTGCTTTGCAACATGCTAGGTAAACAGCAGTTTCCATTTCAAGGGGAAATCATACTTGACCATCTTGCCTCCTTGATTCCGCCAGATTAGGAAACAAGCAGAGATAAACACAGCTTCAGGGGAATCGGTTGTACACTAAGGGAAGGAATAACTGGGCCTTTTAAGGTAAATGGAACTGACAAAGTGCATTCTGCGAAAAATAAACACAGCTATAGGAGAGTTACTCTGAACACTGATATCTGCAAATGATAGTTGAATAATTTTGATGCGAGGGTCTTTTTCTCAAGATTTGAAATAAAATCTTTCCCCTGCCCCCCCTCACCATTTAACTAAGCTTTTAGTCATCTGATAAAAATCATGTTGTCAGAAATGACAGAACTAATTTGTGACTTTTTCCCAGATCAATTTTGATGTAATACAAGATTAAATGAATAGTTTCCCTTTTTTCCCCTTCATGAATTAGAACAAATTGTACTGTTCACTGTGTCCTGTCACACAGACTGGCTTGACAGAAACCTCAGGATTTTATTGCAAGATTTGGAGAATAATTATTAGAGATCCATTTTCCCTCAATGTTTATTGGATTCGCAAAAGATAACCGATGATTTCTCATTGTAGGATGAGAACATCTAACGTAATGACGTTTGGGATGGGTCTAGTCTAGAGCTCTCGGACCTTCTCGGAGTCCTCCGATTTTTGCTTTGAATTTATTAACTGGGGTGATAAGAACCAAAGACTCCCCACAATGTCCCTTCCACTCAGTGGTAAACCGGGGAGGGGGAAATCATGGAAGCAATGCTGCCGGTGATTTCTACTCACAGCAATTCACACGTACAGCCCTCTGCCAATTACACCCGTGTTGTAACTTCTGACACTTACACAGGCAGCTTCTCACATGCACATATGTTGTTCTCCCCTTTTGAGGAAATGAATCCCAACCTCTTGCACACTAGCAGGCCATGATTAGCTCTAATCCCAAGGCTTTCTGACAGGAAAATTGACTATAAGAAAACGAGGGAAACTGACCAAGAGAACACAGAGTTCGTTTTCTCTCCCCCAAAATGGCATCAAATCATTGCCCCAAACTTTCCTTCAATATGCTCGTCAAAATGTCCTCAAGGAAATCATCTTGAAATCCATAAAACTAATAAACCTACTCCTTAGAGTTGTTTTGCTTCGGTATAATATTTGGCAGGAAAATGTGGTCAAAGAGAGTGCATCATATTAAATGGATTTTATGTTTATTGACTCCTTGTAGCACTACGTAATTGATTTATGCATGCTTTAGAAAGCTTTATTTCTGAAACATGAAATATATCATTTATAGTTTATTAAGTCCTGCATTTGGTAAAAGTTGGCATAAGGCCCTACTTAGGTCAGGAACTTTACCCTTTGCTTACAGCACTATTTCTGTGAGAAAATAATATTTGATGCACTTTATTTCCACTTAGAGTAAGTTTTCTGGTAATATAATCCACACGTAAAGGCTGCTGGTACGCCCCAAGTGCTACCCACTGTCATCTTCCCACTGTGTTTGAAGGAGATTTTTCTGTGTTCTTTTGTGACAAGTTAAAAAAACAAATGAGAGAAAATAGTAAAAAATAAAGTGTGTCTTAGGACCGAAGGTTTTTATTCTACTGGTTTTTAGAACTGGCAGGAGTGGCCTAAGACCAAATAGAAAGACTATTACAGTAACACTAGGATTTTGAAAACTACCTCATGATAACTATATCTCTATCTATATAGCATATACATGAAAAAACAATACAGTAATAGTAAGTCTTAATATAATTACTACATGGACAAGTGGATGGGTGCCAATATTAAGAACTCAAATCTGGTCTTATGTCACCAAGGTGCCACATAAGGGAGGCCCATGAGTACTGGACCCATTGCTGTAGCCCATTCCTGGTACCTCATTCCATCCTTCTGCCTGCCAATTTTCTCTCCTCCGTGCTCCCTCCAGAATACGTTTGGCAAGTCTTGTTCCTCCTGCTTCCCCAAAACCACTAGGGCAATCTACTGAACTCACCCCCATCCGGTAAGCAGGAACCAACAAATACGTAATATGAGAACTAAAACTCAGCACTTCTATTGGAAGATACGGGGAAAACTGGAGGCAGAGGTGGTGCTCTATTTAGGAATTTCCTTGAATCGTCATATCCAGTGTCACTTACTTCTCTTTCAAAATATGTCAAGGGCGATAACCATGACATGTTACGTTTTGTTTGCATTCTAAGCACTAACCAACAGTTAATAGCATTAATGGGAGAGAACCCTGCCTGAGAGTGAGGTAAAATGGTGGCCCACGTAAACAGCACTGAGAATTGGCTTTGAAATGTGCTTCTGTCAAGACATACTTACATCTGGACAGCTCTGTTTTCCAAATTCAAACAAAATTAAGTGGAGGCACAAGTCAAGAGAGTCTTGCCTCCTTATCCCAATGTCTAGTCCCCGACCCTCTGCCTTCCAGTGCCACCTGGCAGACTGCTCATGTTCCCCACAGATGGGACTCACCAGCCCAAACCTCTGCCCCTCCATCTTTCTTGACTCAGAGACCTTTGTTTTGTGTTTTGTTTGCGATTGAGTCAAAGTGCTTCCTTTGCTAACAGATAAATTTGATGTAACAATCATTGTTAAAGTGCAAAACTAAAAAGTCAAAGTAAGTAATGATTGGAAACAGTGGAAGGGCTGTTAAAAATAGAAAGCAAGATTTGCCACAGGCGATCACCCCGGACCGACAGTCGGTGCATCCGTCGTGCACCTTGCAGATTTTTCGGCAGGGGCGTAACAGTCCACTTTGTGGGTTACCGTAAAGTGTCTTCCTGCTTCAACCTAGCCTGCTTTCTCACGGGCTTTCGTTATGGCAGCTCACACTGTGGTGATGGGGCCAGACAGCCCGGTAGCCCTCGGTCTCCAGGAGTCTTGTCACTTAGGAGCTACGGAAGTTTGGGTACTTGATTAACCCTCCTGAGCCTCACATCTCTTTGAGCGAGAGAGTTACCAGTTCTATGTGTAAAGGGCACATTCCCTGATGCGTCTCCTTTTATCATTCTGCATTAATTTACATAGCAACATAATATTCTAATTATTTTAAGTTTTGTCTTTTTTTTTTTTAAGATTTTATTTATTTATGTGACAGAGAGAGAGACAGCCAGCGAGAGAGGGAACACAAGCAGGGGGAGTGAGAGAGGAAGAAGCAGGCTCCCAGCAGAGAAGCCTGATGTGGGGCTCGATCCCAGAACGCTGGGATCACGCCCTGAGCCGAAGGCAGACGCTTAACAACTGAGCCACCCAGGTGCCCCTCTTTAAGTTTTGTCTTTATAAGAGCAAGTAGTATTATTCTGTTGGATTTGGGGAGTAAAGTTTTTTGACTGCGCACAGGTGTTTACTCCATTTTGAGTGTGATCATCCTCTTTGCTTAATTGCGTGTAGGTTTGAATCGCTTTCTCGAGTAGCTTCCTGACATAGACTATGTCAGTAATACTGCTTGTTGTAAAGCTAAAGGATGCATTTATCTGGGTAAGTGTTTAGGTTGTAGCTACACACGGAAAATGCTTCGATAGTGTTGGCCAGATTGATGCTGAGTCATTGCCAGTTGAGTGAATGTATTGTGCCTGCAGAAGTGGTCCTCATCCTTGAAGCCTAGGTCCTGTGCCCCCTTCTCTGTGACGTGTTCCTTGATAGCCTGATGTGAAGCTAACACTTTTTCCTCTGATGTCCCATTCTGTTTTGCTTATATCATTCTTATATTAGTACCAAATTCAGCTTTTTAAAAATGTTCCTTTTTTAACCTTTCTACTCAATTATAGGATCTTTGGGAGCATGAAATATGTCTTATATTAAGATAAGCAATGATCCAGTGAGGAAGTCAGACAAAGCTTTGGCTCAACCTTAAGTTCTCTCTGGAAACTTCTGTGAAAGGTCCCGTCCAGTCCAAGCCTGACCAGCCCTCAATTCCTATAATATCTATTCCAACCAAGCAATTTAGCCTTTAACTGTATACTTTCACATTAGTCTCTAATTATTTTATACTTCTAAAGCCACAAATAGATTATAAACTTCTTGAGAGCGGAGACTATCAATGAAATAAATAAGAATATGTAGGGGTGCCTGGGTGGCTCAGTCAGTAGAGCATGTGACTCTCGGGTCGTGAGTTCGAGCCCACGTTGATGGTAGGGTTTACAGAGTAGTAGTAGTAGTAGTAGTAATAATAATAAAGAATATCTGTGAAAGCTCTAAAGAAGTGTGATACAAACAAAAGGGCTGTTGTGTTTTTGCTTTTTCTTAGTGCTCATCACACAATCTGACACTTGGAAAGAATTTAACACATACTTATGGGACTAACCACAAGTATTCATACGAGGGTTCTGCTCCGGTGGCTGGGCATTTCAGATCAACTTTTGTCGTTTTTATCTTTAATAATATGAGAAAAGAGAATGCTCTTAACAACATAGGAAATGCCCATGGCATCAGAATATTCAATGGTTTTTGAGGTGAGCCAAGATGAGAAAGAAAACTGACCCTGAAATCACACAGAGTGAGTGTGTAAGTCCTGTTCCCCAGACGGCATGTGAGGATGGCATATCTGACCCCAATCATGCTGTAAGCCAACGGGACACATGTCTGGGTTGCCTGGCAGAAATTACCACCACAGCTGAAAACACAAATCAGGTAATTGATCAACTGGTGATGATCTGACTCAACTATCTCCACCTACTACCTAGACTTCTTTAGGTCAACTGTCTAGGAAACATTATTTGCTGATACTCATGCCTCCAAGAAACACAATTTTGCAAGCTCAGAGCTGTGGAATAGAATGATCTAAATCTGGAGAACCAAAGTCCAAAGTCAACCCTAGGTCATTTCTTCAGCGACAAGATATTTACTGCGTATGTACTACGTAAGAGACCAAATTAGGTGCCAGGATACATGAATGCATAAGACAAACCAAGTTCCTTCTCTCATGAAGATGATATGCTGGTAGCTGAGAGAGATAACAAAGTATAAACAATATAGCGAATATAAATTCAGATCGTGAAGAGGACCGCGGAGAAAGATTAAGCAGGTAAAGGGTTTTGAGAACAAGGGGCCGGCAACCTAATTTAGAGAACACGGCACACAAAGGTCTCTCTGAGGGGGCAACACTGAACCTGACATAACATGACTCTACAAGGCAGGACGCTTCCACGCGGACAATGCAGTGAGCACAGAAGCCGTGAGACGCAAGCTGCCTTCATATATGCGAGAAAAAGGGAGAGGCCTGTGTGGCTGGAGAGAGACAGGAAGAGTGAGAAGCGGGATCTAGATTATGCAGGGGTTTATAGGTCAGCTTGTATTCGGAATGTTTTGGAAAGCTTTGGGGACTTTGGAGCAGAAAAGTAACAGGATCCAGGCTACATTTTTAAAAGATCATTCTGGCATCGGTGGAGAGAAGAGATCCTACGGGACAAAAGACTGGAAAGACGGAGACCAGGCCAGAGACTATTGCTATAGTCCCAGCAAGTGATGACAATTGCCTAGGCCAAGGTAGAGGTCCTGGAAACGGGGAGAAGTGGTTAGATTCAGAATATATTTTGAAGGTAGTGCCACAGGACTTGCTGATGGATTGGATGAGGGATATGAGAGAAACGGATGAGTCTGACCGTTCTTACCAGTAGAAGGTATCAGAAAATAGCCCCTAAAATTCAGCTGTGTAGGAATAAGCGCACCCAGATACACTCTTACACCAATAATAAGGAATAAGAGTTGAGGGGCGGCTGGGTGGCGCAGTCGTTAGGCGTCTGCCTTCGGCTCAGGGCATGATCCCGGCGTTCCGGGATCAAGTCCCACATCAGGCTCCTCTGCTGGGAGCCTGCTTCTTCCTCTCCCACTCCCCCTGCTTGTGTTCCCTCTCTCTCTCTGGGTCTCTATCTCTGTCAAATAAATAAATAAAAAATCTTAAAAAAAAAAAAGAGTTGAAGTCTGTCAAACAACTACTTAACCTTAAAGCAACCAATTAGCGACTGAGTTTAATCATCAATTGGCAAATAAATGCTTAAACTGAAACCATGATTTCTTTCAATAATTTTTGTATGTATGGCCGCATGTATATCTTTCTGCTTATTAATATATACAACCTATGTAGCCAGGTAGAAGTCTACATCTGTGGGACACTAGATCAGGACTCAAAGGTACTGTTTTTATAGCTCAGCACCATAGTACTTGGGATGAAGAGAAGACAACCATCTAGAGACTCTCAAGTATCTAGCTAAGTAACTATAATTTCTCATTTCTATCCACAGATTTGCTGTCATAAGAAACATAGCAATCATGTGAAGATATCATCCCAGAATAGCAGTGGCATATCACCTCATTAGTGACTGCTTTACTTAGACCTGTTCAGATCCCAGAAAAGCACCTAGAATATAAAATCATAAGTAAATTGCAATTGGGCAAGAACACCAAACATATGACTCTTAATATATCTGAAGAAAATATTCATGATAGCAAAACATGCATAGACCCAGATACTAAAACTGAAAATGAGGCAATTACTCTCCTTGCAAGAAACAAAGAGTCAGTCCTCAAATGTGGGGTGATTTAAGTTTTTTTTTTTAATCAAAAACTGCAGGGGGGCTCCTGGGTGCCTCAGTCGGTTAAGCATCTGGCTCTCGATCTCGGCTCAGGTCATGATCTCATGGGTGGTGAGACCGAGCCCCGCATCAGTCTCTGTGCTCAGCAGGAAATCTGCTTGAGATTCTCTCTCTGTCCCTCTCTCTCAAATAAATGAAATAATTTTTTTTTTTTTAAATCTAAAACAGGGCTCCTGGCTGGCTCAGTCAGTAGAGCATGTGACTCTTGGTCTCAGGGTTGTGAGTTCGATTCACACACTGGGTGTAGAGATGACTTCAAAAAATAAAATCTTTGAAAAAAAAATCAAAACCTATCCACCTGGTTTGTCAGTGCAATTCCTTCAAATAAGTTACTCAGCAGTTACAGCATTTAATATTTACGATGTCAAAGAAACTTTACAAATTATTTCACAAGACATACTAACATGGGAATGTCTCATATTTTTTTTTAAAGATTTTATTTATTTATTTGACAGAGATAGAGACAGCCAGCGGGAGAGGGAACACAAGCAGGGGGAGTGGGAGAGGAAGAAGCAGGCTCATAGCGGAGGAGCCTGATGTGGGGCTCGATCCCATAACGCTGGGATCACGCCCTGAGCCGAAGGCAGGCTCTTAACCGCTGTGCCACCCAGGCGCCCCGGGAATGTCTCATATTCCTATGGATGAAGGATGAAGAACCTGAGGCAAAGCCCCAGCTAATGCCCTGCCTACGGCAACCGAGCAAGTTGGCAAGAGAGCCAGGAGGAGAACGTAGAGGACAAGCTGAACAGCGTGGTGTGGGTGAGAGGCAAGATAGGAACTTAGTTCCCATTACTAATTGACTCATGCATGGAATTATTCAGTACATAGCTCTGTTCGGCATAACTTGGATAGATTCTCTTTTTTCCCCCATTTTAGCAACTAGAAGTAGAAATGTTTTTACACTAATAGACATGTAGTAGACATAATCACAGTAACACTAACAAAGAGAAAACCGGATAGGATGGAAATGAAAGACAGCTACACTTGAGAACGTCAAGAAGTAGAAAAATATATTAAGGATATAGTATCAGAGATAATTACAAATATGTTTTCAACTACGTAATTTGGTGTGACACAACTATAGATAACAGTGAACTTCACTGAATGTTTATAAATGATGCCTTCAGGAATCGAAAAAGGACATACATACGAAAATATATAACACAGAGCTAGAAGGAGGACTGTGACCCAAGGAACAAGATAATTAGGAAATCACAAAAACCTCTTTTAGAAAAAAATCTTAATGTATTTTAAGCAGGACTGTTGTCAGGGATATTGGTGTGTTAACATGACTTTTAAATATTCAGAGCAATCTGTTAATAAAATTAGCAGCCAGAATGAACTTTCTTAATCAGAGCAAAAAGACAAAACAACCCCCCCCCCCCAGGTAGGGGACAAATCCCCAAGACCAAGACCGGGATGAAGCAACAACTTTATGCTAAGCTCTTGGGGTGAACAAACAGTCAAATCAGCTGAGAAATGGCTAAAAATGTAGTTAGCAGACTTTTACCAAACTAGATGAAGGGTTCCTAAGATGTGTATTTTCTTCGCACCGCTGATCCATTATGAAACAATGAAAAAGTGACCTATGGGCACACAAGCTAAACTTTGAAACACTTGACCTAAAGCGTGTAATAAGTGCTCTCTTCTGCCAAGAGGTCCAGTCAGTTCAGAGAGAGTTTGCCTACATAATGCCAGACATCTGTGCAAAAGCTGCAAATTTTGGTCAAGGATTTTAATGTTTTGTTGATGCGATGCCAAACATCTGGGTATTTGAAAATATCTAGATAATTGACAGACTTTTTACATTTCGTCCAGATGTTTGGCATCAGAGTTAAATACCAGCTTTCTAGCTAAGTCCGTTTGTGATGTGGAAGAGCTCCCAGTATCTCCTTAGTAGGAAAAAAGAGAGGGTTAAAGCCGTGTATACAACGTGATCCCGGTCTTGAAAACAAAAATCGTATGTATGCCCGTCGGAAGGAATTCAGAGGGAAACATACGGAAAGGTTTAGAGTGAGCATTCATTCTCTGGATGGCAGGATTATTGCCGATCCTTATTTCACTTATAGTTTCTAGAAACTTTTTCTAATGTGCTTCAGTAAAACCGACATTGCTTTTATAACCAGCAAAAGTTCTAATTGTGCCATTAGTCAGGATCCGTTCATTTGAAAACTAAGGAAGTTTAATTTATTGCTTGGCACTGTGTATGTACAATTAGGGCTACGAACCTACCTCCCAGCAGGTTATGCTGGTTTTAGAAAAACAAGTCCAAAGTAAGTTCACAAAGATATGAAAGCTCTGGGAATCTAGTGACTACGAGGCATACATGGTCGGAAACAATGGGCCCGACTGGTTTTCTTTTTACCCTTAATGAATCAACTAGAACTGTTTGGTTTTTTGGTTTTGTTTTTTTTTTAAGATTTTATTTATTTATTTGAGAAAGGGAGAGCAAGAACAAGCTGGGGGAGGGGCAGGCAGAGGGAGAAGCAGACTCCATGCTGAGCAGAGAGCCCGACACAGGGCTGATCCCAGGACCCTGAGATCATGACCTGAGCTGAAGGCAGTTGCTTAACCAACTGAGCTACCCAGACGCCCCTTGACTGGAACATTCTGTTCTGCATACATCCCAGTCTATGCCTGCCTACATGTATACATGCAAGCTCAGATCACCTGCCACGATTCCTAGCAAGGTCCAGCGCTCAACCAGAGAAAGGCCTACTCTTGAAGCCACCATTTCCACTGCCTTTCTACCTTCTGTCCCAGGCCCCTTCTCTAGGGCTGACAAATTAAATTTGGCTTTAATTCATTTTCATGCTGTTGAAAAGTTCCTCCAAGTTGAGACGTGTAGAAGGGTAGTGTCCTCAGTATATCCAACCCACATCCCTCGTTGTATAGGTGGAGAGACTGAAGCCCAGGGAGGTTAAATGCCAGGCCTATGATGGTACATTCAAGTCTCAAAAACCAGTGTCTATTTCCAGCGAAGGGCCTGTTTTCGCTACACGGCCCTACAGTGGCTGTTCTAGTCCCTAAATTTCTTCATCTATAAAATGGACTAAATATTTGTATGCAAAGTGCTTTGGGATATTTAAGATCGAAACTAAATATAAAGTATTAGTCTAGCACCTTTTTTATATTTATATATTTATAAGTCTGCCATTTAATAATGCTTACAAAAATTAGATATAATCTAGATAGATGTTCACAAGCCTAAAAAAAAGATAAGCTCCTAAAGCATCAGAATCTTTATTGTTCGGAAATTTTTGAGAAAGCAAGTGTTATTGACACGATCTAAACAGTTCCACATTAAATAGAGACCAAATGGTAAAGTTACCCGGAAACTTGTGAAATGGAAAAGCTGAGATCCCTTTTTTAAAGTAACAAAAAGAACAAGGGAGTCTGTTGGGTGTAGAAAAAACTCCCTTGTTTTTCAGCCTTTGTAGAGAGCAAAGCAATCCTAATTCACGGATGAATCCCGTACACTCTTCAGTTGTTGATAATCCAAGAAGCTGTTCAAAAAACAACACTTAAGCTATACTCTTTATTTTAAAGTCCTTCCCATAGGTGGAAAATAAACTGAACTCACTTAAAAAACACAGGTAAACAGATCTGAACTAAAATGGTTCCCTCTCTCTGAGCACATTTAAAGCTAGACAACTTTAGAAATACTACTTGGGAAAGCATCCGTCCCTCCTATTCCCCGTCCAATAGGAGAGAAGAAAGAATTAAAATAATCATTTCTAGGCAGCGAGCCCTGTAGTTACATGCAACCTGCTTAGCTCAGTTCTTCACAGCCAGACCCAAGAAACACTTCCACATTGTAAAGAAGATCACAGAACACATGCTTCACTGGTTCTGGAAACACCCTTAACTGGAACACTTCCAGGTTTAAAAAAATAAAACAAAACTATTTATTTCCTCAAGACACGTAAAATGTGAAGAAAAGCAAGAAGTGAATCTTTAAATACTTTGTCTCTTCTATGCATTTAAGGTTCTTTCCAGGAACCAGGGCTTAGGGCCATAAAGTCACTAGTATGCAGGCTCATTATTGCTCACATGTATGTGGTATTTATGTTTTCAAAGCATTTCACCATCATTAACGTCATGTCAGCTAAGCAGGATATTGGCCTTGATGGAAAAATGATCTACTCCAGTATGGAAAATTCTGTTCCTAAAACCACACCTGAAACAGGAAAACTTCTCATTTCTTTGTGCCAGAACATTCTCAGCGTGGAAAGCTCACCAAGCATGTCCCTAAAATCTTTGCAAAGTGAGGTCAGCCAGGCAGTTCTGTCTCCTGGAATGTTTTCGTTGTTATTGCTGGGGGGGAGGGGTTTGTTTGTCATTGGCAGGGATGGTGGTATTTTTGGTAAATTTGTTTTGTTGTGGATTGGTTTGGTTTTTCAGAAAGGAAAGAAAAAAACATGCTTCATTGAAGTAGTTGTCAAGCTAAAAATTGGAGCCTGCCGACGTTCCAAGATAATTTCGCTGATGGTCTAGAAATACCTTTGAGATAGAACAGAAGGTTTTTAAGGGGACGAGGGTGGGAGGGTCAGGGACAACTAGGACAGTTTCCCCAGAGAAAGGTCAACCGACCAAACAGTCTGTTAGAAGGAAAGTTTCCAGTGAAGTTTTGACGGAGGGAGCAGCTCTGTTCTTTGCACAATTGCTAGTTTTGCAACCTGTCACTCACTCTCTTCTCAAGAACAGTTCAGAGCTGCTGAGCTGTCATGAACATGACTTGATTCCTATGAATTGACTGTGTTCCAAAACCTCATTATTGGAAAACTTTTCCATTTGATGCTAAATATAGGGTATTATATAAACACAATGTATTATAGGTCAAATCCTGTTACCACAAATGCTAAGAGGCTATCCAATTTGGAGTTAGGAAGGAAGACTGTATTAGAATTTTACAGTACACATCAAATCTGATTACAATTATATGAAACAAAACTATTTTCAAATCCTAGTCAATGGCAACATATTTCAATTGTCAGTGGAAAATCTTCAACATGGGAGTTACTTTATTTTTTTTTAATGTTTTATTTATTTATTTGAGAGAGAGAGAGGAGGGAGAGCACAAGTGGGGGGAGGGGCAGAGGGAGAGGGAGAAGCAGAGTGCACGCTGAGCAGGGAGCCTGAGGCGGGGCTGGATCCCAGGACCCCGGGATCATGACCTGAGCAGAAAGCAGACGCTTAACCGACTGAGCCGCCCAGGCGCCCCGAGAGTTACTTTAAATGAAACACGAGCTATTCTCGATCCTTTTTACCCATGGTGATCTCATCCTCCTAAACTCATAGTATTTATTCCTAAACCACTCATTTAGAATTTCATCATCTATTACTTGATGACACACTCATGTGTTATTTAAAGCATAATATTATTTAGCATTTTCTGTGCCATTTGTCTCTTCAACTTGATTGTAATGTATTGGAGGGCAAATACCCAGGTTTATGCCTGTGTGCTCTTCACATGGCTAAGTCTACAGAAAGTCCTTGACGGAAGTCCAGGGAGAAGAGACTAGAAGGAAGAGGCAAGACAGCGTGTGGCCACCTGAGGCAGAGGAGATGCCCCTCTGAGAGAGCCTTGTGGAGATGTCCGGGCATGTTATTTAATCAGGAAACCTCTCACACAACACCTGAGTTAAAATAAAGGAAGGGAGTAGATTCCATACAGCTGTCTACTTACAGACGGTCTAGGCTTATAAACTCACAGTTCTCAAATGCATTTCCCCTAAAAGGGAATGTGAGTTCATCTTTTCAGCTCTAGACCCGGGTTAACACACATTCCTTCTATCAGTCCGCCCTGTGCAGAATGTATTGGTTTCAGCTTCATGGCACGTGTGAAGACGGAGGCAACCCCTGCCCCGGACATCTCTGCAAGGGCAGCGTGTAGGGCCTTCCTTGCAGTGTACCTGCCACTGACCCCGGCCCTGGGCTCATCGGAATATGCTGTAAGACCCAAGGCGTTAGTGGGGGCTCGATACAAAAGTGTCAACAGCAGCACTTTGGCCCTGCTTAGCCTTGAAGTTCCCGAGCTCCCAGCCCTCTGCTCAGTTAACCTGAGGCTAATAAGCCTCTGGTCTTGCTCCTCTATCTGAAAGTTCTAAGTGAAAAGTCTGTTAGGTAGGCCACCTTCTGTACTAAGGAATATTAACCCTTACTCTTCAAGAGACTTTCTAAAATTTCAGTCGGATCTTGATCCTGAATAACAACAGATTCAAAATACAAAAATCAAACCTTTGTACCTGTAATGCTGTCTGTCTCCTAGAGAATTGGATCTTGGAAAAAAGACCTTCCTTCTAGTCTTCAGCTCCCAGGTCCTTGCCATCTTTGTAATCTTTATTTTCTTCCATTTACTCCCTAGTAATTGCCCTACGAATAGGGTGATTGTATAGTGAATTGTCCAAACCAGGACACATTGAGATTTTGTTTTGTTACAGATGTTTTTGCGATTTTTAAAATTGAGATTTAATTCACATAACACTCACCATTTTAAACTGTACAATTGAATGGTTCTTAGTATCTTCTGGGTTGTGCAACCATCACCTCTGTCTCGTCCCAAAACATTTTTATCTCCCCTAAAGGGCATGCCACACACAGTCAGCAGTCACTCCTCATTCCTCTCTCCCCCAAGCCCGAGCAGCCACTCATCCACTTTTGGTCTCTATGGATTCGCCTATTCGGGACGTTTCATCCCAATAGAATCACATAATCTTTGGCCTTTTGACTTCAGTCATTTAACATAACATTTTCAAGGTTCATCCCTGTGAAGGCATGCATCAGTGCTTCCTTTCTTTTCACGACTGAGTACTACTCCATCGTATGGCTTAGCCACATTTGTCTCTCCAGGCATTAGCTGATGGGCACTTGGTTTGGTCCTACCTTCCAATTACTATGAATAATGCAGCTGCGGACATCCACGTACAAGTTTTTGCGTGTGGGTATCTGTTTGCATTTCTCTTGATTATATAACTAAGTGGCATTCCTGGCTCGTATGAGAATTCATATGTAACTTTTGGAGGAAACAGCACCCTGTTTTCCACAGTGACAGCACCACTTTACATCCCCACTGGCAATTTCTGACGGTACCGATTTCTCCATATCCTCACCACACTTACTATTTTTCTTTCTTTTCTTATTTATTTATTTATTTATTTTTTTGGATAACAGCCATCTTTGTGGATGCGACAAGGTATTTCACTGTGTTTTTTTTATTTGTGTTTCCCTAACGATTAGTGGTGTTGAGCATATTTTCAGGTGCTTATTGGCCATTTGGATATCTTCTTTGAAGAAAAGTCTATTCGAGTCCTTTGCCCATTTTTAAATTGAGTTATTTGTCTTTCTGCTGTTGAGTTGTAAGAGTTCTTCGTGTATAACAGATACCAGACCTTTACCTGGTATATGACTTCAAACACTTTCTTCAGGATACATTCGGAAATGAAGGGAGAGAGCTATTAATGCTTATTCAGATAATATAGGCTTATTCTGACACGGGTCCAGGCAAAACAGGATACATGCTCAAGCCACCTGCTGAGGACCTTGATCCCGCAGGTTGAAGCATAAATGTTATGGGGGCACCTGGGTGGCACAGCTGTTAAGCGTCTGCCTTCAGCTCAGGGCGTGATCCCGGCGTTCTGGGATCGAGCCCCACATCAGGCTCCTCCGCTATGAGCCTGCTTCTTCCTCTCCCACTCCCCCAGCTTGTGTTCCCTCTCTCGCTAGCTGTCTCTCTCTCTGTCAAATAAATAAATAAAATCTTAAAAAAAAAAAAGAATAAACGTTATGTTACTTTCAATGGGACAATTTACCTATCCAAATAATCAAATACAATTACTCAAACTACATACTCTCCCTGCACTACTTATACTGCTAGATATTGTGGAAAGGAATCTAAAGAAATATTGAAGAATTCATAAGCCTTTAAGCAACTTAAGGTCAAGATGAAAGCACCGGAGAAACATATGCATAAACAAATAACTAATAAAGTAAGGATTAACTAATAAGGAAGAAATTAGTATTAGAGTACTAAGAGAACTTCCAGCCTTGAAGGCTGCGGAGCCCTGAGATCAAGAGAAATTGTATTATTAAAAGGATTTACCAAGGGAGCATAGTATATGTGTGAGACATGCTAGAGGGTCGTACGCTCCTATGGTAAGAGAAAGAATGGAAAATAGGGCATGTGTGGGCGCCTGGGTGGTTCAGTCGGTTAAGCATCTGCCTTTGGCTCAGGTCATGATCTCAGGGTCCTGGGATCAAGTCCCGAGTTGGGCTCCCTGCTCAGCAGGGAGTCTGCTTCTCCCTCTCCCTCTGCTGCTGCTCGCTCTCTCTCTCTCTCTCCCTGTCAAATAAAGAAATAAAATCTTAAAAAAGAAGAGAAAAGAAAATAGGGTATGTGTTTCACACAATGGTTCTGGTCTCCCTTTTCCAGCTTCTTACATTATCACCCCATAAGGAACAAGGTCTCTAAAGTCGATGAACGTATATATGATTCTACCACCCTGCTTAGGATTGTATTAAAAGGCTACTCTTGAAGAAATATAGCAGCTGTTCAGAGTACTTTGACTTAATGTTGTTGCTACTCATTGCACTTCATACTGGCCCCGCTGGACATTAGCCCTGGCTTTGTACTTGCCTAATGGCACTTAAGGCTCTCATCATTACATGTGAACACAGCCACTTTCTAATAAGAAAGTAAACTCTGTGAGGACAGGCGCTTTCTTATTCTCTTGTCGGCGCCCGTGCCAGGGTCTTCCATCCAGCCAGCCACATCTTCTTTCCACGCTGCTCCCCTCTGCTCTCGCCTCCTGGTGGGTGTCCTGTTGGGGTTCTGTTAATCAGCTCGGAGCTCTAGATTCTGCTGAGTTAGTCGGTGGGGAGCCCTGGATGGAGACTGGAGGGAGAAAGGAGAGAGAGATCAGGATACCAGTTCTCCTGGCTCCTTTCCTGTGAGGTCCTGAGCTCCTTGCAACCCTCTCTCGGCTGGGCTCCTTTACCCTCCTTTCACTTTATCCCTTCAGGACCTAGGGGTAGTAACAGTTGTGTGGATGTTAGCCTTGGGTTCCTGCACAATCCCTGTCCACCCAAACCTTTGCAATTAAGCCCTCTTGTAAATAAACTCCCTCAGATTATTCCTAATTTGAATGTGCCATCTGTTTCATTTTAGGACCCTAACTGATACAATCCCTCATAGTACTCCACACTTTAATAGGTGCTTAACAAATATTTGTTAAGGGGCGCCTGGGTGGCGCAGTCGTTGAGCGTCTGCCTTCGGCTCAGGGCGTGATCCCAGCATTCTGGGATCGAGCCCCACATCAGGCTCTTCTGCTGGGAGCCTGCTTCTTCCTCTCCCACTCCCCCTGCTTGTGTTCCCTCTCTCTCTGGCTGTCTCTCTCTCTCTGTCAAATAAATAAATAAAATCTTAAAAAAAACACACACACAAATATTTGTTAAATTATTAATAAATGAAAAAAAATTAATAAATGAGTAAATAGGGAATACATGCTTCCATTTCACCTTGTTTCCTCTTACAATTACTTGGGTAGAGGTAAGAATTTTTTTTGTTTTTTGTGGGGTTTTTTTAGATTTATTTATTTATTTATTTATTTATTTATTTGATAGCCAGAGAGTGAGCATGAGCCTGGGGGCGGGGCGGGGGGAGGGCAGAGGGAGAAGCAGATTCCCGGAGTGGGGCTGGATCCCAGGACCCCGAGATCATGACCTGAGCAGAAGGCAGACACTTAAGCAACTGAGCCACCCAGGCGCCCCTGGAGATGATATTTTTGATAATGGCCATGGCCTTGGTAAATTCTCAGTTTCACTCAAGGAATAAATTGATCTATTGGGGAAATCTATTTTTAATTTTAAAATGTCAAGTAACCTATCTCATCGTATGATAAATCTGCTTTATTGTATCACCACAGTAATTAAGTACATTGTTTTCTGTATGCCCAGCAAAAGCACGTAAAGGTGGAACCAAGGGACGTTTCTTTTTAATTTAATTTTTTCTAAGTTATACAATGTAAGTGGTGTGTGTGTGTATGTGCGTGATACCATGAGTTTAATATCAAAGGAAAAAAGAGAAAATGGTAGTTTTTCTCTCGTTTCAAAAACTTCATATAGTTTTTCTTGCAATTTCTTACTTCATCATTATTCCGATTTCTGTCTTTGCCAGTTGTTACACTGAATGCTTCTGATCGCAGAGCAGGGGGGGAAACCAACCCTGGAGTGCAGTACAATAAATTTTAGCTTTAGTCTTCTTACCTCTTTCAGTTTTGCCTTCACTTTGTTCACTCTGATTTTCTGTTCTGTTTTGATTGTTTATGGGGAGCGTGGTGAGTGAGTGTGTGTGTGTGTGTGTTTAGCATAGACATGCTAAAGAAAGAGCAATTTTTTACTTTTAAGCATAGTTATCCAGAGACATTCTTTTTTTTTTTTTTTAAGACTTATATTTGAGGTGGGGAAGGGTCAGAGGGAGAGAGAGAGATTGAACCTCAGCAGACTCTGCTGAGCACAGAGCCTAACATGCGGCTCCATCGATGACCCCGAGATCATGACCTGAACCGAAAACAAGAGTCCTACACTCAACCGACTGAGCCACCCAGGCGCCCCAAAAGACATTCTTTTTAGACCACCAGCTTTCTCACAGAAGCAAGATATCCATAACCACCTGCCCTACACAGACCACTAAAACTTGTTTTACTTTCATAAATGAGCTCCTCCATTCTCTCATTGTCTTGAGGGCAAGGAGAAAGAGCTGTAGCATTAGCCTTCATCTTATCCTTTTGTAGCAGGGTTTCTATAAACTTGAAGAAAAAATGTCTATCAGAAATAACAAATAGGCCCATGCAGAGTCTTTTTAACCAAGAGATGTGATTAAGAATGAGAATAAGAAAGATTATCAAAGATCAGTAATACTGAATTAATACACCAAAGACATGGTGACCATTTCAGCAAGCGCTGAGAAGAAAAATGATAGTGGGGATAGAGATACACTCGCAACCAGGGATTAGAAGATAAAAAACTTCAGCCTCAAAGAAAACATTTGTGCAACATCTTTTTGGTGGATTCCAAGTGAGTCACACCATAAATCTCTTGGATGGTTATCTGACTGGGCACAATGGGTGTGGCCGCCATTATTTGACTGGACATGATCCCTACTGCTTTCTAAATTAAGAGCTTGGTACATGACCTTTTGGAAAAGTTTCTCTCAAATTATTGCCTAGGCTTGTCATGGCTTGTCCCAAAGCAGTCAAACACTGTCTTCAATGTGCTTTTTTTGCCCCAATCCAGCTGTTCTGAGCCTTGATGAGACTGACTATGCTCCTCATCTGGTTGAGATCATGAAGAGAAATGGCAGTTCGAATGGCTTTAACCACAACATCCTGTTTTGGTGACAATGCGTTTGTTGGATTGGTTTCTTCAAATAAATCATTCTTAATTATGTATTTTTTTCAAAAAATAATTCTCAAAGATGACTAAAGAGAAATTCAATCAGAATGATCTTCATATTAATTTTCTCGTGGAGCCTGTAAAACCGGAATGAACTGCCATCACTGTAGTGTGTTTGAATTTCCAATATTGCCCTGATTTCAAGCCAGTTCAGCTTAATTTTTGATTGGGCCAATTTACTGAAAAAAATTTCAGGAAGCCTAGCATTGCTTAGCAGCCTTAGAGTTCTGTTTGGATGGCAGGACAATAATGAATGTTTCATTGCCTTTGAGGCATAGGTCAGGTGTACATCAAACCTTGAAGATTCCAGAAGGGCAGAGGTTGTATTAAATGGCATATTTTTTTCATCCCTTTATTTCTCTTTACCCCTTCTCAAAAAGCTTGTAGAAAAAGAATCATTTCTTTCAGAAAAATCAGTTTCAATGGACTTTCCCTTCAGATGGAAAAACTGAGTGAACTGGAGGAACTCATTCGGTTAATTAGAATACTTCTGGGGACCGTCTGGGGAAAGGCAGGGAGAACGAAAAAAAACACACAGAGATTTACAATAGGATTAGGGAAGCAAACAAACAAGTAAAAAGAACTTCATCCCAAATCATTATGTAATGATGAACCAGGAGTGAGAATTATAGTCCAGAACTATAGCAAAACTTTCCTACCGAGAAAACCATCGCCATAAGGAAAATACCCAATGGTGAGAGCGGGAAGTTCTGCGTGTCCCTCTGGACCAAGATTCAAGAAGTTGTTGTAATCCTACACTCTCCCACGGCCCTCTGGAAGGCACCTGAGGGGTTAATGTGCCTATGACGCTATCTGAGAAACAATCAAATTTTAGGGCCCAGGCCTGAACCGCTTCAGGGGGTTTGTTGGCAGTTCGAGTCTGGTGCATAACTGCTTCTCCCAATTCCACCAAGTGTCCTGCCCTCGGATGGAAG
Source organism: Ursus americanus (assembly GCF_024610735.1). NCBI lineage: Eukaryota > Metazoa > Chordata > Mammalia > Carnivora > Ursidae > Ursus > Ursus americanus. Next base: position 59,737,093 of record NC_142135.1, read on the forward strand.
TGCTGCTTTAGGACTGAGGAGCAGAAATAGCAGTGTGGAGGGGTGGAGACCGCCTGCTCTGAAGGGCTTTTTGTCTGGCGATTCTGTGACTAAAGATAATATTTGTTTATCTTGTATGTTTAACTTGTGTCTTGTAATCCAGAGCGCTGGAAAAAAAATGTGGAATTACAAGTAAGTTAGTGAACAAACCCATACTATAGGGTATAATTTCTAGGCATGGGAAGGGCAGGAAGAACAAAATCAGCAGTTGGGACAGAATGGATTTTTTCTGCGCTCTCTTCAGCCCTTCCAGGAGGATAATCTTACAATTAAAGTGCTGATTGCCCCGCACGGTCTGATATAAAGTTGTGTTGCGTTACTCGCAGAAGCAGCTTGACTTGAAATCCTTTCTGACTTAGCACTCTCGATTCGTGCACGGTTAAGTGACTTTTAAAATAATAAAATAAAACACAATGTCTTCCAGAGGCACTCAGAGGTTGGAAAGCCCAAGGCTGCAGAAAACGGAGGATTTAAAAACTTTCAAATTGTCCTGTCACCAAAACCTGACTGCAGCAGCTCTGTGAAGATACCACGTATTACGAGAGAGAACTGGAAGATCGGGGTGGGGGGCGGGGGGGTCTAGGAGCAACCCGTGTAGGCTCTTTAAGGAGACAAGGCCCAGCCACATTCCAGAAGGAGAAACTATGTTCTGTCACAGCGGAGTATTCTCGGGGAGATCAGCTCCTCCTCTTTCTCTCGTTCCAGGCTCGGCTCAATATTATTGAAGTAAAGCCAACAGCAAGTTAGCAAACCAGCAGGGGAGCAAATTGATTATACAGTTAACTGTGGAAAAACTGAAATTCTTTATTAAGGGAAAATGAAATACAGTTAATTTATGCTTCAACAGAGGCTCTCCCCACGTGGCATTTACTCCACGGGCTCTTTGACTTCTCTGTGAAGCTGTAAGGCGGCCAAAAAATGACAGAAGCTTTACTGATTTAAAAATAAGGCAGGTTTTGAGCTTTTTTTTCCCCCCTTGCATGATGATTTTTCCAGCTACAATTACTGTAACTCACTCATTATAGAGGATAACATAGCAGGCAAACAGGCAAGAAAAAAAAGTGTGGTAAAACAGTTGGCAGGATGTAAATTGAAAGTCTTTGCCATATAATTTTAAACAGTATTTATAGAGAGCGCCCATAATACAGCATTCAACGTCTCACACAAAATCTCTTAAGTAGTAGAAACATTTACCGAAGTTGTTAGCAAAACTAGTGGACACTAATAAGTGAACGAAATGAATAAAACCCGAAACTGCACATTTAAAAGGTGGGCTATCAAGATGAGGTCCACCAGTTGGCCGTGATTTCGAATGGCAAAGCCGAATGCTGAGGTTCCCCTTCAGAATTCAAAATAGCATTCATGACTTACACACATAGAGTGAGCTGTTTCAAGATCTGCATTATATATTTTGTCTAATGAACTCCTAAAACCGCTCCAGGTTCAGAGAAATTGCTATGTTTTTAAAGACTTTTGGAGATCACGGTAAAGTCTCAAAGTGTTGTGAGAAATAATACACGTACCCACTGCCCAATTTTACTCTCGGGCAACTTCTTGCATAATTATGGTACAATATCACAACCGGGAAATTAACACTGATACACGCCAGCAACCGCATTCAGTCTCACATGTACTCATGTGTCTGTGGGTGTGCGTGCTTAGTTCTGTGCAATCTTGTCACATTAGGATCAGTGTGTTCACAGCCACAGGCAAGATATATAGTATTCTTTTAGCAATAAAAATATAGTACTATACATCTCAAGAGCAATTTGCTGGACTATTTACTAATAATTCAAAATCTGCTCTTCATTCAAATATTTATAAGCACCCATTACGATGTTAACACAGTGCCAGGCACTGCGCCGGATGGAAAGAAGAATAGAGCAGAGCTAACCCACAGGTGTGGTGAGCTGGGGCAATTGCTCAACATTGCTAAAAATTATGCATAGTAGAAAGATCCCCTGGGGCCAGGGTAGACTGTCTGACAACAGAGACCCCTTTGCCTAGTCTCAGGTTATAAGATGCACTTTTGTAACATTTTCTCTTCCTTTCAACTTAAGCCTACTCAGAGAAGGACACTTATTGAGCCTTGTGTCACTTTAGAGGAGTTCATTCATTCATTCGTTCAAAACATCTATTAAACACCGACTGTATACCAGGAATTGTATTATGCCTTGGAAATCCGTAGATGACTGAAACACTGGCCCTGTCCTTAAGGGACTCAAAGCCCAATGAGGGAATATGAGATAGATTCTGCCTTCAAAGAAATTACATTTTAGTTACATACTGGACGCTGAATGATGTAAGCAGCACAACAAGGGCATGGATAGTAAGAATCACTCACACATGGGGAAGACTTTAATGAGACCTAGACCTGAGCCGAACTTGGAGTGATGAGTATTTGCATATCAGAGGACTAGAGGGAAAGCCTCACTTGCAAGGGCAAAAGTGAAGGTAAAACATCTCATTTTAAATTTAGGAAGCAGGAGGTGCCATCTGACTCAGTTGGTAGGCTATGCAACGCTGGATCTTGGGGTTGTGAGTTCAAGCCCAACACTGGGTGTGGAGTTTCCTTTAAAAAAAAAAAAAGAAAGAAAGAAATGTAAAACTTAAGAAGCAGGAAAAATATTTTATCAACTGGAGCAGAAGTCTGTGTGGGGAATCAGTGAGTAGTGACGTCAGATAGTGCCTTTGATCAGATGCTGTGGCCTTCAATGTCAGCCCTACAATCGGCCTTTGGAGTTTGGGTAATTACAAGATAAGGAAGCCTTTCGAATATGAGACTAATATGATAAAAACTTTGCTTCAGAGTAATCAATCTGGCAATGTGAAGTTTATGTTAAAGATAAGAGAGTAAGTGGTCCATATATACAATGGAATATTACTCAGCCATCAGAAAGGATAAATACCCACCATTTGCATTGACATGGATGGAACTGGAGGGGATTATGCTAAGTGAAATAAGTCAAACAGAGAAAGACAATTATCATATGGTTTCACTCATATGTGGAATATAAGAAATAGCACAGAGGATCATAGGGGAAGGGAGGGAAAACTGAATGGGAAGAAATCAGAGAGGGAGACAAACCACGAGAGACTCTGGACTCCGGGAACCAAACTGAAGGTTACAGAAGGGAGGGGGTGGGGGGAATGGGATAACAGAGTGATGGGTATTAAGGAGGGCACCTGTCTGTAACTAGGTGTTATAGGCAACTAATGAATCATTGAACCCTACAACAAAAACATGATGGACTAACTGATGCTGGCTAACTGAACATAATAAAATAAAAATTCAAAGAAAGATAAGAGAGTAAACCAGAATCTGGAAACTTAAGTTTTAAAAAATTTAGTCTTGTCCATAAAAGAATAACTCTTTGGTGGGGAAAAAAAAGAGCTTTCAGGACCCTTACAGCAGATTTACCTCATCATCCTTCCTACAACACGGGGGATGCAATGAAAGCAATGATTGAGTTTATGCCTGAAGAAGTAGCACCTTCACAAAACCATAATCACATAGGCTAAGAGCTAAATTAGTGGAAAGGTACAGAAACCAGCAAAATGATGAATTACCAAGAGTTCAGTTAATTGAGTAAGGATTTCTTGGAGGTGTTCAGACTTGAACTAAACATTAAAAGAAGAACGAACACATAGAAAAATGGGGAAGTCAGGGGTTTGTCCCTCCACGCAGGAGGAACTCTAAACCAAAGGTACAGAGTAGGCGTGCATAGGACGGATTCAAGGAACTACCAACAGGGCAATTTGCCTGATGTGGAGTGTTCATGTCCTTGAACAAAAAGAAGTTACAGGGGTGCCTGGGTGGCACAGCGGTTAAGCGTCTGCCTTCGGCTCAGGGCATGATCCCGGCGTTCTGGGATCGAGCCCCACATCAGGCTCTTCTGCTATGAGCCTGCTTCTTCCTCTCCCACTACCCCTGCTTGTGTTCCCTCCCTCGCTGGCTGTCTCTATCTCTGTCGAATAAAGAAAATCTTTAAAAAAAAAAGTTACAAAAATATATACAAGAAGTACAGAAAATCGCTGTTGTCTAAAGATAGTGATTCCTTTAAGTTACAGAATAAAGAAAATATATTATGCCTATTATTATAATATATTTCTATCTCTTTTTAAAATTCGACGTTTACTGTGTTTTTGCAAATAAGAGGAATTTTTAAGCTTTTTTGTAGGATGGGCCACATAGAGTGTTCAGTCAGAAATGCCCTTTCTTAGTCAATACCACTGCTTTTATTTGGGGGTACTCTGAGATAATAAAATGTGGACCATTGGGGTCCTGTCTCTGACCACCTCACCATATTGGTAACACTGTGCTAGGCATAGCAGTGGCTCTGAGGAGGTACAAGGAGAGCCATTCCTCCTGTAGGGCAAATTGGAATCATTCTCCAGCAGAAGGGCTAGATAGAGAAATTCTCAAAGTCTTCAGGGGAAATGAAAATACTGTAGTATGTCAGGACCACTACACGCTAGGACCCTTTGTGCAAAACAGAAGTCAGTAGCTGTTGTTGACAAAGCATTATTACAAGAAAATAAATACTGCAAGGAGAAACTTGACCCTCTATTTCATTTGTAGGCATGTGCTATTTAAGTTAGCAAAATTTTCTAACCCAAGGAATTTCCCTTTTTGTGCAAATTAAGGCTATTTCAAATTAATTTTTCAAATTAATTATGAGCTAAGGAAACCAAGCACTCAAAAAATATGTAAAGGTTAATATATAAGAATGATGACTATTTCCATGTCCGCTGAGGTTAGAACAAAGGTGTCAAGTGTGTTGTTTGAGGGAATCATGTATATAATCATCCAAGGGAAGACTAAGATACTGAAGAAAGTTGGTAAATGTTCAGCCCTAGAAATAGACGTCCATCGTTTGGAATGGCTTAAAGGGACTGTACCTGAATGTGTGAACTACCCAAGTGACCCTCAACATTAATGGGAATATTAATTACCTGGGGATCCTGTTAAAATTGGTGCATCTGAAAAAGGGTCTGAGATGTTGCATGTCTGACAGGTTTCCAAGTGAGATGCTGCTGCTGGTTTGGAGACAGCGGTGAGCTACACAACCAGTCTTCCATAGCTCTTCCAGGCCTTTGAGTCTTTGGCAAGTTTGCTGTCTTGAAAGAAAAAGAAGAGATTGCTATCTCGACACATTGTCTTAATTCCAAGGTCTGAGCACAAGCTTGTGGGGACCCCTGGGGCAACTGGGATAAGTGGAGCTAGGGCTGGGGAGTAACAGAGCATAGGGTAGGCACTTGGAGCGGTAACCCTGACAACCAAATTACAGTGTCAGAATCAACAGTCAACTCACACTGGACCCAGGAGGCTGTACCTTGGAGCAGGGCAGCAGGAGTCTCCAAATGGACTGATGCTTTCAGTGAAGCTGGGCAAGGAATCTGGATGGGAAGCCCTTCCTCTGAGCTCCATATTTCCCTGCGAGTTCCCCTATCATTATGCTTACAGTATTGTATTGACATTATCTGCTTATCGAGTCTTCCCTTTCCCATTAGTACCCTTCTTGAGGCAGAGCCATGCCTTCTATTCACAGCTCATAGAACTTGCTCAGTAAATATTTGTTGAATTGTTGCATGAATAATGAGGTACCGCATCTCTATTTGTGCTGTTTCTTCTCCCGGAATGCCTTCCCCATCTGTCTGACTGATGAGATCCAAATTTCTTGTAAGACTCAGCTCAAGGACCGCCTCTTCTCTGAAGTTTCCCTTGATCCTCCTTTCCACTGGCTGGGCAGTGTGCCCCCCCCCCACCCTTCATGAATGTCCCCACTACCCCTGGTGCATGTCACCATTGCTTCATCATGTATCTGTGAGCTCCTTAAGGGCAGGCATTGTGTTTAATTTCATTTTGGCTCCCTCGCACTCAGCACAGTGCTTGGCACATAGCAGCATGCCATATAGGACCAAGTATAGCAAAAGCCCTACAAAACTAGGAATTCAAACCACAGGTAAAAGCAAAAGCAGTATTTTACGTTGAATTAGTCCCTTTCATCGGAGGATATTAAAGGATATTAAATTATTTAACAAGTAATGCCTGTTAAACTTTGTTAACAAGGTAACTATTACACTACCTATTTGACAGAAAGGTAGCCTTGGAAAAGGAGGATAAGCCCTTAGAAGAGGATTTAGGCGGGAGCCCAAACTTCTAGATGGAAAGAGGGCAACACAGAAAGCCATTTAAATTTAGGGCCCACATAATGCCCTCCATTCAGATCTGAAACATCTCAGTGACTGCATTTCCAACCCCTCACCCTGGTGTTTGGTATCACATAGACTCAGTTTAAAGCGGAGACTTGAACCAAATTCAAATATGGGGTAAAAATCTAAACCTGGAAGAAACCCTTTGTCTTAGCTTCTGAAAGCCAGTGTTATTTACTCCTAGATCAAGATCCTTATTATAATGGATTTTTTTTAAACAAATGTAACTTCATGGCAATGAGTCCTCAATATAAAACTCCCCAATCAGGCCAAGTCAATCTCTTTAAAATTTTCCCAACAGTCACAATTTATAAAACGTGTAAGCCAAACCCAATAAATCAAGTAAATAGCATTGCATAATGGAGGCTTAAATATAGAACAAGACAAGCCAGAAAGGTTCAATTAAGTAAATGCTATACATATGTCTAGCTTTGGTGAGGTCAGTATAATATATTGAGTTATTTTAGTATAAAGCCAAATAAAACAAGATAATTTAATGATTAAATAAAAGAGAGGAAGAAAAAAGAATAAAATGAATACTTTAGGAAAATAAAGTGGGCAAAAAAATTTTTTAGAACAAACTAGAGTTTTGAATTACAATATAGCCTTAACAGAAGCTCTTAAATAAGAAAATAGTCAGGAAAACTGGGAAACACTCTTTCTCTCTCTTTTTTCTTTAATTTTTTTTTTAAATTAGGTTCCACACCCAGTGTGGAGCCCAATGAGGGGCCAAAACTCACAACACTGAGATCAAGACATGAGCTGAGATCGAGAGTCAGACGCTTAACCAATTCAGCCACCCAGGTGCCCCAAAACTCTCTAAACAATACAAAAACAGAGTGAAGTTCTCTGAACAGATAGAAAGTGGTATTGTAATTATGATCTGTAAATGCCAAATTACTGTCAGATAATTAATATATAGCAAAAGCAAACTGTATACACATAAGGTAAAGTTATGTGATATTAGGCTATTGAAGGAGTATATAACTCCAAAACATTTGGGTAGAAAATGAAAAAATCATCTAATCACCCAGATATTTTGTCTACACAGTTGCAAAATTATAATATTTCTGGATGATTTTATGAACTTACATTTTTTCCTAGGAATGTTCTATTCTGGACAACCCTTTCCACATCTTTGTGGTAGAAAGGGTATCATATCAGTTAGGAACAAGTTAACTCATGAAAAATATAACTGTTAAATGTATGCATGGGATCATGACCTGAAACGAAGGCAGACGCTTAACTGACTGAGCCACCCAGGGGTCCCTTAACTTTTCTCTTCTAATATTATTTGCTGCACATTTCATTTATTTTGTTCTTCACTACTTACTTACTAACAGGAAAAAACAAACACCCTAACTGCCCTCAAATATTTAAGAAATATGTATCAGAGAAAATTTTTAGTAATCTATTCACAAATCTATTGTTTTTTATGCATTGGGAAAATACAGCCATTTTTTAATTTTACCCCCCAAAAACCAAAAAAAACCAAAAAACTTCTGTACAACTTGCTCATCCTCGTGGTCTCAGAACATAACTTTGAGGATTACTGGGGCGCCTGGCTGGCTCAGTCAGTAGAACAGGAGACTCTTGATCTCAGGGTTGTAAATTAGAGCCCCACGCTGGGTGGAGAAATCGCTTAAAAAAAATAAAATCTTTAAGAAAATAAATAAATAACTTTGAGGATTACTTCTTCAGTCAAACCAGATTTTTCACCAGTTTCCAAATATCTTGTGCTCTTTCATCTGTTTTCCTTGGCTTGTATTAATTTATTTATTCATTTAACAACTTTAAGCACCTGATAGGTATGGACACCATGCTAGATGCTGGTAATGAAAGACAGAAAACACACACACAGTTGGTACCTTCATGGAGCTTTTCATCTGTTGGGGCAGATAGACGTTCACCAAGCCATTCTATGAATGACTGCTAGAGGGCCTTTGTTGGAGGACATGAGGGATCTCAGGGAGGTCAGGGAAGGCTTCCCTGAGAAAGTGGCCCTGGAGCTGGCATCAGAAGGATAATTAGGAGTCAGTGAGGTGAACAGATGGTGGAAATGGTGTTCCAGACAGAAGGAATGGCTTATGTAGAGATCCTAGGGCAGGAGAGAGGGTATTTGTAACGGAGAGAGGTCAGCGTGTCTGACTAGACCAGAAAGAAGATAGGAGCGTGTTCAGGTGAGGCTCCAGAAACAAGGTGGAAGCCAGACTATGTCCCTTGCGAGGGCCTTGCAAACCAAACGAATATATTTCATCACAGGCTAAAATGTTCCTCCCTACCCTTCAATGAATGTCTTCAAAATCCTATATGGCCTTTCTCAAATGCTACCTCCTCCAAAAGCCTTCCATTTTTTTTTTCCAGCCAAATATGTTGCTTCCTTCCTCGATGCTCCAAAACACCTCTGATAATACCTGTGTTGTCTCATCTATCCCTTCCTACCTTGTATTACGGTTATTTTTACACATACCTTTCTCCCTCATGTGCCGCACAGTTTCAGGGATGTGAGCTTATTCACCTCTGCTTTCCACACGTACATAATGAGTGCTCAATAAATGTTTTGAATGGATTGAATTCCATCAATGCTTCTGGTTCTAATTTATGTTCAGCAATTTGTGCCCTGCTTCTTCACTATCAAAAGTGCGAGTGAACGCTGTCCGTAGTTCTATGCTATACACAAAGGGTTTGACAATCTAAGATAAACTAGAGACATCACATACCTGGAGATACGACTCAGAGATGTGGGGATCATGAAACAACTCACAGCTCAGTGTCCACCTTCACAGGTGTGTGGGGCTTAATAGCCCCTACAGTGTTGTAAAATTTCCTGGGAATGCTACGTGGTCCTGGATACACGTGACCTCTAAAGGCAGGTGCTCACTTTATCCATGACCGACTTCTACATATGTAATAAACAATGGCTACATAACACTAAGCATTTCTAGAGTTGTAAATAATCAGGGGCGCCTGGGTGGCTCAGTCAGTTAAGCATCTACCTTCGGCTTAGGTCGTGATCCCAGGGTCCTGGTATCACGTCCTGCACCAGGCTCCTAGCTCAGCAGGGAGCCTCTCCCTCTGCCTCTCCCTCTGCCACTCCTCCTGCTTGTGCTCTCTCACTCTCTCTCTGTCAAATGAATAACTAAAAGCTTTTAAAAAAAGAGATGTAAATAGTCAGCATCTAAGCATTGGGCTAGAACAGAAAAACAATATGAGGCATGAAAATGAAATCGGTATCTCTGAAGACTGGGACTTAGTTTTTGAGAAAAGAATTATTTTTTTCCCCTTTTAAAGTATGGCTTTATTAAACACTTGCTCAATGAAATGTCATGAATTCAATTCATTTTTATATGCCAAAGAAAGGAAAAACTATCATGGATGATATTAATGATAAAGTATTCTCTGAATTACAAGCAGCTCAACTTTTAAACACAAAGCGACCATTCACAAAAACCAATATAGCAAAGTAAAATGAAAATAGACCAAGAAGACCAAAGAAAGAGAGAAAGATGTAAATCAAGTAGGAAAGGACCAATGACCAATGCTTCCAGGCTAGGCTTGCTAGGACTTCACATGTATGATTATGTCCTCACGGCATTCCTAGGAGGACAGGTACTAGTGTCATCTCCATCTTACAGTCAAAAAACTCAGGCACAGAGGTTAAATAGTTTGCAAAACATCACACAACAAATATGCAATATACCCAGGATTCGGGGCTAGGTGGTGTGGCTCTCCAGAGCCCACGTTCTCAACAGAGGTGAAGATTAATTCTGGGGGTGGAGAGGTGAGACAATCTTAGACATTACCTGGTCTGTGGTCTTCCGAAGAGCCACAGTACGTAAATAGACATATAGTAAGTCAATGGTTAGTAACATTTCATGGGATGGGGGGGGGTTGGTTAGGAAAAATAGGTCTAAAATATCTCCTTGTGGGGGGAGGCATAATAAAAACAAGGTTGAGAGATACTACTCTAGGGCTTGTGCTGTCAACTCCCATGTAACAATGCCTCTCAATCTTCATGTTGTGTTTTTTTTCTTTTCTCAGAGAACAAATTGACAGGGTAACACTTATATTTCATTCATAATGCGGATCCATGAGCTGCATAACAATGTGGGTTCACAATCTGCTAAAATGTAACTGTTCTGAAATAGCTAGTTTAGCTATCTCCAATTAATCAATTATGCACTTCTCAACTAAAGCTGAATTTACACCCATACTTCTGTTGGTATTTGTCTTAGTTACATAACTCGATGTTCCTACGACCAAAGATAATTCTAGGGAAATTTATGGAGTCAGTATAGATTATCCTGGCACTTCCCCTGTTACCTTGCAACTCATCATTCCACCTCTTAATGGTCTCTCTTTTCTTTTTTTTTTTTTTTTAAGATTTTATTTATTTGACAGAGATAGAGACAGCCAGTGAGAGAGGGAACACAAGCAGGGGGAGTGGGAGAGGAAGAAGCAGGCACATAGCAGAAGAGCCTGATGTGGGGCTCGATCCCATAACGCCGGGATCACGCCCTGAGCCGAAGGCAGACGCTTAACCGCTGTGCCACCCAGGCACCCCTTAATGGTCTCTCTTTTCATCTCCCCCTCTGATACATTTATTCATTAAACCCGTAAACATTTATTGAGTACCCTGTGCAATTTCATCCACTCTTATGATTTTAATGACAACATATATGCTAATGTCTCATTTATTTAATGAATCTGAAGCCTCTAATCCTAGCAAAGATTTCTCCCGCCAAGTTCCAAAGGACCAGATTGCTCAGTGGACATTTTGTCTTAAAGTCTCCCAAGTCACTTCACTCCCAACATATCCAAAATGTAGTCATTTCTTCTGTGTGTGCCTCTCTCTCGGTTTCTCCCTTTCGGGGGTGACGATTGTATCCAGCTCATCACCCAAGCCAGAAACCTGCCAACCTGTTATCCCCAGTCACTTTCAGCCGGTGACCAAGCCTTGACAATTATGCTTATGACAATTACCATTTCTCAGACCTTCCTCTCCAGTCCAACTACTGTTCCTAAGTTTGGAGTCTTATTGTCTCTGCCTGGAAAATTGCTCCCGGCTTTGAAACCCTTCAATAACTACCCACTGCTTGAGGGATATAGACCCTCTACGATCTGGCCTCTGCCCACCTGTCTGCATTGGGCACACCATCCCATTACCACTCAAACCCTGAGCTTTTGAGACGTGTAACTTCTTTTTAACATCATTACTTTGATAATGTTTAAATCCACCAAAGTTACTTTTGATATATAGATCAGAAAACATGGGGGGAAAAAAAAGAAAAGAAAACATGCTCTTTATTTGTTTTGCCTAAACATGGATTTCTATCTAAAGTGTACCCTCTTCTCTTTTTAAATGTGCTCTTCTTGAAAGCAAGGACATTAGACTAAATATATTTCTATCACTCCTGCAGTGTCCTGCATACAGTAGATGCTCAATATATATATTTTAACAATGTCACTGTTGACTATTATTTTACAGACTTGCATGTTCTTTCTCTTGCAAATAAAATTATGTTATGAGACCACAGTATTTCTTATTCATATAATTTGATGGGAGGAAAGACAAAATAAACTATAAATTCAATTTACAGACTTACTTATTGAGGAAATTGAGATATTACTAAGTAAAATATAGCTATCCAGTCCAGCTCTTTCAAAAGACAAATATGTAAAAATATAGCTATTGCTAAAACCAGTTTGTGACATGCTTTCTCAGTTTACTTAATGTGATTATAGCTTGTAATCAATATATACACAACAGAATTCCCAAGCAACACACAAATCTTTAAAAGAAATTGATGAGAATAAACTGTTTTTGCTAAAAACTTGGGACTTTAACCAAAACATAAATTTTAATTTTAGAAGGAAACAAAATTCATTGAATCATAGTTACCCAGTAGCTTCAAGCATATTTACCAAATCTAAATTCATTACAGGAGATATAAATACATATAAATGTGAATTTATCATTTAAAAGAATTTACATTATAATTTGAATTCTTGAGGGTCCAATATTTCTTTTGTTTTGTGAGTGAATCTCAGGATTTTCTGGTTCAAAGGCCCAGGGTTTTGGCCTAGTACCAGTGTGGAATGAAGACTCTATCTTACAAAATCCTGTACAACAAACACATCCTATCTTCTCTCTCTCTCTCTCCTTTTATTAATCAGAGTCCTGTACTTCCCATTGTACTAGATCCATAGAAATATTTCATTTGAAAATCAAAACTATCCACTTTGGTCTCAACTGTCAAGAAAATTCTTAGAAAATTTGAAACTAGTAATAAAATTGGACTTGCAGAATTCTTTCAGTTTTCAGTATTAGCAAGTCATGTAAATACAGGACTTATCCATATTCCCATCTATACTTACGTTTATCAACCACTAGTTCATGTTTAATTCTTCTCCAGTTGTGTGTGCTCATCTCAAGGGCACCCTCCCATTTGCGATTTACTATTTCATCTGAATATACCTTGATTTCTAGTCTGGTGCTATGTTCAGAGTGCTCAAAAAATGTGTTTCAATATGTGAATAAATCTGGGAATACCTATCTTTTAAATCATAAATATATGAATAAAAATAATTCAGTGGATTGTAAAATTAGGTTGGTCACTACCATATCTTTCAAAACTCTGTAAACAGTGGTTGGAATGAATAGACTGTTTGGAACATATTTTAATTAAAATTCACATGCAACCCATGTATTAATATGTACTAGACCATGTAGTCTACATAGATTTATTGGTATGAAAATTATCTAAGCATTTTCAAGGCTTGAAATACATAGAGTCCAAAGAACTAATACTTCATTCATCATGAAAGACGAGTTTGCTTGATGAGAGCATGGACCAGGCGTTCACCACATGAAAACATTTTAGTGCAACCACCTCTACCAAACACCGTACTTCTCGTTCTCGCTCAGTAGTGGAAAAGCTGCCATAAGCAAACGAAAACACCTTTGTGGTAATCGATAAGTAGCATTAGCGCTACATATATTATAATTCCAACTAAGCTGGGTCTGTCTTTGCTTTATGTTCCAACGTACAGCTTTCTCATTTGGTGATGTCGAGAGAATGAAAAATGTGCTGTTTATAAAATGAAGTATTGGGGCACCTGGGTGGCGCAGCGGTTGGGCGCCTGCCTTTGGCTCAGGGCGTGATCCCGGCGTTGTGGGATCGAGCCCCACATCGGGCTCCTCCACTGTGAGCCTGCTTCTTCCTCTCCCACTCCCCCTGCTTGTGTTCCCTCTCTCACTGGCTGTCTCTATCTCTGTCGAATAAATAAATAAAAATATTTTTTAAATAAATAAATAAAATGAAGTATTGAGTTTGCTTTAATATCACATCTTAACAAAAACACTCTCAAAATGTGGAAGCATGCCTTCAAGTTTAATAGAATAATGTATATTGGAAAGGGATAGAAACAAATTATTTGTTATACATATATTATAAAAATATTTATTTAAAGACAAAGAAATATAATTCCACAAAACCACTGAAATTGAACTGTTGTAGCTTTTAATGTTCTCAACCAGTCTTTACTTACACGCCAACCTAATTTTTACATATGGTAATGATAGATTAGAATAAACTTATAGTTTTGTAAGGTAGAGTTTAGGTAACGTTTTCATGTCATTTGCAACAATTCACTTTATTATTGACACAGAATTCCAACATACAGCTGCTTTTTTTTAAAGATCTATATAGTTTGTTTGAACAGTTATTAGTTTTCTCCAGGTTCTGAAAATCCATTTATTAATTAGAAATAAGCTGACAGATGAGACAGGAAAAAAAAAACCCTATTTATTAAAATCAACACACCTCCTCTTTTACTTCATTTCCTGGATTCTTGACTCTTTAATCCAATTAGCATTAGGTTGTGGAGTATGAAAGAGAATCTGCACAATCATTACTCAATTAAGGGTGCTTTCTAATGACCTGTGTGTCACCCTTTTGCTCTAGCCTTGTTACTTTTCCTTCCAGTTAGGAAACAAAGCAAATCTTTTCTTTATCTTAACTGCGTGAAAAGGTGATTTTAATTCAGTTATAGATTATCAAAAGTAATGCTACACTAACAAACTCTTGGTGACAGCAGACAGACAGATCAGTGGTTGCCCTGGGGAAAGAGGGTGGCTCGGACGAAGCTGGGGGCAGAAGGAATCACCCACCGAGGGCAAGAGGAAGCTTGGGGAGGTGATGGAAATATTCACTGTCTTCATCAACCTGGTGGTTTCAGGGATACATACAGATGTCAGAGCTTATCCGATTGTACCTTTAATCATGATTTCTTGCATGCCAATTATCCCTTAATAAAGCTGTAAAAAAAAAGTAGTTCTGTTATAAAAGTAAAGGTAATTATTAAAGTAAAAGTAATTATCAAATGACTGATTTATACCATGTTCCTCAAGGGGTAAGAGTTTTTCCCTCTACCTCATTTTATTTGTGATGTAAATTAGAAAATTTAGGGAATCTTACCTAAGGCAAGCATAGCTTTCTACGGATTATTTTGCTTGTTTTCTATTACAATTCATAGTTGCAACCTACCGTTATCATTAAAAAATGCCAAAGCAAAGAATAGGATTTTTAACCAAAAATTTTAGAAATGTACTAAAGTCATACATCGTTTTGAGTTCACAAATCGTGTTTGGCTGATATCTTTATGATCTTGGTCTTTGATCCTCTTGTTCTTCAGTTTGGTGATTAAAATTTAAAACCTCACATTTATTATTTTTTATACTCCCCACTTAAGATTAATTATGATTGTTTCATATTTCCATTATACATATTTAATAAATTTAAGTCTTTCCCTGGAAAGGATGTCAAACAAGATCCTTAAGGATGACTTTACAACTGTCACAAGTCTGGGAGAAATTGCCCCTCATTATGTATCAAGTGACTTTGGTCTAGAAAGGAGCATAAATTTAAAAACGAAAACGGAAGAAAGAAAAGATGAGAGGACAGAAAGGGATGAAGAAAGATGGCTAATTTAAACGGAACTGTAACCCATGTACAGCCCTCCTCCTTTTTATAGGGACATATTCAAGGAGCTCTGCTTAGTTGAAAGGCTTGTCACCTTCTGGGACAGCATACCCCCAGCAGAGAGAGAGCCTGCACTGGGGAGGAACAATCCGAGAGGCTGGTGCTCAGCCTCACACCCCAACCACCGCACACATATTTTTATCAGGCTTCAAATAAATAGAAGAACTGGTATAGCATTGCAACAAAACATCTGCAAATTGTGCATTTATAATTCCTTAAGATAAACTGATGGGTATTGTACTCAGCCTGACCCAGCCAAACCTGCTTCAGCACAAGGCAGTAAAATCACAAACTGGAATTTTGAAATTAAGGTTTTGAAATGCAGAGAATCAAAACGATTAAATATTGACATCAACCACAATACATTCTTCTTCTTCTTTTTTAATTCTTCTTCTATTAAAGTGAAAATTGCAAAACACATTTAGTAGTTTCCCACAGTAAGTAACTGAGATATAGTGAAATCTTTATTCTAGACCTTTTTTTTTAGCGAATTAGTTCAGCATGGCACATGCTGGATTCCACACAGAGGGCATATCGCTTGCTGAGCAATTTGCCCTGCAGAATAGCTGCTGTGCTGCCTTGCTTCAGGCAAAGTACTAAACTAAATTTCTGTCTCCCATCATCAGTGACAGTAGAACAGTTGGAAATTAAAGATTTCAAGATATATTACAATGCTTTCCTGAAAGAAATAATTTTTATACATAAAACAGCAAAAGTATTATTTCTTTAAAGATTTACTTATTTCTTTTAGAGAGAGAGAGTGAGGGGCGTAGGGCAGAGGGAAAAGGAGAAACTTAAACCGACTCGGCATTGAGCTCAGAGCCCGAGGTGGGGCTTGATCTCACCACCCTGAGATCAGGGCCCTAACATCATGACCCCGAGATCAGGACTTGAGCGGAAACCAAGAGTCAGTCAGGTAACTGCACCACCCAGCTGCCCTAATGGCAAAAGTATTCTTTTTTTTTTTAAAAGATTTTATTTATTTGACACAGAGAGAGATAGCCAGTGAGAGAGGGAACACAAGCAGGGGGAGTGGGAGAGGAAGAAGCAGGCTCCCAGCAGAGGAGCCTGATGTGGGGCTCGATCCCATAACGCCGGGATCATGCCCTGAGCCGAAGGCAGACGCTTAACGACTGAGCCACCCACGCACCATGGCAAAAGTATTCTTAAGAAAACTTTGGAGAAAAAAATATATTCTTATCAACCCTACATGAGAACTATGTTAATTTTCTCACTACTTTCCTCATATTTTTATGTCATTGTAACCTGATATTAGAATATATTTTATGTAAAATATTGGGACGCTGGGGTGGCTCAGTCGGTGAAGCATCTGCCTTGGGCTCAGGTTATGATCCCAGGGTCCTGGGATCAAGCCCTGCATCGGGCTCCCTGCTCAGCAGGGAATCTGCTTCTCCCTCTGCCTCTGCCCCTCCCCACTGCTCATGCACTCTCTCGCTCTCTCTCTCAAATAAATAAAAATCTTTAAAAATTAAAAAAATAAAAATATGATCTTTGGCTTTCCACTTACACTAAAAAGCCTTAGTATACACAGGTTTCTGTAAATTGGTACTTGTGGCTTGCTCAGGATTTTGTCTATACCCAACTAAAAGTTGGTACTAAAAGTTGGTACTAAAAGTACCTCACTTAGCAAGCTGGAAAATCTACAACACCTGGTTGTAACCCGCCTGGTTTGCTCTCCTATAAAGTAAATGTAAACCAGTGGTTTGGCACCATGTTGAAAGAGATTCACACACGTGTCATGAAATCTAGGGTCACAAGCTGCTCTTATCACATCTTCCTCCCACAACTGACTTTTGGTACAAATAGTTTGCTCTAGTAAGTTGAGAGAAATAGAAGAGGGGCCTAGAACTCAGGGAAGGTATACCCGTTTGTGCAAATTGTGGGAAATAACTACTCAACTTCCTTTTTTTTTTTTTTAAGATTTATTTATTTATTTGAGAGAGAGGGAGAGAGCATGAGGGGGGAGGAGCAGAGGGAGAGAATCCCTAAGCAGACTCCCTGCTGGGTGTGGAGCACGTCGTGGGGCTCGTCGTGGGGCTCGATCCCATGACCCATGAGATCATGACCTGAGCCAAAACCAAGAGTTGGACACCCAACTGACTGAGCCACCCAGGCGCCCCACTGCTCAACTTCTTGTAACATTAGGACAGTTTACAAGGGTTTCAGAACATTCAAGCAGTAGGTTATTGAACTATTTGCTTGTTCTTTAGTGCTAAAATATTTACATGACATGACACTATTTTGCTGACCAAGAAAAGTATCCATACTAAAAGAAAATTAATCTGAGAAAAAAATCAACTGCTTTTAAACAGAGACGTAAGATTAGTAAATGAAAAGAAGGTACTGTACTTAATATATCTGATATTAGTAAAGCATTCATGTGAACACCTCACTGCTTATGCTCAACATAATTCTACACCTGACAATATTTTAATCTTCCTTTTTGAAGTGAAAGTTATATATTTAAAGATTCGTATTTCTTAGGTTAATTTTCATTTTATTTCTTATTTTACTAGTTTCTCTGTTTTGATAAAATGTTCTCCATTTTCCCCCTGAAAACTGAGAGTATTTATTACTTTCAAGGTCACCTTTAAAAATATTAACACTGGATCTACCATCCAATAATATGTCTGTAAACCTTAATCCTCTGCTGAGAAAATAAAGGAATCCCATTTAATTGAGAAGTTACCATTTGACACACTAGCAGATTAACAACACTCAAGTAATTAGACTATATGACACACTGAATAGACTTTACACTGTCTTCAATGCTTTAAAAACCAATTCGGAATTTCAGAGTCTCTTTCCCACCACCATAGTCAATCATCACGCATTCCAGCTATTACTGACGTTACTACATGCTAGGCACGACGCTAGGCACAAGAAATGAAATGACAAATGGATGCACAAACGTGGACTCCGATCTCTAGGAACTTGCATCAAGTAATACTGAATGGGTAGATAAAAGAGCCGCACACCAAAGCTTTGTAGTCAAGGGCATGCCACGTGTTGGAGAGTTTACCGTGCATACCGTTAACCTGAAGCAAGACCATTATTTTCTGCTGCTCTTTTCATCAGTTCTTAGTTTATTTGCTAGTGCCCGTAACTTAGTCAATTTGAATTGATTTATTCAGTACAACTTCATGTAACCATATGAATGCTTTACAGACATCAAACATATAAAGTATAATAACTTCATCTATTAATCTTATAGTTCTGTTTAAAAGCGGTTATTTTTTTTTTTTTTAGATTTTTCTTAGCACGAATGTTTTTATTGATCATGAAGATAGTGTCGTGTCATTTATATATTTTGCTTGCTCGGACATATGTTCAGGATTTTTAAGAGCATGTTAGTTCAGCTTATCAGTCGTAATGGACGAGAATCACTAGTCTGTTTCCCAAACCTGTTATTTCCCAGTAGGAAATATGAGGTCATCTGTCTTCTTGACCCAGAAGGCACAAATTATCCAACTACAGAGAGAAGAGTTTTTGCTGTGTATCTGGTATCTAATTTTTTTTCTCCACCCAGATTTAGTCCATGAAAAACATACCTGATAGAGCTGAAAGATATGGAGACGGTGGGCCAAATAATTCTGGAAAGTCTAGCTTCATTTACATTCTCTTCTCTGATTGTGCCTTAGGCCTGATGCTTGCAAGAGCAGATAAGTAGTGGATTTAGGGGAAGACAGGCTGGAGAGCAGGCGGTCCTTAGAGAAATGTTCCCCACCAGAATTGTGCACCCCCAGGCCAGCTGGCTTTGGCAAAAAGGGCTGCCCTCAAGGACCATGCAACCTGGGGAAGGGTGTGGGGTTTCATTCATCATCTTTTGTTACCCTCCACTTCTTTTCCATTGTTTTCTGAGTTAAAGATACTGGCTACTTGCTAAAAATCAGCCCCTGGGGGCACAAGCAAAGAAGACAGTGTCAGGATTGACCTTGAAGTTTAGGCAGCAGGAGGAGGAAAGTGAGGGTCTGATGTAGGTGAAGGAAAGAGACACGTAATAGGGACAACTGATTATAGGTTCCAACGGCATGGAAGGATTGTTGGAATTGAGGTAGTAAGAGAAATGAGGGAGAAAGAGTAAGAAAGTTGAGGAATGGGGGTGGTGGCATGGGGTTCAGGGGGGAGCCAGTTTAAGGTTTAAGGCTACAGGGTGGCCACAGGAGGGAGTGGCTGACATTGTGATGGACAGTCTTTAAAGGGGAACAGCAAGGTGGAAATAAACAAGATCTATCATCCTTAGTGCAAAGATGCCTTCCAGGAAATAAGGTGCTAACTGAACCACTTCTATGGAGGGGATTCATTATTGCCTGGCCTCGGAGATACATTTCTGACAGCACTTACCTACTGTCAACATAGGTTAACATACAAATAGGGATTTATTGGCTGAGAGCTCTATTTTATCTACATCTTTTAGAATTTTCCTAATGGACCAAGTGGGACATGACCCCCATCTATCTCATCGCTCAACTCACCTAGGGCTGCAGAGCACAGCAGCTTTACACTGGAACACCCCGCCCATTTAGGGGTGAGGCTGGGGGTAAACCCACGAGAGGTTTTGTGGGTTTTGTTTTTTTTTAAGATTTTATTTATTTATTCGACAGAGATAGAGACAGCCAGCGAGAGAGGGAACACAAGCAGGGGGAGTGGGAGAGGAAGAAGCAGGCTCATAGCAGAGGAGCCTGATGTGGGGCTCGATCCCATAACGCCGGGATCACGCCCTGAGCCAAAGGCAGACGCCTAACCGCTGTGCCACCCAGGCGCCCCTTGTGGATTTTTTTAACTGACTATGAGCTAGAAATGGTTCGTGCATTTTTAAATAGATGGAAAAAAAATCAAAAGAAGAATAATAGTTTGTGAGAAGCGGACGTTACATGAAATTCAAATTTCAGTGTCCCTAAATAAAGTTTTATTGGAACACAGCCACGCCCATTTGTCCGTTACTATGGTGGCTGCCCTCCCACTACAAGGGCAGTGTTGAGTAGCTGAGACAGAGAGAGCGTGTTCTGCAAAGGCTAGACTATTTACCATCTGGCCCTTTGCAGATAGTTTACTGACTCCTGCCATAAGCATTAAAATAATCCTTAATTTATTTATCCATTGGAAAACAAACGATTTACTATGGCTCAAAGGACCCTCCTCAGAAAGCAAGATGTTGCTCGTGGGAGAGACCATTGCACTGCTAAGAAAAGAGATTGGCCAGGGGGATCCAGGCTGAGGGAAGTACTGGAGTGGCCATGTGCTCCCTCTGCTACTGCTTGGGACCAAAGTGTGCCGAACAGGATGGCCTGGGACAGATCTCGGGGAGATGAGACCCCATTTAAACCTTCGTACTCCACATCATGAGCCAGTTCACCAGTTCCTTTGAGTCTTCGCTTATGATTACATGAAGTGGGATAGAACCATTACCTTAGTGGGTGGATGACACGTGATAACCTTTACAAAAGACCCTGTATGGAGAGACCTTCGGTCAATGTTAGTTTCTTTTTCCCCCTCTAGCAGAGGGATCTTAAAGAATGAAGTACAACGTATGTCACCAAAAGACCGTTTAACACACTGCAGGAATAAGAGGGAAAAAATTATTTTCATCTTATAATCTTCACACTTCAGAGGATTTAATGAGAAACTATAAAGAAATCTCAGCCTTTACATGGAGTCAAGCAGGAGGAATTAAGGGAGTATGGTGGCGAAAACACACCGTGTTGTACCATGAATATCCCAAATTAGGAGCTTCTTAATACATGATAGTACAGCCAGATGACTGAATATTGTATTGCTATTAAAAGAAAAGTAGGGGCGCCTGGGTAGCGCAGTCGTTAAGCGTCTACCTTCGGCTCAGGGCGTGATCCCGGCGTTCTCGGATCGAGTCCCACATCAGGCTCCTCCGCTGGGAGCCTGCTTCTTCCTCTCCCACTCCCCCTCCCCCCCCCGCTTGTGTTCCCTCTCTCGCTGGCTGTCTCTGTCTAATAAATAAATAAAATCTTGAAAAAAAAAAGTAACAGTGTTTTAACAACACATGTAACATGTAAAGATATAATACTTGAACAAAGCAGAATATAAATTTTATATACAATACAGGCTCAAGTGTATTTAAAGGGAAACACACAAAAAGAATAGTAAGGGATAAGAAGTACATGAACTTTAAAAAAAAATGGTTTTATTGACATGTCATTGATATACCAGGACATAAACTTTTAAGACAAAACAGGAGACTTGAAAAAGATTTGGACTTGCAGTGGGTGCTTCAGGCTACCCCCACACTGAGCCTGGGGGTGCGTGTCTAGTCTGTTAGGGAAGCTTGGTGGGAAGAACCCATGTAGTTCAAGCTTTCAGGTCCTTCATTTTGTAGCTGAGGACACAGCGCCAGAGAAGTGAAGAGACCAGCCTAAAAAGTACCCCAAACTCGGAGCAAAGCAGGAACTAGAACTTTAGGCTTCAAGTCCAATACACCGAAACATCCCAATTGTTTAAATCCTCTCTTGTTCTCACCCATATCCACATATAGCTTTTATGCCATTGCAATGATAACATAGCCGCCGATCTGGGGGGCACTAATTCTTTAAAACAGTCTTGCTTTGGTCAAGTTTCTCTCTGTCAACTTTTATTCTTCTTTATGCGTTTCTCTTAGTCTGTGTACCCAATACATGTGCTGTGTTTGCGAGCCTGTGGAATATTTTTGTAAAAAGCCCAAGAAACTCAAAGGGCCCTTTTATTAGCATTTGTTGGAATCTCTGACCTCATTTTTAAATTTAAATTTTAAATTCTTTCCTCTCCAAAGTTTGCCTCTTTAGAAAGTACTTAGAATCTTTCCTTTTAATTTTTCAAGACAATAGTTACTTTTAAAATATGTATTTCCCTCCCCAGCCCTCCTGAAGGAAGAGCTGGGCTTCTCTCAAACTTACCACCCCTTTTCCCCCCAGTAAAGAATTCTCTGCCTAGAATTGAAATAAAAACTTGAAATATAAAAAATAAATAAATAAAGGAATTCTCTGCCACAGGTCCTTAAGGATCTTATTTTTCTCCTTCTTTTGCTCCTTAGAAGCTGCCACCAGTTACGTGTATCTCAGTAGGGCAGCTCTGAACCTCACCTGCACTTTGGAATCACTTGCGGGGGCTCCTCATTTATTTTGACTGGGATGGGGACATGCGTCTCATCTTCAACCAAGATTGACAATCTCTGCCTTGGATGAACAGGTTAAAACAAATGTGTTTTTCTGAGGATATTTTTGCTGCAACATAAGTCCAATCAGGAAATTAAAAGGTTTGACCTTTGTAAAAGAAATTTTATTTGGTATCTGGAGCTGGGGGAAGTGTTTTCTTGGACAGGGCCAGTGAAATTGTACAACGACCTGTTCTCATTAATTAATTAATTATTCATTCATTAAAAACCTACAGTACCAGACACTAGAGATTCGCATACACTCCCTGCTTTCAAGGGGCTTACAGACCCAGTAGTAGGAGAAAAGGTACCATATGTACTGTGCTAGAGGCATGTACAGGCTTCCTCTGAATAAAGAATATCTTAAAATCTAATTTCAAGCTTATTAATAGAATGTATTTTGGGGGGCCTGGGTGGCTCAGTCGGTTAAGCATCCAACTCTTGGTTTCGCCTGGGGTCGTGATCTCAGGGTTGTGAGATTGAGCCCCGCATCAGGCTCCACACTCATCTGGAGTCTGCATGACATTCTCTCCCTCTGCCTCTCCCCACCCCCTCTTTCGAATAAATAAATAAAATCTTTAAGAATATATTTTGATCACATTTTATCTAAATCAAATTTTTATTTAAAAAAATTTTTTTTAAGATTTTCTTTATTTATTTGAGAGAGAGCAAGCACACATGCAGGGGGAGCAGCAGAGGGAGAAGCTCAACCTAGATCCCCCACACCATGACCTGAGCAGAAGGCAAATGCTTAATTGACTGAGCCCCCCAGGTGTCCCTAAATCAAGTTTTTAAAATATAATGATTAGAAATTATAGGAAAGTGGGGTGTAGACAAACACCACAGTTATATCAATAGCAAAGGAGGTTTGAAATTGAGGTCACATTTAAGAGTGCCTTGAAATAACAAAAACTGGTTAAACATTGGTATAAAAGATAGGGGAAAAAGCTCATTTTGATAGCTGATACTTAAATTACTCAGAATTATAGGAAAAGGCAGTTACAGAGATAGATTAAAAGTAAGGAAGCAATGAAGATACAGGAGAAAGGGCCAATAGGACAGACCAAGAATAGAATAGAAACAATCTGTAGGGAAGGGAGAAAGAGCAAGATAAACAAAGTAAAAGAGTGTCTAATGAAGAAAACATAATCATTCCAAAGTAGAATTAAATTATAGTGAAGACTATCACAATGGTAGATTAAAGGGAAGAAAAAAACGACAAAGTTTAAAGACAGCAGATTATACATAATAGCCCAGTGGTTAAAAATAGATGCTATTGCAAAAAAAGCATTTACTATTTATTTAAAATATGTTATATAAAATATACCATTTTAGTTCATTTAAAAAACATTATTTTAGGGGCGCCTGTGTGGCCCGGTCGGACCTTCAGCTCAGGTGGGGATCCCAGCTCAGCAGGGAGTCTGCTTCTCCCTCTCCCTCTGCCTTTCCCCTCGCTTGTGCTCTCTCTCTCTCTCAAATGAATAAATAAAATCTTAAAAACAACAACAAAAACAACAAAAAAACATTATTTCGGGGGTGCCTGGGTGGCTCAGTTGGCTGGGCATCCCACTCTTGGTTTCAGCTAATGTCATGATCTCAGGGTTGTGTAATCGAGGCCTGAGCCCTGTGTGGAGCTCTGAGCTCAGTATGGAGTCTGGGGGAGATTCTCTCTCTCCCTCTTCCCCTGCCCTTCCTCGGGCAATAAATAAATAAATTTATTTATTCAATAAATTAAATAAATTTATTTATTCAATAAATTAAATAAATTTATTTATTCAATAAATTAAATAAATAAAATCTTTTTTTAAAAAACCCATTATTTTAGGAGTGAGCAGTCTGAAAATAAAAACTTTAACTTAGAGGGGCACCTGGCTGGCTCAGTCAGTAGAGCATGTGACTCTTGATCTTGGGGTCAGTGAGTTCAAACTTCACATGGGGTGTAGAGATTACTTAAACAAATAAAACTTTAAAAAAAACCAACTTCTTAAAGAATTGCAAAAATGTTCGTGCTTAAAATTTAACATATGAATAACCTAGTAAAAGTCAAGAAAAAGCAGTGAAATCAAGCCAAATGCCCTAGAATTTGCTCAGTAAAGAATCTGGGTGTCTTGTTCTTTATGAAATCCTCCAAAATTCCTACAAATTCTACAAAAATCCTACAAATTTCAACTATAAAGAAATCCTGAAATTATGCCTGAGGGCTCTAAAACTTTTCAGCCTCGCCCTGATAACTCATTATGGACACTGATGGGAAGTATACTGAATAGAACCCTCACTTCAGTGCTACAGATATATTATTCCACATTGCTGGCAGTATGTTTATAAATAATAGTAATTTATGAATAAGACTTTTTTTTTGCACTTAGAGCAAGTTTACTAAACCGCTATATTGCTAATAAAGTACTAGGTTTTTGGTCACAAAAGAAAGCTGAGTTAGGCTGTTACAGCAACTGTTTCAGTGCTAGGTTTATTCTTTTTTTTTTTTTTTAAGATTTTATTTATTTATGTGACAGAGAGACAGCCAGCGAGAGGGAACACAGCAGGGGAAGTGGGAGAGGAAGAAGCAGGCTTCCCAGCGGAGGAGCCCCATGTGGGACTCGATCCCGGAATGCCGGGATCACGCCGTGAGCCGAGACGCTTTAACGACTGTGTTACCCAGGCGCCCCCAATGCTGGGTTTATTCTTTCACAAAATATTGTAAAGAGATAGTGCTCCTTGGCAAAGTAGTCCATGATGGTAGTTTTGGCAGAAGCAGTGCATGTAGGGAAGTCACATCCATTTCCAAAGTGTCTAGTCCATTAAGAACAAATGCTGCCCCTTCCATGATGGAAACGGGTCAAATGTAATCAACCCACCACCAGGTGTCTGCCTGATCACCTGGAAAAGGGTGCCATAGAGGAGACTCAGTATTGGTTGGTCTCTGCTGCTGGCTGATTGGGCACTCAGTGGGGGCCAGAGCCAGGTCGGCTTTGGTGAATGGAAGTCTATGTTGCCAAGATGGCCACATTGTTCATGAACCCACTGTGTGATGACAAAAGTCACTGGGTGGGAGGTGTACTGGTAGCCACAGAATGGGTCATCCTATCCACTATTATGGTATTCCATGTAGTGTTGCTTCTGATCAAGGGACTCACTTCATGACAAATGAAGTGGGGTAACGGATCCACACTCATAAAATTTACTAGCTTTACCATGTTTCCCACCATCCTGATGCAGTTTGGCTTGATAGAATAGTGATTCAGTTATAGAACCAGGTAGGTGGCCATACCTTGCAGAACTGCCGCAAGGTTCTCCCGGGGTCTGTTTTTGTTCGAAATTGGTGGCCAATATACTGTGCTGTTTCTCCCAGAGTCAGGATTGATGGGTCCAAGAATCAAGAGACGAAAATTGAATTGGCAGCACTTAAAAGTAACCCAGGGATCCAGTAGAAAAATTTCTGTTTCCTGTTCTTGTGACCTTATGCTCTGCTGGTCTAGAGGTCTTAGTTTCAGGGGCTCCTGGGTGGCTCATTCAGTTGAATATCTGCCTTCGGCTCAGGTCATGATCCCAGGGTCCTGGGATTGAGTCCCATATTGGGCTCCCTGCTCAGCAAAGAGCCCGCTTCTCCCTCTTCCTCTGCCTCTCCCCCAAACCCCCTTGTGCTCTCCCTCTCTCAAGAATAAATAAAATCTTTTTTTAAAAAATAGAGGTCTTAGTTCCAAAGGGAGGACTGCTTCCATCAGAAGACACAGCAACGATTACAGGGACTGGAAGTTTAGACTGCCACCTGGCCACTTTGGACTTCTCTTTCCTCTGAATTAACAGGCAAGGAAGGGAGTTACTGTGCTGGCTAACTCATTGATCCTGATTACCAAGGGCAAATTGGGTGGCTTACCCTTAGGGCTTCACTTAGCACTCTGCCCTGGATTAAAGTCAATGGAAAACTACAATGATTTAATTCTGGCAGGACTGTTAATGGCCCAGATTCTCCATGAATGAGGGCTTGGGACACCCTACTGGGTAAAGAACTATAATCAACCAATGTGCTTGCTGAGGGCAAAAAGAATATGGAATGGGTAGGAGAAGAAGATAGTTATAATTATCAGTTATGACCGTGTGACCAGTTACAGAATGAAGACCGTAACTGTTACAAGTATTTTCCCTTATTTTGTTGTGAATATGCTGTGTACATCTGTTTTCCTCCCTCTATTCCCTTATCATATAAGATGTATATCACTTTACATCATAGTATTTAAGGATTGTTAACTTGACATTATAGTATTTAAGTTACCAGATATCAAGGAAAGGAGTGAACATGATCCAAAGACTTTGAACCTCTTCTAGGGAAAGAGTTGGTATGTTTTCAGTTGTACGCAGGGATAGTTGCATCATGTTAGGTGGAACCATGACTTTGTTATTGTCTTTATTTGGAAATTAAGTATGGTTTAAGGAGATGTGTATGAAAATCAAGTTGATAAGCAGTAGACTGTGATGGTTAATTTTATGTGTCAGCTTGTTTAGGCTGTGGTGCCCAGTTGTTTGGTCAAACATCAGTCTAGATGTTGCTGTGAAAGTATTTTTTTAGATGTGATTAACATTTAATTCGGTGACTTTTAGTAAAG
This sequence comes from Ursus americanus, assembly GCF_024610735.1. Classification (NCBI taxonomy): domain Eukaryota; kingdom Metazoa; phylum Chordata; class Mammalia; order Carnivora; family Ursidae; genus Ursus; species Ursus americanus. Next base: position 59,764,173 of record NC_142135.1, read on the forward strand.
CAGATTACTTTCCATGATATGAATGCTCTACACCCAACCAGCTGAAGGCATTAGAAGACTGAGGTTTTCCAGGAGGGAAGGAATTCTAGACTGCCTTCAGACAAGACTGCAACATCAACTCCTGCTGGATTTCTCAGCCTGCTGGCCCACCCTGCAAATTTTGGATTTGCCACCTCTCGTAATTGCATGACCCAATTCCTTCAAATAAATCCCCCCTCACCTCTCTCTCAATCTCTCTTTCTGTCTCTCTTCTCTCTTTCTCTAGATATGTCAGTATTTCCTTTTTAGGGATTGCAATCATTGGTAATACCATAAAGAAAAAATATATTACGAATATCTATGAAGATGGGATTTAAAATGCAACCCAATTATTATAGAGTGAAGCCTCTGTTGTATTTGGTAAAATTTTGTCCTTTGTTATAATGCTGCCATAAACTGACACTGAGTCTTTGCAGTTAAGATGATAAATCAAAATTACTTGTTGGTAAAATAAACTTTGGTCTCAAAGTTATAATTTGCAAAAAGTCACGGAGGTAGCGGTGGGTGGGATGGCCCTTGTCACCTAACCAGTGCTCAGCAAAGTCAGGGCCATGTGCATTGAAAAGGAGCTAGTCTTCAGGTTCTGATCACTCAACACTTCTACGCAATACTACTTCATTATAATAAGGAAGTATTTTAACCTTGACTGCTGGAACAAATTCCCCAAATTTATGTTCTGCAACCCCTTTGTTCACTGATTTCACTGAATTTTATAAAACATAAATATTTATCATAGTCTAATGGTTTTCTTAGCCACATTTAATCATTCATTCAGCAAATATTTAAGTGCTTAGTATTTACATCCTCTGTAAAATCTATTAAGATAGGGGCGTTTGCCTGTTTTGTTCAGGGCTGGGTCTCCACTGCTGAGAATGATGGCCTTGCACAGAATAGGAACTCAATAAATCTGCGTTGGATTCATAAATGGAAAGAAGCATATGCAACACCACTAGTAATAATTTGTGCATTATCTCCTACATTTTGTGTCCACAGTTGTGAATATATGTGTCTTAGTTGTGAATATAGCAAGTTCTTAAATACCTATTAGCTGTGGCAAAACGGCTTTTAGGGGAAACAAAGCTTTTGCGAAAGGCTTGAAGTCTTAGGAGAAAAGGACAGGCCATCCTCATGGACTTATTTGAAAAGTGTCTGGTTTCATTGGTTGGTTGTGAAATGGAATGCATTTTTCTCTAGCAACAAGGTTTTGCTAGGCGTTTAGGTTCTCCGAGCTGTGACGTCCCATCCAGTACTGCAGGGGTAAGAGCACGTTACCCTCATGTGCATGCGCTCGTTAAGCATGTCTAGAGTAACACGGGGGTCTCGGGGAAGGAGAGTACGCGGCAGAGAGTACTCAAGCTCACCTGGGCTGGGCAGTTCATCTTTGGGGTGGCAGCAGGGATTCGGAGCAAGGGAAACAGTCGGCTCCGGAGAGGAGTAGGTCTCAGATGCGAAGAAATTGTGAGATCCTAACTGAAACCCCTAGTACGAGGGTGAAAGAAACCACTGAGTAGCCTACAACAGGAAGAAGGAAGAGGGAACAGGAGTGGGGAAAACGCGAGGCAGAGGCAGAAAGAGAAGGAAGTTCCAGTCAAACCAGAACCTTGCCAATCTTGGGTGGTTGGTTGGCCATGTATGAATCAGGGGACTGAATTTACTAGAAAGTACTGAGCGTATTAGAAAGTAATGGTTTATTTTAAAACTTAGTCTAAAAGAAAAACAAGATCTAAATATTAGCTTTTGTTATTTTGTGACAAAAGAATGTGCTTAAGTAAGATATTTATCATAGGAGGAATTTTTAAAAGTTGTTTTTATTAAATACCGAATATACGTAGAATATTTATAACATGTGTGACAGATGTTAAAAGCAATAAATATTCATATACCTACCACTCAGTTTTAAACTTAGACATTCATCATCTAACAGGTCTTAGGATGGGGCAAGAGAACAATTGCAATCTTTCAGGTAGTTGGGTGTCTAGAACTTCATAATCATCTTGGGGAAAAATGAAAAACAAAACAAGCCAAGAGCCTAGCCATTTAATCAAGGATGTCAAAACCTGACATTCATAAATAATAGACTAATTAAAATGTGACATTGATTGACCCTGTAAATGTTTTGAATAAAAACAGAGTTTTATATTTTAAAGCCTAAGAAATATTGCTAGAATGAGTCCTCTGTGGTGAGTAGGACTATTTGTCAAGTGATCCATGTTTACAAAGGCCTATTTCAAAAGAAGCACGAAGATGGTTCTTTCACTAAGGAAAAAGAGCTGTTAGTCCGATGCGCTCTTTTTCTCGAAGACATTTTTCTGTCCTGGCTATAATTGAGCACTAACCTTTCCCCTCCAGACCTAGGGTTTTGTAAGAATCTCACATTCTAACCAAAGGAGTCTTTTTTCCTCTGAGTGTGCTTTTTAGCTCCCTAATACAGTATGCCTGAGCTGCGCAAGATCTTAAAAACGTAAGACTTGGGTAAGAAACAGAGTCCTAGATGCACTGAATACCTTGTCCAGAATATTTTCATGAAAACCTTCTGGAGTTGGGTAGTGGTGTGGTTGCACAACAATTTGCGTGTACCTAATGCCACTGAACTGTACACTTAAAAATGGTTGACTTGGCAATTTTTTAAAAAAGATTTTATTTATTTATTTGACAGAGAGACAGCCAGCGAGAGAGGGAACACAAGCAGGGGAAGTGGGAGAGGAAGAAGCAGGCTCCTAGCGGAGAAGCCTGATGTGGGGCTCGATCCCAGAACGCTGGGATCACACCCTGAGCCGAAGGCAGACGCTTAACGACTGCGCCACTCAGGCACCCCTGAATTGGCAATTTTTATGTTATATATATTCCACCACAATAAAAAGATGTCAATCAACCAAGGAAATGTCCAGGTCTTACTGGTTATGGGTTCAGATGCTGGTCTAGAGCCTGCTTCTCTAGTCTCTGATCCCCATCAGCCTACCTGCATGACCTTCCACATTAAGTGAGATTAGGTCAACACCTGGTAGATCCACATACCCGCTCTTACTTACTGGAGCACGCAAGTTGTGATTCTTTTTTTTTTTTTTTAATGTTTTTTTATTATATTATGTTAGTCACCATACAGTACATCCCCGATTTCTGATGTAAAGTTCGATGATTCATTAGTTGCGTATGACACCCAGTGCACCATGCAATATGTGCCCTCCTTACTACCCACCGTGATTCTTATATCGCACTTAATTTATTAGATTCTATTTCTAGTAGCTAACTTTACTTTGGAGTTATTCCAGATAAACGCAAGAGAGAGGAAAATTATAGGAAAAATGTCAGTACTTCATAAATTGATTATATTTGTATATATGTTGTTTTATTTTATTCTTGTTTTTTTCCTTTACTCTTTGTACTTACACTAAAACCAAATAAACTTTATTGGCACCTGTACCTACTTACTTTATGTAAAGTAATATTTTGGGAAGTCACTGTGCTAAAACCCATGAAGGATATTAACAATCTAAAATCTGATCCCTGTCTTCAAGGAGTTTGCAGTCTAATTAAGGAGACATCAGGAAATGCGTACAATAATGCTTTTAAAATTGAAGCAGAATATACATAGGTACGCATGTGTGTTCCTTGAAAGAGCTGTACACAAGCTATTTCATGAAAGAACATACCCATGTCAATAGGATATTCTCAACATCCCCGAATCTCCCTCATGTGCTTTCCCAGGTGCCACCTACCCCCAGAAGGTGACAACTGTCTTGGTAACTGCCACTACAGACTAGTTTTGTCTGTCTTTGACCTTAATGTAAATAACATCATACGGTGCTATTCTTTCGTAGCTGATACCTTGTAGTCAAGATTATTTTTATATATGATTCACCCGTGTCATTGCACGGAACTATAGTTTGTTCATTTTCATTTCAATCTAGTATCACATTGAGCAAAAACACTATAATTTATTCATTCTCTTGTTGGGGAACTCTATTAGGTATATACTTAGGAGTGGAACTACTGGGTCGTAAAGCAGACGTGCTCAGCTTTAATGGACATTGCCAAACAACTTTTCAATGTACATTTCAAGTTTTCATTTTCTAGTTGTTTTTAATATATAGAAATGTAAATGAATTTGTGTATTAACCTTCCATCCCGGAGATCTTAAATTTAATTCTAATAGTTTGTTGATTCTTTTGGATTTTCTACATAAAAGTTCAAGCCATTTGCAAATCATGACAGTTTTACTTCTTCCTTAGCAATAGTTATACCTTTTTCTTTCTTTATCATATTGGCTAGAATGTCTTGTAAAATACTGAATATAGTAATAGTGGACATTCTGTCACCGATTTTTCTTTCCCAGTCTGAGGAAGAAGCTGTAAATGTTTCACCATTGAGTTTGACACTTGTTATTGGCTTTTTGTACATCTACTTCATTATATTGGGGAAATTCTCTAATTCCATTTCTTTAGATGCCAGTGGTATTTTGTTCAGGTATAATTTACAGACAGCTAAATGAACACATCCTAACCATAAAACTCAATAATTTTGACAAACCATTGTTAAAACGTAACAGTCTCCCAGATCAATATTCTCTTAGGTAAATACTTAGAACTGTTGGGTCATATGGTAAGTGTATGCTTACCTTTAAAAGGAAGTGCCACACTGTTTTCCAAAGTGGTTGTATAGTCCTGCCAGACTATAGAAAGTCTGAAAGAGAGTTCCAATTGTTCCACATTCTTGCCAATACTAGAAATTGTTGGCCTGTATAATTTTAGCCATTCTAGGGAGTATATAAGTGGTATCTCTTATTGTTTTAACTTGAGTTAGTTCCCTGATGACTAAGGACTTTGAGCTTCTTTTCAAATGTTTATTTACCATTCACATTTTTTTGTAAAGTGCCTTTTCAAGTCTTTGGTCCATTTTGTTATTGAGTTGTTTCTTTATTATTAATTTGGTGGTGTTCTTTAGTTATTTTGGATACAAAATATTTTCTCCTAATCTGTGGACTGTTTTCTCTTCCTAGTGGCATTTTTGATAAGAAGTTCATAATTTTAATGAAATGCCATTTATCATTTATTTTTCTTTTCTGGTTAGTGTCTTTCATGTTCTGTTGAAAAATCTTTCCCTACCCCAAAGTTATAAAATATTTATTATCCCAATTTTCCCTGTAGGAGGTTTATAGTTTTAGCTTTAACATTTAAGTCTATGATCCAGCTTTAATTTATTCTTATGTATGGTGTCAGGTAGGAGTCAATATTCATTTTCTCTATACCGATATCTAGTTGTTCCCACGCTATTTATTGACAAGACTTTCCTTTCTCTATTGAATTTCTTTAACGACTTTGTAGAAAAATCAATTGTCTGTAAATATGAACATCTATTTCTGGACTCACTATTCTGTTCCATTGATCTATTTGTCTATTCTTACACCAATATCACACTGTCTTAATTATTGTAGCTCTATAGTGAGTTTTGAAATCAGTAGTGTAAGTTATCCAAACTGTTCTTCTTCAAGTTTGTCTTGGCTTTTCTTGATAATATGTATCTCTGTATCAGTTTTTAAAATTAGAATCTCAGTTTTCACTAAAGAGACCCGATGGGATTTTGATTGGGATTGCAAAAAATTTATAGACCAATTTGGGAAGAGCTGACATCTTAGCAACATTGAGTCTACCCATCTCTCCTTTTAATTAGGCCTTTGTGAATTTTTGTCAGCATATTTTTGGTTTCAGTATAGAGATCTTACATATCTTTTGTTAAATATATTCCTAAGTATTTGATGTTTTTCATGCTTTTGTAAATTTTTTTTTTAATTTCATTTTCCAATCATTTCTTGCTAATATGTGGAAATACAATTGATTTCTGTATGTGGACCTTATATCCTGTGATCTTGCATTCATTTTAGTAGTTCATAGATTCTTTTGAAATTCATGTGTCCACAATCACATCATCAGTAAATAACGATGGTTTTACTTCCTTCCTTTTTATTTTCTTACCTTATTGCATTGGATAAAATTTGCAGAAAGGCTAAATAACTTGCTTCTTAAGGTCACAGAGTTAGTAAGAGCCAAGATTGAAACTCAGTCTGCCTGATTCCAGAACACCCTGGAATGAGTGAAGGTGTATTAAATATTTTGTTGCTGTTATTGCTTCAGAAGATATGGCTAGAAAAAAAACAGGGTCGTATTGAAGAATATAAGGTAAAGGATTTTAATTGTATTCTGTAGGCAAAGAAGGATTAGGTATTTTCAAGTGGAAAGTAATAGAATAAAAGTGGGACTATTAATCTTGTGACCACGTGCAGTAAGATTTGAAGAGAGCCCCTCATTCATTTATTCATTCATATCATGGTCATTTTTATTGAGCCTGTATTATGGTCTAGGAATTGTTATAGGTACTGAGGAAATAAAGGTGAAGACAATGTGTGTTCTAAAGTAGTAGAGATATTCAATGATGGAGAACACAATCTTAGCACAATCCGCTAGCCATGCTGCAAAGTCAGCCCTATGATCGTGCATAAATTAATTTCTCTGAATCTCAGTTTTCTCACATGTAAAACAGGAATAATAAACATATAATGCCTACTTTGACTAGAAATAGTGGCAGCTGGGTGGCTTAGTCAGTTAAGCGTCTGCCTTTGGCTCAGGTCATGATCCCAGGGTCCTGGGATCGAGCCCACATTGGGCTCCCTGCTTGGCAAGGAGTCTACTTCTCCCTCTGCCCCTCTCTCTGTACCTCCCTCTGCCCCTCCCCCTGCTCATGCTCTCTCTTTCTCTCTCAAATTAATAAAATCTTTAAAAAAAGAAATAAAGACATGTGTAATATACTTGACCTATATTAGACACATTTATAGGAGCTATAATATTTAAGGAATTTGGAAAGAGCAAACAATAATGAAACAGTTGAGCAAATAGTTGTTTTGTTCAATAATCAAATTGTCAAACAAATGTTTTAAATGATTCTCCCCTCCAATAATTACATTTTTAATAAAATGAACTACAGGTTTTTGCTTTTGCAATTTGAAAGGAGACTGCACCAAACAGAGGTAACTGTGCTATGCACAGATATAGTCACATAATAATTTTCCTTTATGTCTCTATAAAGAGCTCGATAGTTAAAGTACATTAATTTACATTATTTTGAGTCTTGCAACAATTGTACAGATGAAGAAACAGATATTTAGTGACTTGTCTAAGGTCACATAGTAAGTAGCAAAGTACAACTCATATGTTTATTTGCTTATCTTCTATAGTTTTTTTTTTACCATACCGTGTTACTTCTCATTATATCATGATGCATGCTAGTAGTATTAATAATACAAGAATGGTATCGAAACTTCCATTTTTATATAGTTTAAGTATGAAGACAGTGAGTAGCTTGAAATTGAATGGGGAAGAGAGGCAGTCAAAATAGAAATTTCTTGCCCTGGGGCGCCTGCGTGGCTCATCGCTTAAGCCTCTGCCTTCCGCTCAGGTCGTGATCTCAGGGTCCTGGGAGCTTCAGGCTCTCCACTCAGCAGGGAGTCTGCTTCTCCCTTTCACTCTCCCTCTCTCTTTCAAATAAATAAATAAAATCTTAAAAAAAAAGTAAAAAAAATATTTGAGAGAGACCACAGAGGGAGAGTGAGCAGGAGAAGCAGACTTCCCCACCAAGCAGAGAGCCCAATGTGGGGCTCGATCCCAGGACCCTGAGGTCATGACCTGAGCCAAAGGCAGAGGCTTAACCGACTAAGCCACTTAGGCACTCCTCTCTCTCTAAAATAAATAAATAAAATCTTAAAAAAAAAAGAAAAGAAAAGAAAAGAAATTTCTTGCCCTGTAGTATTCACATTGTTCTCGTTTTTCTTAGGTATATTGTTAAATATATAAATAACATTTTCCTTTGCTATTTTATACTGCATTTATAATTTGGCTGACTTTTTTTTTTTTTGGTTTGTCTACTTGCCTCATGCATCCATGGTCTCTCAAGTTTCTGCTTCTACTGAATTTCAATAATTTCCTTCCCCTTTATGATTTGTACCCACATTTTTTTTTACCCACATTTTTTTTCCCCCTTATTGGGTTGTCCTCTGTTGGTCATATACCTAGTTCCTATATCTTTTTTTTTTTTTAAAGGTTTTATTTATTTATTTGACAGAGATACAGCCAGCGAGAAAGGGAACACAAGCAGGGGGAGTGGGAGGGGAAGAAGCAGGCTCCCAGCAGAGGAGCCTGATGTGGGGCTCGATCCCAGAATGCCGGGATCAGGCCCTGAGCCAGAGGCAGAGGCTTAACGACTGCGCCACCCAGGCGCCCCTCTTTTTTTTTCTTTGCATCATTAAGTCAACTTATTTACTGACTTTTCTTCCTTTCCATTTTATATTATCACAGTGATAATTCACTAATGGCTAGTTTTTGTAACAATTATTCTGAGGCCTCACAGAAATCTAGTTCTATCAAAATACTAAGAACATTTTTTATAAACAGATTTTAAAAGCAAAGTATTGGAGGGTCAGCTGGGAAAAGGGACATGGAGATTGGATGAGATACCATTGTTTATGTTTTACAGATTCAGCTAAACAAAAAAACATTACGTGAGACCTTGTTAGGAGTATAATAAAAACTAGAACAAGACACGGTTGAGAGACCTGAGTAGCTTACAATCTAGTGAAAGAGAAAGACTAATATATGAACAGCTCTACAACACAGTATTATTAGACGGTAGCATGAAGTGCTGAAGAGACCGGAGAGCGGGTTACAGGATTCCTCCAGGCTCCAGGCAACTGAGTAGCAGCTGAACATGGAACTTACTATGCTATGCTGTCAGATGTGTTTGTTTTATTTTGGTAGAGACAGTCGTGTATCTTGAGCACGTAGTAAGTTTTACTGAGAAATATGGAAATGCATGGGGAGTCATTTATTTGCACAGATATCATGGGTGGTTTTTGACAGTGTGAAATATACTGTTGCAGAGGACTGATGGGCTCAGGACTTTTGCCAAAAAGAAAGCAAGAAAGAGAATCTTTCTTTTATCACAGCTCAGTGTTAGGGGTGAGGACAGGAAAGAAAATCTGAGTCCAGCAATGTGACAGACCTCAGGTGACTACTTCCTCCATGTAGGAAGACTATGGACTAGTATTTGGTGGAAGAAGACAGTCCATTAGAAACCCTCCATTTCCTGTTTCTTCTCCCAAGTTTTTGGAGAGCTATGGGTTTTCAGGGAACATAATTCTGTTGTGTCAGGTAATTAAAGTAATCTTTAAAAATTTACTAAATTAATACACGGTCAATGCAAACATTTTAAACACTGTCAAGTGTACAAAATAAAAGTGTAACTACCCCATTACACACCCACTTATTATACTCCCTAGTGCTAACAACTTGTAATAGCCTTCCATTTTCGATCTATAGTCACACACACACACACACACACACACACACACACACCCCACACACACATTTTCTTTCCCAAAATAAAATTGGTGGTATTCCCACAAATTTGAGGTTGAAGATATTAAAAGTGTGGGCTTTGGAGCCCGCCAGGACTGGGCTCAAATCCTCTCCAGCTTCCTGGCTGTATAACCCTAGGCAAATTACTTTATTTCTTTAAGTTTAAATTTTTTTGCGAAGGATAAAAATGGTAATTACCTTGTAAGTCTTGAGAATCAAAATCAGTAGCGTCTATAAATTACTCAGTAGTGCCAGACACACAGTAAGTGTTCAATAAACACTATTACTGTCTATGGCAAGTGACCTTTCTCCTAAGACTATAAGTAAGGAAATTTGGTATGCAAATATTGTTCATTTTTTCCAACTAATTATATCTCAGTTGGGAAGAGCTTGCTTTCCCAAAGCATAAAACTGATCCAAGTAATATTTAAGTGAGAATTCTCGAATTTTTGGTGCAACTCTCCTGCACACCCCCACCCCCGACATCACTTTCTGACGTCTAGGAAGTGGACTTTCCAATAAGAAAACTTTTGTTGATTCATGTCGGGACAAGAACTCTCAACCAGGTTAGGTTTTACACACTGTAGGCACTTTTGTTTTATCAGGCGATTGCTGGGTGGCACCCCTTTCAGCTAGCCTCCCGCAGTCGCGCCCCTCCATCCCTTCGGGAGTTACGGCTGCAACAGGAGAAGCCAATCCTCGTAGGCGCGGAAGGAGACCTGATGGACGAGGGGCACCTCCTTGATGGACGAGAGGCACCTCCAGGACGCAGCAGCAGACGCGGGGCGTGTGAGGTGCGCCCTAGGGCGCAGGCTGCTGGCGGAGGGGCCCGATCCGAGCGCCCGCGGGAGGCTCTTCCCCGGGCGAACCTGGCACTTGGCTTTCCCCGATCTTCGTCCGGGGCATCTTCCCCGCCGTCTGCAGCCCCAAGAACCCACTGCCTCCACTCTGCAGCCCCGGCCAGTCCCATCCTCTCGCTTTCTTTTTTGGCACTGCCCTTTGCCCTCCCATGGAGTCATCTGTTTACTCTCCCTTCACTTGCAGTCACCCATAGGTCACCCTCCCTTTGCCACAGTCACCCATTTTGTCCCCTTTCCCTTCTCCCCCTTACTCTTCACCTCTCCCCGGGTCGCCTTCTCAGAGGACTCTGCCGACGGAGATGCTGCGGACCCCGCGGCCAGGGTCTACTCCCCAGAGAACCCTCCGTCCACCTTTGCCCCCTCCCCGGGGGCGCGGGAGGCAAGTTTCCGCCCCGTCCTTTCCCCAGTGACAGGACTTGGCGGCGGCCACGGCCAGGGAGGCGGAGGGAGGGACGGTCTGGCTCCAGAGCCCCCTCCCCTGCTCGCGAGCTCGCGCGGTCTGTGTCTCTCTCCGCAAGTGCGGAGACGCGGAGGAGGAGGAGGAGGAGGGAGTTGGGGGAGGATCTCCATTGAAATAAACAACCAGGCAGCAGTTATTAACACGGGAACATGGCGGCCGCAGCCTCAGCCACAGCTTCGGCGGCGAAGGTCAGCGCCGACGGCAGCCGGCACCTGACGGCGTGACCGACCCGAGCCGGTAACCGCGCCTTCCCTGGGGGCCGCGAGGGCGGGCGGGAGGCGGGCGGCGGGCGGGGGGCGCCGCGTCCCCACCCCCGGCCGCGACTGCCCTTCCTGCGCCGAGCCCGGCAGAGCCGTGAGCCGCGGAGAGGGCTGTTTTTGTGTGCGGGGACCGCTGCCGGAGTGCGCGGAAAACGGGAGTTGCATCCCGGAGGCGCCGCGAAGCTGGGGAGTTGGGGCTTGGGGGGTGGGGAGGGCGGGAAGCGGCGGGGAGACGCGGAGTCCCTGGGAGAGAAAGGAGGCGCTCCAGCGCTTTGCGAGAGCTCTGGAGACGAGTCCCGGAGCGCGAGGCGGGCGGAGGCTGCAGCCCGCGGCGCCGGCGAGAGGTGAGAGCCGAGGCGCGGCGGGGAGGCCGGGGGCGCGGGCGCGGCCCCCGCCGGAGGAGCCAGGCGCCCGCCAGCCCGCCCGGTGCGGGGTCGGCGAGGACCGAGGGTTCTGTCCCCTCGGGGGGAGAGAGGCTGAGACGGGAAGGTGAATCCTGAGAAGGTGCATTCTTTAATGGAAACGCGGAGCGACTGCAGCGGAGGGTGGGAGACGGGCGAGGGGAGGCAGGACTCGGGAAGTGCTCGGGGGTGTGTGAAGGTGAAGCGCGATGTCAGGGGCGGCCGGCGGGGTGAGACGCTGGGAGGAGGGGATCGGCGGCCCGGCGGGCGGGCCGGGCCCGTGTCAGCGCCGGGGGCGGGGGGCGAGGGGCGCCGTGCGCCGCGGGCGGACGGGAAAGAGCTGCGGCGGGCGGGGCGGGCGGCGCGCTCCGGCCGAGCAGGCCGGGCGGCGGTGGGGGCGGGGAGCGGGGGGCCGGACCGCGGCGGCGCGGAGCTGGGCTCGCCCCTGACTTAACTTTCTGGGTGCGGGCATGTGTGCAGGAGGCGCGCTGGGGCCGGGGCTGGGGGCGGGAGGCGGTCCGGGAGGTTCCGGGTTGGCTCGCCAGCGCCCCCTTTTCTCTCCCCCTTCTCCCCGCCCCTGAAGGGACAGGCCCTCAGGGCCCCAGGCGGGAAGCGGGAGGGGCCCTCCCGGCTGACTCGCGACGGTCACGCCCCGGGCCCGGGGACACTTCTCCCTCGGGCTTCTGGGGGCTGCTAAGAGAGGGGTCCGGGGTCGTCGCGGCGTGCTGGAGCTCCCTGTCCCCCGCCCCTCGCCCCTCCGGGGAGTCCCGGAGGCGCCTCTTCCGAGATCGGGGGTGGGTCGGTCCCTGGTTAGATGGTTCCTCCCTCTTCCCCCTCCCTCTAGTGGTTTCCGGGGCCTGCGGGACCGAGGGGCGGGAATCGCGGACCCGAGCCCCTTGCACCGGCCCAGAGCTGGACCGGGCCTAACGCCTTCTGGGTCTGTCACTGGTAGGGGAAACTTTCCCAAACCGGGGACCGAGCCTGAACACCTCCTCCGCCACCTCGTCCTCTAATCCCACTCCCACTCCACCTCCTCCAACGCCTTCCCCTCCCACCGACCCGAATCTCGCTGCGTGTGACTGATGGGGCAGTGAGCCAATCGAAGGCGGGGAGCTGACCTGCCGGGTGTCGGTAAGCCAATCGTGGGGACCGGAGGAAGGAAGGGGGCGGGGTCGCTTCCCGACCAGTTAGAGCAGAGTTGCACGCGGGGCGGGGGAGTCATGGAGACGCCGAGCTAGCCACTCTTGTCCATCCCTAGTCACCCGTTCTTTGGTCTGTGCGGTAGTGTCACTTACAGGGTCTCTGACCCGGGAGGCAAGTAGTTTACGCGAGATACTGTATTTTTCTTGAAACCACAAGAGACGTCGTCTTAGACACGACGAAGTCTAGAGCCACTTAGTATGTGGCAGTAACTCTCCGAGGCCCGTTTCTAAAATGGCATGTATATTGTAGTGATCGTGTTCTGGACCTCAGCGACGGGTTTACGTGCAGAGGATCATAGGAGTTATCAGTTTACCTCTACCTCAGTTTAACTCGGCCACTCTAGGGTGCGGACAGTGGAATTTGCAAGGGTTCTCTGAAAAGGAAAGCATCGGTATAGTCTTACGTCAATTGATTATTGGGAGTGTAAAGCATCATTGTTTGTAATGGCTTCACTGGTTCCTTGTTTAATTAGACCGCCAGTTCCCAAAGTGCACTTGGAAGTTCGGCATTTGGGATGACATTAAAAAAAAAAAGAAGTTGTCGTTTATGGTATGCGTTTTGTTTGTTTTGTTTTTTTTCCTTTTCTTGAGTAACAAAATGAAGTTAGGAACCAAAGCATCACTGTGTGGAACATAAAGCGTTGGTATTTAAGAAGCAAAGCTAGTCAAAGACTACTTGTCTACAGAAAAAAGTCTAAGTAAAGTGTAGTTTGCTGGATTACTCCCACACAAAAGATTCTTAAAAAAATAAATGAGTTTTCTTCTTCAACACACTGCCGAATTGTACTGTGTGAGAGTACTTTTCTGGTTTATGCAAGGTTAGGAGACATCTTTGGGTGTTTTATATTGGTCGTTGGGTTCTGTCCGGTGACTTTCTCAACTCCTGACTTTTAAGAATAGGGAGGGATAGGTCTTTGGTACTCAATAAAGAGCACAGGTTGCTCCCCAGGAATAAGCTGTCTTTTAAAAAGGCAGCAGCTGCTACAATGCTTTTTTATGTGTGTGTATGTGTGCTCCTGTTCTTTGTTGGAGAGGTTTAGGGCACACTGACAGCAGCAAGGATCCTCTTCCCAACTGGAATTTGTAAAATCTTTGGGAGTTCAAAGAATGAATCCTGTTAAACTGAGAATGAATTCATTCATTTTGTGTTAAGTATCTCTTGAATTTAACTGATCGTGGGAGGCTTTTTTTTGGGGGGGGGGTGTCTTATGTGCATGGTATTTACCTTATCTATACTGCTTTCTCAAGCTTTTGTTAATATTTAGTTACTAGAAGAAAGAATTGAGGAACTACGGTTTTAGGAAACAGTATTTGCCACACTCTACACATGGGTTCTGTTGTAATATACCATTCTCAAATTTATAATGTGAATTCTCAATTCAGTATAGTTTTGAGTGTTTACGTGGACAAAAATTAATTGCATTTTGCTGTAGCCCTTTGGGTGTTAGTTTAGTGATAAAATAATAAAAACTGTGGAGATAAAGCATTTAGCTGCCAAAAGTGGGGAATATCATAAATGAAACAACATTCAAAATTTGACAACATCGAAAATCCCCCATCATTAGTTAATGTAGTTACTGATGGCCACTCTGACGTGTGCCCTTCTCTCTCTTTTGTATGCGTAAGAGCAACATATTATTTTACTTCATTCTCTACAACAATCCTTGAAAATGTTCTCAGATTCTTGGTGGCAGAGAGTAGCAAGTCCTCTAAAACCTGGCTGGGGCGGGGGTGGGGGGGACCCTCTCAAGCATATGGAGACATCTAGAAAAAGATGTGCATCGTCAGCTGTGATTCCATTGTGTGCTCTCAGACTAGATCTGAGCCTTCTTCCTCCTGGGGATTGCAGTCTTAACAGAGGAGTTCTTTGACTTTTAGATGTCAGGATACTGAAACGGTAGAAAAAAGCTCACCAATTATGAATTTAATATTTTTTTTAGATACTTTGGCTCTGATTTTAACCTTTTATTGGCTAAATATAATTTATATGACTTTTGTTCACTGTTACAGGAGCGTTTCACTGGAAATGTAAAATGTAAGGATCTCAGGGGGACTTGGGCTGTGGTATGAGTGCATAAAGGGGTAATGCTCCTTGGTTGGCTCTATCTATGGCTATATCTTATTAAGCTTGCTAAGCCTCACAATCGAGGACCTGTGAGCAGTGCTTTCATTACACACCCTGTATTTAAGGATTCAGTACCTTAGCTGTTTCAAATCACATCAGGTTGAAATGTGACCCATAAGTTGACAGCTTGAATTTTTAGAAAAAAATGTCTGTGTTGTATTGGGTTTAAAAGAGAGTTTTTTTAAGCAATCTTAGGATGTTAGGTAGCAAAAAAAAAGTCTCTTCAAACAATTTTTCTAGAAGGTCAGTCTTCTGAAATGCACCGTGTGTTCTTGTTTGATATTTTGACCACTATTATGTCGTGGTTAAACTTATATTTAAAAGCCCTAATTAATGCTTAGCCATTTTTACGGCAAAACTGTTATTTAAGAAATTACTGGCTTTTCAGTATTCTGTGTTTATAGTTTTGTTTGGTAATTTATGTTATTACATGCTCTATCAATTTTAAATTAAGAGAATGGGAGGGAGAAAGTAGGTTACTGTTTTAAGGTATTGGTCTTTTATTGAAGTATATCTTAAAATAGGTAGAAATTAGTGTCCTTCCCCATATGTAATAATCAGGGTATATTTACATACCAATGATGAAAGCCATTCAAAGGAAAACCCTCAGTTTCTTACACTCTCAAACCTGAAGCTCATTTTACCTCCGTGACTTGCTTTCTAAACAAAAAAAATATTCTTAGTGTTTATGTGTTTGTTTCCTTTTTTGTTTTAAAGGATTGTAGAAGGGTTTATGAATTGCAAACTGTAGAAAGAATGTTATGTCATGTTACTCTTTAGAGTCTATTAAAAGTAATGTCTGGAAAAGCTATAAAATACAATTTTAGGTCGTAGACCCTCAATTCAGACAGCATAAAGAAACTTGTACCTTATGGATTCTAGGTACTAATTTCTAAATAGAGGTGAGATTGTGACTTCTGTGAATATTTTAGAAGCTGGTTTAGTTTTCCTAGCTGTTGTAAAACTGAGGCAAAACTGGTAATGAAAAGGACTGGAAATCTTAAACTTGTGTTTGAAGGTAAATGGAATGAAAGGACTAGATGGTCTGTAGGTAGACCACAATGCTCTTGGCTTTTAGGGCAAAGATTTTATGTCTATCCTATGAAATGTTCATCAGTAACCACATTTCTGGCTTCCAGTGGCTATGATGACATAATGCAATTGTGGAAAAATTGATTCCAGGACAATTTTCAGTTGATTTCCTAGTTGGAAATTTCTAGAGGAGAATTAAGTAAGTGGGGAACCTCGGAGGATGTTTTACTTAGCTGCTTTTGAGGCTTTTGGATGCAGAATCTTAACTTTAAGAAAGAGAGGAGAACTGCTTGTAGGGAGAAGTTATTGGCAACTAGTTAAAGGTTCTGAAAGAAAAAACAATTTTTAAGTATCAATTGATAGGTACATGGAGAATTGAAGTTAGGTTAAATCTGGTAGAATTTATGCCTTATAGGCAGCTAATTATGAACTGGTAAGAGTTCCCAGTGGGTAACTTAAATCCCATATTGGGATTTTTAGATCTTGTCTTTGCATTCTTGCATCATTTAACCATTTCTTCATTCATTTGTTCATTATTTGTTTGATGAGTATTTGAGTCTCCCAGCATTGGCAGTTTACTTTGGTAGTGGAAACCATCTATTATGAATCCTGTGATTTAAGGGGGAACAGAGACTGGGTGATTTTTATGGTGGAGAAGGTGGAAAGGTACATGTTCACCTTAATTTTCAATTTGCTTGGATACTAATGATCTGGTTTTTTGGTGTGTGTAAATTTAATCGTATATTGTCAAAAAATTTTGCTTTGATTTAGGTTTGAGCTTTCCCCCCCTGAAAATAGGATTATGTTTATAATAAGTTAACTGTCCCCTTAACTGATTAGCTTACAATCAAATAATTTTCCTTTAATGGAGGTGTGAGTATTTATAGTTAGTGCTGTTTTATATTCTCTGGAATCGTGTTGCGTGTGGTCAGGATGGCAATCTTTAGTCGGTCGAAGGTGTTAGGGCAGTTAGTCAGGGACCTCCCAGTTCTGTGGAGAGTGTGCCTTGTTGCCGCTCTAAAGCTACATGATCTGGGCCTTCCCACCCTAAGTTTCTAAAGGTTGGAAAACTCCCTTGTGCGGCCTTTCACAGGTGTTCTTCTATGATTATTAGTTTTTCTAGATTTAACTCATTCTTGCTCTTGACTGAATGTCTGTATTGGAAGAGTAACGACAATGCAACGTAAAAGATAATAGCAGCTCTCCCTGAGTGCCAACAACCTGTTAGGGGCTTTTTGAGGTGTGTTTCATTCTTTCTTTTTTTTGCCACAGCCCTGTAAAATAGAGGTTACCTCATTTTTCAGAAGATGAAGTTTGAGGGAGATTAAGTCCTTGTGCCTATGAGCAAAACTTCCGGGGGGGAAATTACCCTTGCCCAGTGAGGACGAGGAAACAAAAAAAGTATCAGAGGTAATGGTAAGTCTGAGAATGTCTTCCTTTTAGGAATCTGGTAAAGAACGTGTTTTCAGGCCTTTTATGAGGCTGTCAGCGTAGGTGTTTAGTCCATGAAAGGGAGGGATGGATTTGAGTGCTTCCAGTCCTGCAAATCATGCCAGCAGGTGTCTAGCAAAGCCTCACATCAAGGCAGGCCTCTACCTGGACAGGTGTTACTTATCTTAAGATCTACAAATAGTCTCTGGCTTTTTAGTCATCAGCCCAGTGTTTAACAAGTCTTAAATTGCAGGATTCTGGTCTTTTAATTTTCAAAAAATAAGAACCGTAATGGATGAAGTAAAAGCAAGTAACATTTATTGAGTGTTTACCAAAAACCTGGTGCAGGATTCAGGCGCCCTTAGTGTATACTCTGTGTGTTTCTCCCTGTAACACAGGGAGGTGGGTGCTCTTATTATCATTCCTATTACATAGTTCGTGAAGTGAAGGCACAGAACTGTCAAGTAACTTGCCAAGGGTCACACAGCCAGACCATTGGAGAAGGATTCGAACCCAGGCAAACATTGCCCCTTAGCTCTGTCCCCGTAACGTGTGCTCTGTTTGCTGGTGGGCAGCACTTCTTTCAGCATAATGTGGTTGGGCCTTACCAAGTGCTTTGTCGAGGTCACACAGATCAGTAGTTCTCCACTAGGGAAGAGGAAAGGGCTAGGAGTGTGTTTAGAGAAAGCCCATCCAGGTTGCCTGTTTCTTACAATAAAAAGCTATGAAAGTAAGCTCAAGAAAACTTGATTGTGGGGGCTAGGGAGAAAAGAGATTGAGAGCACTACAGCGGGTGGGGTAGAGGGTTAGAAAGGACGAAACACTGATACAGATATTTGGCTTCTTTTTTCTTTACAATATATTTAATTCTAGTACGTTTAACTATTAGGTGGTGATTGTGTGATGCGTGTTTTACAGATTTTGTGCAATCTCTGTGGCGTGGATGACTTGGTGTTGAGACATTGTAGTCTTAAAAGAAGGCTGATAATATATGCAGTCATCTGACTTGTGCTCTGCTATTTGTGGAATTCTTCTGTCTGCTCGATTGTTTGCAGGGAGTGAGGAGAGCTTTCAGGGAACTCTTTCACCTATGCACGTGTGGGGAGCGGCATACACC